>NC_135333.1:146065757-146711797 GCF_023851605.1 Tamandua tetradactyla | reverse complement strand
AATAATTCATACAGGTGAACTCCACTGTAGATGAGTTCAAAATGTGTCTCCTGCTACCTTCTTAAGCAATACTCAGTAAACTGCTGACAATAATAAATGTGTTGGTTTAATACACAAAATAGTCATGGGACGATAAATGTGTGTCCTAGGGCTGCCTCTACTGGAAATTGCCACAATTAGATTGAAAGCAAAATCTACTAAATTCCGCCTTTCAGTTCAAGGTCACAATTAGTTACACAGAAATGACATTTGTATGTACTGGGCTTTCACTATTCTGGGTGCTTTTGCAGAAATAATCCACAAAGCAATAACATCAGTGGAAAGCTATGTGCTATCTCTGCTAACATCAATCTGCAAACAGAGTTCAAAAGATAAAGTTTTCAAAGGTAAAACACCTTATTATGGACATCCTGGAGCTCTGGGATGCCAAACACTTTTCCCATCTGGAACATTCTAGAAACTGAATGTAGGATCATGGGCCAAGTCTAACTGAAAATTCTGCTGGCAAAAAAAAAAAAAAAATCACAGGAATCAAGAAGACAAATTCATTCCACCTAATCTGATAGCAAACCTAATTAATCTGAGATTCTTAGAAGTATTCTCTTCAACTCCTATAAAATGCAAGTCACTGGGTTATTCACAATGACAAGAACTTCACTAGGGACTAATAGATATGTTATTTTTTAAATTTTCAAATGCATTTCGTTTGTTCAGATTTAGTAAAGAGATGAGGCATTTGTTGAAAGAAGGCCATGAAGTCACACATAGTTTTGAGCTCTTTAATTTTAAATATATTCTTAAGAAATTAATATTTTATAGGACCTAACTCCTCAGGAGGTAAAAGCAGTTTCTATCTTTGTAGGATGATACTTTTTAAATAAATCAGAAGGGATCAAGTATGTGCTTGGCATATAATAATTCCATAATAATCTTTTCCCTAACACTTACCTGCTCACTTCAGTTGAACATATTCACAAACCCACATATTAAGTGTCCTAAGTTTATATTTAGAAGTAGGGCATAATCACTGCATATCACATATGTTATATTAAGAACAAAAGCTAACAAGCTATTTGTAGACTGAACAAGTTATCAGTTATATAGTGGTTGAAATAGGTGACTACATTCAACCCAGTTCAATCCATCCTTCTTTGAACGCCTCCCATATGCCAAACTGCTAAAAGCACACACTTTTCAGTAATGCCAAAAATCGCTTCAACTCTGGATTACATCATGAATTAAGATAAATGCATTTATTGCACTGATTTGAAACATTGTACCTGCTAAATTAATTCATCATGAAGGACTAAAAACACTTACGCTAATTTCATGAATGACTTTATAATCTGTACTGATGATTGGCAGGTTACAGCCCTGCCACCACACAGTCTACAAAGATTTATGATGTTACATTTCATCTTTCTCCTTAATACAAGTGCACCAAAATAGCATTAAGAATAGAGGTTTCTAATGACATTAAAGAAATCTGAATCTTAAGAATATACATATCTGATCATCTGACTTCTCAGCCCCTACATATCAGTGCTCTACTGGGAATGCCCACACCAGTTGGGTGGCCAGGAGTCAGTCATTATGTTTCCATCTTGACATTGCTCACTCCTGCTCATCGCTGCACTGACTAGGAGGTGAGGCTACAGTGAAATGGGCATCTTGTTGTCCCACCACAGCAAGCTGCCTTTTAAATCATGATATTCCATGCCTCTGCCTAAATCTATTACTATTAGTCCATTCTTTATGAACTGAGCAGTCCTTTGTGAAATTGGCCTGGGAAACTCAGCACCATCACAGACCACTATGTAAAGTTCCACACAAGAATTTTCAGAATAACTTTTAGAATGCATTTCATTATACAGCTTGCAATCCCTTTTGCGTTCACAGAAAAAAAAAAAAAAAAAACCTCTCTTATTTGGGAAATAGAAGTCTAGCACATGCAGAGGGCATCATCTTCCCTGCCAAAGCAGCAGGATCTACACCCAGTTGAAAAATATTACTTGCTAACCGATTCCCTACCTTTCTCTTCACCTACCTAATGCAGGAAGCAAATTATTAAGGACATTTTTTAAATGTGGATAGAAAAAAAAATGCTTTGTCATTTGTAACACCAACAGCATTCATGGTAACACACTTATTTGTGCAGAAACATATCCATTTTGAGTGAAAATTGATTCCAAGATCCTTGGATTTTAGAGTACTTCGTGTTTTCTGAGATTTTACGTATACTACAGGTAGGACCAATGAGTGAACCAAACTGGGCATAAATAATTGATCCGTTTCTGTGTTGATTATTTCCAGAGTCTTCACTGCAGTCACCATTCAGCTGGCCTTGGTCACAGTGACAGCACCAAATTAATAAACTATTGACTCTCCTTAGCCTCTTCTACACTTCTTATCTTCAAAACTGCAAAAAACCTAGCTGGAGTCTGGGACGTACAAAGTGCGTAGTAAATAAAATTTCTAAGAAAGATGGAAAAACAACCTTAATCATGCCCCTTAGATCCAGGTTTAACTAAGAATCTGCTTTCCATTATTTCATTATTCCTTGTTTTTCTGCCTTAGCCACTGGGTCCCCACACGCTTGTCCTGTACTAACAGAGTCCATGAAAGCACAGCAAAAGATAATATATTTTATTGTGAGTTGGGCTTTCTCTCTTGGGCACCATATCTTAGCCTTCTGATAAGTGCTCTTAGATGGTTCTTACCACAGCACAGGTGTTAAACAGATAAGTGGTTTAAGAGGCAGAAAAATTTCGGTTAAGTGCAACCCTCAGTATTCAACTCCTAGCTTCTTACTCAGAAACTCTCTAAACCCATTTTTTTTTAAATAATACCATCCTTTCTTGATACTTTCCATTAGTTCCTCAAAAATCATAGAATCAAACCAAAGCTTGTATTTGCCCCAAGCTCTGTTTTCAGGCTAGCTGAAAGGTGATAAAACCTTTTGTTCTCTAGGACATGAAATTGGAGCATTTGGAATGCCACCTGTGCTTTCTAATGGCAGCAAAGAGGTGTTTTCTTTTAGGAGTGTTTCAACTTGCTGCTTTACTCCAGAAATGCCATATGACCCCTGCATCACCCTGGATCTCAGAGGCTGCTCACATATGCCAGCAAATGACCAACACAAAGTCAAGAGTGAGGAAACACATTTGCTCTCTCAGCGGGTCATCAAATTCAGAAGACATTTGAAGCAAAAATCACCAATTGATAAAAGCGTGCACACCCACGCAACACTTGGCTGTATGGCAGGATATTTGACCATTAAACAGTATGTTTTGTTTTGTTTTTATCTCATAAGGCACAATCATTTTCAATTTACAAAATTCTCCTTAAGCATAAATAAAAAGAACCAAACGAAAGGAAATGCATTTGTATTACCTTCTTCTGATCTTCTAGCTTGTGACTCACCGGATTCTTCCCATGTCTGTTCATTTCTGAAGATAAATCCATCACATTAGGTCCTTGCCCTTCAAAATGCAAACTCTTCACAATAGCAGCAAACTAATCCGAGATGCAATCACTAGGAAAACACTGGCATGCCACATTCCCCATCAGACACCTTCTTTGAACTTCATAGACTCCAGGGAATGATAAAAAAAATCCATTCATTGTATGGGAAAAATAAATTCTGCAATTTACTCCTGGGACCTTCCAAGTCAGCATATCGTTTACAAATGATGACTTCTCAAAAGGGGAATATCCATCCAGGAATTTTAACTCCAACCGCTATTTTTCTTTTCTCACAGTTTTCCATTTTAATAAAAATGTACAGTTTCTGTGAACCTGGGATAAAAAATAAGCACACAGTTAATTCCCGTCCACAAATTAGAGTACCACTAGCAAATATATATATATTTTATATTATATTTTAATTTATATTTATATTTTATATCATATTTTATATTATTTATATTTATATTTAATATATATAGTAAAATTTACAATTTACAATTTAGAAAACATTTTAGGTATGGATTGTATTTGACTTTAAGTGGGGGGGTAGGAAATGCAAGGGTTGTTCAGTGGTAGATTCTCGCTTGCCTTGCAGGAGAGCCGGGTTCGATGCCTGGCTTCTGCATTTCCTCACCCTATCCCCCACAAAAAAAATTCAACAAATGATGCTGCAATAGCAGGATAGTCACATGGAAAAAGAATGAAATGTGACCCCCACCATACAGCATGCAAAAATAATAAAATTAAATTGCAGTAGTAGTAGGTTAAAGGAACCCTTCTTTACCACAATAACATTTAAAATATCAAATATACACCTAAACCAAGCAGAATATTAAAAATAGAAATCCACAGCACATTTATGCGTAACAGTAATAAGAATGCGCATATACTAACCAAATGTGTATATCCTACTCATTCATTAATTTCAACATTCAAAGAATCACAGAATTTTAGAAAGGAGTCCAATTTGAGCAAACACTAATGCTAGACACTTTGATGCTTTTCATAAATAATTATAATTAAGCTTTAAATAAAATTGTAAAGCAGTTAATATGCTATTTTTATATGGGAAAATTGAGGTTGAGAGGTTAAGCTAATTTGTGAAAGTCCAGTAACTAGTATGCAACGAGATTAGAATTAAATTCAGATCTCTGTGACTCCACAACTTATTCTTACAAAAACTCATACTATTTTGCCAACATAGATACCATGAGTTTGTCAAGCACCTTGTTGAATTACAGATATATCATACATAAGGCATTCTCTTTAAAGGGGTTGGTCAACTAATCCAGTGGTTTCCAAATCCAGCTAGAAAATGGAATCTCCTGGGAATAATCTTATATATAGATAATAATTTATACATATATTATTACATATATGTAGTAATCGTACCTACAGATTCTTGGGTCCCACCTCACTTTTCTAATTTAGAAGCTACAGGGTAATACTTGGAAGTATTCACTCTTTTGATCTCTTCTAGACCATTCTGATGCAGAAAAACCAGAGTTGAACCCTCCCACTAATGCAGTGCTTCCTAAACCTTCCTGAAGAGTGGATTCACCTGGGAAGCATCAAAAGATATTAATTCTTTTGTCCCATCTCCCTGAGATTGTACTTTAATTGGCCTGGGATATGGCCTGGGTTTGGAATCAACTTCCCAATGGATAAATCCCTTTTATATAAATGACTAACTACTGTTGACATCCATTAAACAAGAGGAAGCCTACTGTCTCAGGAGACAGATCTTTCCATTTCAAGGCAGTTCTAGTCTTTAAACAGTTCTCTCTAATTTGGAAATGAAGTTTGCCTCCTTATGTTTCTATCCACTTTTATTAGTATTGCTTTTGCAGTCACCAAGGCACACAAAAAATATCTATTTCACCTTTTTATGACAGTACTTCAAGTGTCATTTTATCCATATTAATCACCCCTAACACCCCCAACAGTTCTTTTCCTCCCTTGTTACTTTCTTCCTAAGAGTTTGCACTTTGTACATGAAGCATAAACTGTGCTATCCAGAACTAAGTACAAGAGTTAAACACTGCTTTACTCCCTTTGAGAACTCAACTCCAGATCCAACAAAACACACTAGGTGTGACAGACATTCTTTACCTTAATCTATGTTCCTGTGGGTGTGAACACATTAGTAAATAGATTCTTTGAAGATGTATTATCGGTTAAGGTGTGGACTCATTTGTGCATAGGATGTTCTAAGATCTCATTTAGGTGTGGCCCAAATGAATCAGGGTTGGCTTTAATCCATAACACTGGAGTCCTTTATATAAACAAAGGAATTTGGACAACAATTAGAGAAAGCCATAGGAAGAAGCAGAAAGTCAGCAGAAACCAGAAAAGAAGACACAAGAGAAAAATTGCCGTGTGATGGGAAGCAGAGATGCAAGCCAAAGAACTCCAAGGATTGTGTAGGAGAATGCTACAGATCTCTGATAAAAAGCATTGCCTTCATGATGTCTTGATTTTAGACTTCAACTATCCAAGACTATGAGACAATAAATTCCTTTTGTTAATCCAACCATTGTGCAGTATGTCATAGGAGTTCTGCCGAACTATGACAGTCGGCCAAGAATAAAAGAGATCAGAAAGTAGACAGATAAGTATTTGAAACATTAGCTCCTGAACTTTCTGTTGAACCTCTCCACCCATTGTCTCCTCATCAGCTATTCTTTCATTAACCTTGCTCCTTCTTCAACTACTTGCCTGCTCTGCCACATCGATCCTTTAGTTGGTGCACTATTGTGTTTAACAGCGAAGGAAACAGCATATCACAAGGGCTTGGAAATAAGAGGAAACATGGTCAATTTGGGGAGCTAAAGGAAATTCAATGAGTACCCACTGAAAATCTTTAAGAAGAAAAGTGGCAAGCAAAAAATAGGAGAGAGCAAAACTTGTAGCAGAGAAACTGCATAGGTATTATTGGAGCAATCCAAGAAAGGGAAAATAGCATTTTGAAATAGGAGGTGGGAGGACAGAAAGAATGATGAAACTGACTGATATGGTATTTAAAAGAGAGAGCAGACAACTGGTGACTGATTAAACGTGAGTGAGGTGTGGGTGTGTAATTCAAGGCTGTGTGAGCATATGGCTAATGATATCATCAATTTGGACAGGAAGGATAAAAGATTTTATAAAACAAACAAAAATTTCTTGTTAAAGTCCAGAAAAGCATAAGCCAGTCTTAAAATAGACATAGATGAAATACTTCTAAAGAAATATTAGGAACTGAATCCAGCAATATACAAAAGAGCTCATGCATCAAATCCAAGTTGAAAATCTAAAGATTGGCCTAACACTGAAAATCAAGCAGTGAAACTCACAACTCCTTATTAATAAAATAAGGAAGAAAAATAATATGGTCCTCTTTACTGGAGCAGAAATATCATTTGATAAATTAAACACTGATTCATGACAGAAAAAATTCTTGAAAAATTAGGATCAGAGGGGACATTCATAAGCTGCTTTTATTTGATAAAGTGTATGCACAAAAAATCTACAGCAAATATTAAAAACTAAATGTGAAAAGAAAAAACAACATATAAATACCTGCTAACATGACTTTTATCCAACATTGTACTTAAAAATATTAAGCATGCCACGAGCCAAGAAAATATTACAATGAAAGAAAAAAAAAAGACTTAAGGGAGAGATGGGGGGAAAGGAGGGAAGCAGCACAAATGTTAAAAAGAAATAAAAATTATTATTTGTACATGTTACTTAGATATATATAGAAAATATTAAAGAATCAAGAGATAAGTTACTAGAGTTAATAGTGAGTTTAGCAAGATTCATGGACACAAAGTCAATATATAGATATTCTTTGTATTTCTATATAATTGCAACAAACACTTAGAAAATGAAACATTTAAAGATGCTATTTACTTTGTATAGTATTTATTACTCAGCATTAAAATATTAAATACCTGGCAGTCAATTTCACAAAAGATGGCAAAAACATCATGGCAAGGCAATAAAATAATACCAAAAGAAAAAAAAGAAGTTTAAATAAATAGAGAGCCATGCCCTATTCATGACTGCAAGACCCAATATAGCACTGATGTCAATTCATGACTAAAAGATTTATAGATTCATCATATAAACAATAAAGACACCCAATAAATTTTCCCAAATGATGTCCTATTGTCCTGGCACAACATATTAAAAGGCTCATCTTTGACCCAGTGAGTTGACATATCACATTGCATACACTAAATTCCCAAAGTAATTGGTTCTATGTCTATGTTTTCCACTTTATTCTATTGGTCTGTCCTTTACATGTGCCATTACTATTCTGTTTTAATTTAGAAAAGGCTTGTAGTATTTTAAATATCTGGCAGGACTAGTCCCCCCTCTAGGTTTTCTTTTGTAATATTTTCTTAACTATTCTTGCATGCTTGATTTTTCATATGAACTATTTAGTATCTTCTTGTCTAGAACCATACATAGCAAAAGATTTGTTGATAATTTTATTGGAATTGATAAATTAACTTAAGGATAACTGACATCTTTATGGTGATGTGTCATCCTATTCAAGAGAAAAATCCCCAATATTTAAAATAAGTTGAGAAAATGCTTCTAAGAAGTACATGGAAATGCAAAAGTCCAAGAAAATCTAAGACACTCATGAATAAGTAGTAGGAACATTTGCTCTACCAGATGTTGAGATATATTGTAAAGGAACAGTATATACAATAGTATATAATTGATGTAAAGATAGATAAATCAACCAATGGAATGTACAGAGAGTCCAGAAACAGACACTGACACATGTGACCACTTGATTTATAGCCAAGGTGGAACTGCAAAGTGGGGGGAAAAGGTTTTTCAATAAAGACTGCTGAGTAATTGGATGTCCATGTGGAAAAAAAATTAAACTTGACCTCTGAGCCACACCAATCATCGATTCCAGATCGAGTATAGATCTAAATGTGACAAAACAATAAAGCTTCTGGGTGAATATTTTCATGATCTGAGAGTAGAGAAAGATTTCTTAAACAGAAAACCAAAAGCACCAAACACATAGAAAAAAAAAAAAAGACAACCAATAAGAAAATATAAATATACCAAATATACTGTACAGGAGAAGATACTCATTGTTGAAATAACTATGTATATGAACATCCTCAACTCAATAAGAAAAAACAACAGACAAGATTTGAGCAGCCATTTCAAAAAATAATAGAGATGGAGTTCATATTAGCAGTTGGCATGGGTTATAGATGGGTGTAGGAGTAGAGAATGTCTAAGAGATAGGAGGAAAGAGCTTTTTGTTGATGTAACAGTGCTGTATCTTGATTATGGGGGTGGTTACACAGGGTTGCACATGTAATAAAATTGCATAGAACAATACACACATGCCCCACACAAGCGTGTTTAAAATTGGTGAAATATGAATAAGCTCTATGGGTTGTATCAGTATCATTTCCCTGTCTTTGATTTTCTTCTACCTTTATGCAAGACGTTAATGGGAGTGGGAAATAGGTAAGAGGTACAAACAACTTCCAGCATATTTTTGCCACTTTCTGTGAATTTAAATTATTCCAAAATAAAAAAGCAAAAAAAAAGAGGCTGTCCAAATGGCCAAGAAATTCGTGAAAGAATGAGCACCTTCATTAATAAACAGGAAAATACTAATTAAAGCCATAATGAGACATAAATTCTCAGCCATCTAAAGTGGATACAAAAATATTGACAGGCACTTCCTGGAAGATGGCGGCTTAGTAAGACGCGCGGATCTTAGTTTCTTCTCCAGGACAGCTACTAGGGGAGTAGAAACGATACAGAAAGCGCCCAAAGCCACAACAGAGATAAAAAAGACAGCGTACCCCATCCTGGAACGGCTGGCTGGCTGAGAGTAGCAGCTCGGGTGAGATCACCGAGGCGCGCGGGCCTCACCGGGAGGGGCGGCAAGCGGCCGGAGTCACTCCCTTCCCCCTTCCCGGGCCGGCTGGGAGAATTGGACAGGCGGTCCCCTCAAACCAAGGCGGCTGGCGCCCACACCACGCGCAGCCCCCCGGACCAACTGAGAGAATTGGATCGGAAATCCCCAGGCCACGGAGAACAGTGACGGGTGGGGGAGGCCCCTTCCAAACCCGTGACTCCCGGGGAACGTGCACTCTCTCGGGCGGGCCGAGCCGCTGGCGCCCTCCACCACGCTTGTCGCCGACTAGGAAATTCGGACGGGCTCTTTCCCAGGCTGCGGCAACCAGAAACCCTCCCTGCGTTCGGACCCCGGGCCGGCTCAAGCCGCTTCGGCTAGCGAACCCCCCGGACGGCGAGAGTTTTCCAAAGTTTAAGGTCCCACAGCACCTTTTACTGGTGGGACCCGCAGACAAACGTGTGCCACGAGCGCCACCTACTGGGCAGGATAAGAAAAACAGAACCCAGAGATTTCACAGAAAAATCTTCCAAACTTTTGGATCCAATACCCAGGGAAATCTGTCTAAATGCGCAGACGCCAACAGAAGATAACGGATCACGCTCAAATAATTGAAAATATGGCCCAGTCAAAGGAACAAACCAATAGTTCAAATGAGATACAGGAGCTGAGACAACTAATGCTAAATATACGAACAGAAATGGAAAACCTCTTCAAAAACGAAATCGATAAATTGAGGGAGGACATGAAGAAGACATGGGCTGAACATAAAGAAGAAATAGAAAAACTGAAAAAACAAATCACAGAACTTATGGAAGTGAAGGACAAAGTAGAAAAGATAGAAAAAACAATGGATACCTACAATGATAGATTCAAAGAGACAGAAGATAGAATTAGTGATTTGGAGGATGGAACATCTGAATTCCAAAAACAAACAGAAACTATCAGGAAAAGAATGGAAAAATTTGATCAGGGTATCAGGGAACTCAAGGACAATATGAACCACACAAATATACGTGTTGTGGGTGTCCCAGAAGGAGAAGAGAAGGGAAAAGGAGGAGAAAAACTAATGGAAGAAATTATCACTGAAAATTTCCCAACTCTTATGAAAGACCTAAAATTACAGATCCAAGAAGTGCAGCGCACCCCAAAGAGATTAGACCCAAATAGGCGTTCTCCAAGACACTTACTAGTTAGAATGTCAGAGGTCAAAGAGAAAGAGAGGATCTTGAAAGCAGCAAGAGAAAAACAATCCATCACATACAAGGGAAACCCAATAAGACTATGTGTAGATTTCTCAGCAGAAACCATGGAGGCTAGAAGACAGTGGGATGATATATTTAAATTACTAAAAGAGAAAAACTGCCAACCAAGACTCCTATATTCAGCAAAATTGTCCTTCAAAAATGAGGGAGAAATTAAAACATTCTCAGACAAAAAGTCACTGAGAGAATTTGTGACCAAGAGACAAGCTCTGCAAGAAATACTAAAGGGAGCACTAGAGTCAGAACCGAAAAGACAGAAGAGAGAGGTATGGAGAAGAGTGTAGAAAGAAGGAAAGTCAGATATGATATATATAATACAAAAGGCAAAATGGCAGAGGAAAATATTATCCAAACAGTAATAGCACTAAATGTTAATGGACTGAATTCCCCAATCAAAAGACATAGATTGGCAGAATGGATTAAAAAACAGGATCCTTCTATATGCTGTCTACAGGAAACACATCTTAGACCCAAAGATAAACATAGGTTGAAAGTGAAAGGTTGGGAAAAGATATTTCATGCAAATAACAACCAGAAAATAGCAGGAGTGGCTATACTAATATCCAACAAGTTAGACTTTAAATGTAAAACAGTTAAAAGAGACAAAGAAGGACACTATATACTAATAAAAGGAACAATTAAACAAGAAGACATAACAATCATAAATATTTATGCACCGAACCAGAATGCCCCAAAATACGTGAGGAATACACTGCAAACACTGAAAAGGGAAATAGACACAAATATCATAATAGTTGGAGACTTCAATTCCCCACTGTCATCAATGGACAGAACATCTAGACAGAGGATCAATAAAGAAATAGAGAATCTGAATATTACTATAAAGGAGCTAGACTTAACAGACATTTATAGGACATTACATCCCACAACAGCAGGATACACCTTTTTCTCAAGTGCTCATGGATCATTCTCAAAGATAGACCATATGCTGGGTCACAAAGCAAGTCTTAACAAATTTAAAAAGATTGAAATCATACACAACACTTTCTTGGATCATAAAGGAATGAAGTTGGAAATCAATAATAGGCGGAATGCCAGAAAATTCACAAATACCTGGAGGCTCAACAACACACTCTTAAACAACGAGTGGGTCAAAGAAGAAATTGCAAGAGAAATTAGTAAATACCTCGAGGCAAATGAAAATGAAAACACAACATATCAAAACTTATGGGATGCAGCAAAGGCAGTGCTAAGAGGGAAATTTATTGCCCTAAATGCCTATATCAGAAAAGAAGAAAAGGCAAAAATGCAGGAATTAACTGTTCAATTGGAAGAACTGGAGAAAGAACAGCAAACTAATCCCAAAGCAAGCAAAAGGAAAGAAATAACAAAGAACAGAGCAGAAATAAATGAAATTGAAAATATGAAAACAGTAGAGAAAATCAATAAGGCCAGAAGTTGGTTCTATGAGAAAATCAATAAAATTGATGGGCCTCTATCAAGATTGACAAAAAGAAGAAGAGAGAGGATGCAAATAAATAAGATCAGAAATGGAAGAGGAGACATAACTACTGACCTCACAGAAATAAAGGAGGTAATAACAGGATACTATGAACAACTTTACGCTAATAAATACAACAATTTAGAGGAAATGGACGGGTTCCTGGAAAGACATGAACAACCAACTTTGACTCAAGAAGACATAGATGACCTCAACAAACCAATCACAAGTAAAGAAATTGAATTAGTCATTCAAAAGCTTCCTAAAAAGAAAAGTCCAGGACCAGATGGCTTCACATGTGAATTCTACCAAACGTTCCAGAAAGAATTAGTACCAATTCTCCTCAAACTCTTCAAAAAAATCGAAGTGGAGGGAAAACTGCCTAATTCATTCTATGAAGCCCACATCACCCTCATAACCAAAACCAGGCAAAGATATTACAAAAAAAGAAAACTACAGACCAATCTCTCTAATGAATACAGATGCAAAAATCCTCAATAAAATTCTAGCAAATCGTATCCAACAACACATTAAAAGAATTATACATCATGACCAAGTAGGATTCATCCCAGGTATGCAAGGATGGTTCAACATAAGAAAATCAATTAATGTAATACACCATATCAACAAATCAAAGCAGAAAAATCACATGATCATCTCAATTGATGCAGAGAAGGCATTTGACAAGATTCAACATCCTTTCCTGTTGAAAACACTTCAAAAGATAGGAATACAAGGGAACTTCCTTAAAATGATAGAGGGAATATAAGAAAAACCCACAGCTAATATCATCCTCAATGGGGAAAAATTGAAAACTTTCCCCCTAAGATCAGGAACAAGACAAGGATGTCCACTATCACCACTATTATTCAACATTGTGTTGGAGGTTCTAGCCAGAGCAATTAGACAAGAAAAAGAAATACAAGGCATCAAAATTGGAAAGGAAGAAGTAAAACTATCACTGTTTGCAGATGATATGATACTATATGTCGAAAACGCGGAAAAATCCACAACAAAACTACTAGAGCTAATAAATGAGTACAGCAAAGTAGCAGGTTACAAGATCAACATTCAAAAATCTGTAGCATTTCTATACACTAGTAATGAACAAGCTGAGGGGGAAATCAAGAAACGAATCCCATTTACAATTGCAACTAAAATAATAAAATACCTAGGAATAAATTTAACTAAAGAGACAAAAAACCTATATAAAGAAAACTACAAAAAACTGCTAAAAGAAATCACAGAAGACCTAAATAGATGGAAGGGCATACCGTGTTCATGGATTGGAAGACTAAATATAGTTAAGATGTCAATCCTACCTAAATTGATTTACAGATTCAATGCAATACCAATCAAAATCCCAACAACTTATTTTTCAGAAATAGAAAAACCAATAAGCAAATTTATCTGGAAGGGCAGGGTGCCCCGAATTGCTAAAAACATCTTGAGGAAAAAAAACGAAGCTGGAGGTCTCGCGCTGCCTGACTTTAAGGCATATTATGAAGCCACAGTGGTCAAAACAGCATGGTATTGGGGCATAAAGATAGATATATTTACCAATGGAATCGAATAGAGTGCTCAAGTATAGACCCTCTCATCTATGGACATTTGATCTTTGATAAGGCAGTCAAGCCAACTCACCTGGGACAGAACAGTCTCTTCAATAAATGGTGCCTAGAGAACTGGATATCCATATGCAAAAGAATGAAAGAAGACCCATATCTCACACCCTATACAAAAGTTAACTCAAAATGGATCAAAGATCTAAACATTAGGTCTAAGACCATAAAACAGTTAGAGGAAAATGTTGGGAGATATCTTATGGATCTTACAACTGGAGGCAGTTTTATGGACGTTAAACCTAAAGCAAGAGCACTGAAGAAGGAAATAAATAAATGGGAACTCCTCAAAATTAAACACTTTTGTGCATCAAAGAACTTCATCAAGAAAGTAGAAAGACAGCCTTCACAATGGGAGACAATATTTGGAAATGATATATCAGATAAAGGTCTAGTATCCAGAATTTATAAAGAGATTGTTCATCTCAACAACAAAAAGACAGCCAACCCAATTACAAAATGGGAAAAAGACTTGAACAGACACCTCTCAGAAGAGGAAATACAAATGGCCACAAGGCACATGAAGAGATGCTCAATGTCCCTGGCCATTAGAGAAATGCAAATCAAAACCACAATGAGATATCATCTCACACCCACCAGAATGGCCATTATCAACAAAACAGAAAATGACAAGTGCTGGAGAGGATGCGGAGAAAGAGGCACACTTATCCACTGTTGGTGGGAATGTCAAATGGTGCAACCACTGTGGAAGGCAGTTTGGCGGTTCCTCAAAAAGCTGAATATAGAATTGCCATACGACCCAGCAATACCATTGCTGGGAATATACTCAAAGGACTTAAGGGCAAAGACACAAACGGACATTTGCACACCAATGTTTATAGCAGCGTTATTTACAATTGCAAAGAGATGGAAACAGCCGAAATCTCCATCAACAGAAGAGTGGCTAAACAAACTGTGGTATATACATACGATGGAATACTATGCAGCTTTAAGACAGGATAAACTTATGAAGCATGTAATAACATGGATGGACCTAGAGAACATTATGCTGAGTGAGTCTAGCCAAAAACTAAAGGACAAATACTGTATGGTCCCACTGATGTGAACAGACATTCGAGAATAAATTTGGAATATGTCCTTGATAACAGAGTCCAGCAGGAGGTAGAAACAGGGTAAGATAATGGCCAATTGGAGTTGAAGGGATACAGACAGTGTAACAGGACTAGATACAAAAACTCAAAAATGGACAGCACAATAATACCTGATTGTAAAGTAATCATGTTAAAACACTGAATGAAGCTGCATCTGAGCTATAGGTTTTTGTTTTGTTTTGTTTTGTTTTGTTTTGATTTTACTATTATTACTTTTATTTTTTTCTCTATATTAACATTCTATATCTTTTTCGGTTATGTTGCTAGTTCTTCTAAACCAATGCAAATGTACTAAGAAATGATGATCATGCATCTATGTGATGATGTTAAGAATTACTGATTGCATATGTAGAATGGTATGATCTCTAAATGTTGGGTTAATTTCTTTTTTTCCGTTAATTAAAAAAAAAAAAAAGAGAAGGGATAATTGGAGCTGAAGGGATACAGACTGTACAACGGGACTGGATATAAAAACTCAGAAATGGACAGCACAATACTACCCAATTGTAATGCAATTATGTTAAAACACTGAATGAAGCTGCATGTGAGGTATAGGTTTTTTTGTTTGTTTGTTTGTTAGTTTTTCTTTCTATTATTGTTTTAATTCTTATTCTGTTGTCTTTTTATTTCTTTTTCTAAATCGATGCAAATCTACTAAGAAATGATGAATATGCAACTATGTGATGTTATTAAGAATTACTGATTGTACATGTAGATTGGAATGATTTCTAATTGTTTTGTTAATTCTTTTTTTAATTAATAAAAAAAAATATTGACAATACCAACGCTTAGCAAAGTCATGAAGCAACAAGAATACTGCTGATCAAAGAGTAAATTGGTAAACTCTTTAGGAAAAAAAAAACTGGGTCTTATCTACTAAGTTTAACAATGCACTTATATATGAACCACGGTACTACTCCAAGGCACTGACTCAACAAAAATGTATGTGTATGTGCACAGACAGGCAGGTACAAGGAAGTTCCTTCTTCATGCAACACCCCTTCCCCGAAAGAAAAACTAGAAAAGACACAAAAGTCCGTCAATAAATCAGCATTATAATGGGTGAATAACTTATGCGATATTTACACTTAAAATGTAATTAAACAAACTATAGTCCCATATAGCAATATGAATGAATATAAAAAATTAAGATTTTAAAGAAGCCAAGAATTAAAGAAAACATGCTACATGATTCCACTTACATAAAGTTCAGAAACATGGTAAAACTAAACTATTTAGACATCAGGCTGGTGGTTACCTTTGGTGAGGGGAAGGGATGGGGATTTGATTGGAGTTTGACTAGAATGCTACTAATATTCCCTTTGTGGGCTTGTGTGACCATTTACATGGAGATTAACTTTGTCACAATTCATTGAGTTGTAGATTTGTATTTTGTGGAATTTTTTGTATATATAATATGCATCATAATAAAAAAGATCAGCTAAAAAGATTCTGAGGCATGTTCTTCAGTATTCTCATAAATGGTCTCTCCAATAAACAAAAATGAGAATAAAAGTTTCGATGCGTGAAACTTTATTAGTGTCCAATTATTCTCTTTAAAAAAGGTTAAGGACCAGCTGTTTGATTACATCACAGTATTTTGGCTGGGCACAATGCTGAGTTTATCAATACATGGTCAGTCAAAAATCAGAAAATGTATTCATCTCCTGACTTCCAATATATCTCCCACTCTCTTTACAGTATTGATTTAAATTGGCCTATCAAAAGCGGTTTTTATACCTGTGTTTCTTTATATTAGATAATACTATTATCTAATAGTATTAAATAATATTGTGAAAACCATCACAGATGTTTGAAAATACTCAGTGTATCCACTCTACCTAATGCTCTACCCACAGTGCTGAAAGATATTTAAAAAAACAAAACTTCAGCCTTGTCTACTGTGCGCTCAGCACAATCAGGCTGCAAAATATAAAAAAAATTAATATGTCTTTAAGGAGCTGAACATCTAGTGGAGAGTCAGATGTCACTGAAACTAAGCAGAGGCATCAGCATACTCTGTTCAACTTTTTCCTCCATCAAAACCTTAGAATATTGATGAGTTTACACCGATGGCAAAAGGCAAGTTTGTGTGTACAGAATTAGTGGAATTTATGCACACAAAAATTAATTTCAATATGATTTTAGTTTATTTTAAATGCATAAAAATCTAATAGGACTTGGTTGGTTTTTGTGGCATGAAAAACCATTCGCAATGTAACTAAGGCAGCTGACAAAAAAAAAATAGGACAGATTTATGTATATTAAGGTGATTCTGAAAGGTTTCTCTATCATATGAAGGTAACTGCCACTATGTTATGTAACTTTCCTGCCACTCTTACTATGATTCAGTGGCTGGGTTTGATAGTGCAATACTATCACTTGATATATAACTATAAATGGTTTCATTTCTCTACTTAAGCTTAAGAGAAGTTTTCCCCATAATCAGATTCACCCAGGAGTTACTCACTCAGATTGAAGATGAAAAAGGGTCATGAAAGTGAGAATGAGAAAGGATGTTTAGAAAGACATTTTGGAGAGTTACCGGGGCGTGTGCTACTTCCTACCCCCAGCCTTGTGACAAGGAGCTCCATGGAACCATGCATGGACCTTGATGTATATTCTCTGCAGGTGAGGGGTGAAGAGGTCCACCACCCAAGCAAGCTAAAGCGACCTATGGCAGCAGACTGGAGTGATGCATCTGAAAAGTAAATGCAGGCCTCTCTAAACAAATACAAAAATGCATAATTCTCAGGAATCAGATGTAGAATCTGTGGCATGAATGTTTGCCGGAATTACTTTATAAGAGAGAGCCTGTTCAAAAGAATGCCTTGACTGAGAAAGGGGTCCTTGGCAGGAGGACACTTTATACACTTACTGGGAGCAGAAGCTGAAGAGACATTTGGAACATCCAGCTCCAGGAGAGGCCACTACCCAAGTAAAGGAAGGTGAGATCAGAGAGGCTCAAAAGTGCATCCTTCAAAGAACTCTGACAAATAACCATGAGAAAGTTGTAAACATCTTCCAAGTCAACAGAGAATGAAGCCATTTTACAACAATACTAAACAGTAATAAATTTTCTGACCTTCATACCTCTCTTCTCTTCTCTACTTTCCTTAGTGAATAAGGGAGGTAAAAGAAGAAAGTACTTCCTACAAGGCAAAGTGTGGCAGCGAGAGGCACTGGTCTCCAGCCATGGTTTGGGTAAAGAGGAGAAAGTTTTTGAGTAAAGATGTAAGTGTTAATAGATATATTGGAATACATATTCTAAATTCTGAGTTGAGCTTTGTTTTGTGGCCCAAAATATAAATCCTATGTCATGGTCAGGTTCGCGTGTCAACTTGGCAAGTGGTGGTACCTGTTTGTCTGTTTGGGCAAGTGCTGGCCTGTCTTTTGCTATGAGGACATTTCATAGAATTAAATCATGATCATGTCCACTAAAATCCACAGCTGATTCCATTTGTAATCAGCCAGGGGGAGTGTCTTCTGCAATGAGTGATGCTTAACCTAATCACTGGAAGCCTTTTAAGGAGGATTCAGAAGAGACAGGCTCTCTTCCTGCTTTGGCTGTGAGCCTCTCCCGTTGGGAGTTCATCCAGACCCTCCATTGGAATCATCAGCTTCAGCACCTGCCTTATGGATTTTGGACTCTATGTTCCCACGTTTGCGTGAGACACTTTTATAAATTTCATATTTGCAAATATTTCCTGTTGATTCTGTTTCTCTAGAGAACCCTAACTAATACATCCTGTATTTTGTAAAATTGAACAAACACAGATCCGTAAACCATCAAAAATGACTAGAGCTTTCTTTAGGAATTTTAACAATTGGGCAGAGAAGAAACCATAAACCACAAGTTCAAAGTTTACTCTTTGAACTTGCATATTGAACTGTTAAAATATGTATATGTGGTAGCATTTCTAAAACTCTACTGCTATAAAAACATTAGAAAATTATTAGAATAATATGAGATCCCCCCAAATCATTAAGCAATTTGGTAAATTTCAACTAGAATCAGGGAGACATGGAAGCCAAATAACTACAGCAGAAAACGTCATACTTAATAGTGAACTATCAGAAGAATATAAAGAATATACCTAGTAGGATACCATTTATATGAAATCTCAAAATTTTAATTAACATTACTTATAAATATAGAAAAATATAGTAAAAGTATAAAAAACATGCATGAAAAGACAAATCCCTTAAAAGTCAGGAAGAAGATAAAGATGCCTGCCAAAACCTTTTTAATAAAACATTATTTTATAGGTTCTCATCACCATGGTGAAAGAAAAATTAAATAATAAATATAAGAATAGGCAGATATAAAAATGATTGTTTTTATATAATACTGGCTACATAGAAAATTCAAAAACTTCAGAAACAAATTATTCAGAAGTTATAAGCAAGGTCACCATATATAATATACTAGCAAAATATACCTTGAGATCAGTGGAAGAAAGGAAGGAAGGAAAGAAAGAAGGAGGGAAGGAAGGAAGGAAAACAGAGAGGAGTGAGGGGGGAAGGAAAAGAAGGAAAGGAAAGAAGAAAGAGATTTTAAAACAGAGTCCGTGAGTAAGAGAAACACAGAATATAATGTTCTTAAGGATAAACACTAGAAAAAGATATAAGACTTTTATAGAAAAGATATTTTATTTTAAATTGAAAGCCATAAAACATTTCTATATAAAGGAGAAATAGCCCAAGTTCATAGATAGAAGGAATCAATGTCTGGAATATGTCTATTTTCCTCCAGTTATTCCATAAGTTCAATTTAGTTCCAGTCAAAATCTTAATAGGGCTTTCTATCTAAAGTAAAAAGCTAATAATAAAAAAATAATAATATGTAGGAACAAAGGGATAAGAATAGCCAAGACAATTTGGAAAAGAGCCTACTTTCATAGATACCAAAGTTTATATAAAAATCAATGATATTTAAGACAATGGGTTACTGGCCAAAGGGAAAGATAAATAGATCACTGGAACAGAAAAGCTCAGAAACAGAAACAGAAACACACCTATCCACCTATTAACATGCAAAACAATGAGGAAGGGATTGAAAATTTAAAAAAAATAATTCTGGGATGCTGGTTACATGGTAAAAATTAAGAAAGAATATTTTCTTAAACAAGACATAAGAAATACAAACTCTAATAAAAAAGATTGACAAAATTAACTAAAATAATCTGTACAACAAAAATCAGCAAATAAAATAGAAAAGCCAGAGGCAGGAAAAATACATTGTATTTGTGTCTGTGTAGATGTATTTGTGTATTTTCTAAAAACAGAATTCTTAAAAAGCAATTAAAAAAAAGAAGAAAAATGACAATAGAAAAAGAGGCAAAATATATGAACATGCAATTTACACAAGGGAAACATGGATGGCCGATAAGCATAGAAGCAACGACTAGGGAAATGCATTTTTAAGATACTATATCCCACTCAAGACATTGTTATTCAAAAAATAATAGTAGTAATATCAAAAGCTGGAAAACATGTGATAATATTAGAATTTTCATTAACTGCTAGTACAAGTGTAACTAGTGAATAATTTGGCAATAACTATTGTGGTTGAACGCAGACCCACTGAACCAGCAATCAATTCCTAGAGGGGAATCTGTACACTGAGAGGCAAACATGAGAATGTTCATTGGAGATCTTTTGCAACAGTAAAAAACAGAAACATTCCAAATGTCCAAATCAAAAATTTAGATAAATAGTTTTGTGTTATATATTCGTACAAGGGCGGTTTATAGAATTTAAAACGAATGAACTGGATCTCCATATAACCAAATAAATATGTTTTGATAATCTAATCATGTGTCAAATAAGGAAGCTGCACAGGAATACAGGATGATTTACAAGAAGTTTAAAAACATGTAAAACCACTAAATATCCTTTAGAAATACATTCCGATATAGCAAAAGCCTAAAACTCTGTAAGAAATGATAAATTCTCAGTTCAAGAGACCAGTTTTTTTCGCGTACATGGAAATGTGGTTGAGGAGGGACACACAAGTAGCTTTCATACAGTAAAATAACATTTCTTCAAAATTTTTTCTAAAGCAAAATGTTGAAATGTAACAAAACTGGATGCTGAGAACTCAGAAGGTTATTATTCACTCTGTTTCCCTGAACACTTAAAATAGTTCACAATAAAAATAAGAGTGCTAAACAACTAAAGTGAGAAGCTATATAGAATATAAAAGTATTTGTTATACACAAATTGATCAACCGAGCAATCAACTATTGAACTATAACAAGCTGTTTTCTGCAGAGGAAAGACCTTCCCATGCGGGCATTTGGCAATACGTAGAAATCTGGTGGGCCCATTAATGGGAGAGCACTGCTGGCATTTCTTGGGGGCAGGATGCTCAACATCCTGCAATGCATGGTATAATCCTAACAGGAGGAAAATTTGTCCCCAGCTTTCCTGGTGCTGGACACAAGCACAAAGCGACTCAGAAGAGTACCTGGCTTGGCAACAGTGTTAGCTCAAGCCTCTCACCATGACAAGATGGCCTCTTGGTATTCTTCCTTTAGCAAACACTTTTCCAGGGCCTCCTATGTGTCAGTGATTGTTCTAGGACCAGGAAGAGAAAAGATGCATAGGGTTCTACACCCCTCTCCTTTCCAACCCCAACCCACAAAGCTGAATTTCCAGTTTGTCCTCTTAGCCAAGGAGTTAACCCCAGAAAATCTTTATACTCCACCTGGTTCTGCTGTACACAATTAAAGCCTCAGAGCTACTGGTATCCCCATAAATGCACCCCCCACACACACACACACACCTACGCACACAAATTTATTTCTTTGTGTCTTCACAAAGAACCTGATAATAAGAAAGTCAAGTATAATGCAACACAATTTTGTTGGTTAGCTTTCAGAAAACTGCAACCCAATGAATTTAAAACAAAACAAGCTCTTCTCTTATATATAAAGTGCTCAGGACATATATTAAAACATACTGCTGTGGGGATGCAAGGGTAGTTTAGTGGTAGAATTCTCACCTGCCATGCGGGAGACCTGGGTTTGATTCTCAGTCCATACACTTTCCCAAAAAACAAACAAATAAGCAAAACAAACAAACAAAAATTTAGCAAATGATGCTGCAATAATGGGGTGCCCACATGGAAAAATAATGAAATGTGATCCCACTATAAAGCATACAAAAAAAAAAAAACTGCCTATACTGCAATTCACAAACTAAGTTCTTATGAAATTCCATCTTCCCTACTTGTGATACATAGGAAAAATAAAAACAGCAGGGAAGAACATTATGTGCCTTTCAACATGACTGTTCTGCTTCATTTCTGTGGACTGGAAATGGGAGGTTATTTGCCCTTATCAAATAAATTGGCTCTGAAGCCCACATTTAAAAAAACATTCCCCAGTTTTTGCAGGAAGTTTGGACTTGATTAGTTCAAGATAAAATGATACAAGGAAGGCTGAGTATCATTCTGAGTCAATAATTATATATATTACAGAAAGAGGACAGTATAAAACATGCATGTTCTTAGGTAGTAAGGATAAGTAGAAAAAGCTTGCATCTTTAAACTAAATTTGTTTTTGCTGGAAAACTCAATGTAGTAATTCAAGGCCAAGTGATAGGAAATTACAGTTTCCTGGCTGACATCAATTTGATCTTCAATAATAGTTCTGAAATGAAATTTCTGAGCTAAACAGAAATTTAAACAGAGGAAAACACACACACACAATATTTCTAATAACTCAGGTCAAAATCCAGATGATATAGTATATAACATGTGGATAAAATTATGATGTATGCTTATAAACATGTCTTGTTTTGTTATGTAATTTTAATCAAACCTAATATTTAATTGGGTTCTGACATTTAATCTGTTGTGGACTTGACTATTTAGAGAATACAGATTCCCACAGGAAGATATGAAGCTCACAGTAGTATCTTACTGCAACACCAGAGAGTCATTTTACCTGGATAACCATGAAAGTTAATATACTAAGGATTTGGGGCCTAAGAAAAGTTTTTAAAAATTAAAAATTGATTTCTAGTCTTCTTGCTATGAAAAAAAGCGTTATCTGTATCATTCCCTCTAGGAGAAGGCAGTATTTCTCAGCTTCTCTAACAAAACTCATTCCACTATCACATAAATTCTTAGTCAAACTGTCCTGAGAGTAGAGAATGCTAATTGTCAAACATATCCATTCTCCACTGTCTTCAAGGTTTTAGTTTGTGAACATGGCCCCAAAATGATAGCTTTTAGGGGAAAGTCCAGGGAAGATGGTGAAGTGGGGCACCCCATAACTCTCCTTGTGCCTGTTTGAAACTGTAGCATACCCCAGAAAAGCCATATTCTTTAATCATCATTCAGTATTGCTGGGTGGGATCTCTTTCATTATGACCCAAAGATGTAACCTACCCAATTGTGGGTGGTACCTTCTGATTAACATGGAGATATGTCTCTACCCATTCAAGGTGGGGTTACTCACTAGAGTCCTTTAAGAGGGATACATTTCTAAAACAGCTTCAGAGCCCACACAACCAGAGTCCTCTCAAGATGCAAAAGGAAAATGCTCCTGGGGAAGCCTATGAAATAAGAGGCCTGGAGAGAAAGCTAGCAGACATCGCCATATGCCTTCCCAGCTGACAGAGGTGCTCCAGATCCATTGGTCTTTATTCAGTAATAATCTTTATTTTATTTAATAATAATCTTTATTTGTTTGGACATTTTTATAGTCTTAGAACTGTAAACTTGCAACTTAATAAATTTCCTTTTTAAAAGCTGTTCCATTTCTGGAATATTGCATTCTGACAGCTATAGCAAACCAAAACACTCCTTCTCCAAAATAGCTAGTGGTCAGGCAAAAACTGTCTGTAACTGTTCTGAGGATCTGAGGCTATGAGAGCACTGTATAGCATCCAGGGAAGAGCACAAAGAAGGGCCTGTGAAATGGCAGAAAAGAATGGTGAATAGCTTATGCTGTGGCAGCTCCCACTACCAATATCCCACTCTCCACATAGGCTGCCTTGGAGTCCAGTCCCTGGCTGGCTGCTGTGGAGAGAGAGGGAGGTGGAAGTCCTCTTGCCAAAAAAAAAAATTGGGTACAGCCAAGCACTGATCACAGCTTTTGACCAGCAAAATCAGATCACAGGGTCCTAACCCTCAGTTACTGTTCCAGCCTGCTCCGGACAGGGATGGACATAGCTATTGCTCCAATTCCACCCACAACAGGGGCAGAGGTTGTAGAGGTTTAGAGACAGTACCTCCCTGGACATTCTGGGAACAGTTTGCTGAAGAGTGCCAACTTCTGGGCAGGGCAGGAATGTGCAACTTCAGGAGTCATCAAACAGGTTTTTTTGGTGTCTTTTCTGACCATCTCTCCAGAGCTCTTTTGGAGCTGGTCTGCACCCTCTTCATGGGTCTCTGGTATAGTTTGGCTGGAATACTGACCTGGGAAAGCCCACTCCAGGGTGACCCTCCTTCCAGAATTTATCCTCTAGCAAAAGGAGTAAAAAGAAAAAAAAGGGCAATGACAAAAAACCAAAACAAGCAGAACAGATCAAAATTCTAAAAGAAATAAAGGAAAGGAAGCTCAATCCTGGGGGTGGGAGTGTGGTAGTGTTGAAACAATGGAGAAAATAGTGCAACCATAAAAATTATACCACAAATCCAGGACAAGGATCAGATGAAGAAGAGATAGAAAATCTGATCAATGAAACACTGACTATTGTAAAGGTCTAGAATAAATTGAACCAAGAGTCAAAGAAGAGCCTTAACACAAAGACAATCAACAATAAAACCCTAGGCGAGAGAGAGAGAGACTGACCTTAAGAGTAAACTTGTCAAGATAATCAGATGCCTAAATATCAGCAAAAAACTATAAGCCATACTAAAAAATAAGAAGAAATGGACCAATCAAAGGAATAAATTAAAAATTCAGAGAAGACACAGAATTTGAAACAACTAATCAACTCTTGTTCAAACAAATCTCCCAAGTCAATTAAAGGAATTGAAGGAAATATGGCTACAAAGATAAAGGATGTTAAGAAAACATTGGGTGACCATAAAGAAGAAACTGAAAGAACAGAAAGAAGCATAACAGAAGTTATGGGAATGAAAGGCACAACAGATGAGATTAAAATTATACTAGAGGCATAGACGCACACAACAGCAGATTTAAACAAGCAGAAGAAAGAATTAGTGAATAGAAAACAGAGCAATTGAAATCTTGCAGACAGAGCAGACAGACGAAAGAATGGAAACAATTGAGCAGTATCTCAGGGATTTGAATGACAGAATGAAGCATGCAAACATTCATGGATCCCTGCAGAAGAAGAGAATGGAAAAGGGACAAGATGGATATTTGAGGAAATAATAGCCAAAAATTTCCTTATTCTCATGAAAGGCATGAATATGCATGTCCATAAAATGCAACCTACTCCAAACAGAATAAAACCTAGGAGAGTAACTCCAAGACACATACCAATCAGAATGCCAAGCACCAAAGATAAAGAGAGAATCCTGAAAGCAACAAGAGAAAAGCGATTTGCCACATACAAGGGATCCTCAATAAAACTAAGTGCCAATTTCTCATTAAAAAAAATATATATTGTAATGAGAACGCATTAGTATAAAATATTTAAAGTACTAAAAAAGAAAAACTGTCAGCCAAGAAGTCTTTAGCAAACCTAACCTTCAAACACAAGGAAGAGTTTAAATATCCACAGAGAAACAGATACTGAGAAAGTTTGTTACCAAGAGAGCTTCCCTACAAGAAATACTAAAGGGAGTTCTGTAGGCTGAAAGAAAAAAAACAGGAACGAGAGGCACAGAGTAGAGTGTAGAGATGATGGTTGTCAGTCATTTAGTCAATCATAACTAAAAGGGTAAGAAGAGAAAGAGTAAAAGACATGACATATAAAAACAAAAGGATAAAATGGCTGAAATAAATACTGCTTTTACAGTAAAAACATAGAATGTTAATGGATTAAATACCCCGATCAAAAGATACTGATTGGTGGAATGGATTAAAAAAAAAAAAGTATGATCCAACTATATGCTGTTTACAGCAGACTCACTTCAGACACAAGTACACAAATAGGTTGAAAATAAAAGGTTGAAAAAAAGATATTCTATGCACACAGTAGCCAAAAAAAGAGCTGGGGTAGCTAAAACTAATAGCAGACAAAGTAGACATTAAATGTGAAACTTTTAGAACAACAAAGAAGGACACTATATATCAATAAAAGGGTTAATCCACCAAAAAGAAATAACAATGATGATATTGATGCATTTAATCGTAGTGCCCTGAAATACACAAGACAAACACTGGCAACACTGAGGGGAGAATATACATCTCTACAATAATAGTTAGAAACTTCAATATACCATTCTCATAAACAGATAGAACATCAAGAAGGAGGATCAATAAGAAAACAGACAACTCAATTTATATGATAGATGAACTAGACCTAGAAGATATATAGGAACCATTGTACCTGACAAAAAGTAGGATATACATTATTCTGAAGTGCACATGGATCATTCTACAGGATAGAACAAGTTTGGGTCACAAAACAAGTCTCAATAAATTTTAAAAGCCTGAAATTATATAAAGGATTTTCCCTGATCATAATAGAACCAAGCTTGAAATCAATAGTTGTCAGAAACAGGAAAATTCACAAATATATGGAAGTAAAACTATACTCTTAAACAACCAGAGCACCAAAGAAGAAACTATAAGAGAGAAAAATATTTTAGACAAATGAAAAAAAAGCACAATATATCAAAACTTGTGGGATTCAGCAAAGACAGTTCTGAGAGAGAAATTTACAGCCCTAAATGCATACTGTTGTAGTTTGCTAGCTGCTGGAATGCAATAGACCAGAAACAGAATAGCTTTTAAAAAGGGGACTGTTATAAGTTGCTAGTTTGCAGTTCTAAGGCCGAGAAAATATCCCTACTAAAACAAGTCTATGGAAATGTCCAATCTAAGGCATCCAGGGAAAGATATCTTGGTTTAAGAAGGCCAATGATGGTCAGCATTTCTCTCTCAGCTGGAAAGGCACATGTCTAACATGGTGGCATCTGCTGGCTTTTTCTCCAGGCCTCTTGTTCATGAAACTCCCAGGAGGTGTTTTCCTTCTTTATCTCCAAAAGTCAGTGGCTGGTGGACTCTCTGCTTCATGGTTCTGCAGCATTTTGAAGCTTTCTCCAAAATACTTCTTCTTTTATAGGATTTCAGTAAACTAATCAAGACCCACATAGAATGGGTGGAGACATGTCTCCATCTAATCAAGTTTAATACCCATAGTTGATTGAGTCACATCTCCGTGGAAATAATATAATCAAGTTTCCAACCTATGGTACCGAATAGGGATTAGAAGGAACCATGGCTCCCACAAGATTGATTAGTATTAAAACATGGCTTTTCTAGAGTATATAAATCCTTTCAAACCAGTACATTCCACCCTCTGGGCCCTAAAAAGACACTTTTTTCCATATACAACATACATTAATTCCATAAAAATATCAGAGAACCTTAAACCATTTAACATTATAAATACAACATAAGGTTAAAAGCAGTACCAAGTCAATTACAGGTATGATCTGCCCTAAAGCAAAGTTCTCCTCTGGCTCTGGACCTGTAAAAACTCAAAACAAGTTATTTGCTGCCAACACACAAGGGAGGAACACTCATAGGATACATATACTCATTTCTATAGGGAGAAATTGGAAGGAACATAGGGGTCACCAGATCCAAGCAGTTTCAAAAATCTACAGGGCAAATGTCATTAGATTTCAAAATCTGAGAGTCATTTATCTTTGGGGCTTTAGAAAGCAGCAGTCCCACCTTTCCAAGGGCCTAAGCAGCGGCCTGCCTCTCTCCGAATGCAACCTTGAGGAACATTGGGAAGAACACCTTTTTCTCAGCTCCACCCTCTCAAGGATCAAGGCTGTGCCTGGGCTCTTTGCCATCTCCAGGGCACATGCTCAACCCCACCATGTGGTGGCAGCCAGGCTCTTCCCAAACCCCAAGGAATGTGCTCCACTCTCTCCAAGGCCTGAGGAAGTATGACTTTTCCACTGCAATGAGGTGGTGGAAGGCCCATCCTCTGCCTTCAGGGTAAACTCACCCTCTTCAAGTACTTGGGTGGGTCCACTCTCTCGGCCCGAGGCTCCTTGACTTCAGACTCTAGCCTACATGACTTTGTCTCTGAAATTATTTTTCCTCCAATGTGTCCCTTCTCTGTCCCTCTCAGTTCTGATTGGCAGTGGTTCTCTTTACACAGATTCCACAATACTCTCATTGGCTTTCTATGTATTTCTCCAAAATACTTCTTTTATAGGATTTCAGTAAACTAATCAAGACCCACGTAGAATGGGTGGAGACATGTCTCCATCTAATCAAGTTTAATACCCACAATTGATTGAGTCACATCTCCGTGGAAATAATATAATCAAGTTTCCAACCTATGTAGTAGCCTTGGATTATGCCCTTCAAACATAAGGAATTTCTACAAATCCTTCCTGGATAACTCCATGTCCAATCCTGTTATTCTCTGAAATGGCTGACTCGTTCCACATTTGGCCAAATCCTCATATGGGGCACTACTCTCTGGGGTCTCCCTTCCTGGAAGCCTAGAATTTTCCAGAACATCAATTTCTGGTTTCTTTGTACCCATGAGTTCTGTTCTTAGCTTATCTCATTCCTGTTACATTTCACCATAAGCTCTGAGGAAAAACCAGGCTCCACTTTCCACATGTAATTTGAAGATCTATTCTGCTAAATATCCAAGTTCATGGCTTTTAAAACCTGCCTTCCAGTCAAAGCCACTAGTGAATTTTGCCAGATTATCTGCCTTTTTGAAATAAGGAACACCTTCCTTCCAGTTTGCAATAGCACATGTACCATTTCTGTCTAAGGCCTTATCAGAAGTATCTTCAGAGTTCACATATTTATGAACAGTCTCTTCAAAGCATTCTAGGCCTTCTCTATTAAGCAGCTTGTAACTCTCAATCAATTAAACTTGATTAGATGGAGACAGCTTTTTAAATGGATAAGGGGAAGATTCTGGAAGAGTTGTAAGCAGCTTAAAAGAGAAGGCCTAGAATGCTTTGAAGAGACTGTTCGTAAAAATGTGAACTCTAAAGATACTTGTGATAAGGCCTTAGACAGAAATGGGACATGTTTTATTGTAAACTGGAAAGAAGGTGTTCCTTATTTCAAAAATGGAGTCACATCTCCATGGAGATAACCTAATCACGTTTCCAACCTATGGTACTGAATAGGAATTAGAAGAAACTGTTGGTCCCACAAGATTGATTAGGATTTAAATATGGCTTTCCTAGGGTACATAAATCATTTCAAACCAGCACACATACATTAAGAAAGGAGAGCTAAAATTAAAACCCTAACTTTACACCTGGAGGAACTGCAAAAAAAATCATTAATCCCAAAGCAAGCAGAGGGAAAGAAATAACAGAGATTAGAGCAGAAACAAATGAAATTTAGAATTAAAAAAGCAAATTTGGTTCTTTAAGAAGAGTAATAAAATTGATAAACCCTTAGCTAGACTAACAGAGAAAAAAAGAGAGAAGACACAAATAAATAAAATCAGAAATGAAAAGAGGGATATTACCACTGACTCCACAGAAACAAAAAGAATCATAGAAGATATTATAAACAACTGTATGCCAACAAATTAGATAGCTTAAATAGAATGGACAAATGCCTAGAAACACACAAATAACCTACACTGAATCTAGAAGAAATGGAAGACCTCAACAGACTAATTAGAAGTACAGAGATTGAATTAGTTGTTAAAAACCTCCCAATGAATAAAAAACAAAGCTCAGTACTAGCTGGCTCTACAGCTGAATTCTACCAATCATTCCAAGAAGAATTAATACCAATCCTGCTCAAACTCTTCCAAAAAACTGAAGAGGAAGGTATTCTAGTTTGTTAGCTGCTGGAATGCAACACATCAGAGATGGATTGGTTTTCAATAAAAGGGGATTTATTTAGTTAACATATAGTTCTTTAGAGGAAAGGCAGCTAACTTTCAACTGAGGTTCTTTCTTACATGGGAAGGCACACGGTGATCTCTGCTGGCCTTCTCTCCAGGCCTCTGGGTTCCAACAACTTTCCCTGGGGTGATTTCCTTCTGCATCTCCAAAGCCTGGGCTGAGCTGTGAGTGATGAGATGAGGTTTGCTGAGCTACTTGGCTGTGCCATGTTGGGCTATCTCATTTAAGCACCAGCCAATTAAATCAAACATCATTCCTTGCAGCAGGCACGCCTCCTAGCTGACTGCAGATGTAATCAGCACAGATAAGGTTCACATGCCATTGGCTCATGTCCACAGCAACAGAACTAGGCACCTTCAACTGGCCAAGTTGACACCTGAATTTAACTACCACAGAGGGAATGCTACCTTACTCCTCATTCTAAGAGGCCAATATCTCCCCAAAATCAAAGCCAGATAAAGATAAAATAAGAGAAGAATATTACAGACCAAGTTTGTATATGAATATAGAAGCAAAAATCCTCAAGAAAATGCTTACAAATCAAATCCAACACCACATAAAAGACTCATACATCATGATCAAGTGAGTTTGACCCCACGTATGTAAGAGTGATCCAATATAAGAGTATCTATCAATGTAATAATCACATTAGCAAATTGAAGGGGCAAAACCATGTGATCATCTTGATTGACACAGAAATTGCATTTGATAAAACCCAGCATCCTTTCTTGATAAAAACACTTAAATTATAGGAATAGAAGGAAACTTCCTCAAACTAAGAGGGCATATATGTAAATTCCACAGTTAACATCATACTAAATGGTGAAAGACAGAAAACTTTCCCTCTAAAATCTGGATTAAGACAAGGATGTCCACTGTTACTACTGTTGTTGAACATTGTACTGGAAATTCTAGCCAGAGAATGTAGTCAAGAAAAGCAATAAAATGCATCCTAATTGAAAAAGAAGTAAAACTTTCACTATTTGTAGATGACATGATACAATATATTAAAAAATATACAACAAAGAATATTAGCACTTACAAATGAATTCAGTAAAGTCCTGGGGTAAAAGATCAATAGGCAAAAATCACCAGTGTTTCTATATACCAATAATGAGTATTCTGAGAGGGAAATCAAAAAGAAAATTTCATTTACAATAGCAACTAAAAGAATCAAATATCTATGAACCAATTAAACCAAAGATGTATAGTGCAAAGATGTATATACACAGAAAATTACAAAACATTGCTAAAAGAAATCAAAGATCTAAATAAATGGAGGGACTTTCCATTTTCATGGATTCAGGAAGTAAATATTATTAAGATGTCAATTCTAACCAAAATGATTTACCTATTCAACGCAATTCCAATCAAAACTCCAAGACTCTAATTTACAGAAATGGAAAAACTAGTTCTCAAATTTATTCTAAAGGTTAAGGGACCCCAAATAGCCCAAATCATTTGGAAAAGAGGAAAGAAGCTACAGGACTCGAATTCCCAAACTTTAAAGCATATTACAAAGCTACAATGGTCAAAACAGCATAGTGGGAATACCATATTTCCACTGGTATTGGAAATATGTGTGTGTGTTTGTGTGTGTGTGTGTGTATGTATGTATATATACTGAGCAATGTAATCAAATTGATAATTTAGAAATATATCCTCACCTCTATGGCCAATTGATGAAAATAGACAAGGCTGCCAAGTCTACTCAACTAAGAAAGAAGAGTCTCTTCAACAAATGGTGCTTGGGAAACCACATATCCATGTGCAAAAGAATGTAAATGAACCCCAACACATACCTTATGTAAAAATTAACTCAAAATGGATCAAAGGCCTAAATATAAGAGCCAGGACTATAATCTCCTAGAAGAAAATATAGGGAAGCATCTTCAAGATCTTGTGGTAGGCAACAGTTTCTTAGACTTTACACCCAAAGTCTAAGTAATGAAAGAAAATGAAGTAATGAAAGAAAAAATAGATAAATGGGATCTCCTCAAAATTAAAAACTTTTGTGTGTCAAAGAACTTTGTTAAGAAACTGAAAAAGCAGACTAATTAACAGGAGAAAATATTTGGAAACCACATAACCAGTAAGTGTTTAATATCCTGAATATATAAAGAAATCCTACAACTCAACAATAGAAAGACAAACAACCTGGTTAACAAATGAGCCAAAGACAGACATTTTTCCAAATAGGAAATACAAATGACCAAAAAGCACATGAAAATATGCTAACGATCACTAACTCTGGGCAATACAAGTCAAAACCACAAGGAGATATCATTTCACACCTTACTAGAATGGGCGCTATTTAAAAAAAATACAAAACAAGCATTAGAGTGGATGTGGAGAGATAGGAACACTCATTCACTGTTGAGGGGAACATAAAATGGTGCAGCTGCTGTGGAAGACAGTCTGGCAGTTCCTCAGAGAGCTGAGTATAGAACTGTCATGTGCTCTGGAACCCACCACTAGATGTAGACTCAGAAGAACTGAAAGCAGGGACTCCAACAGACATTTGCACCCTAATGATCATAGGAGCATTATCCACAATTGACAAACTATGAACTATAGCTACTAATATTTTAATATCTCATCCACTGTAACGCAGGAGCCACACTAATGCAAAGTGGCAGCAATAGGGGAATATATGGGAATGCTGTATTCTTTACATGACTCCTATAAATCTATGACTTCTCTATCTAAAAAATTACAAGTTAAGAAACATTCTCAGTGAAAGAATTCAGACAAAGTACAAAGCATAGAAATTATATTATATGTTTCCATTATATAAAATGTAAATATAAATAAATTTATAGAGGAAGAATTAGATTAGTGGTTACATAGGGCTAGGGAAGGATAGAGGGATTGAGAGGCGACTTGCTGAGGGGTGTGGGGTTTTTATTTTTGGAGTAGTGAAAATGTTCTAAAATTGACTGCGGTGATGAATGCATTACTCTACAATTATACTAAAAGCCATTGATTAATATGCTTTGGATAGACTTCATGGTATATGACTACATCTCACAACTTTTTTTTTTTTTTTTTTTTTTTTTTACGAAATGAAAGCTTACATTTCCCAGTTTCACTGGTGGGACAGTCTGGCCATTTGATTATGCTATAGCCAACGGACTACAAGAGAAATGACACATGTCACTTTCAGATTATGTGATTTCAAAAGAAAATTATATGCACTTCCCCTTTCCTCCTTCTCATGGCCTGGGATGAAACGCAGCACTGGTAAGACAGCTTCAATCATGTGGCAATGACAACATCCTAGGGAATGTCAGAGCAATGAGATGAAGGTAGCCTGGCTCCTTTGGAAAGAACTTCCCACCTGCCTGAAGGATCCACCTGTATCTAAAACTGTTGAGAGAGAGAGAGAGAAAAATAAACTTCAATCCTGTTTGAACAATACTACTTTCATCTTTTTATTACAGCAGGTTATCTGCCTGTACTCTAAACAATGCTGGAGCCATGGCATGATAGAAAAAGGCTAGACTGTTTTCAGTAACCGTTCTTTCTCCTTTCCCTCTCCCACTGACTTAGAGCCTGTCCATCAACTTGCCTTGCACAATGGAATGTGAGAGAACTGATGGAAGCAGAGGTTTAAACTGAAGAGCATGCCTTTGGCACTTGTTGGTCCATGAAGAAATAGAAAACATTAAACCCTACCTGCAGCATGATGCTAAGCCCAGTTAATTACAGCTAAGGCATAGCTGTCCCATGAACAAGGAAATCATTGCTTGTTGTAAGATACTGAATTGGGGGAGGTGACAGGTAGAGGGAAGAGGTTAGGCAAATTTAATGAAAGATTAAATGGCAAATAGAGATTAAAGAAGATCTAATAACATATTAAAGAAATAATTTGGACTTCATGAAACTAGAATTTGAAATTTTGGAAAGTTTTATATGGGGCTTATCATGGTTTCAATACTAATTCCTGGTCTTCTAGATAAAGGGTGAAATACACCATCTCTAGGGACCCTTATAACTTTAGTATTCTATGATATTTTAAGTTGCTTCCTAATTTCTGACACTTTCTTAGTCAAGGTTCTATTCTATCTTGATCAATAACACTGCAACTGCAGATCCTCTGAGAAGTACCTTCTCCTTGTTAAAAGAGATCATAACAAGCTGTGATTTGTTGCCATTTTATAGGTCAACGGTCTACATTTTCATTTATATTATATTCAGCCTATGCAATCTAGTCCAATTCAAATGCAGTAAATTCTATCTGTAGAATATTAAAACCTCTACATTGGTAAGCTATCAGATATCTAGCTAGCTTCTAAAACTGTGTGAATTTTCTACTAGAGACTTATGGTGCATTTGGAAGGGAGACATCAAAGACTCTCCTTTGAGAGCTAGTCACTTCTTTATGAAGATTTGTGAAAAAAAAAATGGAGGCAGGGAAATATAAATGGAATTTTGTGTCAGGTACAAACCCTACTCTGCATATTTTTCCTTGATAGAGCAGAATATTCATAAATTTCATTTCTCAATTGTAAAAGAAGCTATACTGTACATCTCCCATATGATTTTCTCTTCCTGTACATACAGGAGGGCCACAGCTCTCAGGAAAGGTTGGCATTGCATTGCTTAGCTCTCATCAATAGCAGAAATGAGATGTCACTGCAAGAACAAGGAGGTTAAATACATGAGTATGAGTTTGTGAGTTCCTAATACTCTTTCCCATCCATGTAACAAGAAAAGTCCTGGTTACCACTAAAGGAGAACTATGAGAAGAAAGGCCTGACCCTCATCAGACTGTGATGAGAGTAAGAAATAAAACCTGTGGTGTGTTAAGCCATTGACACACAGAATTTTCTTTTTACTTTTATCACCATGGTTATCCTATCTAACGCAACAAGGATCCCTTAGCCCTATCACCATACCACTGCTCAGCTCTTCTTCCCTATTGAAATGCTATCATCACATATCAAAAGCCTTTTTCTTTTATTTCCTTACACTATAAATAAAATTTGGTGGAACCAAAAAAGTGTGAACATAGAAAACAAACAACCTGAAGAGATTCTATTTTTGCTAGTATACAAAACATGCCAGTGCAAGAGTATTCAGGAGGATATAAAGTACGTTGTATGCAATTGATCAATTTCCAGATAGATTGGAAATTTTATACTGAGTCTTATTCACATCAAAGTTTTCTATAATTTTATTTATTTATTTATTTATTTTTTTACATGGGCAGGCACTGGGAATCGAACCCGGGTCCTCTGGCATGGCAGGTGAGCACTCTGCCTGCTGAGCCACCGTGGCCCGCCCTATAATTTATTTTAATATGTTCATAAACTTTAGGTCTTCAGGCATAAACATGAAGCACAAATATATACTCTGGTATGTATATACAGTCATGATGGGTTGAACATTAATATCTTGGGAAATAAAAAATATAGTCAAAAGTCATACACACACACCTTCTAGTACCCCTCTAACAATGAGTTCCTTAAGTGCACAGACAAGATTGTCTTAATTTTTATTCCTCAGCCATAACTTAACTCAGTGCAGAGTTTAATAAATGATATTGTAAAATAAGAAAGAAATGCAAAGAAGAGAGGAATGGAAGAAGGAATACATTAGTCAACCAAAGGGATTTGATAGTCGATCCTTTTGTAAAGGGAATAATTATCCATCATTTTTCTCTCTGAAAATCTAGACCTTATTTTCAGATTAATAGTTAAATAACAGAGAATACTATTCAATGAATGGGAAGTTTGTATATAAAAATATTTAAAACACCCTTAATATATTCACACTAACATAGATTTTATGTTTTAGAAATTAGAATTCAATTGGACTTAATTTTTCTGTATTACTATTTTTGAAAAAAATATCCTAAGTAACTAGTGTAAATAGCTGCTTCAATGTACTTTGGTTACGTAACATTTGTTTACAAGCTATAAATATGTGTGATGGTTCCTTTTGTCAACTTGGTTAGGTTATGGTGTCCAGTTGATTGGTCAAATACTGAAGGTCACTATAGAGGTATTTTGCATGGGATAGGCCTCATCCAATTAAATGAAGGTCTTAATAGGATAAATCAAGAGTTCCATACATCAGATGGAATCCTAGTTAACTATATCCTCCATGTCTTCCGGAGTTCCCAGCCTAAGAAATCCAAACTCAAGAATTCAACATCATACTCAGTAGAACTTCCAGCCTCCAGTCTACCTACAAATCCCAATTTGCCAGCCCCCACAATCACCTTATAAGAACCTTATAAGAAATCTCTTTGTGTGTGTGTGTGTGTGTGTGTGTAAGTATGCACACACACACACACACACACACACACACATCCTGTTGGTTCTGTTCCTCTGGGGAAACTGTCTGATACAATGTGTTAATTACAAATCACTCTTATTCATAAAACCTAGCAGGCATTCCTTCATTCAATGAATATGCATTTAGAACCTACCAAATGTCAGGCAAAAAAAATCTACTTTACAGTGAAAAGGCACAATAAAATGGCATTTCCTCAAACATACTCTATAATAGAGACCTTTGAAAATGCCAAGTTAATCCTGTTCCTAACTACCTAAATTAGTAAAAGTTCAACATAATTGTTTTTTAAATTCTTGCAGCACAGCAAAAGAGAAAGAACCATGGAAAAATATTCATGAAAAGCAATTGGTTGTCAGGCTGCCCCTAAAGAAGGAAAAGGACAAAACAGGGTTTACAAAATGAAAGCCTCTACCTGACCAGGAATTTAGGCATCAATGTGTGTGGTGGGGAGGTGGAGAGTGATTTCAGGAGGCTGTTATGGTTCCGTATTCCATTTTCTTTGTCTGCTTTGAAAATTTTTAGGCAAAACATACATTGTCAATATGCCACTAGGCCTTGTCAATACTTGCCGATGTCTTATAATTAGTTCCTTTCTACATTTACAGTAAGTGATTGAATGTGATTAGTGCATTTGAAATTTTAACCCTTAATTCAGAGTGTAGAGAAGAGGAAGGACTTTCCATTTGAGAAAACAAGGGGAGGAAAGAATGGTCCAAATTTGTTTGGGGCACAGGAGTAGATCATACAAATTCATGCATAGGTTTAGACCCATTCAGGAACAATGGAAGCCATCGCTTGCCTTATTAAATGGTATAATTTTGACAGTCAAATTGGGGAGAGTAAAGTAACGTGACACAATTTAAGGACAAAATAAAATAAAGTGGACAAAGATTAAAAAAAAAAAAAAAACAGGTGACCTTAGTGCCATTCTCAAGGGAAAATAATATTCTATATGATTTAAACCGAAAATAACATTCTATATGATTTAAACCCTGTTTCAATGGTGATTCTAGAAAAGTATTTATATTGGAGTTGTGAGTGATGGAGTTAGTATTTGACCTGATGCTCTTCTTTTAAGTGGACCACAGATTATATACAATAGCTTACATATGCCTTCTGCTATAAGGCTTGCACTTGCTAAATGCTGGTGTGGACTATCCCATTGCTTCCTCACCAAAATCCTGTGGGTTTGGGACTGTAATTGGATCCAATTTACAGATGAGGAAACTGAAGATAGAAATGTGAAATAACCTATCAAAGTTCATATAGGTAGTAAACGGAGGAACTAGGCAGTTTGACTTCAAGTAAAAGTGTGTTTTAACCACTTTGCTCTCTTGCCTGGAACAGAGTTGGGTTCATGTACATTTGTTTGATGAATGAATGGAATGTAGTAAAAATACCTACCCATAGATGCAGTGGAAAAATTGATTTTTAAAAGTTATTACTAATCACTTTTGTATAGTATAATTTATAAAGTATTTCCCCATCTCATATCATTAGAAAACTCCTTTTAGTCAACAAAGTGCTGTACAATGATTTGTAATATAATAGCAGCAAACAGCTGTGATTTAAGTTACTTGTTTCCATCTGGCTTTCAGGTTCCTCTTCTGTAAAATGAGAGACCTAAAGACGTCCAAATTTCCTTGATTCTCTAACTTAAAACACTTTGTTCATGGACACCAATTCTGCCCAAGGAGAGGGCATATTTTAAATCACGAATTCAAGTTTTTCCATGTAAAATGCAATCTGTTGGTTAGATATCTTCCCTCAGGACTCTTACTTTCTGTAAGATTCTGAGCTGTTCCACTCCAGCGAATGCTCTTCTGTTCTTTATGCCCCCTCTTCATTCCATTTTATACACCCAGGGACTCTCAGCTTATTCTTAAACTCTCAATATTCCATCGCTCCATCAACAATTCCTTGGTACTTCATTTCTTTAGGGGCAGTTTAATCAGATAAATTTAGAAGATATGACGCCCATAGAATAAGTTGCCCTTCTCTTTTGTACAAATGTTTCTAACATTTTCATTAAAAATGTACAAGCCTCCTTAAGACAGTTCTTAGTGGGCTTCTTGATGAGTAAGCCAAACAACCTGGCAAGCTGAGGAGAAGAGTTTTTTGTCCCTTTCCTACTCCAGAGTGTGCAGCTGCCTGTTCTATACCAATATTACTACTACCAGGAGTTTTTTGCTTCTGATCTCACCTGAGGTGTGAGGTATCATGTATTGTTAGTTTTTTCTTCTTCTCAGACCAGTAAAGAGAATGAAGAAATTTCTTTCAAAGAATTGGAGAGACAGTCAAAAGACACAAGTTCCTGACACAGAAGGGTATGCCCACTTAAATCAGGATAAGAATATACTGAAAATGTTACATTTTTAAATCACTTTAGACTATAGAAAAATGCAAAAATAGTAGAGTTGCAGTATACCTTCACCCAGTTTCTCCTAATCTTAGCATCTTATATAAACATAACATGATTATCAAAACCAAGAAATCAACATTGATAAAATACTATTAACTAAGTAGAGAGCTTAGTTGAATGCCCCTACTTTTCTCACTAATGCCTTTTATTCTGTTCCAAGAATTAATATGTAATGTCACATTGCATCTAGTTGATATATCCCTTTAGTTTCCTCAAATCTGTGACGATTCCTCAGTTTTTGTCCTTTATAACTTGGACAATTTTGAGGATTACTGCTCAGTTACTTTGTAGAATATCTCACTATTGGGTATTGCCTGATATTTTCTCATTATGAGATTGAGATTATGCATTTTATTTTACACAAGAATAAAACTGAAACAATGAGCTTCTCAGTACATCACAGAGAAGGTACATAATGTCAACGTGTCTTATTACTGGTGATATTAAACTCCCTCCCTCCATGTAGGGAACAATCTCTGGAGTTTCTGTTTTATCATTCCTCTAAATTTCTTTTGGACAACTGACCAGATACAACTTATTTTTTGTATCCCTTATTCCTTACATGAAGGGTAGCATATTATAGACTCTTTTGTACTTTGCTTTTTCACTTAATAAAACCTGGAAGACACCCGATATCAGTTTTAGCTTTTTGTTTTGTTTTGTCTTTTTTGCATGGGAAGGCACCAGACACCTGACATCAGTTTACAGAGGTTTTCCTCATTCTGTTTTAACATGGGATAGTACTACATTGTGTGCATGTGCTTTTATACCTTATTCAACCATATTCCCATATGTGGGCATTAGGTTGTTTATAATATCCTGAAATTATAAATGAAATTGGAATAAATAATCTTGTATATATGTTTTCATGTTGTTGGAGGAGTGTCTTCACTGCCTCAAAGAACAGTTGTTGGTAAAAAGCTAGTGGTGTATGTAATTTTGTCAGGTATTGTAAAATTCCTGCCCAGAAAGTTTGTATAAACTTGCATTCCCGCCAAGAGTGTTTGAAAGCCTATTTCCTCAAAGCCTCACCAATGTAATTGTTATCATACTTCCTAATTTTCAACAATATAATATTGACATATGGTATATTGGTATTTTTAATGGCATTTACCTAATTATCAGAGAATCTGAACATTTTTAAATGCCTCACAGCTATTTTTATATCTTTTTTTTGACCATGAATTGTCAGTCCATGATTTTTCCCCATTTTTTTTCCAATTTTTCTTTGAGAGTTTTATTTTTGTGTCTCAGTCTTTACAAATTATATACACATTAATTATATTAGCCCTTTGTTGCTGCAAATGAAAATGCTGCAAATATTTTCTGCTAGATCATCAGTTGTCATTGAATATTAATTATGGTGTTTTAGCCCATGCTGTGTGTGTGTGTGTGTGTGTGTGTGTGTGTGTGTGTGTTAGTCAAAACTACCATTTTTCCTTTTCTTGTCTCTGGAATTTTAGTCTTGGTTAGATAAGCCTTTCCCTACCTCAAGGTTAAAGAAGAAACCAGTCATGTTTTCTACTAATTTCTACTAATCAAATTAGTTCATTTATATTAACTTAAACATAACAGAAGAGGAAATTCTGTTTCTTCAAATAGAGTATTTTCATGTTAATAGGAAGTTCAAAAAGTGTCCATTTTAACAACTGCTTAATCTTTAATAGTTTTATTTGTATTTTATTTTGTTTGAAAGGAAAAAAAAGGACTTTCAAAGTTTTTTCAAGTGAAAATAAAATAAGATGTTTGAGCATCTTTTACTGTTCTGGGTATAAAATGCTACTTGCTTTGATAACTGCAATGCCAGAATAAAATGAACTTTTTACAACTCAATTCCTGTCCATAGGAGATCACACTTAAACAGTTAAAATAGAAACAAATGCCAGGTAATAATTGATAAGTGCCAGAAGGAAAGGATGGAGGAAATGACCTGCAACAGGCAGAACCAAGTTTATTCCACCCCTCCACTGAACTTAGGCTCAGTGTTTTCAACTGTAAAAAAGGGAAAATGCCAACTGCCTCTCATACTAAGAGGATTAAATAAAATAATATAATATGATATGATATGATATAATATGATATAATATAATACAATACAATATAAATGAAAATACCTACTTCTCACACTGTTAGAAATACTCAAAAAATATTTAGCTCAATCAGATACAGACAATAATTGCTATTCAGACCAGAGGAAGAAGAGATTGTAAAAAGTATACCATAAATAGTATGTCTATAAAAAATGGATGTATCAAAGACAGTATGAAATACAGTATGAAATATTTCCCCTTCTGACTAAAATTAAGAAAAATTAAGTATTTTGGACTTTTTCTGTAAATTAGCTTACCCATTTATATGTTTAATAGTGGATCAGTCTATTTATTTGATACCAGAACAAAATTAACTGAATAATTCTTTTACATTAAAAGTTTACAAGATATATATCCAACTAAGGCAATTTGATTAATACCTCCCTAACTAGAAACATCTACTTTATTATAATATCACTGTATATATGTGTGTGTGTGTATATATGTCTGTAAATAAATACTTATACATATACGACACACACACACATGGAGTTTGGATTTTATATATACTTCATTTAAACATTTATCTATACCTATATCTACACCTATACCTACCTATTTCTATATATTTATGTTTAAGGAAAAAAGATACCTGATACCCAAAAAGGAAATTCAATATGTAGAATACACCAAATCTAAAATTTAAGCTTTTTACTGAGGCACTATAAACATACTATAGAGGTACATAGAAGATAAGACTGAAAACAAAATGAATTAATGCAATATAATTAAACATATTTCTTCATTGTGAAAGTTTGGCAAATCTTGAAATTTATTTAGAATACACAATTCAACTACAACACTATCTATGGTATTAAAATAGTAAGGATAAAGTACCCCTGTCATTTAAATAATGGACTCAAAGTTACTGGTCAGAGCTTAAAATATTTAGGTTATATTTAGATGTATTGTTTAGGTTGCATTCACATTTGGACAGATAATGGTGACTTCTCATAACTCATTATAAATTTTAGTCTTAAACAGAGTTCAGTGAGAAAGTATGTCTGAGCATTGCCTTGGCTTACAAATTTCAAAAATCAAGAGCAAATTCAATACAAACTCAGAAAATAAAACCATAAAACAAAAAAATTTTAAGGACACTATAATTTGAGCAAATTTAAGCCCTTGTGGGCTTTCCACCTTTAATGGCATCCCTTCTCTCTTATCCTATTGATTGGTGCATTTTCATTAACTGTCAGTTATAGAATACAGGCCATAGAATATTGGGGATACAGAAATGAGTAATATGCAGCACAAACAATCAAAGAGTCCACCATCTAGGAGGGTGGGGTGGAGTGGAGGGCAGTAACTGCCTTTAATGTTATCCTAGCTTTAAGACAGATTTTTAAGATGAAATCCAGTTCTTTAAGGAGTGCAGCCCTCTCCATCTGCCAATTATAGCAGGTGGTAAAATATTTCTCAGGCCCAACATCAGAATCAGTAGCTTGGGCTCATACAAAGCATTGGTTAGTAAGTGTACTTGATGCCTCTGGTAGAGACCACAGGCTTTTTACAAATATACAACATTCCTTTCTTCTTTTACTAGTGGGATCCCAAATTAAAAGTTGCAAATTAAATAAACAGGAAACTGCCCAGCTAAAGACAATTCTGAGACTCCCTTGCCACTAGGTGTGATCATTTGACAAATTTCCCACTAATGGGACCAGGGGCAACTGATATGTGCCACTACTCTTAGAAGAAATGGATATATACTCACCTGACCTTTCCTGTGCTCACTAGAGTGTGGATATGATGGCCAGAGCTAGAGCAGCCATCATGAACCATTACATGAAAGTTGCTTGTTGAGAATTGCATAGCAATGAGCTAGAATGAGCCTGAATTACTGGATGGTTGTAGTGACATCATCCTCCTGCCAGTCTTGGACTGACTACCTTTTCTCTTACATAAGAATGAACACACACACACACACACACACACACACACACACACACACACATACACACAGAGTAAACAAACCAAGATACTTCCTCATTTATGCTACATTCACATAGAGGGAAGGATTTTTTACAGCATCTTGGACTGTATCCTGATACCCATCCTTACACCATGTAGCATCACTCTAACAGTATCTGAGTAACTGTCCTGTCCTATTCAGGAATTTGGTCTGCTCTGTTCACACAAGCTCCCATTTCCAAAGAGGTTAACCCACTTCTCTTCTCCAGTTTTGTTTTAATAAAGCTGTTGACATGACCCATCCTGATTAGGTCTTCTAGGCTGTCTTGCTTTCCCAGATGTGCCGGGACCATATTGTCTGGGTATGTACATGACCCCAGGATGAATATGCCTGTGAAATGCTCACATCCGTCCTGAAGGGAAGCAGTTTGCCTTATTTTCTAGATTGCTATGATCCCCAGTAATTGGCCTGGTTCCCACACCACCAAAACTCTGTCTTGAGAACATATATAAACAAACAAAAAAATTACAACCAAAAAAGGGACCTCTATATTAATAGAAGATAGAAATGTGGTGTTCTCATTTTCATTATTTGTAGTTTCAACATTTGATTTCAATTCTTTGTAGTGAACTTAAAGGGCTGTGGTATGTACTAATCTGTAATTTTTACATTAACTCATTCACTGCTATTTTGGAATTATACATTCTAGGATGAGGGAGGACAGAAGGAAGAGGTAGAAAGGGGAGAGGGAGAAAAAATGGATAGAAAAGGACATGAAAGAAGAAAGGAAGAAAATTAAAAGAAAGCAAGAAGCTGGAGAGACCAAGAGAGAAAGTGTGATGGGAGGAGGACGGCAGGGAGGTAAAAAAAAGAGAGAGAGATAAGAGACTTCAGTCAAGACTCTTTTCAGTTTGATGTTTAGAGAATAAATCTAACTAAAAGTGTAAGGTGTGTCGAGAGAGCAGGGAACAGTTTAATGGATCTGCTCTTCTCCTGTCATAGCTAGCAGAGGAAGTAATTCAAATTCTCCACACCTATCCTTAACTTTCCAAGGAAATTCAAAGCATATCTCAGAAAGACTTCCTAGGTACCTGGTCAGCACCAAAAAAAAAAAAGAGCGAGAGAGAGAGAGAGAGAGAGAGAGAGAGAGAGAGAGATAGAGAGAGAAATGACTCCAAGTTAATTCCTCAGTGAGATTGCCCAATTTTATATAAAAGCAACAAAATGTTTATTGATCCAAAACACAGGTAGGAAAGAGTTCTCTCAGACCAGCTGGAGAAATAGAAAAGCTTACTCCCTTATTGTTCTGTTTTCCAGACTAGCCTTTATTTCTGAAATGAAATGCTTTTCCCCTTGTTAAAGGAAAATAAGACACAGAAAGGAGGAATATTTTTAAAGGAAATTGGGTCCTAAAAATCAAACCCATTGAAATAATCCTGAAAATATGTTTTAGATTTGACTTTGATTTAAAATTAATCCCTTTGAAATAATGGGAATTCCTTATTTCCAAGAAGTAATTCCATCAGGCATTTAATTTCATGAAGGTTACCAATTTAATGCTTGGGATAGTCTTGGTCTGTTGATCTGATGAGTTGGCTGAAAAATATATCTCTGTTATTCAACAAATTTCTCAAAAAAGTATTGCTACTTCACACCTAGGTCCAGGAATCAGGAAACTTTTTCAACAAATTTATTTATCATATAAGAACTGAACATTCAAAACACATGATAATTTTACTTATTTCTTTATTTCTTTATTTTTTTTTTATTTTTTAATTTTTTACATGGGCAGGCACCGGGAATCAAACCCGGGTCCTCTGGCATTGCAGGCAAGCATTCCTGCCTGCTGAGCCACCGTGGCCCACCTTTACTTATTTCTTAAGGACTTGAGTTGGGAAAACTAAAATGTAAGTCAACAAAACATTTAAAATGTAAATGACACTGGGGTAAATATTACAATTTTTACTAAATGTTCAGATATCTTCTGGTATTTAAAATATTTATGAAATTATGGCCGTCAATAAAGGAATGTGATATACAGATTTTCAAAACTAAAACCCAATAACTGCTGATCACAAAAAATTATATTTGCCTGATAATATAGTTTAATCATCCCATCCAAACAAAATCAAGTAGGAAACAAACCTGAAAGCAAAATTCATAATAAATCTAAGCACTTTATAAAACCCATGTTACTATTACTTAAAATTTCTAACCTCCTGCCCTGAATCATGACTAAGTAGGGCACACTAAATTTGCTAAGAATATGCACAAATCTGTTTTTTGGTCCAAGATTTTACACTACTACTTACTGATGCTTTTACAGGTAGACTGTTTTGCTAAGCATCATATTTCTCTTTTCTCTGAACTCTCGCCACCAGAGCTTAGTGCCCAGAACTGCTACATGGGTGTTATATCAAGTTTTATTATTACAGTGTGGGAAGAATAAAAGAACACTCACATGTGAATGGGGAATAAACATTTAAAATAAAGAGGCATTAGGAGAATGCACAGTACATATAGAGATACACTTTCGGTGAATACTTTGCATTTGCCTGATGCACTGGAAAAATTATTCAAGAATGGCTAACCATGCAAAAGAAAGCTAGTCCCGAATACGTGGAGGTGTACTGAGAACAGCTTTTAAAAATATGCAACTGACAGCTTTCTGAATCTAAAGGAAATTTCCCATAATCAATGCAATTCTTTCCCACACCTGCAACTTTCTCTGGTGTTCTGTCATTTAGGGTAGAAGTTACTAAAGCAAATTGACCCAGGAATGCTTCTCACACAATTCTAGGGCTACAAAGCCATTCACACAGCAATTGCACATACTTGGGTGTGGGACGGTAAGATATATGATGGAGAGGAGAGGGAAAAGGAGGCATGAGGTGAGGTCCATTCTCTGGACCAATAAAAATATATTTATCTTAAAGACAAATGAAAAAAAACAACGGACAGATCTTTAGGTAATGGGACAAAAGGGATCCTACAGATACTACTAAACCTTCTAGAACGATAACTCCTAAGCACAAGTTTCGATTTTACATCCCTTATTTGCTTTCATCTCTGTAATATCTGCTATTTTTCTATTTATTCTTTCAAATTTTCTTTATGCTCTTCTAGTGTCTTGGTATTCTTTATGTCATTAGCTAACCCATTGAATTCATTTAATTGAGTTATATGAGCATCTTTGATTAGTGATTACAAATTCTGTGTCTCCTCCAATGCTTTACTTTGGTCATTAGGCTGGGCTATATCTGCCTACATCTTCATATGCTTTGTGGTTTTCTGTCGTCTATGAGGCATTTAATGATCTTGATAGGGTTACTTTGGAAGGTGATTTCCTTCAATAGTGTAAGGTTTTGTATTTGTGGGACAGATGTGGGGCAAGACTTGGAGTGTGGGGTGGGGTGCAGTGATGCAGTGTCAGGGCATGGCACAGGGCTAGACATGGGGTTGGGCATTAAGCTGGTGCTGAGGAATGTGGGGTGGAGTGCACAGGTTTATGGGCAGGGAACAGACAGGACTCAAAGTTCAGGAACAGGACGTGGGGTGGTGGATAGGTGGCAGGACATGACATGACAGGAGGTGGATTGGGGGGCTGTGAAGGTGTGTGGGGTGTGGGGTTGTGGCACGTGGGGAGGCTGGGCATTGGGAGTGGGAGGGCATGGTGAGGGTATGTGGGGGTGGGTGTGCAGGCAAGTTGCAGGGTGTGCATGGAGTACACAATTGGGCATGTCACATCTCCATGGATAAAATCTACTCAAAAGATTCCATCCTGCTCTCTGAGCAGAACTATTCTGAGGTTCTGCTCAGTTTCCCTCCAGTTCTTCTTTTGGAGTACAGGGGTTGCAAATATTACAAAACAAAGGAGGGTAAGAATGAGACAGCATCCTCTGTTTTTAATATTTATCTTTTAATACCTTATACTGTGGAAGACACTCAAGCTGCGTCTATACATAGCCCCAAATGCAAGGGAATGCTAAATAGTAGCCACAGTTTAGTGTCAATATAAAAAGCAGTCGTATGTTCAGGCTGAAACCCACCTCCCACCCCCCCACCACCCCCCCAAAAAAATGTGTACCTGAATGGTTTCATTTATTTATTCACTGAATCTGACCATCCAATAAGAAGTTAACATATTTCAAACTGACCCTCTGCTCATGAGGGTGCCAAGGCTTTTTAGGGGAGCAACTTGAGTCCTATTTAACAACTGTGGAGTGGTTTCATTTTGTTTAAATATAAAGTGTGGATATGTATGAGTATTTTTATGAATGTGTATGTGCAGATCAAGAGAGCATTTTCTCTGAAAGTAGGACGACAGGGTGTTAATTTTCTTTTTCTTATAGAAATTTTCAAAAAACTAAAGTAAAGAGAATAGCATAATGAATTTCTGTTTACTCATTACCCAGCTTCAGTACTTATTCACACATGGTCAATACAGTTTCTTCTAGACCTCTTCTCTTTTCCCCACCACGAATCATTGTGTAGCAAATCCCATCATAGATCATTTCATTACAAATGCTTCTTATTAATTTCCTTTTCTATTGTATATAGTTCCCAATGTCTCCCATGTGAATACTTCCTTCTTCATTGTAGGATAAAAAAATAAATGCCGTTAAATAAAAGTAGGGACTCCAAGGCAAGACCAACAGGCCTTCAAGGGCTAAACAGATATTGTAAATCAATATGAATAAAGACTGTATTCTTTATTCAATACAGTCCATGTTTATAACACTTATTGACCTGGAATTGGACACTTCCTACTAAACTCTCCTATTCCTATCATCTTTCCACCTTTTAATGTTGTCACAATTTAGAAGGACATACCAAGATGTGCCTTGTTAGTAAACAGTTTACCAAAAACAGATGAAGTATTCCCAGCAAAGATACCGATTTTGTTCTAAGTACATGGATATATATATTTTTTCTGCCCTCCCTCTGTTTGCATATCCAGTTCCTGCTTGTTTCATCATGTATTTGCATATTCCTTGTGCAACCTAAAGACAATTCAAATGTTGAAGGAGTCATGATCTAAGGTGTCAACATATTTAAAACCTAATGGGAGGGTGGGAGGAAGAACCTTAAGCAAGGAAGGGGAAGGGGTGCTAAGTAAAGCTAATCTATAAAAACAAACGTCCCATATTACCTCTTCCCTCCCTCACCTCTCTTTTCGAGAGTGCCCACATGTCCTCTCACATGTGTTCTCAATAAATTTTCTGCCTGCTTACTCAAAAGGAAAAAAAAAAAAAAAAAAAAACTGATGGGAGTTATCCACAATTCACAATGTAACTTAAAATTACTTTCTGTTCAAAATTGCTTTGGGGTGGAGGGTGGGGGGGAGGTTGAAATAAACATTTTTCAAAAAGCATAGTGCCCTGACCCCTTTAAAATTTGAGATCTGAAGTAGGAAATACAATGTGATTTTCTTTTCTAAAGCAACTACATGAATCCCATAGGGAAGCATAAGGGGATCTGCAATAAATAGGTCACCAGAAAGTCCCCTCATTGCAAACGTTCATCATCAAAGAAAGGCACATTCCCTGCATTCAGTCCTGCTCTTCTGGCTTGGGCAAAGACGCATTAAAAGTCAAGTATAGAGGGGTGGGTCACAGTGGCTCAGCAGGCAGAGGTCTCACCTGCCACGCTGGAGACCCGGGATAGATTCCTGGTGCCTGCCCATGCAAAAAAAAAAAAGTCAAGTACAGAGTATAGCAAGCTGAGTTCTTGTAAAAGTAAAGAAGAGGGACCAAGTGGGGGATACAAAGAATAAAAATAAACATATTTTCTCCAAGACGTTATTAGCTGACAAGAAAATTTAACCTCCAGTTTAATAAAGTCAATGTTACACAGATCACATCCTTTTCCCCATTATCAAAGCTCAAATCATGAAGTGAAGAGATTTAAGAGCTGAAGGAGGGAAAGGCATAATGCTACCCATTTAAATTCTGTTCCATCCAGCCAGTTCCATATTAGATAGAGCACAGCAGTTTCAGCAGATAACTAAAGATACCTTCTGAATTAATCCTTACGAATTCAATTAAATACCCACAGAGATCCTACTATGTGCCATTTTTAAATTGCATTCCTAGGGCTTCTTCTTTTGGCTCACTCGAATAATCTAAAAATGATATTACTAGAAGTTCTAATTAAAGCCAAAAGGTACCACTCATGTAAGTTATAAATAAGCCCTCTTGGGAAAGTCTTCTGTCTTGCCATTTTTTCCCCCTGAATATGAAAATATAGCTTGCACTACAATCATGCTCTCTGCTGAATCAGACTATGAAATGAATGTCTTATTTGCAATGCTGCTTTTACATCTGGTTGTTGTCAGCCTCACAGATGCAGCTACTGATCATCATTCAGAGTTGAAATCAATCGATCAGTTACCAGACACACACAAAAGGCAGGGGTCAGCAGCCAGTATCACTCATCTGCTGGGGACAATCTGAGGCCCACATGTCAAGAACATGGCACATGAATAAAGGGCACTCAGCTAAACCCCAGACCTTTGCTGATATCACAACCTGGACTCATATCACATGAAACAATTAGGAAGCCATGATCCTTACAGCTGGAATGTAAAGCAACAGAGACACCAGAAAGAACAATGTGTTCTGAAATCACTTGGCTCATTTTTTGAGCCAAACAATTTCTTAGGGGGTAACCTGTAGAAGAGAAAATATATTATTTATTGAACAGGAGTACTACAGAAGAACAAGAGGGCAAAATGATGCTTTAAATGAAACAACAAATCAATAAAAATCACTCCATTCTGCTTCAAATAAGAATCTCAGAGGATCGTTCCTTGATTCTGTAATAAAAAAAGGTGTATTGCTTTGTACTGGCAAAGCAATAATAGTTCACTTCCTCTACTTCTTACTATTCCAGTGGAAAGCTAGGGGTTCTTAATACTTTAAAATGGCAGTGATCCATATGATGTTACAGTTAGCAATATAAATGGCAGGCTCACAATGCAGTTAATATATTTCTGTATTTTAACATTAATTCATAAAAGACATTAGTCAGATCTTGCTATTCCTTCGCAGACTTCACTATTTCATCAAATATTGTCTATTTTTTAACTGCTACATTCAAACAGGGTTAAAATTACATAAAATTTCTAGCATACCCCGATAAATAGACATATAACCAAGTAAAATATTCTGACTATATCTGACTTCCTATATACACTATAATTTGTTTTTAATAAATTGCTATCTTCGGATTTAAAAAATTACAACCTACAAATTTATTTTTGCTCAAGATCAATGCATACAAACATTTAGAGGTGAGGTTTACTATGAATAAGAATGCTTTGGGAGTGGGGGATTGCCTAGCAAAAAATTCTGAAAAGAATTTTAAGGTTTCTTCAGAAATAGCAAACGGTCTAATCTCACATGACCTCATACCTCACATCAAGTGTATTGGCAGTTCATTCTCCCTGAATAACACCACCAGAAAGAATGATGCTGCCTAAGTTCATAAATGATGTTTTTTCTTCTAAACTGTGTGTGCAACTACATTTATCTTTTAATAGTATTCTTCAAAATCTCAAGCACTTCCTTTGTAGTCCCTCATCGTTTTTAATTTACTTTATATTTTTAAAAAGCATGTATCAGACATCGTACAAAGAGCTTTACAAACACTAACTTATCTCATCTTCACAACAACCCTATAAGGTGAATGGTATTATTAGCCCCCTTTTAGGTAACTGAGGCACAGAGTAACTTTCCAAAAGGCCACAAAGAAATTATGTGAAAAAGTTGTGAGTGAAACCCAGGAATTGGACTCCACAAAGATTAATTCTAATTCTAAGGTTTTCTATAAACCACGATAATATCGATGAGGTGAAATCACATTATACATCACTGTGAAATTCTTAATCTAGACAAAATAATGCTAAGATTCACTTGAAGTCTAAACAGATATAAATAGTAAAGACTATTCTGCAGGCAGTAATGCTTTGTACTATCAGTTTTCTAAAAGACATGAGAAGTTATATACAAACAAGATAGCAATTCAAAGTGATGAGAAGGATACTCCACAAAAGCCATAGCCAACTGACTAGTATTATTCTGTAAAGACAATCTACTTAAGATGTCTATAAATATTTTACATAATACAAATCTTATTTTTGTTTATTAAAATACATTCATTATAATTAAAGCACAACATTCTAATGTTCTGAACTTCAATCTATAAAGCCAAAGGAAGAAAACAATCAGGTAACTGAAAAAGATCTGCCACAGAAGACACAGGTAAAATTTAGATAGCAGCAGCTTTATACACTAAAAACAATTTTAAATCAATAACCACTGACTTTATAAAAATCCTTGATATGGATTTATAGTGCTCATCCATATCTAGCTCCACTCTCCTTGCAGGCATATGCAGTCTGGTGGACTATGTAACTCTACCCAATGAGCCAAAAGAATTAAGGCACAGTGCTGTGACAAAGAACACTATATATGACAGGTGGTACAAGTAAAATACCTACATCCATAAAGCAAGGTTGTAGAGAAAAGACTATTGTACTTTTCTTAGTAGCATTATTTGCAAGAAAAATGTCAAATTATGGGATCAGAAGGACTGGGAGTCACAAGGATTAAGGAGTAAGTGACAGTAAAGAAGAGAGGATATTTAGCAGTGAAAGAATGATCATTGTAGGAAATGTGGGGGAAGGAAGGGCTCTTATATTTTAGCATGGAAGTGATTTGATATATTTATATGTTGAAGGGAAACAATTTGTTCGGCTATGGATGAAAGTAATTTATGTGATTTAGAGCACAACAAATCCAGTATGAGTAGACCTTGTGACATGATCACCAATATAGCATATATGACATTACAATACTGTGCCTATAAAAAGTAGGATGTTATCCTTTTCTACTCAGCACCAATGAGAACACACAAAGAGAATTCTATTCCACTTCAGAGGTTTATAGACAAACTGGGGACAACTCAGAGAGAGTGTCCTAGATATTAAAGGGACTCCAAACCATGTCATATGATGTACAGTTGGTGAAAAAAACTGGAAATGTTTTGCTTGAGAAAAAAAGTTTTGAAAGTAAACACACACACACACACACAAACACACATACACACATATATATGTGTACTTTATTGACACATTTGCAGACTATGGTGTGAAAAATGAAGGAGAAATTCTATAAATGCCTGGGAGACAATTCTTAGACTGCCAGCAAAGCAAAAATATCCTGGATGCCTAGAAAAATAGGAAGAGAAAAAACATTCATAGCTATTCATAAAAAAGCAAGAGTTTCATTCCTTCCCCCTTTTTAAAATATACTTTTTAGCCCAAAACATTTACAAGACTGTACACTATAGCGAAATACTTGGTACCCTATAAAATATGAACATAAAAGAGATATTTTTAGCAAAACTGAGAACTAATGAGAGCATAAAAAGACTCTGGAGTGTTTTAAATACTAAATCAGACTTGTTTTACATGTCTGAGCTTGTGTACATATGACTGTCAGCACTATCAACATTTATGTTCCACTAAGAAAACTGAAGAAACTATCATAATCTCATTTTCTTCATATATTTTCTTGATGCTACAATAAAACATTTGTTGCAGCTGACAAGTAATTTCAAGATCACCATCAATTTAGATAATATTTGCATGGAAAAAAATGCAATGGTTTGGATTTATTAATAGTGACATGTTTTATTATAGAAAGCTCTATCTGTTGTGGTAATGAGAAAATTAATTGTGTAAAAGCATCTATCAACAAATACTTTTCTCATTATTGATCTTCTTCATACTGTTTATCTATAACAAAATTATGAATGTACTTTCTGATTGCCTTTTCACACATTAAAGAGAATATGAATGATTTGCAGAACATCTAGCCTTCTGGGCTGACCACATATCTTTGTGGTTTTAACACTCCAAAATGTCTTACGAGCACTCACATTTACATTTCATGTTACAAACATTTTAATTGGCCAAAATCTATATTCAATCAACACAATCAGACATATTAAGAAGATACAGAAGGAATAGAAGGGCTTAAATAAGTTAAGAGAACAAACTTAAAACAAAGATACATGTAAATATTTTTTTAAAAACGTAATTGAAAACTGATGTAACTTGTGTAATATATGTAATGTGCCAAAGAGAAAGTCAATATTTTTTAAAAGTGATGAAAAAAATAGGGAGGGCTTCATGGAAGAAAAGATAAATATGTATGAAAAACGTACATATTTTATGTTTAAGTACATTAGTGATGTTGCCAAACCATAAAGCTTAAGAACAAAAGAGTGGATAATATAAAGTGTATTCTTCATGTCCTAGAGATGCTTTCCAGTTGAAAAGAGAGGGGTCCACAGGCATCAACTGATTTATGGCCATTGCAGTAGCTGGCACCACCAAATGGCCAGTTACCCAAGTCAGAAACCTAAGAATTATTCTTGAACCTCTCCCTCTTCCTAAACTCCTACATTCTCTCATCTCCCACTGACCCAACCATTTAAATTCCCTTCAGTGTGACAACTTATAGCTCTACTGGCTCAGCCTAACTTCAGCCCTCTTTCATTCTTCATGTAGATACCTGTAATAAATTCTGAATTGTTTTACCTTCCCCCTGAGATACCCCTCTATATAACAGCACTTCTCTCCTTAACTGACATTCATTGTTCCCTCTTTGCTCCAGGACAAAGTCCCAACTCTGTGTGTGATTTACAAAGGCCCTAAGAATCTGGTACTGTGTATCTCCCCACCTTTGGCACTGTCTATTCTCCAGCCCACCTTGCCAATTCTGCTGCAACCACACTGAAAAGCTGAATACCAGGTTCCCTTAGCCAAGGCACATTATTTCTTGTCTTCGTTTTTTTCTGGAAACTTTCTCATATCCCTTTTTACCTAACTCCTACTCAAAAATCAGGTCTCAGTTTAGATGTTCCTTCCTCCAGGACTTTTTTGACACTGAACTCCAATTCTTCATTAGGCATTAATTCTAACACAGTTTCCTTTGCATCCTGCACTTATTGCTTACATAGTGCTTACCATGCTACATAGTAATCCCCTGCGTACATGCCTGCAAACCTTGCAGGAACACACACCCCACAGGCACTGTCTGCCTGGGTTTAATGCTGTATTCTTAGCAATGACATGGTCTCTGACATAAACAGTACATAATCAATAAAGCTACTGGAAATGGCATGCTGAAATGACATGAATGTGAACACAGTTAAATAGCTGCATAAACCCTCATTAAATAATAATGAGATATTAATTATAACATATTCACATACTTCTTATATATTCAAATACTTCAATATTTTGAGGTTACACTGTTATACTGGAATAAAGTTTCTAAGCCTAATATTTGAGAAGAAAAGAGAAAATTGAAAAGGTTCCTATAAAAGAGACAACTACCAATTGTATAATTTCACACAAAATTAAGGATGTTTTTTCCTTTTTAAAACAAGGCATCGCAGCTTTCAAATGCCATATTTATATCATCCTTGACCATGAAGTAGCAAGGCAGATCACGAATTTGACCTCCGCTCCAATGGTAAGAAAGAATATTCTACATCAATCACAATAATTCCGTCTCCCTTGCTAGGAATTATTTTAGAGACATACCTGTGACCCAATTCTGGCCAATGGAATGGAAAGCTTCAGGGAGAGTTTAAGAGAGAACCATGGCAAGTCATTGTTGAATACATGAGAAACGTGCAGCTCCAGGGGCCACCGCAGCCACCTTGCTACTACATGAGAAGCAGCAGAGTGATGTGCCACATAGAGGGGAGGTAAAAGCCCAGTGACCAGAGAAAATCAGAGTGGAGTACTTACTGAACCACACCTCAATCCCACCTCACCTCTAGACTTCCTTTTGCATGCGCCAATAAAATTTCTTATTGTTTAATACAGTGTGAACTGGGTTATGTTACTGCAGAGTTCCCAATAGAGTCGCTTACTCTCCCTGAGCACATACTTTACTCATCTATGAAATAAGTGCTCCAACCAGACAAATTCTAAGGTGATGTTTTCATATGTGGTCCATTAACCATATGCATCAGAATCACCTGAAACACTAAAAAATAGATATTTAGTGGACTCTTTATTAGACCTCCTAAACCAGTATTTCAGAAATGGGCAGAAAATTCTATTTTAATGAAGCACCCCCAGGAAGACCAAAAACTTAAGAAGTTCTACCATATCATATTTTCTAGTACTGAGGTTTATGAGTATACTTTAACAGTTCTACAAATTTATAACTGATACAGCAAAATTGCTTTTCTTAAAATGGTTTTTAAGTAGGTATGAATACACATGAAAAAATAATTTGTTTTAAAGAGCTTTTACATTGAATAATTCAAATAAAGCAACGATTAAGAAGAACCTTGAAAATTAATATCATAAGGTTTGCAACTCGCGCATGAAAAAATTGGCTTTCTCACCTTGCCTAATAGACACGGTGAGAGTCAGTAGTTTTTGCCCAGAGTATCACCAACAGGGTTAACGTTGGCCTAGGGTTGCTTCTGGAGGCTTAAAGCAAAAAAGATGATTCACTAAATCAGACTCTTTCTTTAGTTTTCTATTTTGTACTTTTCAAACCTCCTTCAATAAACAAACAAAAAATACAAAATAATGCCAATCAAAAAGATTAAAAAGTTAACATATGCCAGAACTCTGGTAAACATGCATATATGTATAGTGTGGGTATGAAATAGAAGGTACTATATAAAAGCTAATCACTGTATAGTCATAGAACAGTGAGATTTTCACTAAAAAAAAAACTTTTATTACTTTTTTATTATCATTACAACAAAAACATTTTAAATACAAAGGCCTACACATTGAAGACAGTTCTTCAATCAAGTTGTACTTCCTAATTTCAGGTATTGATTTCTTCCTTCTCTTTAGTACACAAGTGATAGAAGCAAGGCTAATATCTCTGACAACGAGAAGGGAGAAGCAAGAAAAGAAAAAATAATCCTAACAGGTTTTTTTTTCATATATAATGTGTTTGAAAAATTACTTGATATTACATACCTTAAAAGTGCCATCTTTATTTCCTGCTCTCTTGATCAAAACCCATATTTTGAGGAAGGAGTAAAATGTTTGAAATAAAAGGTCATTGTATTATACTAGACACTGGTAACTATTCTTTAACTCTCAAAATGTCATTCTTGATGGGGTTCAATGTGCTACTGATTTAGAGCTGTTATTAGATTTCTTCTTTGGCCTAGACAATCCTTGTGAAATACACAAAAAGAATTCATCTTAATATCTCATCTTTTTTTCTTTTGAGGAAAGCTGAGCTGAGCATCACTGTATATTTTGTAGAAAAGTTACATTATCTACTAAAATATATTACAAATAAATTTTCAATGAAAATAAGTACATTGACTAAAACACGTTACATATACATTATTGATTAACATAAAGAAAACTCTTACTTGTTCTAATATTTCAAAACCAAATAAGTTTGTATTATATAGAATTTATTCTAGAGATGTGTTGCTGTATTCCTAAAATTGTGACAATTATCTGGATTTCTAAATAACAGGCTTCCTTGGGCCTTCTGTTGACCCACTATTCAGTACTTCTTCAGAAATTTTCAAAATGTAAGAGAAACAGATTTACTGTCAAACATAATTTATTGACACATGAAGTAAGAACCTACATAATATTGACATAGTATAAAGGACCATTGCTTGAATGATCCAGAATTTAAGAAATGGCTTTCACGATCCTAAAGAACACCTAGGGCAATATATAAGATTCTACAAAGGTTCCATGTGCTAGGATAACTTTGAAGAAACCTACAACCACCAGATGGGTCCCTGGACCAGATGAGTCCTGACACCTAGAGGGCCCAGCCTCTCCAGAACATCAGCCAGTTCCATCTCCCTACCCCATATTAATGACAGCCCCTTCCAACCTGAAAAAGTTAGAATGAACATAGCCCAAATACCTCTAAAGAGTGGGATAAAGATCAAAGGTGATGATGGAGTTATACAGAGAAGGTAGGGTTTAGCAAATGATTATGACTGCTGAATTATTATATTTATTTTACTTTCCAGTATCTTAGAGCAGCTAGAATTAAAAAAACTAAAATGGTAGAACTGTAAACCATACTAAACTCTGAAATCTGTTCTACAACTAAGTGCTGTGCTGTGCTTTGAAATTTATTGCTTTTTTGTGTGTATTTTATTTTTCACAAAAAAAGAAAAAAATAGTCAATTGTGATGATAAAAAATATTTATGCCTTCTAGCCTGCAATGTCCTGGAGCAGTTAGAAGGAAAAAATCAAGATGATGGTATGGTAGACCATGACAAATTCTGGGATGTGTCCTGTAACTAATTGTTGAAGAGTGCTTTGAAAACTATTGTTTTATTTCTTTGCTTTGTATATAGTTATATTAGACAATAAAAAAAAGCTAAGAAAAAAAAAAAAGAAATGGCTTTCAAAATGGATTTTATAGGTAATTTGGCCTCAACAACTGTCAGTTTCAATTTATATATGCAGATTCTTAGCTTGTGATGGGCTGATCACAACTTACGACAGGCATAGACATTCCATCTACTTTCAATCAGTAGTTCATACCACCAATGGGAGACAATGTCCCATGAATATTTTCATGCTTCTGCCCAGGCAGGACTTTCTGAACAAAAGTTACTGGCAACTTGGGTTAAAGGATCATTGAACGGTAACTATGCCCTAGAAGTTAGAGGTAGCAAATTTTTCAAGAGATTTAAACGCTTATCTTCCTCAGAGCTATTTGTTCAAATACTAACTTAAAAACATAGGGATCTTCTTCCATTCCCTAGAGAGAATTTGTCTTTCTGGGGTGGAGAGGCAGATGTCCCAGCTACCCTATATAAATACTGAGTCTCATATTGTAGGGATACCTCACCTTTGGGGCAATATAGCTGGTCTTAATTGCATCACCCTGTGGGAAACTGGGGTGTGGGTATCAGCACCACTAAGATGTTCTATGAGTAAATGGTCTTTTCTCTGATCCAAGAATCTCACGTTTCTGTTAGTATATATATGCATACATACATATACATACACACACACATACAGCTATGTGCAGGCTAGCCTTTTAGCTTACAAGTAAAGCTACATCTGAGATGTGCAGTTTCCAAATTAACAACCTCTCAGCTATGCTTTTTATTCAGACACATGATTTCTCACTTCTACTACCTTCCTTCTAAACCCTTTCTTCCCACTATTGTCATCAAAACTTAGTATGACACAGATCTCTCTGGCCTTCATTACCTGTGCTGGTTTGAAACTGTTATGTACCCCAGAAAAGCCATTTTCTTTTAATCCAAAGGAGTGCTGTGAGTGGCAAATACCAAAAATGCTAGAACAGCTTTACAAAAGGTAAGAGGAAAATTCTGGAAGAACTGTAGAGAAGGCCTAGACTTCTTTGAAGAGACTGTTGGTAGAAGTACACATGCTAAAGACACTTCCAATGAGAAATGATGAATATATATAGTTGCAAACTGGAAGAAAGACAACCCTATTTTAAAATGGCAGAGAATTTGGAAAAATTGAGTCCTAGAGTTGGATGGAAGATAGAATTTGAAAGCAAAAAGCTTCAATATCTACCTGAGGAAATTTCCAAACTAAAAATAGAAAATGCTATATGGTTTCTCCTTACAGCCTAGAATAGAATGCATGAAGAAAGGGATACTTAAGAACTGAACTCTTGGGTACAAAGAAACTAGAAACTGATAGTTTCTAAAATTCTGAACTTTTGTAAAGTGAGACCACAAAGAATAGTCCCTCACATGAAGATCTAACCAAACATGAAACCAGGCAGCCATTTCAGCAAAAGTCAGGATTGGAAAAGGAGTAATCCAGAAAGGATTCATGGAAAGTACTATTGTTGATGGTTTTGATGTTGCATGGCAAACCAACACATTTTTTACGAGGTCTGTATAAATGAAATCACTACCAGTCTGGACTTAAAGGGATAGATTAAAGTAAAAGTGACTTCAAAGGCAGAACCATAGAAGCCAAGTTCTGTAGCTAAGGCACCTTGGGCCAAGAGAGCAGACCCACCCATGCACATGAAAAGGGTGAATTTGCCCTGGAGTTTACAGAGGATGGGCCTTCCACCCCATTTTTTCAGGGAGAATTCTGCTGCCCCAGGCCTCAGAAATGTTAGAGCATATTCCCTGGGGATTGGGGAGAGCCTGGCCATCACCCCACTGTTCTGATGGGGTTGAGCATGTGCCCCATAGATGGTAGAGAATCTAGGTACCTCCCAGATGCTTGAAGAGGGTGGGGCCCAAAACAAGGTAGTCTCCCCAATGCTTCCCGATATTGCAACCCTCACCCCACTATTTGCAGAGAGTAAAGCCACTGCATAAGCCCTTGGAAAGAATGGGACTGCTGCTCAACCCCAAGGATAAAACTTCACTCTATAAATGATTCTCAGACCTTAAAATCTAATGAAACATGCCCTGAAGCTTTTCAGAACTGTTTAGGTCCAATGACCCTTGTTTTCCTTTCAATTTCTCCCTATGGAAATGGGAATATTTATCCTCTGACTGTCCCTCCTTTGTATATTAGAAGCAGATAACTTGTTTTAAGTTTCTCAGGTCCACAGCCAGAGGAGAATTCTGCCTGAAGGCACCATGACTTAGCTGACTTTGATAAGTCTTAGTACTGTTTTGACCTTACATAGTATTGGTATTGTTACAGAAGTGGTTTAAGGCTTTTGTGATATTGTGATGCAATGAATGTATTTTGTATATAGAAAGAGTATGTCTTATGGGGGTTCAGAGGGTGGAATGTACTGGTGTGAAAATGTTATGTACCCCAGAAAATCCATGTTCTTTTAATCCAGTATTGTGAGGGCAGGACCCCCTTTGTTGGGTAGGACCTTTTAATTAGGTTGTTTCCAAAGAGATGTGACCTGCCCAATAAAGGTAAGTCTTTACCCACTTACTGGAGTCCTTTAAGAGGGAGGCATTTTGGAGAAAGCACAGACGATTGGAGACAGAAAATGCCCCAGGAGATAAGCTAAGAGATGAAATTCACAGTTTGCCTGAGAGAAACTAACAGAGGACTCACAGATGCTTGGAGAGGGAAAACTCACTAGGAGAGGTGAGAGAACCATTTTAAAACCAATTCAGGAGAGAAGGATAAGCAGATGTTACCACTGTGTCTTCCCACATGACAGAGAAACCCCAGATGTGATCTGCCTCTTGTTTGAAGGTATCCTCTTGTTGATGCCTTAATTTGGACATTTTCATGGCTTTACAACTATAAGTTAATGACCTATTAAATCTCCTTTGTAAAAGTGAATCCATTCCTGGTATATTGCATCCTGGCACCTTTAGCAAACCGATACATTACTTATTTAAAAATTATCATAGAAGCCACTAAGGTATTCCATTGTTTAACAAAAGTTTTGGAAGCAGACACTGCATGGCTTCAAGCCCTGCTATGCTAATAATTTCTATGTCACTTTAGTTAAGTTATTTAACCTCTGTGAGTCTCAGATTTTTTATCCACAAAATGACAATAAGATAATATATGTAAATGATGTTATCCCTTGACATTTTTAGCCTTCAAGAAATGGTAGTTATTATTATTGTTGCTACAGCTTGAAAACAAAGTCTGATTGCACAGGATTTACTCCCAGGAAGACCAGAAAATCTGGGTCCAGCAATTCTCGACTATGTACTTAAACTCCAAACTTGCCGCACTTCTCATCCTCAAGACATGCTCTACTTTTACAGCTCTGGGGACTTACTTACGCTGTTTCTTTGCCTACAGGTGTTTATTCTTCTCCATCATAGGGGTGACTGCTGCATCCTTTAAATCCCAAGTCTTCTGCAAAGACTCCTTTGTCTGCCTTAAGCAGAGTTTTAGTCATTCCATACTCTGCTCCAGAAGCACATCTCCATGTGGGCTCTCCTTGCACTGGCTATCATCAGCAGGAAGTGTTTAAACATCTGTCTCTCACACAAGATAGTGTGGTATCCAAGACACACTCAGTATGTAATTCTTCCTGTCTTTCACATCCATTAAGTTGTTATTGTGTAAATGACATTTAGGAATGTATTGTTGCATGGACAGAAGTTTTATAATATACACATTTTAACTGAAATTATGTATAAATCTGCAGTACAGATATATGTGTTCAGTCACAGCATAAGATTTTTCCTTACATCATGAAATGAAATAAGATACATTGTGTCTGGATTTTCTTACTCATAATCTTCCAATTTCTAGATAAAACAAATAAAAAGATAAAACTATACTAGCCTTTTAAAAATTGGTTGCAATGAACAGAAATGTTGCTGAGCATGGATAAGTGAGCTAATTTGGGGGCCTATATTAAATGTTTTATAAAATCATAAGCTTTTCAAGATACATTAAAACATATAGCCTTGCATTGAATAAACATGTACTAAACTCTGAAATGCAGATTTAATGACAAAATCTAACCCCCTCCTTATCTCACTCTGCCTTTACCTCACTGATTAATAAATGCACATTGATATTGCAAAATAGTCTATATAATTTTGATCCTTGCTATAAAAATAACTTTGTGACATTTTATTGCTATGCTTGAATTCAAAGTAATTTATATTAACACATGGATTAAAAATACCAAAAGTGACATTTGAATTCTTCTCAAAATGGTCAGATCTATCTTTGTCTTCCTTGAATAGAATATTAAGCATGAAACCTCAAATACTGGCTAACCTGACCTTTCATATAATATCATTAACAAGGGTGCCAAATAAATGCCACAAATGTTTTAACAAGAAAAAGAAAAAAACTTAAGTATCTTTTTTCCTATCAAATAAACATGTGATATCTGTTCAATTATCTAGACTAGAAATGCGGATGTGTTATGTATGTGTTTCATAACATTTGCTTCAAATTATGGAGCTGTGGACACAAAATATATAAAGCAAAATATCACATAGCATGAATGTTGAAATTATACTGAGAAATACCTTCCTTCTATTTTTCTCTCCAGATAACCTTTAAAGGGATTTATGCCTCATTATAAAGATGAAGTATAACAATTTTCAGGCCAGGTTATTAGCATAGATAGGAAATTTTTCAAGTTTGGGCATCCTCTTGATTATAGTTAACCAAATTATTAAGATACATAAAATAAAGTCTATTCATCTTGAAGAATGGTTTATTTGCAAAAAGTGATCAACTATTCTTTTTTGTCAATGGAATTAGATGTGATATTAAGTTATTTGATTGTACTGCGTATCCAATTGTTTTCAAATAAAACTATTTACATAAAGTATAAGTCATTATATGTTCTAACTAAATGCATACACACAAAGGTGCTTTTGTGAAAATATGTTAGATTATTCTAAGATTTTATTTCAACAAAAAGTGTACTGAATAACATCCACAGAATTCAAATTCCACTAGCAGATAGTAATTGAAAGCAACTAAGGATGTGAAAATATATCAGAATGGTCCCTCAAACCTATGCTTTTACATTTATCTTAACTCAATGTTCCAACTTTGTCACTGAACTCATTTACACTGTTTATTTTAATGCCATTTCTTGGCACTATATTTTATTTACTGAATACATGTCAAAATAATCAATTCATAACTCATTCTTTATATATATTTATGTTGAGAACAGTGCATGTTTTTCCCAAAAAAGGAGACTAGAAGACAAGCATGTACATGATGAAAATAGATTTTCTGCCTAAGCTGAATTAAATTATATTGCAGATAATGTTAATTACTTGCAAATAAAATAAAACAGGATATTATAACTATTTAAAAATTTATATAAACTATAAAATATATGAATTTATATATTTCAAACATAAAATTATCTTTGAGGTATTTTAAACATACAGACGGAAAACAGACCAGAACTTTTAATAATATTTAAATATCTAGAAATAGATTCTTTCTATTCACAAATATAATATACAAAATAAAATAAGCAAAAAAGTTCCCACTTACTATTCTTACATTGCTCTAAATGACAAATAGGCCTTTAGCTATCAGAGCTTTTAAAACCATAGAATTGTCATAAAAGCAAATAGGCAAAATTATTTTCAGTATAAGAATTAATGACTTTAAATGTGCTTTAATATCTTTGTTGAAAGTCCACAAAATTAAATACAGGAGAACGACCACTCCCATCCTCTGACTGCCAGTAAATATTTTCTTTCATTTTTATTAATAAACCAATCAACATATAATGTGAACATTCTTTTTTTCATCACATAGTTGTATATTCATCATTATGATCATTTCTTAGAACATTTGCATCAATTCAGAAAAAGAAATAAAAAGAAAACAGAAAAAAAAAATCATACAAAATTTTAACAGCAGAGGCAGGCCCTGAAGCTCTAAGCAAGTAAGTTTCTTGAATAATTAAAATGTATCACACTGGGCGGGCCATGGTGGTTCAGCAGGCAAGAATGCTCACCTGCCATGCCAGAGGACCCAGGTTCGATTCCCAGTGCCTGCCCATGTTAAAAAAAAAATGTACCACACTCATCTTCGCATCTAACACATGGGCTAGCATAGAGTAGGTGCTTAATAAATGCTTGTGGTCAAACATATGCGGGTGTTTATTAAACATTTTAGCTTCTTTTTTTCTCTTGGTCATGGCACTGGAATGAGAAGGCAGGCCCAGATCATCCACGCCCTGTATTCAGAGCCAGCACAGGTTGAGGAGCACAAGTCCAAAATAAACCTGGGTACCAGGAAACTACCCTCACACTTGAATATCAAGGCCAGGGTTACCGTACTCTCACAATCAAGTAGCTTCCCTGTCCAGACTTTGTTTTCACTATGTTTTTTTCTTTTAATACATGGTTACTGAGATATAATTCATATACCATAAAATTCACCCTTTTAAAGTATGCAATTCAATTTTCTAGTGCCTTTCCAGAATTGCCCAACCATCACTACTACCTAATTTCAAAACCTTTTCATCATCCCAAAAAGAAACCTACACCCAATAGTCATTCCCATTACCTCATCCTCTCAGTGTTAGGCAACCACCAAACTATTTTATGTTCCTATGGATTTATCTTTTCAGAACATTTCATATAAAGAATCACACACTGTGAACTTTTGTAACTGGCTTCATTCACGTAATGTTTTCAAGTTTCATCCACATTGTGGCACGTATCAATACTTCACTGCTTTTTTATTCTTGACTAATGTTCCGTTGTGTGGCTATACCACATTTTGTTTATACATTCATCAATTGATGGATATTGGATTGCCAAGTCATATAGTGGCTTTATGTTTAACATTTTGAGGAATAGCCAACCTGTTTTTCAAAGTGAGTGTACCATTTAACAATCCTACCAGCATTGTAGGATGGATCTATTATCTCCACATCCTCACAACACTTGTTTGTCTTTTTTATTATAGCATCCTAGTGGGTGTGAAGTGGTTTAGATTTGCATTTCTCTAATGACCAATGATGTTGAGCATCTTTTCATGTGCTCATTGGACATTTGTGGCTTTTTTTTGTTTCTTGGAGTGCTCTCTGTCTAAATCAGTCATCCATTTTGAAATTGAGTTATCTGTGTTTGTATTATCAAGTTACAAGTGTTCTTTATATATTCCAGATATAAGTCCTATATCAAATATATGATTTGCAAATATTTTCTCCTACACTGTAGGTTGTCCATTCACTGTCTTGATGGTGTTATTTGAAGCATGAAATGTTTTCATTTTGATAAATCTTAGTATTTTTACCTTTCTTTCCTGTATTTTTGTATCATATCTAAGAAACCTTTGTCAAATCTAAGATCATGAAAATGTACTCCTATATTTTCTTCCAAAAGTTTTATAGTTTTCACTGTTACATATAAGTTTATGATCCATCTTGAATTAACATCTTTTGCATGTGGACATCCAGTTGTCTCCACACCACATGTTGAAAAGACTATTCTTTCCCCCATTGGGTTAGCTTTGCATTCTCATCAAATCCGCTATGCCTTTTTAAGGAAAAACATATATCTGTTGACAGTGTAACTGAATTTTCTAATTGCTCTATTAGAGTTATTTAAAACTCTCCAGATTTTCTTGTGGCTGTATCCCCAAATTATCATTTTTAAATGGTAGCAATCCCCCAAATTTTTCAAGGGCAAAGGTTTTTTAAGCTACTCTTTATTTATCTTATTTATTTAATTTTTTTGGGGGGTGCATAGTCTGGGAATCAAACCCGGGTCTCCTACATGCAAGGGGAGCATTCTACCACTGAACCACCCATGCACCTTAAGCTACTCTTTATTTGAACCCTCTTACGTATGTGCCAGGTATTGTGCTAAGGGTAATATCATATTGACATAAGAGTAAGTCTAATTATGTAAAGTCAGACTTCTTTTAAGTGCTTAAATGAACAAAGATTAGTCAATTAGTAAAGTGGATTTCTCTTTTCTTGGGTTGCCCAATAAGCATTTGCTCTCCTAACATTAGCCAATTTCATTTTGGGAAGTGACTTTCCTGTACTATATGCTATCTTGGTGGAACATTCAGTCAAGGTGATTTGCCTTTCCATTACTAACTCTAGGTGTTCCTAAAAGTCCCATGATCGGTTTTAGTTTGCAAAAGCTGTCAGAGATACAATATACTAGAAATGGGCTAGCTTTTATAAAGGGAATTTATTAAGTTACAAGATTATAGTTCTAAGACCATAAAAGTGTCCAAACTAAGGCATCCAGAGAAAGATACCTTGACTCAAGAAAGAGCCAATTGGATGGGCAATGGTGGCTCAGTGGCAGAGTTCTCACCTGCCATGTTGGAGACTTGGGTTAAATTCTGGTGCATGCCCATTAAAAAAAAAAATCAGCCAATGATATTCAGGGTTTCTCTTCAGCTTGGAAGGCACATGGGGATATCTGTTAGCTTTCTTTTCTGGCTTCTCATTTCAAAATGGCTTCCCAAAGGGCATTTTCTTACTGCATCTCCAAACATCTCTGTATGTGTCAGCTCTGAAGCTTTATCAAAAACAATGGTTCCCTCTTAAAGGGCTCTAATAAATGACCCACCTTGAATGGGTGGAGATAAATTTCGATGGAAACCATCTAATCAAAAGTTTCCACCCAGAATTGGGTGGGCCACATTTCCATAGAAACAACTTAGTCAAACAATATTGAATTAGGATTAAAGAACATGGATTTTATGAAGGTACACAACAATTTCAAACCAGCTCGCCATCCATACGCACCTAAGGTATAAGGGCAACTTGAAACTTTGGATCTTTGAAATCAAAGCAGGATGCTGTAAGGGTATAGTAAACAGTTTGAGCTAATTCATCCCCAAGAAGTTATCTGGGAAAGTAAAAATATTCTACTCCCAAGAGTCACATGGGTATGCCTGGTTCCTGCCTTTTTGAAGTCAGGTTTGTAGCAGTCCTTTCAATACTGAGAACTCCACATAAGCTGCAAATAAATTCCTTCATTTTTGCTTAAGATAACCATAGTAAGTTTCTTTTGCTTGACACCAATGAACCCTAAGCTATACAACCAATTTCAAAGATATCACTAAAGATTTTGTTCTTTTTTCTGGTATAATTTCTCTTTGGATAAAGAATAAAGCCTTCTCTAAGAGTCTGTTTAATAGCGATGTCAATACAAAATTGCACAATTGGTTCATTTAGTGGGTTTATTTAAGCAGGTGGTTTCTAACATCCTTAATATCATAACTTATCTTGGAAATTCATCCTATTAACTTAGATGCTTTTTATTAAAGAAAAACATTCCTTAGATGCTTTTTACTAAAGTTAGCCAAGCTGCTTTTCAGGCACTTTTTAAGGGAATATTAATGAGTGACTGATACTAAAACCAGGAAAAGAATTTAATTTTGGCCAGTGTTTTCAATTTAAAGATGAGAGAAAGGGCTGGGTTTGAAGTACCCACCCAACCCACCCTCAAACATTGTGGATGACCCTGGATTCCTAATGGCTTGGTGGCACTCACGATGCATAGTTCCTCATTTTCCAGGACCACATTTCCTCCAGAGATCAGGAAATAAACGTCATGATGTAGGAAACTTTGCTATGTAACCATCGGATAGTAAAGTCTTACAGTTTGACTTAATTCTTTGGAAAATGTAGCTGAAGTCATTCATCTACTTTTTAAACCACTAACTTAAACTTCCCACAGTGTATATGGTCACTTTGGTTTTTCTCTCTTTTCATCTTTTCCATAAACTTATCCCTGTTATGTCATATTTATCCTTTTCCTCTGATGTTCTTCCCCATTTTATGGCCCAGAGATAACACCCAATATTCATGAGCATCCTTCCTGGGATGTTCACTACACTAACACTAGTATATCCTTGCTTCTCATTTGTAGTCACTGAGAATACCTGCTTACACAGACAGCTAGCAACTAAAATCAATATTTCGTTAGCCATTAACACTTCATTTTAGTACCCTTTTTAGTTACTCTCCATAGTTTATTTTTTCCCATGTTGTTCCATAAGATTTAACAATATTCAATTCAATCATGATATACATGTTTATTAAGTGTCTTGAATTCATTGTGCCTACTATATGTCATACAGTAAGTCAGACCACTGGAAAGCAAGATACATACAGTAGTTTTAAAATATGACTACAGGGGGTGCAAGGGTAATTCAGTGGTAGAATTCTTGCCTGCCATGCTGGCAAGAATTGATTCCTGGTCCATGCACTTCCCCAAAAAACAAACCAACAAGCAAAACAAACAAACAAAAAACAGACAAGCAAAAGTTCAACATATGTTGCTGCAATATTGGGATATTCACATGGAAAAATAATAAAATAATGAACTGTGACCCCACCACACAGCATACAAATATATATATTTGTATATATATGACTACAAATTCTCTGATACTCATTCCATCAAGAAGTGGGTCATTATCTCCTTGCCTTATCCACTGGGTGTGAGTCTGGGTCTCTGGTCTCTTTGTGCTGATAATTCTGTCCGCGTGTTTGTGCATGTGTGGATTTCCTGTCCACTGACAGGTCTTCAAACCTGGTCCCTATTACTAAATATCAGACTTCAGTCAACTTTAATCTGGGTGGGATTGACTGCAATGTGTCTCCCCAAAAGATGTCTATGTACCAATCACTGAAACCTCTATATGGCAAAGGGTATTTAGGTTGCAGATGGGATCAAGATTGCTAATTAACTGATCTTGAGATGGGGAGATAATCCAGGATTGTCTGGGTGGGTCCTTTGTAATTTTAAGGATCTTCATAAATGAAAGAGGTGCAGGAAAATCAGAGATACATTTGACTATATAATGCTTCTGGCTTTGAAGATGGAAGAAGGGGCCAAGATCCAAGGAATGCAGGAAGTCACTACAAGTGGGAAAAGACAAGGAAACAGACTCTGCTAGAGCATACAGAAGGAAAGTAACCATGCTAACATCATGATTTTAGCCCACTGAGCCTTAATTTGGAGTCTTCATAACTGTAAGATAATAGGTTTGTATTATTTTAAACCATTAAGTTTGTGGTAATTTGTTACAGCAGTGATAGGAAACTAGTACAATTGCTCTAACCAATAGATTATAATTAACCTGATGCTACGTGACTTCTAATGCTGAGCCCACAAAGACCTTCTCACTTGCTCTTGGAGCCCCGAGCTGCCATGTACAAAGTCTAGACATTCTGAGGCTACTACTTTGAAGAAGCCCAGGCCACATGAAGAGGCCATATTATGGAACCCTGGTTGGCAGCCCCAGAAAAGCCCAGTCTTCAAATCACCCCAGACCAGGCACCAGACATGCGAGTAAGGAAATCTCCAGATAAGTCCAGCTCCCAGCCATCAAAGTCACCCTCTGCTTTTCTAGGTTTCCTAGTTAAGGCCTTTGACCCATAGAATGGAGACAAGTCATCCCCACCGTGCCTTGTCCAAATTTCTGACCCATGTAGTCCATTAGCATATAAAACAATGGTGGCTTTATACCACTAAGTTTTGAAGTGGTTTATTAAGCAGTAACTGGAACAGATATTGGTACCTGAAAGTGGGTGCTACAATAACAAAACCTGAAATGCGGCAATAGAAAACCAGAATAACAGCAAAAAAAAAAAGATGTGGTCTCTCCTTTTATTGAATTCTCACAGTCTATTGGGAGGTACTGACTGGTAATTAGGCTACAGCACTGAAGTATAAAAAGTGCATTGATATGGATGAAATGGTGCATTGGGTACATGTAAAGTACACATAACATCATCTAACATCATTTGGGATGCTCATGGAAGATTTCCTCTGAGTTGTGCCACCTAAACCAAAGACTGAAAAGTAGGGAGGGAGAGCATGCTCTAAATCAAAAGAAGAACATGTGTGAATGCTGGGAGTTCACACAGGCATGTATCATTTGAGACCATATATAAAGTTTTTTTGTTCCTGGAGCAAAGAATATGAAGGAATAAGGAGTTTGTTCAAAGCTGAAGAAATAGGAAGGGCTAGGTCTTGAAAAACTAAAAGACATAAGTAGTTTGTTTCTTGTCCTAAAGGCGAGGCTATTGATGATTTAAGCAGGGTTATGGCATTATTATATTTTAAGTGTAGAAACATCATGCTGAGTACAGAGGGGAGAATGGGTTGAAAGGTGGTAGCAGAGAAAATGCAGACAGCTTCTATGGCAAACCAGCACAGAGAGTTAATGGGTTAAATAAAGTAGTGGCTGTGAAGATGGAGCAGAGTGGAAGGATTCTAGAATGAGTTAAATGGTAAGATATAGGAGAGCGTGAATCAAGGATGAAGCCCACTTTTTCAGCTCCGGCAAGTGAATGAATGGTAGTACCATACCCTGAGGAAGGGAAGCCAGAAGAACAGCTGTGAGGCAAGATGCTAAGTCAAAATGAAGTATTTGACTCATTCTAAATATAAAATGAAAAAAGAATATCTAAAATATAAGAAATGACAGACTTCTGATATATAGGAATATTTCTTCATGGATATTTCAAACATAGATGCTTAAAAATTAAAATAATCAAATCTGTGCATTAAAGATAAAAGCATCAAAAATAATTCCCAATGTGAGAAAGGAGTGAAGCCAAAAAAAATCAATAGTTGTTCTCTCCAGCCTTAATATTCAATACATAAATATTCCCATCAGAATAGAGCAATGATCCTTTATAAGACTGCCTCTTCAAAACAAAAAAATAGGAAATGGGAAATCAATGAGAATCATCAGTGTGATGTGTTTGAAATTCCTTAATAAGTCATCACATGACTAATTGGTCAAATTAACTCTAGTATCACAGTACAATATCTATGCTGAGAGGACATATTAGCTATGTGCATCCACTAAAAATAAACACTTTCTTCCTTACTGCAATTTTCCTCTGAGCTCAGGGAGTAAAGCAACACAATATTCATTTTGAGTGACAGAATACTTTCAGATTTAATTATAATTCCCACCAATTTCCGAACACATTATATTTTCAATCTGAAATCCAACACAAATGGATGATTCACACATCGGTAAGAACCTAGGGCACTGATGAGAACAAATGTATGTATTGTTGCCCAGGCAGATGATAAATTGGTAGAATCAGTTTATTTTGTTAGAGAATAATATTAATAAGGCCAAACTCAAGAGCTTAGTCTGTTTTCAGAGAATTTAGAATTGCTTTCTTTAGCCTACACTGCAAACATAGGCTACTATGTTTGTAAATTCATACCACGGATTCCAAGGGAATTCTTGCATCAAGGCTGCTTTATGAAATGTTCATTGATACTTCTAGAAAATCAAATCAAAGTTTATGCCTGGATGGCTGTGCATCAACCTTGGCTAATGTCATTAAACTCTTGTGTTGGACCACATACCATACAAAAATGTATTCTAACAACCTGGCATTTTTTCCACACCCTTACTGTTGAAACATTTGCTTTGAACTATTTCTTGCCATACTTTATTATTTCCTAAATCTGCATGTAGACTTGTGATTTTCTACTTTGGTTTTTGCATTTAGAGCTCTTCCTTGACCCTTGAACTAATCATCACCCTTTTTCTAGCTACATCACTCTACCTTCTTACTCTACCATGATTTGGACCATTACTCTTACCACATGGCCTAAGCCTCTGGTGACTCAATCCAGCTTGTTTGCACAATCCAGCATGGCAGCTGAGCAACTCTAAGTTCAAGCTCTCTTCACATTCACTCCAGCCCTTCAAGCAAACCTCATGAAGACCTCTCTAAGCTTTAGGGCTGCAGTGCCAATTGCTTATTTAGTATTGTCACCTGGAGATTTATTAGGCATCTTAAATTTAAAACAAAATTTGGACACCATCTCCCATCTTCCTATACATCCTATAAATGATTCCTTCTACCTGTGGCCACTTATTTCAGAAACATGGACCACATCTTTATGAGATCCCTTTCCCTCAACTCTACATCAAAACCTGTCATCACAATTCTTTCTCTAAAACCCAGCAAAAACACTCAACCATTTTCCAGTTACCTGACTGCTTTTTGAGGGAGCATTTACAAATAACAACCAGTACAAATCATGTTGGATAAATAATAGGTAACATATTCTACTTCTATCCATTCTCACCTTCATCAACCTTACCTGTATCACTTCAATAACCTCTTATTAAGTCTCCAAACTTCCAATCACTCCTTCTACAACTTATATTAACCAACGCATAGCAGAGAAGAAGAAAAAATTAACGACCCTGATTATGCTATTCCTCTATTTAAAAATCTTCCATAGCTTTACATTTAAAAACATGTACAAAGTCCTTACAATGGCCTTCAAAGCTTTTCATAATCCAGGATTTATATATTTGTCCATCTTTATCTCACAGAACACTACCTTGTTCACTGCATTCCAGTGCTCTAATCTTCTTTTAGCTTTCTCAATATCCCAAGCTCCTTTCCATTCCTGAAAATTCTTCCACGCCACTACTCTGCTAGGAAGGTCCCTTCCTTGACTCTCTGACATCTCTTCACCTTTCAGATCTAAACTTGAACATCATCTCCTTGGAAAATTCCTCTCTGAATCCCCAACCTAAATTATTACTAATAAGTTCTCACATTATCCTCTATTTTTCTTTCATAAGACTTATCACAATTGAAAAGCACATAATTTATTTGTGTGATTGTTTACTCTCATCTTCTCATTGGGGCAAGGGCCATGTTTGTTTTGCTTACCTCCCCAGTACCCCCCACAATGTCTTGGACATAGGAGATATTCTCACCTTTATGTGTAGAATAAATCAATATATTAATCTGTATGTTGAATAAATCAATATATTAATCTGTATACCCCCCCTAGAGACAGAGACAGTTCCATATGCTCACTTGACCAAACAACATCCCCCTCAACACAGAGTTGCCTAAAAATAGCCAAAACAGTCATTCTTCAGTGATATCCTATTAAATATTTTCAGAGAAGTGAGACCCTTCAGTGACTTCCATTACATTCTGCTCCTCCTTTAATCATCATATTTAAGTTGTCTAATTTATTAAAAATAGGAATTCTATTCTTTCTGTTTAAGATTTTAGCAAATATACCCAGTAATATCTGTGTGATGTCAGTATTCACATCTAATTCTTCACTTAGGAAATAATTAAAACATTAACTATGTAGGCCACTTGAACCTATTACCATAGTCTACCAGAAATAAAAAAATAATCCCTACGACAGAGCCTTCTAAGGAAACCAGTGACCTAGCTATCTACACTAACACTGCTCTTATCCCACCAACTGCACTGGAGGGGAAACCATCAAGTCCTCCTAAGGCTCTAGCCTAGTGTTATTTTAGAAACAACTCCAACAAACGTGGCTTGCAGTCAGAATCAGCAAATAAGGAAAATTGACTTTCTAGAAGTAAGCACATTGCCAGCAGTGGGAAATAACAGTAGATATGAGAATTAAAAAACAGACAGCTGTTTAGATTTATTTTGTGCATGGTAAAGTAGGGCTACATATTTTCATATGCCCAGAGGTATTTCCCTGGACAGGATAACAATAAAAATTCCTAATGATGACACTGTATTTTCAGGAAAACTTTATGCTTTGTTCACTGTGCACTGCTTTAGAAGACAAATATAAGGATAACATATTATGGGGAAAAATCATCTAAAAAATTCATTTATCTGGAATATATCACATCCTGAAAACATGACAGAAACTCAAGGTATTACCATATTTGGAAGCTTTTAGTCCATACCTCATTAAAATAAAAATAGGTGCTATAAAGTTTGGAACTTAAAATTTACCTTCCAAACTTTCCCCCTAAAGAATAGACATTAACATGAAAGCATAAATTACCATAATGAAAGATGCACTTTTCTACTTCAGTGATTTTATAATCATGAAGTACCCATCTATTGAGGCATGACCTACACTAATAAGGAACATATGAAAAGAGTACAGCACACAAGATTTTCCAAAATAGTAAAGTGCATTAACTTGACAATTCTCTAAATACATGAAATAGGTTGACATAAGATAACATCTCAAATTAATACAGTAACCTAAATTGTTATATATATACACACACATTATACTTTTGGGTTTTCCCAAAACATGTTTAACCAATAATTGTAAAAATAAGAACCCAAAATAAATGTAGTAAATGGAAACCTGCATGAACAAGAATCAGGCAGACTAATTCAGCTCAAACACTCTGATTACTAGAAATAGAATTATAAATCAAAGCCATATAGAGATGACAAAACTTCAAAGACAGAAATTATAATAGAAGTGTTTACTGTGGATCAGAAGTTGTTCTATGGGAAGCGCTTCATCGAACAAGGCTAGGGGTGAACACATAATCTCCATTTAAAGTTGAGAAACCATATGCCCAGAGATGGTTTATAAATTGCTTAAACTCACACAGCTGGCAAAAATGAAGCTAAGATGCAAATGTCTGCAGCCTATTTTCAGTCTACTTTCCATGACTACTAAAGCAACAGTAATGAGGTCTTTAGCTATGTCCATAAAAGAAATTGTTCTATTTCATTTTTGCAATGCTAGGTTGATTGGATGCAGAAGTGATATTAAATGCAATTCTTGGGGATCCCTTTTATGTAGCCTAAGTGTTTGTAATAATATATGAAGAAAGATACAAAAAGGGGCCAATGATACAAGATAAAAAAAGGCAGAAAGATCTTTTTTTAAAAAAAACAAAACCCTACTTCAGCAAGTTAAAAATATTTTACTGACTGTTTAAAACAAGAGGTTAGGGAGAGAATAAAAGTATGCTCTTCTTCAGAGTGCTTCATGTATCGGAAGCCAGTGGTCTGTAAACAGTGTGCTACTGTATAAATTAACAGTCCAACACAGTCATGCCCAATATTTTAGAATCAGCACAAGAAAAAGGCGTGAATTATAGATGTGAATGAGGATCAGCTGAATTTAATCTCTTCTCAAAAGCGCAGATAAATTTGTATAGAAGCATTGTTGCTTACAGATATAGTTTGCCTAGCAACTAAAACACTGTATTTCCAGCTAAACAACTACAACTCTCTAACCACTGAGTAGTAATGTATATAATTTGTTAGTATTAGAACTCTCTTTGGCTGGAAATTTGAAAAAGACCCAAAAGCCTTCTATTTGCTGGGTAGATCATTTCAAATATTCTGAGACTGTTGATGGCTACCTTAAATTTGTTTATATTTTATTCCAGCTAAATATCTAATATCATAGTTCAAGTTTGAAAAAAAAATCACTAGTATATCCCCACCCCTTGCAGATGTACAGGAGCATACATTTTTCAAACATAGTCTGAAAAAAAAAAATTCAAACTCAAATATGAATTAGTAAACCTGGAGATGATTTATGGCCTTTCCCTTTCTTTTTCCTACTTTCTGGCCAATTTCCCTACCAATCAGCAATTTCTTGTTAACAAGTAGAAAAGGGAGATAAAAGGGATAAAATTTTAAGATACCCAAGAGTATAAATATTTTATACTCTTTGCCAAAAATGTCCTTCCTCTTTCCCTTATCCTTGCCCATCTCTAAAGTCTCAGTCTTTTGCCCTCACCTGTCCCATTAAGGACTTCCCTCTTATTCCCATATATTCCAGGAATTGAATTTAAACAGGCTGCTCTTTTTAGAAATTGGTTATTTTGATTTGTGAACTCCCCAGGTTTGGCACTTCATCAGATTCTGGGCCAGATAAAATGCAGAGCAAAATTACATAAACACAATGTATTTGAAACCTAAACTCACAGGCCTGAAGAATTATATCTGCAAGTGCCCTTGTCCCTGATGGCAAAAGGCTCCTGAAAACTTTTGAGAGAAGCATTCATGGCTTGTAGAGAAAAAGCCCCAGAGGTCTGCAACTCCCAAGAAGGCTGTCCTCCATTGTGAAAGTACATCTAGGAACCAGGAGTTCTCTAAATGTATTGAGTTTTTTTTTTTTTTCTGGGGCGAGGGGGGTTGCATGGTCTGGGAATCGAGCCCAGGTCTCCCACATGGAAGGTAAGCATTCTACCACTGAACCACCCATGTACCCATATGCATTGGATTTTGAGAACAGGACAACAGAATCCAAAGCTATATTAGTCCCAATTTTAAGCACATTATTATGATTCTAACAGAAGGAATAAAAGCTCATAGGCAAGGTTGCTTTGATATGGCTGGGTAACAAATATATTTTTGATAAAACTAAGACAATTAATTCATTCACTCACACAGTCTTTAATTATTCCTATCCACCTACTCAACACCATGATATAGTGGAACCATTTCTGGCTTTGGGGCAGTATATACTTGTGCTGGACTTTTAGTCTACCAATTATTAGTTAAATACTCCTGTACATCTGCAAGGGCTGGGGATACGCCAGTGAATAAGAGAGACAAGGTCCCTGAACTCAAGAGTGTTTGCAAAAGGCCTGGATGGTTTTCACAGTCACATGCAGGTGCTCTGTAAACAGCTGCTACTACTGTCATGTTGTTAGTATCATTTAAAAACGCCGCCAAAACTGAGCTGAGAGTTGGACACCCCTCTCCAATCAGAATGTACTATTCCAATTCTTTCTACACTGTGTCTTGAAATAAAAGAAGTTTACAGGGGGATATAATTATGAGAAAAAGAGGGATATAACCACTCGACCATCCCAATGAGACCACTCGAGCATAGGTTCAACTTCTTTGTGAAAAGTACCTTGGCTCAAACAAGAGGGTGCAGAAGACTCCTCTTGGAGATGATGATTTGGGGTTAGAAAAAGATTTCTCACATGAAGGGTTGACCAAGAAAAGGCTCTTCCATTGCTTAAAAACCCTTCTCTATCGTAGCTCCTTCCTCTTCTGCTTCTAGGGCCTGTCTGTTTTTTCACCTCCTCTATATACCCAGGGAATAGGAAAGGCCCCTCATTTTTGCTTTAGAAGAGGTGATCAGCTGATCTTTCCCAGGAGGGAGAGCACACAGCATATTCTGGGAGAGGTAACCTCCTCTTGGTCCAATTATCCCTGTTCAGAGCAAACACAAACTTCTCCCTGGGACCCAAAGATAGAAGGGAGCACTGGGGCTGGAGAAAAGAGGATCATGGGCTGAGTAAACAGGCCCCAAACTACTTACTAGTGGGAAAACCAATTACACAGTATGTGACAATACAAAAACAATATATACAATGCAAAAGCTATGTTATCTAATATGCCAGGCATTTACAGTCCATTCAGATGCATAAGTAGGTTCCACACAGAAATGTAAGGAAAAAGCCACAAGTTATAATAAACGAAAAAAATTAAGAAACCATAATTATTACGGGTGGTCTTTTTATACATACTAATAATTCATTGGAAATTCAAATTTTCTTCAATACTCAACCAACTGATATTTATTAAATACAGACCGTGTGTCTGCTACTGCCAAACTCTGTTAAGAAGAGTACATTTGATTTGAAAACTAGATCTCACTGATTAAACAGCCATAACAATTTCAGTAGAGAGACAGGGCAGAAGTGACAAGGAAATTGGGTTAAAACTTGAAACATTCAAAGGTAAATGTTAGAAGTAAAAGTCAACCACAGGAAGACAACAGTGGCTCAGTGGCAGAATTCTCACCTGCCATGCCGGAGACCCGGGTTCGATTTCCGGTGCCTGTCCATGCAAAAAAGAAAAAAAGTAAACCTCTTCTTTCAAGAGTTGTAGGAAAGTAGCAAAGACAGTGAGAGAGATTACAAGCCCTTGAAACCTCAGGCTACTTGTATTTGCCTGAGGGTGCAAAAATATGTGTAACAGTGTGTGGGTGCTCCTGGGTGCATGTTTATTTCAAAGCTGAGCCTACCTAGCTGGATTCTAGCCTTGGTGAAGGAGCCCATAATGAGAGAGAGCTGGAAAATTAAATCAAAAGAGGAATTAATTGATAGAGTCGGTTCTTATAGAAGAAAAGATGAGGCGAAACTAGCTTTGGGTAGGCGAAGCCTTGGAAGTAATTAAAGAAAAGGTCTTCATGGAAAAAACACAATTTTTGATACAGAACTTAAGCTAAAAAGTGTATGGCATGAATAAAAATGAAAAATTCATATTTCCAAGAATAAATTCCATAAATGGAATTCCATTTATGGGAAGAAAAGTACATGAACAGTATAGCCACATATCTTATCAGATGCAGCCCAAAATGTCATTTATGGTATAGTATTTTTTCCATTATTGTTTTTATGGAACAACACTCCTGAAAGAGCTTTTTATTGGATTGCCCTAAAAATATGTTACCTTTTTAATGGGAATATTCACACTATAACAGCATCCTCACTGCCACAAGTAAAGAGCTATCTAAGTTGTAGTAGAATCCCTGGTCTATTATGAAAATCGTAATTCGCCATTGGGAGGATAAGATGTTTTAATTAAAGATAAAAAGAATCTCCCTGTTGCATAGAATCAAAAGACATATAGGACTTAAATAAAGAAAAGGAAAATCAAAATGTAACTTCATCATAAAAAATTTATGCCCCTCTCATCCAAAGTATAGTATATGAAGAGGAAAAAAAAATAGTAACTTTTCAGTGGAGAAACCTGGCAAATACTACAAAACTAAGTGATTAAGGTTGACATACCCCAGGAATAAGCCATGTGGATGTCATTCATTCTCTGATATCAGGTGACAAAAAGAGCTCTGCATCCTGTATTCCTCTTCTCCAAATCCCATAACCCCACTCTAATCATGAAAAAAAAAAAAAAAATCAGACAAACCTTAATTGAGGGACATTCTAAAAAATAACTGACCTTTTATTAGTCAAGATCATACCATAAAAACAGGGTAAGGCTGAAAAAAGTATCACAGATCTGAGAAAACTATGATGACAAGACAATTAAATACATTGTGATATCCTAGATTGGGTCCTCAAACAGAAAAAGAAAAGGATATTACTGGGAAAACTAGTGAAATCTGAAAAAATTCTGGAATTTAGTTCATAGTCATGCGCCAGCATTGATTTCTTAGTTCTGACAAATATACCATCGTACTGTAAGATTTTAACCTTGGGGGAAAGGAGAGAGGGGTTTGGGGGACCCTCTACTATCTATTCAAAGTTCCTGTAAATCTAAAATTATTCCAAAAATAAAATGATTTTTTAAAAACTAATTTCAAAAAAAGAAAAGAAAACACTGATGCCCATTTCTGAAGCACCTCAAATTGCAATTAAGCCACCGCTGAACCAGAAGCAATCATGTCTCAAGTTAAACTATGAGAACAGAATGAAAGGTTAATTTGAAATGTAGTTATAAAAGTCTTTAATCAAAATTAGCAACATAAAATCTACAGCCTAGGTTGTAAAAAATTCTTCTGTTTAAAGTTTCTTTCCTTCTGTTCTAGAGCTATTTTTGCCATTTTATTGGATTTAGTTTTAGAATTTGGTTCTGAAAATATATTTTTTTATTATGGACCCAGATTTCATACAAACATGAACCAAATTGCTATGCTGGATGAACATATATGTTGTGCTCTTCAGAATTTGAAAGTTTCTTGGCTAATAATCCTAATATGAAAAGTAAACATATACCCTATCCCCAAAATATAAGGACTATAGCTTAGTTCATTAAATGATGGTACTGATACTTATTTAATACATCCACTCAATTCTAAAAGAGGCACTTCTTTTTTCACAGCTTTATTGAGCTATAACTCACATACCATAAAATTTGCCCATTTTAAATGTACAGTTCAATAGGTTTGGGTATATTCAGAGTTGTTCCACTATCATCATTATCTAATTTTTGAATATTTTCATCACCCTACAAAGAAACCTCATATCCATTAGCAGTTGCTCTTTATTCCCCATCCCATCCCCAAACCTAGGCTACCAGTAATCTATTTTATGCCTACAAATGTTTGCCTATTCTGGACATTTCATATAACTGAAACATACATATGTGACCCTCTCTGACTGAGTCTTTCAGTCAGTATAGTGTTTTCAAGTTCATCCACGTTTCACAATCTAGCAAGTATCAGTGCTTTATTCCTTTTCTTTTTAGGAATACCACATTTTACCAATTCATCACTTGATAGAAATTTGGGTTGTTTCCATTTTGGTTATTATGAATAATGCTGCTATGAATATCCATTCATGTATAAGATTTTATGTGTAGATATGTTTTTATTTTTCCTGGATGTATACTTAGGAGTAGAACTGCAGGTCACATGGAAATTCTTTATTTAACATTTTGAGGAACTGCCAAGCTGTTTTTCAAAATTGCAGAATCATTTTACATTCCCATCACAATATAGGAGGGTTCCAACTTCTCCACATCCTCAACAACACTTGTTATTGTTTTCTTACCACATGTATTTCTAATACCTACAATGTTCCTTGTTTTTTTCACTCCCTATTAAAATTCTTTGTTGTAGTCTATTCCCCATTCCATGCAAAACTCACATGCCATCTAGTAACTCTACAAAATTTTTAAATGAGACAAAATATACCCAATCCATAATCTATCTCAGTCCTATTATTTTCAAAATGTTATGTTCCACTTTTCTCTGACCAATGCTTACCCTTCTTTCTTTCATTAGTCATTACTTTAATATGACTTTTTAAAAATAGAAATTCCCACATAAATAATTCTTAATATAGCAAGGAACATGGCAAACATTTATGTGTGTGATTGGATCAAATGACTAATTTAGAACAGCCCACAGACTTTCCTTTTTTCCTAACCCATCAAAGATAACTACAGGATTTTGTATTGCTAAGCAATGACCCATTAGCAAATCATAAAAACAACTCTGTGTCATAACCAGAAATTTTTAAATGAAAGAGAAGAGTAATAGAAATATTACAGTCTACCGTGTTGGTACTTCTCACTTCTTATGTATGTATTGTTCGAAATTGAGAAGTCTAATGCATTTCTTCCAGCACAGTGGTCAAGAAAGTTTGAAAGCCACTGCTAAAATGAAAAGTTTTATTGTCCCTCACCTCCATATGAAAAAGTCCTAAATTGAAAGAATTGAGAGAAAGCAAAAGGGTGATTTTGTTTTATAATCCTTTCCTAAACTGAAAGAATAGAAAGAAGGTGAAAGGGTGATTTTGGTAAAAGTCAGAAAATGAAAAATTATTTTGGGGAATGAACTTGAGAGGAGCTATGAGTTAGAGAGAAGGGAAGCATAACATATGTTGTTTTGAGCTACATATTTAGGCTCTTTCAATGTCCAAATGAAGATTAGAATATAATTGAATTTATTTTAGTCTATTAAACTTTGTCTCTTACATCCCATGCTACTCTGATACTGAGTAATGGATTTCTAGGTTATTAAGAGCTACAAATATGCTCATGGCTACAACAATCTCCTCATCATGTAAACAACCATTTATAATTGTTGGAAAAGATGATTTAATATCTCTCCATGAAAAGGAAATTTGGTCTGTTTTAGAGATGACAATAGTTTACAGCTAAGAACATAAGCTTTGATGTCAGACAGACTTTAGTTAATCCCAGCTTTACTTCTAATAATAAGTGGTATGTTGGGAAAATTATTCAACCTATGAGACTCAGCTGTGCTGTTTTTTTTTTTTTTGAAACTCATTAGGATGCTTTAAAATTAATCACTATAAAGCATATTAAGGAACATCGAACTATATCTCTATGACCCAGCACCTAACAAGGAATCAATATATAATTAAAATGAATTGTTGACTCACAAAAATATTTTCAAAGTAGCTCTCTGATAATAGAAAGAATCAGACAAGTCACAGTGCCGTTCAGATATTCTATCACCACTGCCATTTCGTGTATCTATAATATAAATAACAATTTAAAAATTGACATGTGATAAGGAGAAAAGCCATATTGCTCCTGCATTTCAATTTCTAATAATGAAAGGTAATGCAAGCTGTAATGAACTATATAATGGTTAAAAGACTACACAAGAAAACTTCCAAGTGTATATCAGCCAGGTAAAATCCTATGACACCAAGAAACAGACTGCAATAGGGAAATGAAAATTAAATGCTAACTTATGCATTTTATAAGACACTCAAACTACACTAATCTATCTGAAAGTTAAGCAGACCAGCAGAAGCACAATTTGTTAAATGTGAAGCAATTGGGAAAATTGGAGGTTGAACGAACTGATCAAGAGAGTCAGTGAGGAGAGCACTATGGGATCATAGTGGAGTAGGGAGCTCCAGGACTCAGTCTTTCTACGAAAGCAACTATTAAACAGGAAGGAACTGTGTGAAACAACTATTTTGAAACCTGGAAGACAAGAACAGTGCACAGACTCCAGGGAAGAAAAGGCTGATAAATTACAGAAAAGAATAGTAAGCTATACTTTCCACATGGCAGCCACTAAAGCTCACATCCCACTTCTGTGGCTTGTTAATGAAAGAAAGGGATATAACAATCCTCTTCTCCAAACAAGGGATGCCCACACCTGATAACGGAACACAGCTTTTAATTATGAAAGTTGGATCACTGAAGACCTGGCTCTGAGGGCAGCTATTATTTCAGCCTGTCCAGGGATAAAGGCAGCAGTGGCCATTGTTTCAACCTGAGCTGGACATAAGCTGCTATGGACACTTAAAGGTGCTATATATCCTCAGGTTGTCAAGGAACAATTAGTTGAAGAATTGTTCCTTGACAATTTGCTGGGCATGCCAAGAAAACTCAACTTCATGGAGCCATGAAAGAAGGTTGGCGTCCTTCGTGATCCCCTCCCCAGGGCACATTGGAAGTATATGTGCTTTCTTTGGGGGAACCTGGCCCTGTTTTGGCTGGGAAAGACTGAACTGGAAAACTTTCCAGCATGCCCCTCCTCCAAAATCAACAGCACCTTGAAACAATAAAAATAATACAAGAAATTACAGAGCTAGACCATACAGGGCAAGGGTTGCTAGCCTCAGACTGCCTGGAGAAAGATTTTTGCTTCCTGGGAAACAGAGGGGACAGCTAAACTCCCGGGAAAAGGGGAACTCCAAAATAACTAACAAGCAAAAGTGCAGGACCAGACAAAGGCTCAGAAAGATGGGGAAAACCCAACACACTGCATTTGCCTTGGACAGTGCTTCCTGAGACGTGGGTCTTAGCTCAAGAAAATTCCTGTCTTATCACAAATAAGTTACAAAGTCAAGAAATAGACATACTAGAGTTAATATTTTAAATTAGTAAAATGAATAGTATGCAACAAGAATACAAGACAAAATAAGAAACACTAAATAATGGCCCATCCAAAGGAAAAGGATAAAAATCCAGAAAACACCAACAAAAATGACCAGAATGTGGACATGTCAAACAAAGCCTGTTCTTAAAATGATCTTTAAAACACTCAAGGAAATGAAGGAAAATTAGAGAAAGAACTAAAGGATAATAGGAAAACAATGAATGAGCAATATGAGAATATGATTAAGAGATAGACATTTTTTAAAAGGAACCAAACAGAACTACTAGAGTTGAAGACCATAATAACTGAAATAAAAAATTCCCAGAACAGTTTCAAGAGGAGATCAGAACTGGAAGAAGAAGGAATCAGTGAACTTAAAGGCAGGACAATTGAAATGAATCAGGATAAGAATCAGAAAGAAAGAAGAAATATTAAAATTAAAAAGAGCTTGGGCAGGCTACGGTGGCTCAGCAGGCAGAGCTCTCGTCTGCCATGCTGGAGACCTGGGTTAGATTCCCAGTGCCTGCCCATGTGAAAAAAAAAAAAAAATTAAAAAAGAGCTTAAGACACTATCAAGCATACCAATATAGGCATTATGGGAGTCTCAGAGGAAGGAAAGGAAGGTAAGAAGGAAGGGGCAGAAAGAATACTCAAAGAAATAATGACAAAGAACTTCCCAAGTTTAGCAAAATACATGAATATGCACACCCAAGAAGCTCAGAGAACACTAAGTGGGATACACATGAAGGAAAATGCACACTATTATAACTGAACACATTACTGAATGCAAAGGACAAGGAGAGAGCTCTGAAAGCTGCAAGAGAAAATCAGTATGTTACATACAAGGAGTCTCAAATGGATTGAGTGCTAATTTCTTATCAGAAACCATAGAGTCAAGAAAGCAGTGGGTTAAAATACTTCAAGTGCTGGAAGAAAATAACTGCTAGCCAAGAATTTTAAGTCCCATGAAACTTTCTTTCAGAAATGAGAGAGGGATTAAAACATTCTCAGATAAACAAAAGCTGAGGGAGTTTGTCACCACCAGATCTGCCTTATAAGCAATGCTAAAGCGAGTTCTTCAGACTGAAAGGAAAGGACTCTAGATGGTGGTTCAAAGCAGCACAGAGGAATAAACACCTGTGGTAAAGGTAATGATTTGTGTAATTATAAATGCCAGTATTATTGTAGTTTATTGTTTAATAAGCAACTCCACTTCTATCTTTTTACAAGTATGCAAATACATAAAATAATGATAAATCAATGTTTTTGGACATACAATATACAAAGATACAATGGTAACAAATATGAAAAAATGTTGGGGTCAGAGTATTATATGAAAAGTGTAAGCACATAATACTAAAGTTAAGTTGGTAGCAAACCAAATATGGCTGTTATATACCTAGGATACCAAACTTTAACCCCCTGGTTATCACAAGGAAAACAGAAATGTGGGGCAGGGGTACAAGGACAACAGCCAAAATTCAGTGGTGATTATATACAAAAGCATTGAACAATCAGAAGAAGAAATCAAGAGGAAACATTCCATTTACAATAGCAACTGAAAGAATCAAATATGTAGGAATAAATTTAAACAAGGATGTAAGAGACTTACATGGAGAAAACCACAAAACATTACTAAAAGAAATCAAAGAAGACCTAAATAAATGGAAGACTATTTGGTGTTCATGGATTGGAAGACTAAATATCATCAAGATATCAATCTCATGCAAAGAAATTTATAGATTCAATGCAATCCCAATAAAAACTCCGACAACCTTCTTTGCAGAAATGAAAAACTAATAATCAAATTTATACAGAAAGGATAAGGGGCCTCCAATAGCTAAAGCCATCTTGAAAAAGAAGAATGAAGTTGGGGTATTCACTGTTCTTGAACTTAAAACATATTACAACAGTAATCAAAACAGCATAGTACTGGAACAAGGACAGACATATAGACCAATGGAACCAAACTGAGATCTCAGAAATCAAGCCCCACATTTATGGCCATCTGACTTTTGACAAAGGAGCAAAATCTACTCAATTGGAAAAGGATAGTCACTTCAACAAATGGTGCTAGAAAATGTGGATCTCCATTTGTAAAAAGAAGGAGGACCCCTACCTCACACCATATACAAAAATTAACTCAAAGTGGATCAAAGACCTAAATATAAGAGCCAGAAATATCAGACTCCTAGAGAAAACATGGGGAAGTATCTTCAGGACCTTGCATTAGGCAATAGTTTCTTAGACTTTACACTTGAAGTATGAGCAACAAAAAATAAAATAAATAATGGAATGTAATCAAAATTAAAAGCTTTTGTGCTTCAAATGACTTTATCATGGAAGTAAAACAACAGCCTACACAAGGGAAAAAATATTTGGAAACCACATATGCAATAAAGGGTTACTCAGATTATATAAAGAAGCCCTTCAACTTAACAATGAAAAGACAAAAAAAAAAAAAAAACAATTAAAGATTGGGCAAAGGACTTGAATAGACATCTCTCCAAAGAAGATATACAAATGGTTAGAAAGCACATGAAAAGATGCTCAACATCATTAGTCATTAGGGAAAGGCAATTAAAACCATAACAAGATACCATTTCACACCCAATAGAATGACTGCTATTTAAAAAAATAAAACAGAAAACAACTAGTGTTGGAGAGGCTGTGGAGAAATAGGAACATTTATTCATTGCATGTAAGATGCTGCAGCCACTGCGGAGGACAATTTGGGCTGTTTCTCAGAGAGCTAAGTATAGAACTACAATAAGACTTAGAAATCCCACTACTACGTATACACCCAAAAGAATTGAAAGCAGGAACACAAACAGATATTTGAAAACCCATGTTCACGGAAGGATTATGCACAATTTCCAGAAGAAGCAACCCACGTCCATGATCCAATGAATGGATAACAAATATTATTCAACCATAAAAGGGAGCAAGCTGCTGATACATGTGACAACAAGGATGAAACTTGAAGATGCCATGTTGCGTGCTTAAGCCAGACACAAAAGGACAAATATTGTATGATCTTACTGATTTAAAATAATTAGAATAGGCAAACTCAAAGTCAGAATTTGGAATCTAGGGCATCAGAGGACAGGGTGGGGTTAGGGAATGGGAAGTTAAAGCTTAATGTATACAGTGCTCTTAACAGAAAATGAGGGAAATATGTTGGTGACGGTAGCACGACACTATGAATGTAATTAACAGCACTGAAATATATATCTGAATGTGATTAAAATGAGAAATGTTATATTGAATATACAGTAATAAAATAATTAAAAATAAATCCATGGAACTACACTACACAGTGAACCCTGAGTTAAACTATGGAGCATAGTTAATAGTACAATTATAAAAATATGCTGTCATCAGTTGTAACAAATATTCCACACCAATGCAAGTTGCTAATAATGGGGTGCCACATGGGGATCCTATATTTTAAGCATAGTTGTTCTGTAAACCCACAACTTCTCTAATAAAGAAAAAAAATCAGCCATAGATGATAAAACAAAGCCTAAAAATTAAGCCAAAAGTGTAAACTACTTGAAACTCATGTTCCTATTTTAACTTGGCTAATTCATTTCCAATAAACTCATCCCGAAAACTTCACTAAGAATCTATAATGCTTGCTTATACAATGGAGTTGTATACATGTGAGAGAAACTACATGGTAACCACTGATAAAGGGCCTCCTGTAAAGGATGCGGTTTCTAAAATACCTCTAAATTATCTAGTAAACTCTATGTTCCAATGATGCCTGATTATAAATAATTCAGAGACATTTAAAGTCAAAACCAAATCTGAGTTAGATTCTAGTCTAGTAGCTAGTATATAATAAATGCAAATTTTCAACAAGTGCCTGTTGAAAGAAGACAGGTAAGCAGACATAAACTCTATCAGCATCAGCTTAAGAAACAATAACTATTTCATTCAGTTCTCTAGTAGAATTTTCCCAATGTTCTAAAAGACACATTATTTATTATAGTTATCAAACATAATCACTAACATTCATTGCTTACAAAGTTCCGTACTCAATATTGGAGCTCTGTGTATTTAAAGGACGCCTGAGCTCATAAAAATATTGCAGGGTAGGGAGGGGGATACAGACAGACAAGGAAAAATCAAGAGAAAAACAAAGTAAACCAATTGGATAGCAATGGGGACTGTTATGTCTCCATAACTGATTTCTCTGATAATCAGTGATTAAAGGAAGAAATTGAAATGTATGCTGCCATTCATGTTTGAACTATATTTTTACAGTAACCATTGGGGAATACTGTATATAGAGGAGTTCCACTTTACAAATGCAGATGGAATAAGAGAATTAAACTACCACCAATTTTCAAGATCTAACAAAATAACTGTTTCAAGTAATAGACATCGATGAGTGTTAAAACCATAATGTTAAAGTCTATCTAACTTCTGTCTACAAAGAACATGAGGAAATGGAAGAGAATGTTACCTGCAAAAAAGATGCAATGTATCCATTCCAAAATGTTGTACATTCTACAGGGCAATTGACTGACTGCTTCTCTGTGTTAACAGAAATGGAAGAGAAGAAAGGTTGGAGGGAAGGATGGAGGGATGGAGAGAGGGATGATGGAGAAGGAAAGGAAAGAAGTCAGTCTTCTTATTAAACGAACCTAGACACTTAAAAGATATAACCAAATAAAATAAATCATCTGGTTTGGAACCTGTAAAATGTCCACATGTTTCTTAGACAACCAAGTAAAGTTGAAGATGAACTGAGATTAGAAGAACTTAAGTATTGCTTATTATATCTGAAGTAATAATTGCATTGTGATTATCTGTTTAGTGGTTTAAGAGCAATGGAAGTAATAGCTGTAAGCACTCAACAGTAGGCTTAGTTACTGTATTAGTTAGGGTTCTCTAGAGAAACAGAATCAACAGGGAACACTCACAAATATAAAATTTATAAAAGTGTCTCACATGGCGGCGGGAATGCAGAGTCCAAAATCCACAGGGCAGGCTATGAAGCCGACAACTCCGATGGAGGGTCTGGACAAACTCCACAGGAGAAGCTCGCCAGCCGAAGCAGGAATAGAACCTGTCTCTTCTGAATCCTCTTTAAAGGCTTCCCATGATTAGATTAAGCATCACTCTTTGCAGAAGATAGTCCCCTTTGGCTGATTACAAATGGAATCAGCTGTGGATGTGGCTGACGTGATCATGATCTAATTCTATGACATGCCCTCATTGCAACAGACAGGCCAGCACTTGCCCAACCAGACAAACAGGTACCACAACTTGGCCAAGTTGACACATGAACCTGACCATGACAGTTACATTACGTAAAGATGGTAAGCTCCGAGAAGGCAAAAACCATGATTATTTTATTCACTGCTATATGCTTAGGTACCAGCACAGTGTCCAAAAACAAAATACTTATTAAATGGCAGTATCTATGATAGTCTGAGAGAACATCTTAGATTCTTACATGAGTTTTAACAAGTACACAATGAGGAATTATATTTATCTACAGATAGGAAATAAGATAAAGCTTCTAAGAAACTACAAAGTGCTTAAAGTACTTGGGATAACACACACACATTTGGAAGAAGTGCGAGAAATGCAGCTCAAATAGAAAAGAGGAAATAAATCATGATGTACTCTATTAGGCCATGTTAGGAATCTTGGGCTTTACCCAATTGGCAGAAGTATCACTGCAAGGGTTTTGACTAGATCTAAACTAGAATAAGGCTTTAGAAAACTTTCTCTAGAACAGAGTTTTTCAACCTCAGCACTGTTGACATTTTGGCTGGGTAATTTTTTTGTTATTGGGCACTACCCTATACATTGTAGGCTGTTTAGCAGCATCGCAAGTATTACCAACTAGGTACCAGTAACAACCACCAGCTATGAGCATCAAATTTCTCCTGGCAAGGGAAAGCAATTTAGCTCCAGTTGAGAACCATTGCTCTAGACATTTTTGCTAATCAGAAGAGGGAGAAACTCAAGGCAAAGAAATGGATTACTACTACATTGAGTACCTGGATGGTGAGCCTAATCATTCAAATAAGGACCATGCATAAGGGGTGGAATCATTTGCACATTCATACAACAAGTAGTTACCATGTACCCAACCACTCTTCACTTGCTCAGAGGGTGCACAAGACAAACTATACCCCTCTTCTCATGGAACTTATATTCTAATAGAGGCAGACAAGCGAATGAATAGAGGAAGAAGTTCTGACAGCTATAACTACTATAAAGAAGTGGTCCTTGTGGACATGTTTAATGACTCTGATGCAGGAGAGATAGAAAGAGGGATTATTAGTATAGTACAGTGATTTTATTAGGCAGGCTTCTGAATTGGAAGACACGGTCAGGGATGTCAATTCTGCTATTAATTGGTTGTGTTATTTTGGAAATTTGGCCTCTCTGAGCCTCAGTTTGCCCAATCCCGACAAAAGGATAACAACATTACTTAATAGGGTTGTTATGAGTTTTAAATAAGATAATTGTATGTGTGTGTATGTATTTATAATCTCAGTACAATGCCTGGCATACATAAGCATTCAACAAATAATAACTATTACAATAATCATGAAGTTGTATGTGGTAGAGTACAACTTTCCCCAGCCCTTGAGTACTTATGTTTTCCATGTTTCCTTATGCCTGCATTCAACAAATTTTCATCATGTGCCCACTCTGAGGTTGATAGGGCTCAGGGAGCCATGGATCCAGCAGTGAACAAGACAGATAAGGTTCCAAGTCTTTGGCACCAAAGCTGTTAATAGCAGTTTTATTGTTCTCAGCAGCTGAGTCCCTTAACTTTACAGCCTGTCTGGCGAGCTCTTTGATGTATAATTAGCAAAAATTCCCAACATGACCTAGTGCTGGTCCATTTCAAAGGTAGCATATAATAGCCAAAAGTTTCAAGAGGGTCTAAGGGCAAAGAGAAAAATCAAACTGTTCCACCCTTGATATTAAATTGGAATTTGTTTGAGAGAAAAACAATCTGGCTCTAAGAAAGCTATTCCAGTCAACAATGGCAGCCAAGCTGGAGTCTTGCTAATGCTGCATCCTGGGGCCAGTTGGGCTTTAAATAATGATACTTACATCTTCTCAGTGGAAACAATGTGAGGAAAAGCCAAGAGCAGAGAACAGAACACTGCAGACATTTTTGAATCAATGAGTTTCAGGAGACAGAGGGTGCTAATTGTCATCCTATGCCCACTTATAAGCAATAAGCATGTAGTCCTGGGCTCTCAACCTGAGTCAAATGCTAGAGTCATTTGGCACAGGCTTTAGAAATAGCTATGCCAGGTTCCACCTCTCAGAGATTTTTATTTAATAGGGTTGGGGCGGGGCCAGGGTATCAGTATGTTTACAAAGTTCCCCACGTGACTAAAGTTGTGTGACATTTTAGTGGACCATTGATCTAAATGAACAGTTTTCAAGGTGTGATTTAAAACTGCAAATGTTTCAGAAAAGAGAAAGGTATGATGCCTAGTTGTTTGGTCAAGCATCACTGGCCTGATGGTTACTGTGAGGGTATTTCATAGATGGATTTGCATCATTCATCTGTTGATTGTACTTAAAAGCAACAAAGGAGATTGCCCTTGCAATGAGGGAAGTTTCCTCATGCAATCAGCTAGAGGTCTTAAAGCAAGAACCAAGAATCTCAAAATTCAGAAAGAATTTCTGCCTTTTCTTCAAACAGCAAGTGTCCCTTGGGGAATGCAACTTCACCTTCATAGGAATATCCAACTGTGGCTTGCCCTACAGAATTTGGGTTTACTAATCCCCACAATCACATTAGCCAATTTCTATAAGTCTTATATATATACATACAAATATACCTACATTTATAATATATGTAATGTATAAAAAATATATATAATACATACTTGAGTACTTATGTATTAATTGAGTATTATATACATACTGGTTCTGTTTCTCTAGAGAACACTGAATAATACACTTTCCTCCCTGGATCTTCCTCAAATTGTCATTATATCTTTTAATTCCAACTCGCCACAGAAGACCATTAAACTAATATTAATAGTCATAATAATTAATAATCAAATTAACTAATAATTTGGATTAAACTAAGTATTTAAGATACTATCTTATAAATGCATTGTGACAACTTAATCAGGATCAATCATCCTGATCATCTTTTTGTCATCTCCATCATCTTTCTACCAAATTTTCTGTTAAGCTCAATGTCATGCTATAATTTAACATGCAATAGTTTATAGTAGGTGCTCTGTATTGTAGAATAATTGGTATCAAAAAGAGACCAACGAAAAGGGAAACGTAATCTCATAATAAATGACTGGGAAAAATTGGCTTGAGAGTATTCCTTGAAAATAAAACTGAAAATAGATTTATCTGTATTTTTAAATAGACCAAAAATAAATAAAATTTTAGAGGTGCTATTTTTCTAACAAAATTGAATGAAAACATTACAAGACATTGTTCATTTATGATATGATCATTTCATATTCAATGATTCGCATTGTATTTGCATTATATTTCAGCAAGTGACGTCCATGGTAGAAGGTGATGTCTAACGCATGGAAAGATACCAGCAGGAAGCCTAGTGGATGTTTGAATGGAGCCTACCTATTCAGGTAAACAGCAGTAAATATCTCCATATTACAAAAAAAAAATTGTTCTCTATCCAATTTTATAAATGCATGGCATGACTCTCGATAATTACTCAAACTATCATACATCAGAATAAGCTGATGAGTCATTAAACTATGCATGACCAAATTAAGAAATGGTTCAAAGGATCACGTTAAAAGGTGACCTCACATACAAAATAGCCACAAGCACAACTGTTATCAAGATCCAGTGTTATTTTGTAACCCTTTATTGATGTTAAAGTAGAATATATATGAGATACAAAAGCTTTTATCTAAGATAGAAATATACCATTCTATAATCCCAGTGCAATCCGACTAGTATTAAAGTATAATTATAAGATGGCATTCTGATGTTTCACACAGTGTTTTGCAGTTCATACAACAAGAAGATATCATTACCCAACTTTACAGACGTGCAAATTGAGGCTAGGTCGTTAGGTAAAAGGTGGAGCTGAGATTCAAAGCCAGATCTCTGTGACTCCACATAAAAAGATTTTGGTTATTTAAACTGTCTCACCACATCTTTTAAAGAATATCCTGAAGTATTTTTACCAAAAAGACAAGACATTTCTTTCCTTATTACTTCTAGAGGATGGGGTCATTTCTCTAAAATTTAAGGGACCAGAAAGACAACTTCATTTTTATTTATTATCTAGGAGGGGAAATTGGGCACATTTTTCATAAAAATGCCAGAATTTTCTAAGAATCACCACTTTGAAGCAATTGCCATCATTCTTAAGTCGCATCTGTCCATTCATATTAATGCCACAAGGAGCAAACTCTTCAAAAACACTTGAGGAAACTTCATCACCAAATCCAAATATCAGCTTCTTTTAAAGTTTACTTAGCTAGACGTTTACAATTAATTCAGACAACACCAAAACCTCCCAAACCACCCAATCAAGTATCGACCTTACCTCATCACCATCCATAATGGAAACTAAGAGCTTTAAAACTAATGGTTTAGGGTGGGCCATGGTGGCTCAGCAGGCAAGAATGCTTGCCTGCCATGCCAGAGGACCTGGGTTCAATTCCTGGTGCCTGCCCATGTAAAAAAAATAAAAATAAAAAAAAAATAAAAATAATGGTTTAAATTATCTCATGCCTGGCACATTGTAGCTGCTTGTATAACTTTGTTAAACTTAACTGTTATTCTCCCAATCAGATGACCATGTGACCAAGTTACAAATTCCTATCTGTGTGATCATTTGATTAATGTCTGTCCCCTTCTTAATACCATAAACTCAAGAGGGCAGCATCATATCTTTTTCTGTCTATATTTACATCCAGGGAACACAGCATGCTGCCTGACACAAAGTTGGCCCTCATCCTGTTAGAGTTTAATATAAAATCCTTAAAATAGTGTCAGAAGCAAGCTAAGCATTGGCTGCTACTCGTGTTGATGCTGCTATTGTTTGCTGAATATATAAATCAATTATTAAAAAATAAACCATTATTGACAAATTTACCACAGCCTAACATAACAAACAAAACAAATTTACAGTCTATATTTTTATCAGAATTTTTAAAAGACAACTGAGACTTAGATAAATAAAATAAGTTGACCAAAAAACATTTGGCATGGACACACTCTTAAATGCCATTTCATAGTTATCAAATAAATCAGAGTAAGGTCTGATTCAGAGAAGAGAGACATACCTAATCTTGGCAGCACCTAAAATATGAATCAAATTAGAAACTTGGTACCATATGGAAAAGACAAGCCAGACCTCCTGAGTATATCCCAGTCCTGACAAGCATCCAAATTCTTTATTGGGCATAGCAGATTGTGTTTTCCAAAGATGGTGGCAACGATATCTTCCTTCCTCTGTGTTGTTCTTCAATGTGAATGACCCACTCCTAAACCAAGGAGTGAAGTCTAATTCCCCTCCCCCTGAATCTGGACCAGCCCTGGTGACTTTTTGGCCAATAGAATGTGGCCAAAGTAAAGTTCTGGGAGTTTCATAAAAGGCTTTGCAGCTTCCATCTGGACTCGTTGGAACTACCCAGCAAAATTCATTCAACTCACAGAACCATGAGCTGTAATAACAAATTGTTGAAGATTAATGTCACCAATTTGGGGGACGGTTTGTCACACAGTAATAGATAACCTGAAAATTCAGGGAAAATGTCTGCGGCTCCTACCATATGTAAGTACTGTACTAGCTTTATGCCGTGTTACAAAACTGTCTTGAGGAAGGATTAGTTATCAGATTTGCCATAAATGTAAACTGAGAGTATCTGATGGCCCCCAGGTAATCTCAACCCCCATATTCCATTCTCTCACTCCTAACAGATGATTTGCTTACTTCCAGGTGATTATTGTACAATTTCTCTAGATACTCTGTCTGGAATTCTCACCCATCCCACTCCCTTCCTTGAGCTGACCACTAAATCTCATACTGCATGGCTTCCCTTTATTGTACACTTTCATAATAAACTGCACTTCACAATTATAGTATTTATCATGATTCTGATGAATGAATTATTTGTGTGATTACCTGCTTAATATAAATTTCTCCCAATAAACAAAGAACAACATGAGGAAGAGGACTACATGTTTCCTGTCTGTTTCTGTGTCCCTAGGAACTGGCACAGTATTTTGCCCACAGGAAGAATTCTTTTTTGTTGTTGTTGTTCAAATGAATTAATAAGTGAGTTCAATGGGAAGAAGGGGCCTTCCCTTAAATATGAGGTTTGCTAACTTTATTTTTGTCAAAAGTTATCAGCTGTGGTTTTCAATGAGCTCTGAAAGTGGTAGGAAGTTGACTGGGCTGGCTCTGGAAGGGAAGTCTTTGCACAGTAAGCTAAAGCCTGGTGATAACATATCAGTAACACAAGAGCCAATAATTCAACTTCCAAGTGCTCTCCTTGTAAGTGGCCCTGAAGACCTCTGGTATCAACTCAGCTGTGGCAGCATTACTCAAGAGGGTGGTGAACTGAAAATCTGGAATCAGACAGATCTACAATCACATATGAGTCCTGCAAATGATTAGCATTGTCGTATCAGACTCTGGGTCTCATTTTTCTCCTACATAACAAATGAATATATTATTTTTCATGAAGCTATTATGAACATGAAATAACATATGGACAGTTTTTCACATGTAGTAGGTTACTCAATAAGGTTATTTCCTCTTCTTTTGGTATATGGAATCACTATTTCGCAGTGTTTCCTAGAGTATATCACACTGCAAGCTTGCATCACCTTCTCAAGAATAGAGAACACTGCTTATCAAATGTTGATCTATTTAATGATATGAAAGGAAACATTCTCGAAACCATAAGTTTGTTTCCTTCTGTAGTATTCAAAGACACATCAATTTTTTGCCTATGCATATTCAGGCTAAACCTAGGATTACTTTTCACATTTGAGGTTGCAAATTTGGAAGCAATTTATATTCCAGAGAAGAGACAATAGTACTTCACACTTCATACTGACTACAAATCTGAGTAAAAGGAATGACAGCCTCATTGTCAATGTCACAGAACTTAGAGCTGACAGCATATGCCAAAAAGCTAAGTCATCCTCATCTTAGTTATAGTGCAACCAACTGGCATGATCATATGAGAAAAAACTGCAAATGAAGCAGATATAGAAAGTGTCAGGTGGGGGGGAGTATTTAATTTTGATTTGAATACTACCCCTTCCAGATGATTAAGCGCTACAAGCTCATTTCAAAACACTTCTCCACATGCTCTCAGTATCTACTGTTTTTAAACTACTTAAAATTTGTAGTCACAGTGCTTAAAAATAAGAGATTTGAAAAGTTTTATAATAAGAACATTTAAAACAGAGTAAGGACAGTTAAAATACAAATATATCAAAGCAAGACCAGAAGCTGTTTAGAAAAAGGAAATAGTGGTCCTGGGAAAATGGTATAAAACAGTTCTGCAATTGACAAAGCTCTCAGGTAAATTTTGTAGTGGATTTTTGCAGCTCTTTTTGTCTGCAGTCAAGTTCATCTGAGCAGGCATGCATTATTGGCATTAAATCCTAAGAAGAATGTATTTTGTGGATCCTTGTGTAAGGAGAATTTTGAGAAACAGGACAAAAAAACATCTTTAGCTCTGGCTTTATAGAACTTGGCCAAATTATCTACTGGTCACACAAAAGTGTAACAAACTTTGATGAAAACGAAGGACATAATAATAAATAGTTCCATGAAGTTTATATAATAAACCTCTGAATGTTTTTTCCTGGAGATGCCATCTGACCAAAAATTTAGGAAAACAGTGACATGGATTCTCATTGGGAATCTTTGACCTGTGGTTCAAAGACTTCAAGAATTTCTCAATGAATAAAATGGTGGTGGGGGTGGAGAGAGAGAGAGAGAGAGAAAGGACAAGAAGTAATGATTGGCAAGCATTACTTTTGTCACATAAGCATGTTTTTACATCTACCTTCATGATCAGTTCAAAAAGGAAGGCAACTTTGGATAGCAAAAATGTAGGACAATTACCTTAAAGGGTTAGTCCTTTATTAAATTTTAGGAAATGCATGAGAAGCTCACAATATAATTCTAAAGTTTATTCCCCTATTTTGTCACAAGTAGTAAAAGCTTTGTCACAGAATAACACTAAAACATAGATATTTGGGAAACACCATCAAAGAAAATTCTCCTGAAGTCAAGGTCAGCTGCAGGGTGGACCCACCTACTCAGTCATAACAGAGTTCTGCACTAAGAAGGGCCCTCACGCTTGGGATTTAATGCTATATCGCCTTCATCTCGGATTTTTCATTTTTTAACAACGGATCCTGCATTTTTATCTTGCACTGGGCCTGACAAATCTGGTAGCCAATCCTGCCTAAAGTATTATTGGCATCATGCATATTTCATGTTAACCCAGCCAGCAGTCAATTCAGGATTTAGTTTCTAGCTAGTGCCCAAACGTGATACCTCAACTGAAAGGAGAGTGAATACCTTCAGAAACAAAAGAGGTAAGAGGCAAGCAAACATTTTACAATGAAATTTGAGATGTCTAATTCCACCCAGAAGAAAAGTTATACCAGGCTGGAAAAAGGCCAAAATTGTATGAAATAAAAGTTTAAATCTTTCAAGTGACATGACCAGTAGTAAGTGTAGACTGCATAGTGCTGTACCTGAGAACACAAAAGAGTTGATTCAGGCAAGGGAAATATGAATTTTCTTTATTATCACTCTCTAGCACCAACACTAGCACCTTTTGAAGGACCTGCCAGAATGAATTAACCCTAAAATTACACTCAAGTTGCCTTCTCAGCTGTGCTGTTGAAAATTTACTCTTGTCCATGTGAATTTGGACAATCTGTGCTGGAAACAACAATCTACATTTTTGAATTGTTGAAGTAAAAGTATTTTTCCTAACAGCAGTTAGCCAAAGTGTGGTTTAGTTTTGGAGGCAAACCAGTATGGAATTAAATTCAGCTGGCTCAAATACACACAGCTAATAGGTGCATGACCCTGGGTAGATTACTTAATCTATCTCATCCTCAATTTTCTGTACCTGTAAAATGGGTGTAAGATTATCATGGCAACCAGATCAACATATTAGTTAAAAGCAGATATTCGAGAGTCAGAAGCCTGGCTTCATATGCCTATGCTGCCTCTCACTTTTTTGGGTAAGCTACTTCATCTCTGTATCTCAAGGGTTCATTCATTAGTCTTGAAACCAAGAAGATCTGGTAGGTAGTTAACTCTTACCTTCGTTAACTCCAAAAGTACTATGAATGTGCCCCAACATTGTCCGAAGTCTACAGCAAATCTCTACTCAGGGTTTGGGCAAGAGTGGGCTTACCCAGACTCTGCATTGTCAGCTCCTCTGCCCATGTTGAATAACGTGCCTATACCTGTCCCCTCTAGCACCTGGTTCTCTAGCACACAAATAATAGAATGTCTCTTCAGATAACATGTTTCTTGGACAAATCATTTAGCCCCACACACATTCTATTGAAGTAAGGGGATCAGATATGTTCAGCACGTTACTTATTCACTACACATATCTACAGGCATGGGTTAATATTCTTGAAGGATTTCAACCATGATATACTGAAATTATCTGTGCCTGTCCCCCCACTAGGATGCAAATTCCTAAGGACAAAGGCAGTGACTTGTTCCTTAGCTTTGTTCCACCAATGCTTGTCATTCAGCACACAGTCCCAGGAGGACTATAGTAATAATTAAATGCAGCAATGTCTAAAATATATCTAGTAAAGAGCATAACCCAAATTAGAGCCTCAATAACTATGCCTCTCAAATTATACCTACCCTACCCTTTTCACCAAATAGACCTGGGCTAAGCTAACAGCCATTTATTTTTTTAGTTAAATATTTTACTTGATTCTTATTCCTTGAACATTTGCAAACTATACATGACAAGTACAGGGATAATTCAGTTCTGCAATACAATTTTTTTCAATGCTAATCCAAAGGTTGCTCCTAGCATGATGCGTTACAAACACCGGTGGCTTGATAAATATTTGAGGAATGGATGAATAAGAATTTTAAATCTGACCTAATATCTCTTCTCCTATCCATTTGTACATAGCTAAGAATTTATAACCAACAGTTCTGAATGTATAAGGACCACAGCGCACACAGATCATTGCAGGAGGTATACTTGATGCCAACTCTTATTCAGATACCCACCCTTGGAGGCAATGCCTTTTGTTTTGCAAAAACACCTGTGAATAACTAGCCTCAAGAGTTCCTCTTGGGTTTGCACAAACGAAAAAATTTAGGGTCTCAAGTGCAGTTAAAGAGGGAACTTCTGGACTGTAGTATAAAAAATTAAAAATTCTCTGGCGCTCCCATCATTTTCACTTAAAAACTCAGCTGATTATTTTCTCTCCATTTGATATATTTTCATCTATGGGTTGGTTACTATGACTTTATAAAGCCATGTAAATGCAAAAATCACATATCATAAAAATCACAGCACAGACATGTAAAAGTATGCTAATGGTTGCCCATGGTTCCTATGTTAGTTTTTTAATTGTTTTACTCATCTTCCACAAATTGGAAAGCTCCTCAAGAGGAAGCTATAGCCATATCATAGAGTACTCCTTTGGGTGATGGTTCTCAATTGTTAGCAGGTTCAAAATCACCTGGGGACTTGTTAATACAGATTGCTGGGTTCCACTCCCAGGGTTTCTTATCCAAAATTTGCACTTCTGCAAGTTTCCAGGTGATGCGATGGTCCAGCAACCACCCTTTTGGGAAGCACTGGCACAAGGCAGAGGTAGTACTGAGGATACACAGCATCATGGTTAAGAATACAGGCTTTGGAACATGATAGGCTATAATTTTAATTCCCCAACTTTATTAAATTGCATATTAATGGTCATCCATCTTCCTTTGAATGGCATCCTTATTTAGAAGGTCTGCAATGTTACAAGTCCCATCTCCACAAAGTTGAAATCAAACTCAAATCGCAGCCAGACCTCAGTAACGTGACATGTACTCCACTAGCCAGATGTACCCAATGAGTCATCAATTCAGAAGTGAAGAGTGTGTGGAAACAGGCTCTGTATGCAGCATTCACTTGGCAGGCATTGGGTTTCCTGTGGCAGCAGTGGTTGCAAGGTCATGTTCCTGACACTTAAGAGGCATCAGTGTAACAAGGTCAAGTTTCTGGCACTTATTGTTTGGTGCAATAGCTTCCTCAAGAGACCAGTTGAGAAGCATGGCTTCAATCACTATTTCAGGAAATACATCCTTGAATTCTGTCTCCAGCTGCTCAAATGTCCTATGGACCATATAATATCCTAGAATAAATTCCTTCTGCCAGAATGGAATGTAAGGTTTACACCTGAGAACCTAGCTTAATAATATCAACATTCTATTACTGCAACCTTGAACTAATAAATATCTTTAGTGTCTTGATTTCCTTCTCTGTACAAAGTGAAAATACCAAAAAATGAAGACTGGTTCAAACACTGTATTACACAGTGTGGATTAGCACACACAGGCGCACACACATACACACACATATGTATTGATTTTCTGAAAGATAGTTTTAACCTTGTATACTTTGTTTTGTCATCAAGTCTGATTTCATAATACTTAATCTTATGAAATACAATAATGGATCATTTTTACAAGTAAATATTCCTTTTATCTCACACCAAACTAGCAAGAAAAATGAATTTATCTTGGAGTATTATTTTTCTTTCATATCTTCGTTCATTCTCTTAGAATTTTGGATAGTATTTTAAAATCACATTTTCAATACTCCAAACTGAAAAACTGTTATTAGTAAGTTTACCAGAAAAAACAGAAAATAGTATTGGGGGTGCTGTTCCAACATGTATGCAGCTTTCCCCAGGCTATGCTTAAGAGGGAGGGAGAGAAACCAAAATATGTTTCTGAGCGTCTGCTTTTTCCATAGCCCCAAGACCATCTCCTGGCAAAGCTGTCACATCTGATTTTATCTTATTTTCCTAGATGCAGTTTATTTTTTGCTATTTTTAGCTGACAAGCTAAAGAGTTCAACTGCAGATTCCAGATTTGATTGCAATTTTCTTTTAACCTCCAGTCACCATACAGACACTGTTATCAAATAATCTCCCTACTTAAATTCATTTGACTGATGTAGAGTGCAAAGTAGAAAGCTGGACAACACATTCACCTTCAGCCTCTTGCCCTCATTTTCATTTTTACTCTAAATTCCTGGAGGCCATGATGATTTTAATCAAGAACGATGGGCTCATAAAACAGAGGCCTATAGCAATTTTATTAAGAAAACTGTAGCTGGAGAGATTTTGTAAGTTTGCCCAAGATTACATACCTAGGAAGTGTTAGAAAGAGCATTTGATCTCAGATATCCCTCAATACCAACAGCCCCTGCTCCTAATCAATTTGCAATACTGCCTCTATCTTTAAATAGATGTGTAACAGGAGACACACCTATCTCTGGAGATCCTAACTTCTTTATCGTTTTTTTTTTTTTTTTTTTTTTTTACAATATATATAAACATTTACCCAAACAGAATTTATTTGGCCATCTATCAGAATTCCAGCTTTAATAAGATACTGGTATCTTAGTTCCAATTTGTTAAAATCCCACACAGAGGCAAATCTTACATGTTAAGGCTTTAAGGGAGATGCAATTCCAAGGCAGCAAGAGTGCCAAGTAAAAGGGATAAGGCAGGGAAGAGGGGAAAGAAAACCCAGGGCATGGCCATTGTGAAGTTTCACAAGAAAAACAGTGCACAGGACATCCGAGGTCTTCCAGAAGGGCCATATGGGACCATGGCACCTCAGAAAAGTGAGGAGGGAATTTGTCTACAAGCTTCTTTGACCTCCCCTCTCTCATTGGTTGTAGTCAGCCTGCAGGGTGGTTACTCCTTACCATTTCCTGTCTGTGCTTCTGCAAGGTGTGTAACTGCTGGGAAAGAAAGTAGACCCTACATTCGCTGTGTGTGTCAGGAGGTGGTGGGGGTGGGGGCAATTTTTCTAAGCCTGGGAGTGTGGCAGGAGCCTCTTGTGAATTTTGTCAACTTGGACCTAAAAGTCGGACCTGGCCTGTGAGCACAATTAACAACACTGAATTATATATTTGAGTGTGGTTAAAAGAGGAAATTTAGGCCTCTCCCCCAAATAGGAATTATTATGAGATGATGTGGCAGTGGTGGCGAGACTGTCCATTAGGCAAGTTACCAAGGCCTGGAGAGGCATGTGAGCTGGGTCCAGTATAGTTGGATAGACAGAGATACTCTATGGTCCTTCCAGTTGGCATAGCCTATGATTCCAAAAGGTCTACTGGAATATATTCAGGAGTTGTCATTGTTATTTCTAAATTCTGAGATATGAGCTGTTTGTATATAAGCAGATCATTCCCTGAAACTTTGGGTATTTATGTGACATCTGAGACTCAAGTACCCCATATGGGAACTGTTTAAAAGTTGTAAAAGGGCTCAGACTTCAACTAGAGATATGAATGAAGCTGATCTGGATAGGACTGGGATAGACCAAAATGCAGGGTTAAAGGATGATCTCGTCCATATTTCCTTTTTTTTTTTTTTTTTTTTTTTTAATTTTGCATAGGCAGGCACCTAGAAATGAACCCAGGTCTCCAGTATGACAGGTGAGAACTCGGTCTGCTGTGCCACCATGGCCCAATATCGTATTTTAAAACTTCAACTTCCATGTGAGACCAAAGGGAGAGAGATTTATTTGGTGCAAAATTTACACTTTGGGTAACACATTACCTCATTTAACTTGATTCATCAGTTTAGGTGAATCACATAATTACATGAAACTTTGATTAGGGCATGAGATCTTGTTGGTTTGTCCAGATTAGTGTGGTGCCCTGACATATTCTAGAGTAATTTGGGCAGTGAATAAAGAAGTATTTGCAAAGTCCCCTTGGGGGGCTGGGGAGAAAAGAGGAAATATTCAACTTCCACATTTGGAAAATTTCTGATATTCTTGCAAACAGTGGGGACAACCAAATCCAGAGGCTGAGTCACGATCTTGGGGTTCACCCCTATGAAACTTACTCCAGCAAAGGATAGCCTAAGCCTACTTAAAATTATGCCTAAGAGTCACCCCCAGAGAACCTCTTTTGTTGCTCAGATGTAGCTTCTCTCTCTAAGCCAACTCAGCAGGTAAACTCACTGCCCTTCCCCCTACATGGGACAGGACTCCCAGGGGTATAAATCTCCCTGGCAACGTGGAGCAGAACTCCCTGTATTCATTGGGGCCTGGAACCGTGGAAATGAGAATGCCTTCTTGACCAAAATGGGGGAAGAGAGAAATGAGACAAAATAAAGTTTCAGTGGATGAGAGATTTCAAACAGAATCGAGAGGTTATCCTGGAGGTTTTTCTTATGCATTATATAGGTACCCCTCTCTAATTATGGTGTATTGGAGTGGCTGGAGGGAAGTATCTGAAATTGTCAAGCTGTGTTCCAGTAGCTTTGATTCTTGAAAGCGATTATATAATCTCATAACTTTTACAAATGTAACTGTGTGATTGTGAAAACCTTACGTCTGATGCTCCTTTTAACCAGGATAGGGACAGATGAGTAAAATAACAAAAAAAAAAAAATAGATAAAAAATAACTAATAACGGGGATAAAGGGTAAAATAAATTGAGTAGATTGAAATTCCAGTGGTGAATGAAAGGGAGGGGTAAGGAAGGATATGGGATGCATGAGTTTTTTCTTTTTATTTCTTTTTCGGGAATGATACAAATATTCTAAAAATGATCATGGTGATGAATACATAACTATGTGATGATATTGTGAGCCACCGATTGTACGACCATGTATGGACTGTATGTATGTGAAGATTTGTCAACAAATTTTTTTAAAAAGGCCTGGTGGAGTCTTTGTGGCGATTGTGCCACAAAGATAAGTAAGACTCTACATGTTGGTCCCGGTGATGATCCAGCCTCACTCCACCTCGCTGCTGAGTGGTGGGCCATTGTATGTTATACCAGAACTGCTCTGTCCTTCACCACATGACGGACATGGGGGTTGTTTCCAGTGTTGGCTATTGTGAATAAAGCTGCTTTGAACATTCAAACAAAAAAATGTAAAAAACCTGGGGGAATCAATGACATGTTGTAAATCAGACAAGTGAGCATTGGAAAACGGAAATTCAAACTGAGAACTAGTCTGGTGTGTTCTTTACAGATGTCTTAAGACTGTCCCAGAATCCTTTTGTTTCCACAGGGTCCTTTAAGCCAACAGCAGCAAACAAATAACTACAAAGCCAGACAGGTACCATGACACAGTAAAATGTGCCACTTATTTGCATATTCAACCACCAAAAACATATTCCTAGGAACTTTTCTTGAACTGGGTGGTCCTTTGGTCTGTGCTTCATGTTTCCAATTTTGATGAGAACAAAGAATGGAGAAAAATTTTTTTTAACCACAAGAAACAGCATAAAGCATGATGAAAAATGAAAATTGCCAGGGGCGTGCTCGAACTAGAAGCTTGTATGAGATTGCTTGTATCATCTCTTTCCTCATCCTCCTTCAGTGACCTCACTTTGTAACTTGAAATTGACCACAGTGGGAAATTAGCAAATGCTTCAAATGAGGGTGTTTTATTTTCTGGAGAGCGGGCTAGTAAACACTGGTAAGTACACTCTTACACATACTCAGGTTTAGAGAGACAACAGGACGTCATGGGGCCTATAGCAAACTGAAGCAAGCATGCTCCCTCCAAAGGGGACAGTGTGATTAAGTCCTGTGAAAATAATTGCCATGAACAAAGCCGGCTCAGCACAATTGAACTTCTAAGTCTTCCAAATAAGTAAGAAATCAGGAGTTTAAATTAATACCTCTTCCTTTTAAATGTCAGTTTAAGTTTTTCTGGTATTTTGCTTGGTTGGTTTTTGACATTTTGTTTGTTTGGTTTTTCTAAACACCTCTTAGAAGAATTGGGATTCGGGTCTCAAGTTTGCAAATCCCATTTTAAACCACGTATAATCCCAAGTGGTAGAAGCCAACACATTGTCAACTAAACATCAACAATAAAGAATCCACAATCTTTTTTTTTTTCCAGAAAAAAGTTAGCAAAAGACTCTCCCTGAAGTTTATTCCATTCAAAATAGCCATTTATTTAACTAGCAACAACAGTATTTAGGATCTATCGGGCATAGCTCCTAAGTAGGAGTGCTGTGGGATTGGAGTCTTACATTTCCCCTTCCAAATTGATTTTTTGATCAAACTCTATCCATCTTACTTTACAAAGTTCCAGCTGACTTCCAGGCTGCTGCTTTTAATACCAACCTCTTCTTGTATGGCCTCCCAATGGGCTAACCAACAACACATAAAATTTTCTGATCATATTTTAAGGAATATATTATCTAAAAATGAAAATAGATGAAAAATACAGGAAAAAAAAATACCTTGTTCTGTTGCAAATGATTCCTTTAGTTGCAAGAATGTAATGAGGTCTAAGCATATCTTGGATGATAAGTAGATATGTCCAAAAGACACAGGAGGACAATCACTTGCTCTGTGGCTGGGGTTTCAATTTACATAGATTGCCACTGTTTATAACTTTGCTTCACAGATTCCTGGTGAACCTGAAGCTTTTGCACAAAAAGTGACCCTATCCCGTGAATTTATATTCATGCCTGGATGGGTATGCTATTCTTTTCATTTCTTGGTACATTACTTTACTGAATTCTTGCTGGTTCCACAAAAGCTGCCTGGCTAGGTGTCTTGCTGTCAGATGTTCTATATACATATCTAGATCAGTAGACTTTCATTACTAAGTAGAGCTGAGGGGTTTTGGAATCATTGCATTGTAGTGCTCAGCAGGGCATGCAGAAAACATGCATGCCAATGAGTAATCAGATGCAGAAGAAGCATGCCTCTAGAATCTTTCCCAAACTTATAAAGCTTTTGCTTAGTCTAAATTGTAATTCTTTGACACCGCATTCTGTCTGCTAGTCCACAAACCCTTTGGAGCTATTTCTTTTGTTATTTGTAATTACAACAATTACAACTCACATACTATCTGTTATAGTTTGCTAGCTGCTGGAATACAATAAACCAGAAATTGAATGGCTTTTAGAAAGGGAATGGTTTTTAGAAAGGGGAATTTAATAAGTTGCTATTTTATAGTTCTAAAAATTGGGCCGAGAAAGTATTCCAATTAAAACAAGTCTATAGAAATGTCCAATCTAAGGCATCCAGGGAAACATACCTTGGTTCAAGAAGGCCAATGAAGTTCAGGGTTTCTCTTTCAAGTGAGAAGGCACATGGCGAACACAGTCAGGGGTTCTCTCTCATCTGAAAGGCATGTGGTGAATATGGCATCATCTGCTAGTTTTTGCACCTGGCTTCCTGTTTCATAAAGATCTCTGGGATGCATTTTCCTTCTTCATCTCCACAGGTCACTGGCTGGCAGACTCTGCTTCTAGTGGCTATGTTGTTCTGCGATGTTCTCCAAAATACTTCTTCTTTTATAGGATTCCAGTAAATTAATTAAGACCCAACTGGAGTGGGTGGAGACATATCTCCATGGAGATAATCTAATCAGGCTTCCACCATACAGCGCTGGATAGGGTTCAAGAGAAGTGATTGCTCCCACATGATTGGATTAGGATTAAAGCATGACTTTTCTCGGGTACATATCTTTTCAAACTATCACGCTATCTAAATAGTAGAATTTGGAATATCTTTCAACTTTGCCATGTCAAGCAACATAGTTGTCAATATGTACAGGGTGTCTGAAAGGTCAAGAGACACAGGAAAAACATATTTCCAAACAGTTTCTTGGCTACATCTTTAAAATATACTGTGCCCAATATATCTTACTTTTACTCTCAGGAACAATTTTGGGTAAAGAAACTCTAAAGCAATTGGTTTAATTCTTAATATACCATATCGGGCCCTTAAAAATCTGAGAACACATGGAAATATAAATTTTACTTTCTTTATTAACATCTGTTAAGATCTTGAGTGCAATAAGAATGTATTTCCCTGATTTAGCAAAAGGAAGATTGTATGAGTAATTATAGTTTTATGTCTCAACTAGAAGGAAAATAAAGCATCCAAATTTAAAATCCTTCAGTGTTTTTACAATTGTGCAACTCTGTACATTTCTAAAGCAGGGTGGAGGTTAATAAAAAATGGACACAAACCCAATGAGCTTGAATAATCATCCAAGAACTTACTGCCTATTTTAGTTCCCCAATAACTAAAACAAGTACCATACAATGGGCTGGCTTAACAAGAGGAATTGATTGGTTTCAGAGGCTAGAGGCTTCCTTCTTCCCAGGGTAATTCCCAGCTGGACAGCAATCTTTGGGGGGGTTCCTTGGCTTTTCTGCCACATGACCATTCAGATGAGGCACCTTCTCTTCCGATTTTGTTGACTTCCAGCTTCTAGCTGCTCCCACAGAGATAGGCTTCTCTGTGTCCAACCTCCTTTGCTTATAAGGGCTTCAGCCATATTGGATTAAGCCCCATGCTCATTCAATTTGGGCATACCTTAACTAGCAATAACGTTAAAGATGCTATTTACATATGAGTTAGCACCAACAGGACCAGAGATTGGGACTTGTATACGTCTTTGGGGAATGGACATGATTCGATCCCCAATAGGCCATGACTATGGTATACTGAGCCTGTGAGTAAACAGGAAGGAATAAAAGACAATAAACAAATGGGCTATTATTCAAATGAAATATTTTGCTATATTTGAAAGGTTATGTTATGTATAAGTGCACAATATTTGAGAAAAGTAGAGCCAACTGTGCTGGTTTGAAACTTTTCCATACCCCAGAAAAGGCATGCTCTTCTAACCCAACCTTGTGGGTTCAGACCTTACAGTGGGTAGGACTTTTTGCTTAGGTTGTTTCCATGGAGAGGTGACCACCCAATTCAAGGTGGGTCTTAATCCTTTCCTGGAGCCCTGAATGAAAGATAACCCAGAGAAGTTTAGAGAGAGAAAGAAATGCCCCTGGAGAAATAAGCAAGAATCCACAGGACCTTAGAGAGAAAATACCCAGAGACATTTTGGAGAGAGCCATTGAAACCAGAACCCAGAGAGAAAAAGTATCAACAGATCCATTGAAACCAGAACCCAGAGAGAAAAAGGATCAGCAAATATCAACATATGCCTTCCCATGTGACAGAGGAACCCTGGATGACATCGGCCTTTCTTCAGAGTCAAAGTATCTTTCTCTGGATGCCTTAATTTGGACATTGGTTTTAGAACTGCAGATTTGTAACCTAATAAATCTGCTTTGTAAAAGACAATCCGTTTTCTGTATATTGCATTCCAGCAGCTTTAGCAAACCAGAACACCAATGTTCTCTTTTTCTCCTCCCCCTACACCCCAGGAAAGTGATTACTTTAATGCATTAGGCACAATTTATAAAAAAACAGAAATCTATATTCTCTCCCTATTTTGACTAGTAAAAAGTGCAAGATTCATTACAAGGAGTGTTAACCAGACCAGATTTAGGAGGCAAAGCTGATGGTCACCTGGCCTCTAGCACTTCTTCCAGGGAACTTCTTCTGGATCTTGGCATTGAACGTCCTTTCCACCAGCATCCACTCCAGCTTCACAGCATCTGCAACAAACTCATGGATCCACTCTTGGAGATTCTCCAGGTAATCTGATTCTTATTGTGTAGCCAGTGGCTTCTCATCCAGGTAGACCTTCTCCAGGTCACTGGCCCAGGTTGCCCTGGAAGGAAAGTACTGGCCTGAGGTTGGAACTATCTTTGAGAAGCTCTCCTAGGAACTCAGATGAGATCATGAGGAAGTAGCAGCCACTAGTGCCTTGATCTCTCCTGCATGGTGGAAAGGGGCACCCATCACAATGGTCTTCTAGCTGACCTTCTTGTAGTTGTAGATTGTGGAGATGCTCCTTCACCCCAGGAGCCTTCAGGGGCTCATACATCATGTCTATGTTCCCCACATGCCAGTCCATGTTGTGCCCCAGGAAGGGGGAGTTGAGTGCATGCCTGCCTCAGCACAGGCCACAGCCTGGCAAAGGAGAAGAGCAGTGTCAGGGTGCAGTGGATGCTGAAGCTGCTCCGTGAGTTCCTTCCCAGCCTGAATCCCTTCCCACATCAATGACAGCTTTATAAGGATCTGGTCCTTGCTTAATCCAATGTCTTTGCAGAGTTTGCTGAGGTGTCTGGCCAGAACTGTCTTATCCTTGCCAAGAGAAAGCTGGCATCCACTTTGGTGGCATACAACCAGGGATTTTCTTTAGCATTTATGCTCTAAACAACACAAAAAGCTTAGCCTGTTCCCGTTGTGATGTGCCCAGCTTCTTCCCACAGGCCATGGCCTCCTGCACCAGGTCCTGGTGAGCAAGCACCTGGTGGGCAAGCAAATATGTAACCCATTGCAGTATTAAGCAGAAAATATTTTCCCATTTTGCATAACTATTTGTATGATGGAAATCAATATTACTTTGGCAAGTTCACTGAGAGAAAATGTCCTATTATAAACTTTATTATCCTGAATAGGATGCATTAATTATCAACTCTCTCTATTCTTTTTTTACTAGGACTATTTCATTTTTTCCTCAGATTCCATGTACTCTGCAAAAAAGTAGGAAACATTCCCATTGCATTGACTAAATCAGTATCTTAGACATTAAAGTTTGTGTAGACCTTTGCATTTTATGATAACCTTCCAGTGAAAGATTATGTACATGATCTAGCAACATCAGGATACGCAATCTAGGGTAAAAAAAAAAAAAGTGTTTTTGCTGCTATGTCAGAGGTCAAACATCCTGGGGACCACAATATCTGAACTCCCTTTGTCATTATAAAGAGAATGCTACTCTGTTATAGTCTTCTTAAAATGTACAGATTTCATTAGCACACATTTTCTTTCTTGAAATACTAGAAAGTAACTAAAAATAAAACAGTTCTACAAATCAACCCTGGGTATGTTCAGTCAACTGTATAAATAGTGGGTAGTATGAGTGACATGTTCATGTACTATTAGGCAATTCAAAAAATCTCCACCTTCTAGAATATACTGTCGATATCCCAAAAAGATTGGAAGTCAGAGGAAACAAGTACACAAATGACCAAAGAAATAAGTCAATATTTATTGATGAACTGCTATAATAATCAGTAGGTATAAATGTTTCTAAAAACTTCTGGACATAAAAAGCTGGGTTTTCTCCTGGGTATAAGAGCTGGGTTAATTAATGCTGAAGAGATTTATTACAGGTTACTTGCATGTCTTATCTCTCAGGTCCTTACTGTTGGGCTCCAGGAGGCTCTGTGAGCTTAAGAAGAATTGCATGCTCCAGAAAGCAGGAAGAAGTTGACAAAGGTTTTGTTGAGAACCTTCAGGACAGAGTTTAGAAGAATCTATTTATAACCCTGATGGATTCATATATCAAAATGAAGCAAACTGGTGTTTGGGGGGGGTAGGGACCAGGACAGCACAGTGCCACTAAAGCTATTGGCAGCAGCTCTCCCTTCTGCCTGCTCTGTAGCATAAAATACCAATTTTTGCCTATTTCTGCAGGGATTGCCCAAATTCAGACTCTCTGGCTGTATTTCTAATAGATCAATATTTGCTATAAAAATTATTAGTACCCAACATGTTAAGTTCCTTTTAATAAATTAACACTTGGGCAGACTATCCATCTGTTGGTCTAAGTAGCTACCCATTTCCATTTTCCAAGCCTTGGCCATTTACTATACACACACGCACACATGCACACACACACACACACACACAAAGGACCAACATGACTGTGATAATGCTAATGATATTTAAATTATCAGTGAAACCCATCTCCTTATTAATAATTCTGACCATCTTACAGCTAAATTCCTATCCATAGACCCACATTCCACAAACCAGTCTACATGCATTATTGGAAAGGTCCTGTCACATCTAGCTCTTGGACTTGGCTGGCCTCTGTCAGATTCAGGCATGAGAGCACTGCAGAAGTGACGCGCATTTCAAATCCATTCAACTCCAGAAAATCTCACTCCCTGTGCATGTGAGTATATGTGTGTATGCTTTCTTAATGTGATTTTTCAAACTCAACCCCTCAAAGTGAATTACATAGAATAAAAATAGCAAACACTACTCCAAATCCATTTCTTGCATTCTCCAAATCCAATTCCTGTCACATTTCTTGGGACTTCAGCCTCTGTCCCTTGGAGGTTTGGAGACACTTAGCATTTGAAGACAGCACAATCTAACCTCCTGATATATCTGTGCTTCAGGACAGCCAGCTGTCACCAGGCTGTAGTTCTCAACTCCTAGTTCTTAAATTTGCTCTTTTATTCCATGTACATTCCTTTCCTTTCTTCTCTATTACAGTTATCTTTACTACATTCTAATCCCTTCCAAAGGAAATGGCTTATATTAGACTTTGACTTCTCACCCTTTTGATCCACTAACTGATTTTTTCACTATCCTGTCTCCTCTCAGCCTGTTCATAAAACCAGGACCTTTCTCTCCCCATTCAGCCCATTTCTCACACTCATATTACCACTTGTTTGTTCCTTGCTTTTCATCTTTCTTTACAGGTGAGATTATGTACTTCTATTATCCTTAAAACCTTTGTTCTCTTTTTGTATTTCTAGAGGAAATGTCGCCTCTAATCTTGTTTCCAGCTCTTCCCATATGTCATATTTTCTTTCATGATTAATTTATGTTAATGCTGGCATTTATTACAATGGCCTCTACCCAAATCACAAGTGGGTTTGTATAATATAAAGCTAATCAATTAATGACAAATTGCTCTTAAAAATGTTTTCCAGTCTCTGCAACTCATTTGCAGTTATAGAGATTTATTTAGTAAAGGAAAAGGAAAATAAAGTTTCATCACCTGATTCTTCCTAAATATAATAATGAAATACAGATTTCTCATCACCCAAAAACATATCAAGGGGCAATTACTGTATGTCTCATTTCTTTAAATAAAGAAAATGATTCTTTGAAGTAAAATAGTATGACTTTTTTAGAATATAGATCACAGAACTAGGGAAATTCTCCCCTGCCCCATCCCACCAAAGAAAATTAGACTGAAAATCATACAGTATATGCTGTGCCAGAGATGAAGCATCCTGGATGGACTGAAGTTATTTTCATCATACTCTGAATCGGTAGGCTTGCAAGAAATATGCCATTAAAATCTCAATTTGTAGAGTCCTCAGAGAAGTTATGTTAATGAGTGCATCATTTGCAAGTTATGTAAATACCTCATTAAAAACTGCAAAGGATTAAACAATTATTTGTCATATTTTCATAATGAATGAAATACTGTAGATTCTCATAATTCATTCTGTGCAGATACACAGCTCTCTAGTTACGTATTTGCAATAACATGCATCTATGTCATCACGCCAGGCTATCTAGCCTATTTTACCATAGTCCTGATCTCATTTCACCAACGTTATTCAAATTTAATACGTAGGATCTTTACATAAAGGAAACTGACATTCAAAGAATTTTTTAATCTTTTTTTTTTTGTAGGGGTTTATATACCACTGAGAAGTAGCTATAACGGGCACAAACTCTTCCCAGAGAAGGATATGGGTACCTGTGTATACACCCCCCAAAAAAACAGAATTTTAAGTGTCCTTTCAAGGACTTTCCAGACCTCCTAATAATTCAGGACCCAAGATAGAACCTTAGGACCACAGTATGGCCTTAATAACACAAGGACTATTTTATTAAAATTTCTCAGCACTCATGCATACTATACATGAAATAATCCTTTGAAAATTATCAATGTCAATTTAAAAATCTTAGAAATACCCAGAAACTATATTGTTTTTCTTTTTTAGAAATAGAAAAAAATAATTTTTAAAAAATATCCACACTTTGGCTATCTGATACAGTCACCACTATCCAAATGGTGTTATTAAGCACTTAAAATGTGGTTTAAATTAGAATGTGCATGATACTTAGTGTACTGGTTTGAAGCTTGTATATACCCCAGAAAAGCCTAGGTTCTTTATTTTTTTGTATGCTGCATGGTGGGGGTCACATTTCATTCTTTTTCCATGTGATTATCCAGTACTTGCAGCACCATTTGTTGGATATATTTTTTTTGGTGGGGGGAGGGGGAGTGAGGGGGGATGGTGAGTGCACGGGCTAGGAATTGAACGCGGGTCTCCTGCATAGCAGGCAAGAATTCTACCACTGAACTACCCTTGTACCACCATCCCCTATGTTTTTTCAGTCCATCCCTGTGGGTAGAGACCTGTTGTAGGTGGGACCTTTTGTTTAGGTTGCTTCCATGGAGATGTGAAAGACCCAATTCAATTTTCATCTTAATCATTTACTGCAATATTTTGTGAGAGGATAAAAGACAGTAAAAGCCCAGAGAAGCTAAGAGATGAAATCCAGAGAAAAGCCTCCAGAGGAGAGAGATAGCCATGGAAACCAACCCAGAAGAGAAGAACCAGCAGATATCACCATGTATCTTCCCATGTGACAGGGGAACCCCAGACGCCAGCAGCCTTTCCTCCAAGCAGATATCTTCCTCTTGATGTCTTAATCTGAACATTTCTGTGGCCTTGGAACTGTAAATTTGTAACCTATTACATTCCAGTTGAAAAAGCCAAACCATTTCTGATATACTGCATTCCGGCAACTTGAGCAAACCAAAACAGTTGACAAGATTTTAAAACTCAGTACCAAAAAAAAAAAACAAATTAATATTTCATTAATGATTTTTCCTTGATTACATGTTGAAATGATAAAATTTGGAAAATATTGAGTAAAATAAATTATATGACTAAGATTAATTTCACCTGTTTCTTTTCACATTTTTCATGTAGTTACTAGAAAATTTTAAATTACATGCATGGCTTGTATTAGATTACTATTAGACAACACTGGTCTAAACAATGTAAATCAGTGGTTATTCTTTACGTATCAAAGCCCACTCTAGGATTTGATTGTCATAATATTCCACCAACAGAAAATAATTACCTGACTTATAGTGAATTTCTAATCTATGAACCTGAAAAACTGCTACTGCTCACTGCCTCCCCCCTCTGAGACAACTGCTAATGCTGCCCCTTCTACCTTCCTTAGTCTCTGCCACATTCACTTCTTCTTTTACTGCCAGCTGCCAGCTATGGTCCTTCCCTATCGGTCACAGCCACCTCTGCCCAGAACTAGAACACTGAGATGTCCTCTCTTCTCTCCTGCCATGTTTTATGGAACACTGGCCCCAGAAAAGCTGATAATTCTGGTGACCATCCCAGAATCTGATGCTCCTTTTAAACTTGAAAAAGTTCAAAACCAGGTATGAGACAAGACCTTTAAACAAAAGAAATCCATTAAAGGAAGAAATGAAATCAAATACTGAATTGTGGGGGGGAGGGACCATAATTACAGCTCATGAAGACTTCTTTAAAAAAATAAAAAAGAAAGCATAAATTATGCCTATCAAGTTTCCCCTCTTAAATTTCATTGATAGGACCACAGAGTTAAGACGATTATGTCTAATGCTATTCCAAAGCAATTAACTGAAATGTAACAGGGCAGATCTTCCCACGTCTTAAATCTCCATCCTTTCTGGAAAATCCATACATTGTAATATTTTCTGATTGCCATTCACTTTCCAGCTTAACCCTGGCCTTTGCCCATAATTATTAAAAGACCTAGATAATGGCAATAATTCAATTTGTTCCTGTTTATGTAGTAGGACAATATCACTGCAGCATTTCACACAATATTTCCTAGTCACTATTCTCATTTTGAACAAGAATCTGCATAGAATCTATATCTCGGTACACAGGAATTTAATACTAGTTGTCAAAAAGAAAGATATTAAATAAAAATAATTGCAATAAAAGCAATAACCACAAAAAACTATAGGCAGTACAAGAAAAACAAGTAAAAAGATGACAGGAAAAATAAGAGTACATGATAAATTATTTTGGTTTGGGGAATCTACAAATGTGAAATATTTATATCAACCATAACAATATCCCATACATACTAGAAAATTACTGTTGAGCCAAAAAATGTGAGAGTCCTGCATCACTTAAATGTACTATTCACATGTAGATTACTTAGTTCCTGTATTTTTCTATATGAGAATATACCTAAAAGCATATTTAATATTTTATATGCAAATTAAATATTGAAGGAGTGGTTTGAAATGAATGTTGAACAAACCGTTCTGTAGCCATATTCTATAAATGTGATTTTTTTTCTTATTTACCTGATACCTGGACACATAAGCACTCAATTACTTGCTGAATGAATGAATGACGAATAAATCAAATCTGGAATTTTCTCCCATCAATTTTTATTGGAAACTATTAATAAAATCACTGTACAAGACAAAATATACATTCTTATTGGTTTCTTCCCCCCAAGATAACATGGTACAGAAATTTTCCAAGACATATCCTTGTCTATGACTTGTAAAGACAGGTGGAGGATAGGATGGTAGAAGACTCGTCAAACCAATTTAATAACATCCAACCTCAAAAGCAATATTTAGTTCAGCAGATATTCAGGTTTAGATCTGTTGTCTCATATTTTTAATGATTTTGGAGGAAGGCAATGTAGGCATATGACACTTCCTAGGTATACTGTAAACAGCAGTGAGGACACAAAAAGAAGAACAGAATAACTATCAGTAGGAAAGAGATACATAATGCAACTTCAACTGGATTGTGGTCAGGAAAAGAAATTCAATCCAAAGTGATGGAAATAGCAAATACATCATACCCACACAATCATAATAGGAATCATAAAATTAGAAATATGCATAAGTATTGTCAAGCAATAATCTTTTTCTAAAAGTGGGGATAGCATATAAAATACTCTCCACAATTTTATTTAGTCCACTGTGAAAGTACAAAATTAAGACTAGCTCTGCATATATTTTATAAATAAGAGAGTTTATGTATCCATAATTCACTAGAACAAACTTCTTTCCAAAAGTTAGCTGATAAAATATGTGACAATTGTCTCCAAGCTTGTTTATTCACTGCATATATCCATAACAAAATAAAAAAAAAAGTTATCTTCCAAAGCTCTCTGGATTCTCTGCACTAGTAGAAAAAGTGGACTATTACTGTACATTATAAGTTGGCAGCAAATCATTTCCCTAGTGCTTATTCACTCAAAGAAAATGCATCCTTGTAACCTTCCCATTAGAAAATTAAAATGAATAGTTAGAGGAATCATAACACATTTGAAAGCCATAGCATGTGCACCATCAGATACCTTTACCTCTCAGTCAACCCCTCACAAACTCTCTAATGAACATTACCATTGAATGATTCAAGTAACAATGACACAGCACTCCTTAATACTAAGTATTGAAACTAAGTACTTTCCAGTGTAGGAAACAGAATTCACAAGCAAATAATTTGATTGCAAGGAAGTAATAGCTGAATTTCTGGTGTTTCACTTGCTCTCACGAAAATGTTATGCAGGAACAAAGGGCTCAATTTATTCACTTTCATTTGGTCATCAGGTAAAATGCATAAGAGAATCATGCAAAAAAACATGTATAGCATGGGTCTAACCTTTCATTGGACATTAATCAAGGCTATCCAAGAACAAGAGTTTGTGAGATTCTGTTTTCCACTTTCTTTTCACCGTGGAACAAAGAAGCTTACTGTCAACCATGTATCATGCACGCCTTTACCACTTCATTTACAACTACTCTTCACATTTTTCCTACTCCATTTTTCTCATATTAAGATGTTATGGCCTTATATGAAGAAAGCAAAGATTGAGCACTAGCTCATGGGGGTTGAGTTGCTATTCAGTGCATTATTGCAACAGGTTCAGGCACAACAGAGACTTTCAGCAAATGACCACTTCTTTACTTGCACAGCACAATGGGTCCAAAGGAACGGGTTCAGTGTGAGCAACTCCACACACCTGGCGCAGCATCCGAGCTCAGAGACACTAGCGAGGCCCAATTGGCTGGTTTTCTTTATACAGTCAAGGGGGCGGGGCCCTACCAAAGAAGAAAAGCCATTCATCCAGCAATCCCTGCCCTCTGGGAAACAGCTGGGACTATTTAAAATTAACATAGTCCCCAGCCTGCATGTGGTTTTATGCAAAATAGAAACAAACCTAAGGCCTGCATGCCAACTAGCAAAAATGGAAACACAAAGAACAATGAAACAAAATAAGCAAGAAGGGAAACATACAGAACACCTGGACACCAGCAAGAGGGGAAAAGGAGGGGTTTAGGCAAGGGCTGGGAGATGGTGGCAGAGTCTATCTGTGACTTCCCCATCATCATCAAGACCGATGCTTATTCAAGCCATGCAATTTGACATATTAACAAATTAGTATTTATAATCAAGTATAAAGGAAGCAGATGGGATTAGGACCATTCTTGGCTATGAGGAGGCAGCAGGTTGGAAGGCAGGAGGAGGTGGTTGTTCGTGGAATGTCCCACATCATGAGCAATGGTGCCCACCTTGGTCTCGGGCTGGCCTCAGTGTATTTCCCGCACGTGCTTCACCAAGTGCTACAGGCAGAAGTATACCCACCCATTTCTTCTACAGTTCCTTAAAAAGATCTTTCCAAGAATCTAATTGTAAAGGTTATTTCTGGATTAATACTAACAGTGAATTTATTAGGATTATACTATATGCTAGACATTTCATATTCATTGAACCAGTTATTTCTAATTACAATTCTGTAGAATCGTTGTGACTTTTATTCTCATTTTTTAGATTAGTAAACCAAGACTTAGAAAGGTTAAGTAATTTAACCTTTCAAAATCATACAACTACTAAGTGTCATTCTGGTGCTTTGGAGCTATTATGTTCCCAAGAAAACGTGTTTTTAAAGTTAATCCATTCCAGTGGCTGTAAACCCATTGCAACTATGAGTTTTTGATGCGACTACTTCAGTTATGGTGTGACCCATCTTCTTCAGGATGGGTCTTAATCCTCTTACCAGAGTCCTTTATAAATGGGATGGAGAGCACAACTGCGAGTGCAAGTAAGCAATGAAACCCCGAAGAGAGAGATGACCAACAGACACTGTCATTTGCCTTGTCACGTGGCAGAGGACCAAAGGGTCACCAACAGGCATCTTTGGGAAGAATGCATCGCCTTTGCTGATGCCTTAATTCGGACATTTTCTTGACCTCAAAACTACAAGCTAATAAATTCCCATGGTTTAAACCTGACCCATTTCATGGCATTTGCTTTAAGCAGCCTAGGAAACCTGAAGAGGCATGAACAACAAAAGCGATCTACTCTTCAGATACATGTAAGACCATCTAAAGATAAAATTGTACCAGTAAGATCATAGCTGAGAAGAAGGGCAGCCTCAGGAGAGTCCTGCTTATGACCCAATTATTCTTTTTACATACTTCCAAGATTTCCAGTATACCGATCAGCCTTGACCAAGCAAATGCAGTCTTCTCATTCAAAAAAGAAGAAAAGAATAAAAGGCATGTTCTGGCATTATCCATAGACCCTCAAGGATTTGGTCTCCAGTCAGAACACTGGATTCAAATTTCTCAGGAATGAAAAGAAACTAGATGTGTATTTCAGCAGGGCTGCAAAAGAAAGGAAAGGGATTCCATTAGGAAAAAACATGGGAGCTGTGTCTGTACGAAGCAACAACCCATTTTAGGACCACTCGGGAAAATGGGAACATGGATTTTGCAATAATAATGAAGATGATGATGATGATGGTGTTAATAACAGTAATAATGACAACAGTAGCAATAACACCTGGAACTGTAAATCTTCAAACTTATAGGTGCTTGCAATGTACCAGGTATTACTCTTAGAGATTTAAGTCGATAAACTCAGCTAATCTTCACAACAACTCTATGAGGCAGGTATCAATATTAACCCCATTTTTGAAATGGGAAAACTGAGATCAATGTCACACAACCAGCAAGTGTCTGGAGCAGGGATTAAAACTTGGAAGGCTGGATTCCAAGCATGTGTTCCCTGAGATCTTCCTGAATTTCACCCTGAAAATTAGAACCTTAAACTAGAATAGGAACATGAAAAACAGACCACAGGAGGAATAGACCAAGTTGGGAGCAGAAGTAGGAAGAAGAAGTTGCAGTCATTTTACACAAAAAGAAGAGGTTGGTTTAAAAACAACAACAACAACAAAAGATTGTTGGTTCAAGGTGACAACAATCATACAGCAGCCCTTCGGCTACGTGTGATGTTGTCAGACATAGAGACATAGACCACAGAAGATTCAATCTTAAAATAGTAGATTCCTTCCATCATCCATAGTTAAGACTGAAGGAATGAAATGAGTCTCTTAGTTTCTAGTGAGTGTTAATAGCCCTGAGTTAACCCTGTGTGTTACTGAAGGTCATAGATGGTGACTATTTGAATTATTTGTTACATAGCACCATCACGAAGTGTAGTATCTGAAAATATACGTATCAAACAGAAGGGCTTACTACTTTACAAAGAAAATCTAGGATTAAGCCATGCTAAAGGGATATTAGGAATATTATTATTGTTTTTACCTTAGTATTTAAGGGGACACTTTCCTATAAATAAGTCTCAAAGCACTTGTTATGTACAATATCACCTATTCATCTCAATTTTAAGAGCATAAAGTACAACTACAGACTTAGATAGCAGTTTTGCAAATGTTGAAACTGAACGCAAATTCATTTTAAACAACAGTATATGGGTAGTGGGTTGTTTAAATAACTTTGAGCTACGTCCTTAATCTTATCCCTTTAGTTTTAGAAATCTAAAGTAAGAGTGAATCTATGTGGCCCTAATTCTAAGGAAAATGAATAAATCCCTAAAACAGAGTTCAGAACTCTTATCACAGAAAGTTAACATCTGAAAAGCATAATGAAGCATTCACATTTCTTCCACAAGGTTTTAATCACTTCAACTTCATTATGTTTAACATTTTTCTCATTCAGATCACAGTTATAAATCTTGCCTCTGATCCGGCTCAATATTCTCACAGCAGTTCATTGCTAGTCAGGTTTGCACCTGCTTTCTGATTGCCTGCACCCATTTCCAAGTTGAGATCAATGAAACCTATTAACACGTTCTCTATTTGGCACTTTAATTTTGGATGGTAATGCATTATTAATGTAATCATCCCGACAAGCCCTTTTCAGCATCCAAAGTAAAATTGAAAGGTTCACGATCAAGAAGTTTAATAAGAATATATATTAAACTGTATTGGAATATAAATAATTGAGTATATATTTGATACAAAATTTAAATTGAAATGTATCATCCCAAAGTAGGAGACCATCAAAGGAGAACAGAAGTCCTTTACACTTCTGAAAAACAAAAACATTATTCCAGTCATGTACCAAGGAGTTTGTGGCATATAACCAAGATAATTTATTTCTACAACTTAAGATGATTGCTCCCTTTTTTATGCCATGCTGGGCATTTTCGATGAATAAAAGCAGCCTTCTTTCTCCCAGCCAGGTAACGATATTACAGTATCTCTACTGTTTCTATATCATAGAAGGTTGAATGACTATATGTCAAATACCAACTTAATCTGGTAAAATGTAAAGACCTTCAAGAGAAAAAATAGTGAAGGTGTTGATGAATTCATGTATTTCCAAAGGGCAGAATTAACAATCAATAAGATAATGCAATTTGTTATTTTAATTTGTCTCACCAAGAGCCGTCTACTATTTGAAGATCAGGGTTCACTTTTCTCAGTGCTTGCTTAATAAATATTAATATGAGAATATTATCATCCTAATCAAAATAAATCTATTAATTTATACATGTGCCAGGTTGTTTAAATGAATTTATTTTCTATATTCTAGGAGCTTACAAATTAAAATAGTCAACAAAACAGATATCAAGGAAGATACCATAGCAGTAGAGGGACATCAAGGAATTGGTTGTCATATACATAGACAGCTGCCTACTTAATATGAATGTGTCAAAGTGAACAGCAAAGTAAGGCAAGAACTGAAAGATGCTATGAGGTCAGTGTGACATTATCAAATTCTCAGGGATAAATCAGAGTCACTTTACTGGGTTGTGGACTTTCAGAAACCTGCGTATCTTCTAATTATTTGGCAGTTTGGGACTAAGAATGGATGACTCAATGCAATAATCCATTCCACATATATAAGTATTTGCTTTATATGTACCAGAATAGTATATTTCCCTACTCCTAAAATTATGGCAACATCTCCAGATAAGCAGCCTGTTTTCCTTCTTTTTTAAATAGTCTGCCTGTTCTTCCTCTCCTGTATAATCAACCACAGAGAATGTATTTGAGGGGTACCAAATGGGGAAAATACTTAGAAGGTTGTTACAGTAGATCAGGCAAGAAAGTATGAGAGCCCAAACAATGTAAGATGCAACGAAGATGAAAATGATACAACTAAATTATAATTTTGAAATCAAATTGATTAGCATTTGTGATTGATTAGCTATGTGCATGAACAAGAAGGTGGAATCAAATATGATAGATCGGTCTGTAGTTTGGGTGAATTCTTCCAACTGAAATAAAGAAAACAGGAAAGGTAATTGACTATTATGTAAGTGATGGGTTCAGTGTGAAGTCACTGGGATATCTAAGTGAAGATATCTAGCAGGATTTTCATGCCTGAAACTCCAGTAAGGGGTCTGGACTAGAGACCAAAACTTGGCAGATATCAGTACCTTACAGTGATGCTCAGCAGAACAGCCCATGCATGAAATGCTAAATTTTCTAATAGCCACATTTAAAACATAAGAGGAACAAATGAAGTCATTTTTTATTTAAACCAGTATAGCAAACATATTTCAACGTTTGGCCCTAGCCACATTTCAATGGCTCAATACTACCATATTGCACAGTGCAGGCCTGGGGGGTAAGTCGAAGACTTGAGAATGAGTGCTATTACACAGAAAATGTAAGTACAATAGTAGCAGAGGATTAAGACAAGAACCCTAGATAATTTCCATACTGATGGTAGAATAACAGAACAGCTATGTGGGCTTGAATCTGTTATGTATCCCTGAAAAGCCATGTTCTTCTAATCCATTCTTGTGGGTGCAAACCCACTGTGGGTGGGACCTTTTTGATTAAGTTGTTTCCATGGAGATGTGACCCAACCAATTCAAGCTGGCTATTAATCCTTTACTGGAGTCCTTTATGAGAGGACACAGAGAGCTCAGAGCAGAGAGGCATTTAGAGACAGATAAAGAAAATGCCCCAGGAGAAGCTAAGAGAAAAAATAAATGCCCAGAGACATTTTGGAGACAGCTATTGAAACCAGAAACCAGAAAAGGACCAGCAGATGTCAACATGTGCCTTCCCATGACAAACACCCCAGATGCCATTGGGTACCCCTGATTCAGAGTCAAGGGGTCTTTTTCTGGATGCCTTAATTTAGATATTTTCATGGCCTTAGAATTGTACATTTGCAACCTTATAAATTTCCTTTGTGAAAGCCAATACATTTCTGATAGATTGTATTCTGTCAGCTTTAGCAAACCAAAGCAAGAGCCAACAAAAGAGATGAGAAGAAACCTAAGAAAAGAGATCTCTGTAAATAGAGAATTAATAAATACTATCGTATGCAACAAGGAAGTCCAGTTAGTAGACCTCAAAATCCTATATCTGCTGATCATTTTGATCTTAGCAACACCATTTCAGTAGCGTATGGCAATAGAATTTAGGACAGATCTAAATTTTGTAGAACTTGAGAATTAATCAATTTGATAATTTCCTTTAAAATAATAAAATAAAATACAAAGTTATGTAGGTCCTTCTAGAAACTTTGGAAAGGGTCCATGAAAATGTACAGCACTGAAGGTTAAACTTCAATAGCTTCATGACAAATTTACCTCTCAATGGGTGCAAGATATCAATGGAAGGTGAGGATATTTCAGAAAAGTGTGAAAGATGGAAGAAAAGAAACTTCATGTTACTAGACATATTCAGGATCAAGATGAAAGTTCAGTATACTATAGTACTAGATTACATGAAATTTAGCATGAGTTAAAAAGTGAAAGGGTAGGGGCACCACAGAGGCAAGAATATGGCTAAAGATGTAGCCTGTGTCATTTAAAGGCAATCCACACTAGTATATCTGCAGTTTGGCCTCTTTACTGACATAAAAGAAATCTAAAGAATTGCTGAATTCCTCCTTCCAAGTAATTTAGATGATGCATACAGTTCCTTCAAGTGATTTCTTTAAATGAGAGATTAAACCACAGTTGTAAAAGATTTTGTCTGCCTTTTTCCCATGCTTTCCTGACTACTTTTAGCCCACCTACATTTCTACCAGTCTTTTTTTGCCTTTACTCAATTTCTAGAGTTCCAAAAAGTAAACTGAAAACAGAGAAAATCCTCATTGTTCATAAAACAGTAAATACAGACTTACATCATGCTATTTCTTTGCTATATTTATTCGCAGAAGGAAGACATATATTATAATTTTGAATAATTTAGAAATCCACCAGGGCATAACATCTATAACAGTTTGAGTAAGGCTTTTTGAGATCTCGCATAATAGAATGAATGAAAGATTGAAACTGAAGATTCTTTGCAGTTTTAAAAATAAAGTTCTCATTGAGTGGTCCTCCACCATATGGCATCCTCTCACTGGTCAAAGCAAAATTGCATCACCATGACTACAAGCACAGACTTTCCATAATGTCTTTAGGAGTCTTATACCCTTTCCTCCAAGGTTTCTCTTTGCCTCACAAAAAAAATAAATTGCTAAAAGCTACACTACACAATGAACTACTCCTAAGCCAAAATAGAAAAAAGCAATTATTAGATAGTCCTTTGATGAAATGAAGGAGCAACCAATATACAAAAACAAACTCTCTAAAAAAAAACTCAGCTAAATAAGAATGGCTGTAGGCCACTGGGAAATTACAACAATATTCAGCCACTCCAAAATGGAAATAAATACCCACTATTGCCAAGTCCTTTAGAATGTAAACAGCAATTACAATATATAAATGAACCTATCTGGACTTCAAACAACAATAGGGGACAGAAGTTCAGAAAAATAAACGACTTGCCCTAATCCTGAAGCAAGAAGAATTTGAGGTTTCTGACGTTACTAATTCTGATCTTCCTTAGAATCACAGGCTTCAATCATCCAAAAAGGAAGTCAGAAGAACAGAACAAAAAAAGCAAGGTAGGGGCTCATTTATTTATTCATCTGCTAGGTACTATCACTGAATTCCAATGAGCAAGCTAGATCTCCTTCTGCAGAAAGGACTATTATCAATATGCATGACTTTTTAGGCAAAGACACACAAAGTAATGTAGATTACTAACAAGAGTATTCTTCAAGCCCAGAGTAGGTAATTGTCTCATGGAAAAAGAAAAATCTATGTCAAATGGCTGGCCAACATTTATTTTTTATCTTACTCTCCTGCAAATATATACGTGTATTTTCCAGTTTGCGAGTTTTCTCACTCTTTTAAAACATTCAGCCATTTGTTCTTCAGAACGTTTCAGCTCATTTCAGAATTTTAGAAATATTAAGAGAATAATTAACTGGGCTAGGATCCTTAACTATCTTGTATACATTTTTAATTTGACATTCAGTGAACAATAAAATTATGACAGCCCCACCAGTTATGACATGCAATACCTTTGTTAGCTTAACCCAGAAAAACATATCAAAGTCAGAGTTCTGGGTAAATTATAGTATTCAGTCATCAGAGAAAGCTCCAGATCAAAGCAAAATTAATTCCACTATTATGGTTTTTTGCAAAATGAAATTAGATATAAGGCTTAAATAATAGTTGAAGCAAGGCAAGAGAATTGCCACAAGTAAACAATATGAATGATGTACTTTCTTTTTGAAATGCCAAGAACATCTGTAAATGTTTAGAATGATAGTAACAAGAAAGATGGGGGAAAAAAGCAAAACAAAACATGTTTCTCTAATGAACTGTGCGTGGACACCAACAGAAACATCTCTTTCTGTGTCTGTTTCAATTTTTGTTTTGCCTGTCAGTGTTTGTCACAATGGTTAAATACCTGTACACCTTATCTTTTATTTTCTTGCATGGGGGAGCATCAGGAATCGAACCCGGGTCTCCAGCATGGCAGGTGAGAACTCTGCCACTGCACCACCACTGCCCACCCTGTATTCTTTACCTTTTTAACTTTCAAAACAGAGGCGACATCTCCTCCAAGGAGAGCAATTTCTGAGGAGGCCAGTAGATGGACTCTCCTACCTTAGCAATCCCTCCACTCTAGGGCATGTGTGAATGGGTTCTATAGTTCAGTATTACTGAGGAATGATATTAGAACAATGGAAAAGCACTTGCCTGGAAGAGATTCATCAACAGATCCTGGGGAAGAGAATATTAAGTTCAGAAGCCCTAAGGCAGAAAAGAGCCTTAGGGGCCTTTGGAACAATTTGTCCCCCAGAATTATCATAACAGAAGAGCATGTACCAATAGAAACTGTTTTGTTAATACACAGCATGGCACTTCAGGGAGAGAATTCCACTTCTTGTTGCTGTATGTGGAATAGAAGTCTTGATCAAGAACTTACTTCAATTAGCACAATCATTTTTTTATTGCAGTAGTGTACAAAATGGCTCATGTGTTTATTCTATCTCAAATATCTACAACAATCTCACCTCTCCAATAGTCAACATACATTTTTTTCTGATTATCAGTATGTACACATTGTGTTTAAATTTAGAAAATTGGCAGATTGGGACCACATCCAAGCAAATAATGGGGTAAAGACTATTAAAATCTCCTCAAAGTTGTTAGAGATAGTTGTCATCTCTAACTTTCAAGGTTCAACAGCAGAAATGAACCTTTCGAGGTTCAACAGCAGAAATGAACCTTCTTATTTGTATGGTAATTCTTCATCAAGCTTCTATTTCATCTACAAGAACTCTATGCTCGTTTTTAAACACATGGTTCAGTCTTTACTTGTGCCTCTGTACCTGGACATCAGAGGGTCCCCATCACTAAGGTGTAACAATAAGTCACTGATAAACCCTAAAGACATTCTTTACAGAGTGATTTCCAATGAGGTATGACTATGAAATGAATCATCTGAAGAGTCACTGTTCTGGTTTGCAAGCTGCCAGAATGCAATATACCAGAAATGGAACAGCTTTTATAAAGGAGAATCTGATAAGTTACAAGTTTACAGTTCTAAGGAAGTGAAAGTGTCTAAATGAAGGCACCAACAAGAGGTTATCTTTACTCAAGAAAGGCTGATGGGTTCAGTACACGTCTGTCAGCCAGATAGTCACATGCTGGCATCTGCTGGTGCCTTGCTCCTGGGCTCCATTGCTTTCAGCCTCTGTTCCTGTGGGCGTTCCTCACTTTACTTCTACGGGGCTAGCTTTCATCTCTTGACTTCACTTGGCTCTCTCCAGATCCTGGCTGGCTTAACACCTTATGGCAATGTCCACTAGGCTCCAAGCATGTTCAAAAGCCCATGTCTCTGTTTTCCACATCTATGTCAGCTCTGCTGTGGCGTTTCTGTCAGCTCCAAGGCTTCTGTTATTTCTTGCTCTCTCCAAAATGTTTCATCGTTCAAAGAATTCCAGTAAACTAATCAAGACCCACCTAGAATGGATGGAGTTACATCTCCACCCAACCAAATGTCACAGCCACAATTGGGAGTGTCACATTTCTGTAAAAATAACATAATCAACAGTTTCCAACATAAAGTGTTGAATTAGGATTAAAACAAATAGCTGCCTCCACAAGATTGGATTGGGATTAAAACATGGCTTTTCTGGGGAACATAATATTTTCAAACTGGCATAGTTACCCAGCATTGCTTCTTTAAAACTACATTTCATTAGAGTAGCAAAGAAAGACAGCAACTACTATTTCTTTGGCCAAAGCAACCAAGAGGTAGGATCAACTGGGACTCCTTACACATGAATCATATAACAAGGAGGCACAAAAGGCTATCATTTTGTTTCTAAGTAAAGGAGACTGGACATTATATATACTACAGAGAAATTTTCCTTAAATACCAATGTTTTCTTTTTGTCCTTTCATATTACTGAACTTGTTTACTGACAAGAATTTTAAGGAAAATTAATCAGATTTGTTTGGCAAAACATAGGGGCAGAGTTGCAATATCCAGTTCTTTGTTTTGAGATTTGGGGCTCTTTTATTTCATTCTGTTGCTTCTTTTCACATTTTTTCTATCCTTGCCATCCAAGTGTGATAGTGACCTCTCCTTTCCACGTCTACATAGAATCAAGTCATTCACACACCATCCCTTCTTCTGGCTGTTTTTTGTTGTTGTTGTTTTGTTTTTGCAATTAATAATCTCAGTATTGGTATGTTTCTAAAAGTTCAAAAACACCTTGGAAAAAATTAGCAGTCATTGTAAAAGAGCAGTGTTGGCTTTGAAAACGTGCTACTGAGCCATTAGCCAAATAAAACAGAAACGAATGATCAGTAGTATTAGATCTGTAAGAAATTCTTGAGGAAAAGTATAGCTCTAAGAAATGATAAATAATCAGATATCTTTTGATTAAATGGTGTTTTGTTTCGAATTACATTCAAAGATACAAATTAACATGTGACTTTACAGAACTGGATGAGATTTTGATTTCCTTATGGTTGCTGCATATTTGTACACAATGACAGTTAAATTGCATCTTTCAGGTTCCATTTCCAGGTCTTGTATATAACTAGATGTTACAAAACCAAGAGTGTGATAAAACACAGAGTTTTCTAAATAGCATGTATTTCCTTTCCCTTTGTATAATCAAAATGAGGAATTTAACCGCAGTTGAGTACTAAAAGTATGAGTTCCAACTGAGTTCTTCCAAATATTGGCACGAATTGATAAAACTACCCCCTAGTCAATTATACTTTTCCTACCAGAGTGCTCAAATGGGTCTCAGTTTTAGATCCAACACTCATACAAACTACAGTTCAGCACAGCCCTGGCAGCAGTCACTTCTGAAGCAAAATGCAAGCACTGCCCTAAATCCCTCATGGCTGCTCAAATTCTCAGGAATCCAAGAGCTGAGAATATTCCTCTCTGAACATAAGCCCTGACCCCCAAAGCCCTTTTGGGGGATGAAATGGTGCCAGATTTAAATCTATATAAACATAAATATATCTACACATATGCTTTTATATGATATTATCTTAGGTTATAAAAAGGCCATCAGGTATCAATTAAAAATAAATTAGGCATGGCCATTTCCCTAAGACGATTATATTTGGGTGGGTAAATATATTTAATTTATTAAGTATTACAACTATCCTGTAATAATATCCAAAGTTAATATTTACTGAGTACATAGTTAATGAAAGGCATTATTACATACAAAATCCCATTTAATCATTATCACATTTATATTAAGGTACTACTGTTATTATTTTCATTTTCCAGCTGAGGAATCTGGGGATCCAAAAGTTTTGGTAATTCTTCTCAGTTTCCTCATTGATAATGTGGGGATAATAATAATACCTGCAGGACAGCTTTGAGGATGACAATTGAAACAATTAATATTTATTAAAACATACAACAGTGCATAATACAGAGGAGCATTATGTGTTTGCTTTTAATTATTACATTAAAAGTAATATTGGTAGTAGCAAATTGGCCAGCTTCTCAAGCTGTCATGTGGTAAAATTGAAGTTTGAACCTGTCTTTAAAAGTCCAGCTCCCAACAACAATTGTACCCTGCCTGTCCTGAGGAAGGATGAAAAGGCATATGAAGAGTTCAAAACTGAAATATTTGCAGAACCATCCCACATATAACCCAAGGATGTTGGGAAATTATTAATTGTGGGTATGGTATAAAGAGAAGGAGGTAATTTCTAAGGTGAACAAGTTTCTGATTATTTAAAGCTTGACAGACCATAACCAGCTTCTGAATTGCACTTGAAAGCAAACTGGCAGCCAGAGCAGAGGAGCGAAGAGCCTCAGTATAATGTGCTCCCCGCAGCTCGCTCCCTTAGCGCTATGTACCACCAGAATTTGTTCTATTTGCTTAATTCAGACGTCAATAAAGCCATATACAAAGTTGCTAAACACATAAAACACAAAAATACAACACATCTAAAAAAATAAATAAATCAAAGCAAAACAGTGCTGCCATTCTTTCTGAACCCACGGGTTCTGGCCAAAGTACTGGAGGTCCCACTGATGAAAGAATGCCCTTGACAAGTAATAGTAAAAGTTTCATGCTGGCAAACAAGTACCTTTAAGACTACATTGCATGTTTTGCATTGAAACAGCTCCTACACGTGGTCACTGAATACAGTTGAATAAAGAGCCACTTGGAATCCATGGATAGAAAAGCTACAGTCTTGAGCTTCAACCTTAGACTTTTCTTGGAAGGAATTCTTGAGATAGATAATTGAAAAGAATATGGTTTTGAGGGAAATGTACTCAATCAAATGAATCTTTAATACTAATATCACAAATCCTAACCCAAGGACACGCACCAGGAATTCTGTAGCTTTGTAATCTAGACTCAGAGTGGTCCAAAATCAGGGGGAATAAGCTTTAGCCACTGCACCCAAGTCTTGTGCCCCTTGTTCCAGAGTAGAAATTCCCCAACAAGGGTGGTGGTGTTGACGACAGCACATCCCCACACCTCACAGGAGGTTATGACCCAGATCTAAGTCACTCACGTAGAACTCTACTCATCCACATACAACGGGTACTTTTGATGAAATCCAAGGAAAACACTTGATAAAAATAAAAGGTAAACTAGTTAATCATTTTTACAAATGATTGCAAAAGTCAAGGTTTAAGACTAGATAGAGTTTTAGTTTCATTCTGATTCAGTCTACTACTGCTTTTTTTTCAGTGTTTAGAAAGGAAATGCCCTACTTATCCTGTCCCAGTTGTTTTATATGTTCTCATGAGTTGGAGTGTGAAAGTTATTAAAATGCCTCGAGCTTAACAGAGTTGTAATGCATCTGATAATCCCTGAGGTTTAAAAGCAATAAGAAGAACACTCAACCACTGTTTTTTTTTTTTCCTTAGCTTGGGGAATGTAAAATTGTCTTCACCAAAAGCATTAGGAATATGGAGAATAAACAATGACTAAAAATAATGCCAAAACACCAGTGGATGTCCATCCAACGTGGCCAAATGCCTTAGTGTAAGAATAATATTTCTACTTGGTGGTATAGAGATAATGCTTGGCCTATGGAGCAGGAGCCTCTTGAGAAATAACTGCTAAAAGCTTATCAAATAGCTATCAAATAAGACATACTCTAAATAATTCTACCAGGAAGAGCTTTAGGTTAACTAGAATATCAAACTCACAGTATGAAGCTTCTATAGCTTACTAATGCCTAAATAGAGTCTACTCAAACCTATAATCAAGTCAAAGGGGAGTTTAATTTTAAAAGCAATGGGTATTAAAAAGAAATATCTCGTTTGAAGTGCTAGTGGTAAATGAAAGCGAGGGGAAAGGGGTATGGCATGTATAATCTTTTTTTTTCTGTTATCGTTTTATTTCTTTTTCTGTTGTCTTTTTTATTTTTTTTCTAAATCGATGCGAATGTTCTAGAAATGATGAATATACAACTATGTGAGGATATTAAGAATTACTGATTGTATATGTAGAACGGAATGATATCGTAATGTTTTGTCTGTTAATTTTTTTTTAATTAATAAAATATCTCTGTAGATCTTACAGTTTGGAAGATGTAAAACAGCTTCAGCAATTTCATACTACGTGTTAGGAGCTAAGCCTCTTGTTTTTGCCACTGTTCTAGCTGTCAGATTTAATCCACCCAAGGGCAGGACATGTCCATAGCAGGCAATTTGTATGAACAAAGGTAATGAAAAGAACAAGAACAATGCTGATAAAACTCAAAGGCAGTGAAAATGAAATTATTTCACACTGATCATAGCCAATAACTTGGTATGTACTAATGAAATTTGTTCAAACAGAGACAATGCAATGATTTCATCACAGTGTTTCCTGGGCACTGGGAATTCTATATACCTTAGTCTCTTTTGTATATCTATGGAACCATGTGACTGAGTTCTGACCAATAGAACCTGGGCAGAAGGTAAACATCACTGTTCGACCCACCTAAAACTTCCAAATCACCTCTGGAACCTACAAATTCTCTCTCCACTCATTGCCCAGCTGAATGGGGGATGCAGCTGAGAATTCCAGGAAGCTCAGGGAGTAGACAAAGCTACAAGGCTGAAAAATCCTGTACCTCTGAGTCATCAACTGGAGGAGAACCGTCAAGATGAGCTCCCCGATTCACAACTACTGCTAATGGCCCATTCTAATATAGACGCTATTGTTCCAACTGATTTTAAGATTCCCAAACTCTTACCAAAATGTCACTAGGGTGTGATACTATATTTCTTAAAATTAAAGCTAACATTCTTTAAGCACTACATATGTGCCAGGTACTTTAAGTGCTTCCTGAACATTATCTCATATAGTTCTCATAAGAATCCTCCAAGCCTTTTCATCCCCAAGAGGAATCTGCAACTATGAGAGATTCAGTTAACTGCCAAGGTTACACAGCAAGAAGAGGCAGAGCAGCCTCTGCCTAGAGCCTATACAACAAATCTTCACAGAGTTCCTACTCGGTATGTCCCAAGCACTATAGAAGCAGATAGAATAACTTGCATGAAGCAACTTACAGCCAAGAGGGGTAACAATTGAAAGAAGATATTTTGAGAACTGAGTGAACTACTCTGATAAAGCACATAAACAAAGAACATGTGGAATGAAAAGAATTCCCAGGTAAATTTTGTAGGGCACTGTCACTATTTACTGTCCTTTAGCAAACCCAACCCATAAGCTCTGAGGTCTTCCCCACCCTAAGGAACCAAATGAAGAATCAAATCATCTGACACCCATTTTCTACATCTTGGCTCTTTGAAAGACTTTGCCATCCAGCCTTCTAAACAACCTGAGATTTATCTACAAATTAAGACAACTCCTGACTAATCTTTTCTGTTTATTTGATGAAATGTCATTGAGTTTAAATAAGCAAATGATACACTCCTTAGGATCAACTCTGTTTCCAGAGTGTTCCAGAGTTTTGGGGTCTACCTCACTCATTCCTTTGGCTTAGTGTCCTCTTACAGGGTCTCTTTTCCTTATCAATCAAGCTATGGCCAATTACTATGACTCCACCTCTGATACATGGAGAATGATTCAAGAACGTGACACTAATATCCTTTCCAGACACTTATTTTAAAATACACTAAAATATTAATTCATTTAACATATTTATTGAATGTTGATAACTTACAAGGCATTGTGCTAGGTGTAGAGAATCGATAGATGAGCTAAAATAAGTGCAGTCCTGCCATCATGGAGCATGCACATTAGTGTTAAAAAGAGACACTAATGAAATAACTCAAAAAAATGTAAACTAAAACTGTGATAAGTGCTACAAAGCAACACGTGATGTCTCAAAAGTGCAAGGCAGGTATGATAGGATAGAGAGGATAGGATAGGGTAGAGAAAGCAGAAGGATGAGTAGAAATTAATTAAGCTGAGATTGGTGGGAAAAGCATTTTGTAATGATGAGCCTGCTTGCACAGTGCTACATGGTAGGAGAGGTCATGGTAAACATAAGTGGTGTAAAGAATGTAAAAAGCAAGGGGAAGCTGAAGAAAAGATAAAGCTGATGGGACAAGACCAGAGCATGAAGGACATTGTAGGTCTCATTAAAGATTAGAAGTCAGAGAGGGTTTTAAGACCTTCAAGAGTTTACAGAAATACCACCAGCAGATTAGGTAACCTCCAGACAGTTGCAAAAATCTCTCCAAAATGGGGGTACCTTTATTAAATGGGGGAAGTTTCCCAAAGGAATAACTGAGCTGTCATTTATGCATACCCTTGTGAAGTTGTCCCTGCAAAAGGAATCATCTAATTAGAAAAGATAGTATGAAATTTGTCTCTGATTTTAAAAACTGATCAATGGCACCTCCTTGGCCCTGCAAGCATTTAGGTCAATCTCAACTCATTGGCCAAGGCTGTAAGGGAGGAAAGAATTGGCCTAGACTTCCTCCTTGCAAGCTATGATGGAATATGTATAATTACTAATAACATCCTGCTGTACCTGGATGTATCATCCCAGGTTAAATGGAAAGATAAATACAAAAACTTAAGAACTTGACACCAGTTTTTCTGAGATACATGCTAATATTTCATGGGATGTGTTCATTTGGCTAGGTATGGGATCCTGGGAATATGGCTGAAGTCAATACTGTGGGTTGACTTCACTCTGCTTCTTCCAGCCCTAGTGATAGTAGTCTTAATTAAATGCATCCTGATAAAAATTAAATATATTTGATCCCCATATACATCAGTCAGATTAATTAGAATGGGCATTGGAATAGCATATCATGGGAAAATTCTCCAGAAGCCAAGATAATATTCAAACAAGGGATGGCTATTGTTCAGACAATTTTCCCTCTCATTATGTACATCTTATGAAGCAAAGTCTTTCATCTAGACGATCTTTTCAAGGACAGCAAATAGCCTTGGAGGACAATAACAATGCTTCTCTCTGGAATAAAGAGAAGGCTTGTTTACTGTCCAATAAAGTTAATATAATGACTCCATCCAAAGCAAAGATCAGGCACTTCTGTTTAAAATTCATTATAAAAGCTTCTATTTGCTTAATTCTAGTTAGGGTTCTTCTGCAATGCAATGCACTGTGTGTGCAGGTATCATCTGATCCTCTTTGCATTGCCCTGTGGGAAAAATGCTGAAACTGCCATTACTGCTATTACTTTGGAAATAAAATCTTTTGTCCTGAACCAGGAGACTTGTGTCCTTCTGCCAGCAAACATGACATAGTGCAGGCTAATTTATGAACTTGAAAAATACAGTAAAATCTCAGAATTTTTGCATAGAATTACTCATACCTTGTCATGTAGATATTATTGTGTGCCCACTTTTCAGATGAGGAAATTATCGTACCTGGATGCATTAGTCCAGGCCAAATGGAAAGGTAAATACAAGAACTTAAGAAGACACCAGTTTCTTCTTGGCATCTTAGACTACTCATTCAAATTTTTTATCAATCAAACTATATCTAAATGTTATGAGTCGAGGTATGATATATGGACCCTATATCTATCTACAACCCTATCTACAACTCTAGGGTTGGTCTTAAATATTCTTTTTTTAGACATTCATTTTTAAATGTGAAAAATTAGTTTATTTACACAAATGTGATTATTTTACTGAAGAACACTAGCACTGTTATAATATAAGCCAAGCAGCACATGGTATTCCCCAAGCCACAGAGTATGGGACATGGTCTAAATTGTTGCAAACAAAATAAAGCTCAGAACTCTTGTTCTAGTGTTCAGAAAAAGAATTCTTTCCACTCTGGATGATGTGAGCCTTTTTTTTTTTCAATGAAAACTAATACTGTAAAGAAAAAATAAGCTCAAAAAGAAGGACCAGGTAAAGAAAAACAAATACAAATGGTAGGTTGGGGCCCATTTCAAGCCATATCTGAAGAAGAATCCATTCTAGGCTTTTGTTTACATAAGTAAGAAAATACCCTTAATTTAAGCCAATTTACAATGCATTTTCTAAAACTTGCAAATGTAAGGTCATTGATTAATATAGTCCATCTGGCATTAAAGCCCATCTTCATAACCATTATACTGTACTGGCTCTCATTTTCCCATGCCCAGATACTTCAAAAGCTATGACCTGTGGAACCCTGCAAAGGATCAAGAAAGCAGATGAAAAATAAAAGGTACTGAGCAACAAATAGCTTCCCACAAAGTTTTTTAATGTGTTATGGAAAAAATATAGCCTCTGCCCATCAGGATTTTTGGCATAAGAGCTATTCAGAGCAGATGGACTGGGAAATAACTATTCATAGAAAACAAAACCACTGAAAGTCATCTGAAGCCTATAGAAAAGGCATGAATACCTTCTACCTCTTAATATAGCATTTAGATATCAAAAAATAGACTTCAGGATCCTGTGGCCAGAATCTCAGAGTTAGCCTCAACTGATAAGGGATAAGTATTCTTGAAGAATTTAAGTAGTGAAACGTTTATATAGCACAAAGTAGTAGGAGATTAATCTGGAAAGGCAGGCTCATAAGGTCAGGTCAAAAAGGGCGTCATGGGTTTATATATGGGCTAAATAGTCTCATTTCCATCCTGTAATTCAGATGTTTTCATTTGGGAGACACAGACTGTATATGAGAGTCACAAAAACTTTCAGACCACAATAACATTTGTGTACACTAATATATTGGAAAAAACTCTATAGCTATCTACAAGGGATGATGGCTGAAGAGAGGTTATGAACTCTGGTGGGGGCATCTGCAGGGGGATGACTTCTTAAAAAACTTTCAGGAGAGATCAGTCTGGCTGCTAGATAGTACATGGATCAGGCAGAGCATACACAACACTGACTGAAGAGAAATCTGGTAAGAGGCTATTAAAACTGCCCAGGCTAGACACAAATAAAGACAGGACTCAAATCAAGCAGCTGAAGAAAAGAGTTCCTGCTGAGTAAAACCCAATGGGCAACAATGTTCTTGCAACAATTATGTATAACTATCATAGATCTAAGAATGTACATATTTAAAAGTGTAAGAATATGCTTAGGAAGGATAGCATGATATAAACAATTACTTCTCTGGTGAGTGTCTGGATTAATTTCAAAGAACATTAAATTTCAGATTGGTTTTATTTTGCATCTTGATGAATGTCTTACAGTGTGAAGATAAGTTTTCCTGGTTAGTAAAACGTCAGTCTCAGAAATAAACTGCATGAAGATCCCACAAGGCCATGTGAACGGGAAGAAATGGGAGCAAATGTCCTTTAGTAAAATAATCCAAACCACGTTTGTATGATGCAACTCATAATGTAAGAAGAGAATCCACAAATGCAATCAGGATACATACAAGTGAAAAAGATGCTTGATATAAATAACAATTAGAAAAACATAAAACCTTAGTTTTACATCTACAAAGAGTAAAAATATTAAGGCCTGATATTACTAAGTGTGGACAAGAAAGCAGAACAACTCTTGCACTGCTAGTGAAAGAATAACCTGGTAAAAACAATTTTGGAGAGCCATACGTCAACACCCACTAAAGTTAAGGGTGTTTACACCTCTGTGGCAGGCAAAATACTGGCTCTCAAAGATGTCAATGTCCTAATTTATGAAACCTATGAATACATTACATGGCAAAAGGGACTTTGTAGATGTCACTTAACTAATCTTGAGATAGGAAGATTTTAAATCTCCTTAATCTTGAGATGGGGAGATTTTCTGAGTGGGCCAAGTGTAATCACAAGGTTCCTTATTAGGGGCTGGCAGGAGGATCAAAGAGAGATTTGAAGATACTACACTGATGGCTCTGAAGGTGGAGGAAGGGATATGAGTCAAGCAATGCAGGTGAAACCTGGAGAAAGCAAGGGAATGGATTCTCCCCTAAATTTTAGAACTGGAGCACATTCCTGTAAACACTTAGATTTTAGCAGGAAGACCCATTTCAGATTCCAACCTCCACAACTGTAAGATAATATATGTGTGTCATTTAAGGCAAAAGTTTGTGATAATTTGTTACAGCAACAATAGGAAACCAATTAAATATTCTTAATCCAGCAATTCCTCTCCTAGATATGGAGTCTAGAGAAACTCTCACACATATACAAGGAAAGCAGTACAAAAATGCTTATTGCAACACTGTTTATAGAAGTATAAACTAGAAACTACCTAAATTCCCATCAGGCAAAAGAATACACTGATACATATATATAAAAGAAGATAGTATTATTCAACAGTGAAAGTGAATAAACTAGAGCTATGTGTGTCGATATTGACATATTTAAATTAGAATTCAGAAAGAGAATAAAATAAACCCAAGAATGATAAACATCAAATTCAGGACATGAGTCCCTCTGGAAGCAAGAAGATATCCTAGTTTGAAGAAAATTTAAGGCAATTATGGCAAAACATTGAGATTTAGTAAAGCACGGTGGTGAGTATGCAGTTGTTTGCCATCCTGTCCCCTTTACTCATTGATGCCTCTGATAATTTCTTATCCAACATTTTACTGCGAACCTATCCTCCCATCTCCCAACCCCGACCTCCAGCTGCCACTCCCCAAACCAACCAAATGTCTCTGGACATATAGCAGAAAACAATGCTCTGTTTTCTCTTATAAGCATAAGAAATGATACTTGAAATTAGGAATTATTTATATAGTCATCTGTCCCCAGATTCTAGAGCTACAGTAAAATGTTCCAGAAAATGCAAGTTTAGAAGGCTTATAGAAGGAGTGTAAGGTAGCTGTTCTCAAACTTTCTGGTCTCAAAGCTCTGGAAAACCCCTAAAAAATATCGAGGAGCCCAGGGATCTTCTATCTAAGTGGGTTTTATCTATCAACATCTACCTATGAGAAAGTAAAACTGAGAAACTTTTTAAGCAATTGTTTTAAAATAAAAATAAAATACCCACTACATGATAAAACATGAATCCACATTTTTGTGAAAATTAACTATATTTTCCTAAACAAAAAAATACTTAGTGAGAAGAGTGGCATTGTTTACTTTTTTGTAACTCTCCAAATCGTGCGGCTTAGTAAAAGCAAGATGGATTGTATTGAGGTAAGTTGTATAGGTTGGACTAAATGAAGATAACCTGGCCTCACATAAATATACATTTGGAACAGGGAGGAATTTGGGGAACCCCATGAAAAGGTTTTGGGAACTTTCTTGGGTCACACTATGAGAACTGTTGATGAAAGGAATAGTCTTCTCAAAAGCTAAAGAAGAATATGGTCAAAAGTGTGATATTATTACATAAGAACAGGTTAAACCCTATCTGGTCACCTGAAGACTAATCAAATTATAGACTACCAAAACATTGATTTCTATCTACCCCATTCATTCATTTGGAAACTTGAAAGAACATTTTTAGTACAAAAATAAGGAAGTGCTATTTTTATCATTAGGTGATAAACACACAAAGCTATAAACATTTTTAAAAGAATTAAATAATTTTGATTAAAATGACTTGGCAAAATTAGTAGCAAAATCATGATGCCAAAGAGAATATAGTCAAATTTCCATTCCCATAAGTTGTCAGCACCTAAAAGAAGTAAAGATATGCTGGAAAAGTACAAATAAATATTTCTCCATTTTACCTACTTTGGAAAAGAAAAATCAGCTTAGAATAAGAAAATCAGAATACCAAATTATTGGTGATGCTGTTATACAACCATATGACATCATTGAAACAGAAATATTTTAGGCAATAATCATTTGTCCCCATAGGAATATTTTAACCTAAATGTGTAGTTGGGTATTAAGGTTATGACAGTTCCATCAATCAATCAATGAGTCATATTAAAAACAATAGCAACACCATCACCATGCCCTTGGAACTTTGGGAAGTATCAGGAGAACCATAGGCAAAGAACAATAATCAACAAGAACCATAAATACAGACCTGCCATTTTCAACCTCTTAGAATACACCTCAGGTTACTCAAACAACATTTTCTAGGCCAGATTCTGATAACTCCTAATATAAGTATAAATGCCTGAGGCTTATTTTTAACATAACTAACCTGGAACTTCTCTCTGGAGTTACAAAACTCCAGAAATAGAAGGGAGAGAAGGGCAGAGGATTTTCACAGATCAGTGGGTCATAACACTGGGAGATACTTAACTCTATGTTGATATAGTCATAGCTCCTACATATGTGATTCTTGCTTTAAATATTAATCAAGTTACACTGTCAGAAAACAAGTGTAATTATTTTTCTTCAATTATTTAAAAGTTAACTATAGGTTTACTTTCTAATAAGCTTTCTGTAGCTTTTTAAAAAGCAAATGCAGACATTAGATAAAGTGTTAGCAGTAGCTAAAATCAAGATAAAAGAGTAATTTCTTTTCTTCTAATAATGGAGAAGGAAAGACTCAAAAGGATATTATAGTAGCATAGGAGAAAATTGGAATATTAGAGTATCCCTTATAGCAAAACTAAAATTTTTAATTCGGTAGAAAAAAATTAAAAAGCTAAAGAAAAGCATTATCGTTTGCACTGAAAAATAAACAAATTAGTAAATTGTCAAGGCTGCTGGATGTGCTCAGTAAATTTTCCCATTACAATTTCTATCTAGCATGGAGAAGCCCAGTGTATCTTATGGGATTCCACCATGATTAGCATAATCTTCCCACTTTCAAATTCACATATTGCTATCAACACTGTAAATTTGAATTCTGGAACAAAGCCCAGAATTTGTAAACTGAAAACCAAGCATATCCTTGAAACAAAGAAGTCTCTTCCCTCCATGGTTAAGGCAAATCTTGCGTGGAGTCTGTATTTCTCTGCCCTGTTCTGTGATGCCAGGTAATGTGTGTCATTACCACAATTCGCACAATGGGTTTTCAAAAGTACTTTAAACAAAATAAAGTCTAAAAAGTGATTCACTTTAATTTAAATACATAGTTGATATATAATGCCTTAAAGAAGGAAAGACGGTCCTAAAACCATAGGATATGTCATAGGAATGCAGGGCTATTGCACCTAGGAAGCTATCATTTTCTAAGCCAGTGAAGTTAGATAGCTTTACCCAGACATTTTTTGGGTTTTTGAAAAGTAATATAGTGCATATACCAAATATTATACAACACTGCCTGGGTGATTTGGAGCATCATCCTATATATATATATATACACACACATTATATATTTTTTATTTTAAATATATTACTATACAGTAATAAACATTCCTGAAGTGAAATATACAATATACATTAACCTGAATATATAAAGACTATAAATAGCCTCAAAACAGTCTGGGTCAGGTTCACTAGTCAAAAGCCGCTTGAGTTACATGCATATGGGGCAGAAAAAGAGAGCAATGAAAAAGCAGATAAAAACCAGGTTTAATAGAGAAAATGAAAGATTTGAAAGAAAATGAAATAATATGAGGAGAGGAGAGTGGGGGAGGGAAGAATGGAGGTTGGCTGGTTCAGGCTTTCATGGTATAAACAGCCAGAAAATACTTTTAAGAATTCTTGGTCCAATATAGCAAATGAGTAAATTAAAAGATCAAGATCACACTAATGGCTAGCAGGAGAGACTAACGAGGACTTAGACTAGCGCTTTAGCTTGCTTGTCTGGCCATTGTGGTAGACAGATTGACTTTCCAAAAATGTCCAGACCTTGATTCCTGAAACCTGTGAATTTTTGATATGGCAAAGAGGATTTTGTAGATGTAATTAAGATTATGAACCTTACTAGGGAGATTATCCTGGATTATCCAGGTGGGCAAAATCTAAGCACATGAGCCCTGAAAAGCAGAGAAGACTCTCTGGGTGAAGTCATAGCAAAGGAGCAGGAAAAAAAGTCAGATAGCTTTAAAATGTGACAGGGACTTGACAGGTCATTGCTGAAGAAGGTGTGGGGGAGACACACGGAAAGCATGGGAAAGAATGCAGGCAACCTCTAGCAGCAAAGAGGAGCCCCTGCTGACAGCCATCAAGGCAATGAGGACCTCTGGTCTACAATTGCAAGGACATGAATTCAGCCAACAGGGAGCATGAGCTTGGAAGCAGATTCGTCCCCAGAGTTTCCAGAAAAGAACACAGCCCACCAGCATCTTGATTTCAGCCTCGTGAGAGCCTAAGCAGAGACTCTATCTGGGCCACACTATACCTAGACTTCTGAAACAAGCAGAGATCATGAAATAATCAATGGGGGTTGTCATTACATTTGAGGTAATCTGTTATGCCAGCAACAGAAAACTGGAAGAGCCATCCCTGTGGAAGGTAACACTGGCCAATTCTAGTTGGTAGTTGGTTGTAGGGAGGGAGGCAATACAAGTACAAATTCAGAGTGAAGTTAAATAGAAAAAGGTAGCAAGGAAGATTAAACCCAGGATTAAATGTTTAAATGCAATAAAAATTTATCAAAATATTTTTACTGGGTATATTACATGGTGACAGTGAGTGGGTTGAAATTTTCTTAAAACTTTTACTGTAGTAATAAATTTATATAATTCAAGATTTCCCCTTCAGCCATTTCCAAGTGTACAATTCAGTGGTATTAATTACATTTACAATACTTTGCTACCATCACAAACATCCCTTACCCAAACATTTTCATCCCCTCAAACAGAAATTCTGTATCCATTAAGCAATAACTCCCTATTTCCCTCAAGCTCCCACCCCTGGAAACCTGTCATCTACTATCTATAAGGATTTGCTTACTCTAGGTATTTCATATAGGTGAGATCATATATTTATCTTTTTGCATCTGGCTTATTTCATTCACCATGATGACATCAACTTTTCTAATATCTATGGTATTAACATAAACTGGAATTCTAACTTCATGATACTTTTCTACAAGCAGGTTTATAAAACTGAAAACAAGGGGAGAAAGTATCTCATGGGTGACAATTTATTTAAATATGAGAAATTGCCAATAATTTGTATTTCAATGTATAAATGACTAAATTATATCTCAACTGAAGGGAGAATCTTAGTTGCTTAAAGTTTCATTTTACTTTCATTTGATAACTCTTAAAAGACATATAAATCATCTGGAGATGACAATTTCTCTAAGAGCCTGACTCATCTTACAGCAGAGTAAACCATACAGATCAGCATAAAGTATAGTGATGACCTCTCTTATGATTCCAGATCTTAGAATACAAACCAAAGTCAAAAGTAATAATACATTGCACGTGCTCTTTCTAAAGAAAAACCCGCAACCTAAATTAAACAAGATGAATATTATTTTATAATTAGAGACTGCATTCAAATTCAAGATTTGAATGCCTAACTTTTTATAGAAATTATTAGAAATACTTCATTGAACCACTTTTGATGCTATAAAGCATAAAAGTTTCCAAAATCCATAGAAATCAAGGAATCCAATAACCAATAACATTAAATATTAGCTAATATGACCTGAATGCTATATAAAATTCTTCTATCATTTTCTCAACATGTCCTGTGGCATAAAATTCAGAAAGAATGAATCAGTAATATTTTGACATATATCATTAAAGTGACTCTAGTTCTCTGATAATTTTTATCATGATTCCTAGGTACATTTTGCTTTCTTTTGCTATAAATTTCCTTTTAGCTAACATACACTTTCAACTATATTCAAAATAGGGATTATTTTCTCAAAAGTGGGTATGCAATGTACATCAAGTCCCTTCTTAAGTTCACCAATAGTGTACCTATAGATTTGCAATTGCTTACATTTGCTTTTTACCTAACCCATTAACTTAAATTTGTTGGAGTAGAAAATTAGGAAATCAAAATAGCAAACACAAAATTTAAACCTAACTTTATATAAAAGGGTTGGGTGTGTATACTAACACCTATTATATATGTTCAGGATATAAAGGACACATCACGGTGATACTACTAAGAAAACTTCTCAACCAGGCATCTATATATTAACATTTAAAGGATATTTAATAACTATAGGTTTGTGCTCAGTAAGAAAGAAAAGCAATTGATAAAATTCAGAAGACGTATCATTATGGTAGCTAAATTTAAGTTACTCTCCCTTATCTCATAGTTAATGTTTTGTTTTTATAAATATATTTATACCAAGTTGATGCAGTGAACCAACAAAATGAGCCACCCACCACAGGCGCTGCTTTCTAAGTCACTTTCATATTGCATTTGTGGTTTTCATGAGTAAAGCGCCAACCTAAAACCATTAACTATTTCTGATTAATGGTCACATTTTTTTTTCCCTTAAAGACTCTTGATAAAAGGAAGACTAAAATTAGGTTTGCATCCCCTTGCAATTGAGCATTGGTCCAGAAGATGTGTCTACGATGACACAGGCCAGACTTGAAACAGAGCCTTGCGACCCTAAGAATATGAATAAAAGATGATGGTCCCCCAGGCCTGGAGCTAATGTGTGTGCCTCGGGACACAGATGCTCTTTGTCATATACGTGATTCTTAAAAATAAGAAATAAGATTTTGCAGACTGACCTTTCTCCAGGATTGAATTAGGTTTGAAGCAATCTATAAGGTTTGATATTTTCTTGGCCCTCCAGGTAGTTTCACTTTTGCTTAGAGCAAATGGGAGCCTGTCCCAGATAATTGGTTTTTAATTAGGAAAAGTTTTCATGATGTTAATCATAGTCTTCCCAGAGAGCAGACCCAAACAGGTATTGCCTAGACACAGCAACACGTTCATTAATCTAGATATTAAACACATGATCAAATGATAACCTGGCACCTATCTTTTATGTCTCACTATCCCATTAAAGCAACAGACAACCTATGGTGTTGATGTATAATGTTTCTCACATTAGAATGTCTTACAGAGAAATACAAACTAATGGCAAAGAAAAGAGAACGGACTGTTTTTCCCATGAAGTTCAATTATTGACAACAAGCATTAAGTAGATGCAAAGTAAAGAGCTGGAAAAACAATCAGAAGGAGATGATTACGAAAGTAGTGGACATACTATTCTAAGTTTCATCATGTGTATCTCACAGAAGATGTTCATGCAGCTGGAGGTCAAAAATGGGGGCTGAGTGAGAATATTGTCACTCGGTGAAGCTGTTCAGGATTGAAGACAGTCTGATAAATCCAAGATTCTCCTGACCCCTGGCAGCATTCACATCTCATCGCAGTAATGAATGCTCCCTTGATGCTTTGGAGAGCATCAATCACATCAGCACACGGCCCTGGCTGTAAGCCACCTCGGTGATTTATAAGCCCGGGCAGCCTGACTGTGCCCTTTCAGTTCTTGCTAGACGCAACAGGAGACCTCGCAAGTCATTTAGGTGGATGAAACTTTCATTTGCTGTTCAATTCTATCTTTTTGTAGCTGAATTCTAATTATCTCATAGAGGTATGAGCAAGAATTTAACTATAACATTCCAAGATCTTTTAGGACCCACCTTTTCCCTATAAGGAGTGCCTCAAAAATGTTTCACAAGGTTATTTGTAGATTCCTACATGTATAACGTAACAGTTTGGAGTGGGCAGCCCCACTCCATAATTCAAAGAAAAAAAAAAAAAAGAAAAATAATTCAATGGCTTCTTGATGCATACAAGGTCAAGTTCTAGCTCCTTGGAGAGATATCTGCCACCCTCCATGGTCTACCCAGGGTTTTTCAATCTCAGCCCTTTTGACATTTGGGACCAGAAATCTCTTTAATGTGTGGGACAGTACACTGTAGAATGTCCAGCAGCACCCCTGGCCTCTGTCCAGTAGATGCCAGCAGCCCCACCCCACCCCCATCTGTTATGACAACTAAGAATGTCTACAGATATTACCAAATACCACCTGGGAAGCAAAACCGCACTCAGGTGAGAATCACTGATGTAGACCCAAACTTTATTTTCAAGTGTCTTCTACCAGTATGTCCCCACATAGAACTTCTGTTCCGTCACGACTCAGCTGCTCAATCACCCTCTGGAACATTGCTTGGACTTTCTCACTTCACATTTTTCCAGAATGTCTTACCTGTATCTTCTTCAGGATCCAGTTTATATTCCAAATCCTACAAATTCCTTATGACCACGTCAGTTTAAATCCTAGAGTTTGTTTTTTAAAGATCTTGATTTTATCCCTAGTCCTACATTTAGTTATTATGATCTCACACTAGTCTCCTTATCTCTGTCATTTAAATAGGGATAATACTATTTAGTTTGTACATCTGGCTCTCATGACAAATAAGATGATGTACATGGAGCTCTTTGAAAATTGCACAATACAAAACATATGTAAGGTATCATCAATAAATCATTAAGTGTCTTCAGATATTTCTCCTATAAAACAACTTCAGTTATTGTTATTTACTGTAATTAACATGTTCACCCATCGTGTCTTCAACTCCATTATATGAAGACAAAAAGCTTTCTCAATATTATAGAGTTTTTAACGTGATCAAGACAGACATTTTATAAATACTTGCATAATTTAAAAAATCAGCATCTGTTTAGTCACAAGCCATTGTAAAAAAGATAACTTTCGATTCCATAAGTTCCTACAGCCATCAATTCCTCACACCTAAAAAAATAGAAAATAAAAAAATACCGTATGGTAAAAAATACTGTTCTGCCTGCTGTTCAACACCCCAAAAGGCTGAATTTCATTAGGAGACAAAGAACAACTTCTGGGATTTAGAAAACAATATTAAGACATTTTTGAAGGATGGAAAGGGGCAATAATCAGGAATGGGATAAGAGAATTCTCCCTTGTTCCACCCTATCCATCCCGCAGCCTTATTAACATTTTTGCCTTCTTTGACACTGGCAGTCATTTATATTTATAGAAGTTCCCAAAGTCAGCAATACATGATTTCAAAAGCTAAGCTGTCAGTCAAATTTGCATCATAGTTGAATGTATATCTTCATTATTAGAAGGTGGATTTAATTTTTGGTTAAAATCAAGTCATTCAGACAAAAAAGGGCTAGTGAATAACATTGGCAACCGATCTGTGTAACACTGTGCTTTGTAAAAACTTAAATTTATAAAGTCAGCCTGTATAACTCAAATACTGCATGCAATTCCAAAACAGATATACCATAGATGTTTTGGGTAATGGCAATATTTATTGAAATAAGTATGTAACATGCCATGTGTTGATTCTAAAGAAATATTCATTTGCATATTTTAGCTTTGGTAGTTAATTATAAAAAACAGTTATGTTAGCATAAAGCCACAGATCACATAGGAAGATAGTTATCGAACAACCTTTGAGGTAGAAATAAAATGATATGGAATCATTCTAGTAGGATTCTGCATTTCATGTAATAAATTAAGTTTGTCCCTGAATGAGTTATATTTTGATTGGAATACTTGTAAATTCGATTGTATTATGAATGCTTTGAAGGGGTTTCTAATGAATCCCTTCACAGAACATAGGGCCTTCCTTCTAATTTATGTGATGAATAATCTAAAATTCTCACAGTTGATTTACTCAAAATGGACAACATTCAGTACAAATTATTCTAAGTAAGCAAGGAGGAATTATTTTAAAAATCTTTACAGCTTCTAATGTTGAAATGCATCTTCCAAAACAAAAGTCAAGTTTTAGATGTGGTGCCTGCATTTCCTGTCTGCATTAAGCAATGAATCCCCTAGGGTGGCTCATTTTAAAAACAGACCATACATAGTTCACTTCAAATCGTACTCCACTGGCAAGGTTGCGGGAACCATCTGAGTTAGAGATTAAGTCTGTACGTAAATACACAGAGGTACTCATGTGGTTTATAAGTTCTATCTAGGATAAGAGCCTTTTATAAAAATCAATACATTCCCTAATTGAACCACTAGAAGTTTCATTTTGACAGTGAAGAGTAGAGTCAGAAATAGTATCTGGTTGATTTAATTCAGCACTTTACAACAGTGGGTTGTGATTCAAATGTGGTTAGAAAGAAATCTATCGAGATTTAGAGTTTGATTTTAGAGGCTGAGTTCTAAAGCAGCAAACTTGACAGCTAATTGATAATTTGGAATTATAGATGAGCTATAAAGTTGGAGCAATTTCCCAGGAGTTAAAGAGGACTTATAAAACCCTTGTCATCATTATGGATCTGAATAAACACATTTCAGAAATATCAGGATATGAGAACTGTCATTGCAATCTATATAGATCCAATGAAAACAAAAAATATTTTTCAAATAATAAAATCAATTTTTAAAATATTCAACAAATGGTTTATAGACTCCAGAAGGTTATGTTCAATAGCTTTCTGTAGTGCTAGGTTCAGTGTTATCACATATGCTAAATCCAGAAGATTGCTTTTATAACACCTCAGTGTCGAAATTTAGGGAAGATATAGTCTAAAAGTGCTTAACAAGGAAAACAAGCTGCACTAAGATATCAAAAATAAATTATTTTAGCTTAAAAAACTTCCTTTCCATCAAAAAACCTAAATTCTGAAAGTCTAAATGGCCTACACATTGGTATGTTCAGCTCATTAGAGATGATGTTCAATATAGTGCTGAAAAAATCTGATGAAAATAAAGAATATTCTGTTTGTAACTTAGCCTCTCTCCTCTCAGCATAAAGAATGTCTTTCCTGAGAGAAAAATACCTAAGAAAGAAGGTGTAAGGTGAAGAAAAGAATCGAAGGTCAAGGGAATTATACCCATTGCACAAAAGGCTTCAACAGATTTAAATGAAATAACAGTTACATTTCCAAACAGCTTGTCAAATTCTAAATATTTCCATAGTGTATGAGAGTAAAGAACTTTCACAAACTCACTTTTGAAAAGCTATTAATTTTAAAAAAGCTATTAATAGACATTAACATTAATACGTCCCTAACCATGTTCAAGGCTTTGGTCCTACATTAATTATAATAATTTAACTCTATTAACAGAGGTACTATTACAGTCCCCAAGGCCACAGCTAAGAAGTGATAGAAGCAGGATTAGCCCATGTTTTTAGGCACTGATGTATAAACACCACATCTGCTGAGACAAGCGACTGCATCACTATAGGTAAACAAAACAAAACAAAGCAATCCAATTCCTTTGAAATTAGAAAAGACTAGTCATCACAAGCAAAAGGTTTACCTCAAAACAACAGATGCAGAGGGGGAACCCCATTTACCATAGGGGACCACAGGAAAGAATCAGTTCTTTGGGGATTATATCTAAGGTACAGTTATCCCTATTCCCCTATGGAAATGTAAGAGCATGCAACTGATTAGTCAGCAAGTATTTGCTGCATATTTACCACATGTCCAGTACTGCTATATACTGCAATATAATACATTGTGTGGGATGAATAAGAAGTCCAAGACATGTAATTTGGCCCCTCTGACACTAATAAGATTTATTTTAATTATCTTGCTGAATGCAGGAAGAAATTAAGTCCAGGATCAATTAATGAACAAAATCAAAGGAAATGAAGTACAAATAACTACAGCACAAATAGTAACTATTCTAAAAACTCGACACTGACCTGTCCATATTGAACAAGCCCCCACATAAGCTGCACTAAGATATCAAAAACTTACTTGGAACAAATGTTCAGAGTCCATCACAAAGAATTCTAACTGTAGGAATAAACAAGAAAAGAGCATTCTAAGTTTATTTTAGGTGTGTATTTATGCAAAGATTTAAGCTAATTTAATTGTGGTTATTTTTGTGGACTTTCCTGGATTTTCTCACCTCCTCCACCCAAAGGCACAAGTGGAGAGCGCAAAGGATGATAAGTGTAATTTTGTTGTGTTTCTTTCCATAAGATGTCTACAAGGCACTGGAGGAGGTGTTAAAAATAGAGCTCCTATATTTTCTGTCATGCAGACCTCTTAGATTTTTGCTTCAAAAGAACCAGAGAAAAATCAACTTCTGTCTTCAATTTTTTTGCTTCCTCTCCTGAATACACAAGCCAGAAAACTCCCACTTATTCTGTATTTCTTTCTTATTTAACAGCACCCCACCTCTTGCCTCCTGGTCCCAGAGAAAAGCAGACTCATAGATCCTTCTCACCCAAGGAAAATATCAAATTTAAGAGTTCCTAAACACAGCAAGCCACAGGGACCTGCAGTGGCCCGAGGGCAAATAGGTCAATACAGCAAGTCTCAGAGTTTGCAGAAATGTGTAATGATTATTGTCAATCTTCAGGATGTAGAACTATCTATACCCTTCTCATTGACTTAACATCCGAAATTCAAAATTTTATAGGAAAATACAATCAATGGCTCTGAAAGTACTGACTGCAGTACCATCCCTGTTGCAAACTTCATGCACTTCTTACCAATTAAGAAGCAAGCACCTAGGAATGTTCACAGACAGTTTAGTGGTAGAATTCTCACCTGCCACACAGGAGACCCAGATTCTATTCCTGGCTCATGGACTCCAAAAGAAAAAAAATGTCAACAAATGTTACTGCGATGATGGAATAGTCACATGAACAAGAATGAAATGCAACCCTGGACAGCATACTGGAAAAAAAAGCAAGTGCCTGCAAAACTCTATAATAGTTTTATCTCCTTTTACACCTAGTCTTAGCTCTTAGTGATGACACACCAACTCTCTGCTTATGGGACAAATAATGCATCAGTGCTCCATACTTAATGTGGAGTGCAAACCTTTATATTCATTCTTCTATTTATCAAAACAAATATAGAACATTTTACCATCAAATGTTACTTCTGAAAGGTTCATTATTTTGCTAAGGGAGAAAAAAACTAGAGAAGACTTGATCCACTTCTAGAGTGTTCAGAGAACTCTTACAGTTGGACATTCACTGAATGCGATGGGCTGGAACACTCCTGCAGAGTCAAAAACCTGACCTCACAATGTGGAGAGGCTCAGACGTCATCATTTGCTAAATGAAAATTATTTTCTGAAGGACCACAGAGAGATTATCTCCCTGCTATAGAGACTCTTGAGAATGAGAAATTTGAAAAGAAATTAATTTCTTTTGTATAGTTATTTCCTTGGGTCCATATTTTTTTGCTAGAACTGAAAAACCAAGGATGTTCTTAATGAGAATAATGTCACAATAAAGGCTTACTCTCACACATAATTAATATGTGAGCGCCTGGCATTGTTCTAAGTATGTTCCATGCATTAATTAATTAATTAATTAATTCACAACCATATGTAGGGGTGCTGTTATTATCCTCATTTTATAGTTAAGAAATTGAAGCACCTAGACTAGATGCAAGGAAGTGGCAATATGAGTCCAGAATCTGTGCCCTTAATTCCACAGTACCCTCTCAATCCCACCCTATGCCATGTAAAGCTACTCAACTGAAGGACCACGTGTGAAAATACTACAGGACTAGCTTTTAAAGTTTGTTTTTTATAACTACAATTATGTAGTATTTATCTCTCAATATTTTTCCTGAAAATATATCTTCCTCAGGGCTACTTAGTAGCATTTCTACAATAAAGTCAAAACTTGATTAATATGTCACAGGAAACCATTGCTCATTATATTACAGCATAATCAGAGAATTTTTCAATGACTTCTTTACTCACCAGACGTGTGGCAGTGAAGCACGCATTTCATCTTAACTCCCACCATACCTCCTGGGGAGGTGATAATGCGTTCAGTGGGCAACAGTGTTCAAAATGCTCGGTGATGAAAGCAATAAGTGCTGTCAAAGTCTCTCAGCTTGCCACAAAAAAAAATCAAAGCAAGCTCAAGTCAAAAAGAATACAATAGTAAACATCTAGTCTGCATTTGTGAATTTTACACGGCACTTATATTCTAATAAACTGTTCTGGTGATGAATAAGGTCCAGCACAAGCATTTCCTTGACAGGATGTAAGAATTAGTACTACAGCTTTGTTAGAATCCTAGCACCCTTTGATAGGGAACCATTTTATAGAACCCGAAGCCAACGCCTTTTGGAATGGATTAACTAGTTATGATAACCATTGACTACTCACCCTGTATACAAAATTGACAAAGTGAATACAACTTCCTAACCTCAAGGACCTAATATTACGTGTTACATTTAAATTTATATCGTCTAAGAGACAGGAAAAAATAATACTAACAGCAGCAATGAATTCAGGAAGCTAATTTGGGGTCTCCTCTTTAGGCAAGGCAATATACACTCAGTGGGGAAGGAAAAGGACTGAGATGGGCTGCCATTTGACCAAAGATATCCAAACTTGAAGTATTTTTAAAACTTTGCTTGTTCAAAAAAAAGCACCTCTACAGACTGAGTTCAGTCCTTGTAGGTGTCAGTTCTTAGCTCTTGCTTTAAATAATAGTCTCACTTCCTTTCTCACCAAGACCTCCTATTTGTTTCTTTCCCTCTCTGACCCTGTATTTTGAAAAAGAAAAAAAATGTGTTGTATCTTCAGCCTGAACAGAAAAAAATGTTTTATCTAGTTAATTCAGCACTAATAATAAGTATATTGTTCTTCAATAAGTTTTTGAAACATTTAAAACTAATTTATAGGCTCTTATCAGAAGGTGGTTAAACACAGGCTCTAAGGCCAGAAAATCTGGGAATGAATCTTGTTTCAGCCACCTGTTAGATGATGATCATGGACAAGTTACTTAGCCTCTCTGCATCTCACTTTATCTGTAAAATATGTGTGGTAGCAGCATTTCCCTCACAGGACTGGTGGGATGATCAAGGGAGTAAACAGTGGATGAACCCATCCTCTAGCAATTCCTCCACAAACGCAACCACCCGCAATTACGATTTTGAGCACAAACAATTCCTAGAGGTCTCTAGACTGACCACAGATAAAACCACTTCACAGACGTCTTCTTTCAAGAAAAAAAAATTTCACAAATAAGACAAATTGAAGCATCCTTCTATTAGTTTGTTATGAAACAAAGTGCTTCAGTGGAACGATTTTCTAACAATTGACAATTCCTTACAGATAAGGGTTCATTGTTGACAAATGGTTCGTCAGAGCTTTGGTACAAACCTGACAGATGCATCTTATCTTTTTTTATTTTTTTTATTAATTAACGGAAAAAAAGAGATTAACCCAACATTTAGAAATCATACCATTCTACATATGCAATCAGTAATTCTTAACATCATCACATAAATGCATGATCATCGTTTCTTAGTACATTTGCATCGGTTTAGAAGAACTAACAACACAACAGAAAAAGATATAAAATGTTAATATAGAGAAAAAAAATAAAAGTAATAATAATAGTAAAAAAAAAAAAAGACAAACAACCAGACAGACAAAAACAAAAAAAACAACAACAACAACAACAACAAAAAAAAAAACCTAGAGCTCAGATGCAGCTTCATTCAGTGTTTTAACATGATTACTTTACAATTAGGTATTATTGTGCTGTCCATTTTTGAGTTTTTGTATCTAGTCCTGTTACACAGTCTGTATCCCTTCAGCTCCAATTACCCATTATCTTACCCTGTTTCTAACTCCTGCTGGACTCTGTTACCAATGACATATTCCAAGTTTATTCTCGAATGTCGGTTCACATCAGCGGGACCATACAGTATTTGTCCTTTAGTTTTTGGCTAGACTCACTCAGCATAATGTTCTCTAGGTCCATCCATGTTATTACATGCTTCATAAGTTTATCTTGTCTTAAAGCTGCATAATATTCCATCGTATGTATATACCACAGTTTGTTTAGCCACTCGTCTGTTGATGGACATTTTGGCTGTTTCCATCTCTTTGCAATTGTAAATAACGCTGCTATAAACATTGGTGTGCAAATGTCCGTTTGTGTCTTTGCCCTTAAGTCCTTTGAGTAGATACCCAGCAATGGTATTGCTGGGTCGTATGGCAATTCTATATTCAGCTTTTTGAGGAACCGCCAACTGCCTTCCACAGTGGTTGCACCATTTGACATTCCCACCAACAGTGGATAAGTGTGCCTCTTTCTCCGCATCCTCTCCAGCACTTGTCATTTTCTGTTTTGTTGATAATGGCCATTCTGGTGGGTGTGAGATGATATCTCATTGTGGTTTTGATTTGCATTTCTCTAATGGCCAGGGACATTGAGCATCTCTTCATGTGCCTTTTGGCCATTTGTATTTCCACTTCTGATAGGTGTCTGTTTAAGTCTTTTTCCCATTTTGTAATTGGGTTGGCTGTCTTTTTGTTGTTGAGTTGAACAATCTCTTTATAAATTCTGGATACTAGACCTTTATCTGATATGTCATTTCCAAATATTGTCTCCCATTGTGTAGGCTGTCTTTCTACTTTCTTGATGAAGTTCTTTGATGCACAAAAGTGTTTAATTTTTGAGGCGCTCCCATTTATTTATTTCCTTCTTCAGTGCTCTTGCTTTAGGTTTAAGGTCCATAAAACTGCCTCCAATTGTAAGTTTCATAAGATATCTCCCAACATTTTCCTGTAACTGTTTTATGGTCTTAGACCTAATGTTTAGATCTTTGATCCATTTTGAGTTAACATTTGTATAGGGTGTGAGATATGGGTCTTCTTTCATTCTTTTGCATATGGATATCCAGTTCTCTAGGCACCATTTATTGAAGAGACTGTTCTGTCCCAGGTGAGTTGGCTTGACTGCCTTATCAAAGATATTAAGCTGCAACCAATGCTCACTTACCATTATGAAAACCATAGAGCTTTTAAGAATTATTCTAAGCCCACTCAGTCAGTCTTCTATAAATGGACAAGAAAGCCTAGATGACAACACATCTGTTTGCAACATGACATGCTGATGACTTTAAGCCCACTGTTGAGACTTACTTCTTAGGATAAAATGTTCTCTTCAAAATATGACTTCTTATTGACAATTCATCAGTCACCCAGGAGCTCTGATGGAGATGTACAATGAGATTAATGCTGTTTTGATGCCTATAAATACAGCATCCATTCTATAGCCTATGGATTAAGGCAGAATTTCAACTATCAAATCTTATTGTTTAATAAATAAATTTCATAAAGCTATAGCTTTTATACATAGTGATATCTCTGAGAATCTGGGCAAAACCAACTGAAAAGAAGATTTGTGATTCATGGGAAAAGGTCAAAATATCAAAACTTGTGGGAGTTTGGAAGGAGTTGATTACAACTTTAATGGATACTTTGGAGTGGGGGTCCCAGACTTCAGCAGCGGAAATAACTGCAGACATGGTAGAAATAGCAAAAGAACTGGAATTAGAAGTGGAACCTGAAGATGTGTCTGAACTGCTGCAATCTCATGATAAAACTTGAACAGCTGAGGAGTTGCTTTGCCTGGATGAGCAAAGAAAGTGGTTTCTTGAGATGAAATCTACTTCCAGTGAAGATGCAATGAACATTGTCGAAATGACAATGATTTAGAATATTACATCTACTTAGTCAATAAAGCAGCAGCAAGATTTGAAAGACTCAATTTTGAACGCACTTCTATAGGTAAAATGCTATCAACAGCATAGCATTCAACAGAGAAATCTTTCAGGAAAAGAAGAGCCAATTGATGCCACGTACTCGTCACAGCCACCACAACCTTCAGGAATTACCACCCTGATCAGTTGGCAACCATCAACATCAAGGCAAGATCTCCCTTCCACCAACCAAAAGATGAGTTTTTGCTGAAAGCTCAGATGACAATTAACATTTTTTTAGCAATAAAAAGTATTTTGTATTAAGGTATGTACATTTGCTTTTTAAGGTATAATGCTATTATATACTTAATAGACTACACTATGATATAAACATAACTTCCATATTCATGGGGAAGAGAAAAAATATGATTGACTTGCTTTATTGTAATACTCACTTTATTGCAGTGGTCTGGAACCAAACCTGCAGTATTTTCAAGGTATGCCAAAAAGCCAACTAATCTCATATTAACATACCCCTACCTCAAACTGTCATACTTCCCCCAAAAAATTGTAATAAAGCCATTTATTTCATTTCATTCCTGATCTCTCTGTCTCATGACAAACCCTTGAGTTTTCCCCATATAGTCATTCATAGCATGTGTTCTCCCCAGAGACATAAGAGTATAAATAATTCATTCATATCGTTCTCTGTTTTTGTCTGCCAAGAGCTTTGCCATACTAGCAAAACAGGTAGATGTGATTACTATCTACATTATGGTAATAGGGAAACAAAAGCATGGTTACATAACTTGACCAAGGCCACGGAGCTAGAAAGCAGCAAAGCTAGATCAAACACAAGCAGTTTGTACAAGAGACAGTGCTCTTCCCTGGTACATAACGTACCTCCAACTTGTATTATGTGACTTTGGATGTTGTTCTAGTTTGCTAGTTACCGGAATGCAACACACCAGAGATGGATTGGCTTTTAATAAAAGGGGATTTATTTCATTAGTTCTTCAGAGGAAAGGCAGCTAACTTTCCTCTGCTGGCCCTCTCTCCAGGCCTCTGGGTTCCAGCAACTTTCCCTGGGGTGATTCCTTTCTGCATCTCCAAAGGCCTGGGCTGAGCTGTGAGTGCTGAGATGAGGGATGCTGAGCTGCTTGGGCTGTGCTACATTGAGCTCTCTCATTTAAGCTTCCAGCTAATTAAACCAAACATCATTCATTACAGCAGGCACACCTCTTAGATGACAGCAGATGTAATGAGCAACAGATGAGGCTCACATACCATTGGCTCATGTCCACAGCAACAGAACTAGGTACCTTTCCCTGGCCAAGTTGACAACTGAATCTAACTACCTTCGTGTCTTAAATTTCTTATCTGTGGTACAGGTATATCAACATATAACTCACAGTGTGTTACAAAGTCTAAATAAGATAATATAGGAAATGTCTGGTATAATGAATATAATAGAGCTGCCCATCAATAAAAGTTGCTATGCATTTGTGTACATGTTTATCTGCATGTTTATTAACATACATACATATACATAAACATATACATGCATATACCTGTTCTCCTTTATTAACATAACCAAATACATAAATGCAGCTTCCCTTGCTTCTTGTGATTCTGGAGAAGAACTGAAGAGGTTAAAGGGGGATGTGGTAACTTGGATTTCTGTTCACTCATATTCTACAGAACCCTCTTATGATGATCCTATCTACAGGAATATTAAACAGCTCACCAAATTTAAGTCAGCCATAGCTACATGAGTTGATCTGAGCCAAGGAAATGGGGCAGATGTGATGCAGGCCATCTCTGGCTTTAACAAGTAGTGCATTATTCTTCATCTGTTTTCTCTCTGCCACAAGACCAGTAGTGTTCTATCTATCAGCCTGGGAATTAATTGAAGAAAATATGGAATAGAATTGCAGCTAAGAGAACTATTGTTCTATTGGTGAGAAATAAACTTTGGCTTTGTAAGCTGCTGTAATCTTGAGGCTGTTATTGCAACATGTCCTAGTCCATGCTGATTGACAAGGGAGCTGCTTCCATCAGAGTTCAAAGCATGTATAGTAATAAACACACCATCATCCCATAGCCCTGCTATCCCCTTCCTAACTTGCACACATCATCTACAGTCATAATTGCTGTAGCAAAGAAGTATGAGTCCTTGAGTCTTTTGTTTGCCCTTAGGATATTTATCTAACCTTCCTTGGTCTTCTTAATAGTATTTATTCAGTGGATCAGGGAAAGATAAAGAAAATATAACCATAGTCAAACTTTCCTAACTAAAGGCGTAAAGCCTACAAATATTTAGATCTTTATAGTTTGTTTAAAAGGATGATTCCAAATTAAAATTCTAAGATCCATATAATTATTCCAAGTAACATAAAAACGTAATCACTTAGAAATTGTACTAAATAAACAGTGGAAGGAGGCCTCAATTTAGAGTCAGACCTAGATATTCTGGTCCTACTCTGTAGCAGCTACATTTTGAGATGCCAGTTTCTATCCACACTCCTTTATTTATGAGTGACCCAAACTGACCCTCCCAGCTAATGTGTTGCCATTTTTGTGACAAGTGAATGGTTTTGTTCACTTATGAAGTGGCTTTAGATGAAGAATTCCCATCTTCAAAACCAGGCATCATATACTTTAAATGAACTTCATTTCTAAGTCTTCAATGTCCAAGAAAGTACATTATAATAAATATCTCCTTACTTACGCGAGATTGAGAGGGATTTTGTTTCTTTACTTGTAATAAAAAATATCCTGAAAAAAAAACACGCATGCCTTTAAGTGAATTATTCTCTGAGACCGGGTTTCCACAGCTCTTAAATATGAATGTCAAAACATCCTCACTTGGTTGTAGAGGGATTCAAATTGATGGAGATATTATAATTTCTTGCCAACATGGCTACCGTGGCTGATGCAAGGCAACACAAAATGGCCTAACCTGCAACCGGCTTTCTTCCCAGACCTGGTGGTGGTTCGCGCAACAACAGTGACCAATCCCAGAAATCTGCCCTCCACCCTAGCAACAACAGTGACCAATCCCAGTCCGACACGTGTCCCTGCATGCTCCCAGCCTATATAAGCCTGTGCACTTCCTCAATAAAGCAGACGCCTTCCACTCACCGCTGAGGGTTGTCTCCTGAGTCGTGTGCTGTGTGCTGTGTGTCTGTGTGACTGACTCAGTACGGCCACTTAACCCCAGCCATCAGTTAACCAACATCAAATAATGTGAATATGTGCAAATACATAAAAATGATGAATTAGGAGATATTTCAGATGAGCAAAGCAAAACATTCCTAGAGTAAACACTCTTCTAAATTCTCAATGAAATCATTAGCAACCTAATGTCTATTACATCAAGCATAGCCTTCATATTTTTTTAAATGTGCAACATTTTATAAGTACAATATAAAACATATTGAAACTGCTTATATAGCTAATAGAGATGTGGTGTTTTCTTGTTCAATATGCAGGCATAAAAGCAAAATCTCATTATTACGGATAAGATAACAGTGGATTTTAGCTGCATTTCCTGATGTTTTACCTTTTTGTTCACCACAGCTCTCTAGTCCTTATTCAGAAATGCAACACCCTTTGAAAGCATTGTTTCTTTGGAAAAGTATAATGTGCTTTTTTGGGGAGAGAGGGGATTGGGCATGGTCTGGGAATCGAACCCAGGTCTCCCGCATGAAAGGTGAACGTTCTACCACCAAACCACTCACGTACCCTACTGGTTTGTCTTTATATGAATTGGCTTTAGACTAAGAATTTCCATCTGTGTTTTAATACAGTTTCCTGACACTGCTTAAAAGAGAGAAATCTAGAACTGACAGGAACCTACATTTGGGAAAAGAGAGAGGGATAAATTGGGTGTAAGCATATCCTTTGGGTATTCAGGGGACATTTGTTGGTTTTCTCCTCTGTACACAACCCAAAGAACAATACTTACCAGAGATGCCATCAGTTTGATCACCAACTTAACCTCATGAACATGATGTTTAATAAGTACCATCTCTCTGTGGTGGCATTTTCTTTGCTGGAAAAAAATGACATTTTTTTCCAAAATGACTTGGAAAATTTAGGGAACATTGCTGGGAAATATATTTTAACATTTTGGATGCATTTTAAGTAATTTATGTCTCTGCTTCCAAAAGTAAGACAGTGGTTTTAAACATTAATAGTGGTTAGCATACTAACCACTGAATAAACCATGATCCTCATGTTTAGGGGTGATTCTGTTAGCTTCCTAATGCCCTTTTTTGGAGACCCTAAAAGTTGGGCCTACATGTCCAAGATGTTGTATTGCTTTACCAGTTTTTAATATAGGAAATTATTTTATTTTCCTCTATCACCTTTTGTAAAGTTATAGCTTGCCCCATAAAGACTGTTTTGAATAAAGTACTTTAATCTTACAAATATTTTCAAGTTCTCTCTTTTTCTCTATACTTTTGCAAAATGGATAATAATGTAATTAAATATCTCTACCTGAAAGGACACCTAATATAGTGGCATCAACACATTGTAGCTTAAAGTAGCAGTGATTCCAGCTTGAACTTGATTTAGTTCAATCTCAGCTACATATGGACAAATAGACTTAAAAAAAATCAGCTTTCAACTATTTTTAGCACTATCTTGTTATAGCTTAATGTTATTTACTGCACAGTATTCTCAGTCTCCTTTAATATTAAAATGCTTAGCTCATTGGAATTTTCTCAGAACTTGATTTAAGAGAACTTAACCACATAGTTTTACTGATCAAAGCAAGGATACTAAGTATATGGAAATTATTCAGAAGAAACAAGAAAAATCTTGGGATAAGAGTCCAAAAAATTTTCCTTGATGATATTTGCATTTAACACTAAACATGCTTTTTATTTGCATAAAAATCCCAGAAAATAATTGTAATTCCAAATAAAGCACACAATTATATAACACACTTATTTCTAAATAAAACACAAAATATTTGCAATATTTCCAAGATACGAAAAGTTCTAAAGTAGTGATTAACAAAATTTAGTCAATAGATCATTGTGGCCTGTGGACATTCATTAGGTGGTATTTAAGCAGACATGTTACACATGTTATACAATTCATGTTTTGAATATAATACTAAGTGTGATAAGTAATTTATTATGAAGTGAAGGAACTTCATCCATCACTTCTCTTATGATAGGAAATGTCTTTTCAGTTACAAGCAGAAATATATGACATATTTTTTGACACCTGGGCCTTTTGTCTGGAGTTCCACATACCAAAAACATTAAATAAAAAATAAATCAATATTCAAAAGTTTGATTTGGAATGATCATGCATCTGTGACATAGGAAACAAGCAAAAACTTGATCCATCTGGTTGGTGGAGGATACTATAATCTAAGCACGGAAGTCACAAACAACAATTACTGAATACCTATGTTATGAGAATGGGAGATATGCTGTCTAGTAGGGGAAGTTATATTGGGTAGTTGTTAAAATCCCAAGTTTTAAAATCAGACTGGATGCAAACTCATACTATGTTGTCTACTGCTGGATGACTCTAGTCAACTTTTTTAAAAAGCAGTCTACTTTTTTAAACGTCTCCATCTGTTTCTTCATCTTAAAAGTAGGGTTGATTTGAGGATCAAATGAGGTAATGTATGTAAAACACCTACTGTAGTATCTAATACATAGTTAACCCTGAATAAATATTATCTGTAATAATCATTATATAAATAATTTAAGTATCAGTTGAGGTTCCTAGGCTATAACTATACACATAATGTACCAACAGTTGGGGCCCAAAAGAGGAATTGATCGATTTCATAAAAACAAAGTCAGAAAAAAATTCAGAAAGAAGTTGACCTCACCTCACGAGTTGTTAAAAACAGAGTAATCGGGCAGCCGAATTAGGGAAGTGCATTCCAGGCACAAAAAAAAAAAGCCTATAGAAAGTCGTAGATATAGGACACCACATTCAGAAACTGCAAGTAGCTTTGTATGGCCAGACCTAGAATATGTGGTAAACAAGGGAGAGCGCGACACTGTGAAGGGAAGAATATGCCACACTAAGGGGTTAGGCTTAATCCTACAGGCAAGAGGGACTACTCATCATTATAGTAAATACACTCTTTCTAAACAAAGATGGAGCCCCTCATACTGCAGCAAAGACACTGAAGCTGTTCCAGGCAGTCCCACAGGCTGTACAGCAGCAATTACAATGCCTAGAGAGGAATGATATTTTCATTGTCCAGACTGGTACAGGACTAAAGCACATAGAGCAGCAGGTGAAACAATAAAATGATAGTTAATGAAGACCAGCATCTAGACTTTGAGAAATATCAAGAAGAAATTGTCTGCAATTAGTCGATTAGTTCTAACATAAAGACACAATTGGCCTAGGGTGGTGCTGTCCTACAGAGCTTTCTAGAATAGTGAAAAGGCTCCATTATGCCTTGTCCAATATGGATTGTCAATAGCTCCATCTGACCATTAAGAATCTGAAATGACGCTAATATGACTAAGGACCTGAATTTTCTATTTTATTTAATTTTAAGTAACTCAAATAGCCACATATGGCTAGTGGTTACCATGTTGGACAGTATGAAATGTGGGATAATGCATCACGAAAAACAATAAGGGAAAAAAATTCTTGGCCAGATGAATTCAAATAGGATTAAGGCGTTACCTGTTCCCTAGGAAGAGGAAGAAGCTGAATCTACAACAAGATTACACTATATTTTAATTTTAACTCTCTAAGTATGTTTTTACAATTAAATTTTCCATTTAGCATACTTCTTTAGCATTCTATACCAAATGTGGCTTAATTATTTTAGTAAATGAGATAAGAGATAAGCCACCCTTAGTTGCTTGTGTATCATGGTATTCAATTAGTATTGGCCCCACCTTTTCAATATTAAAGTAATTCCTTTACAGTTTGTTAAAGAAAGCTACTGAGCCAGAAGGAGTCAAGTAGAAATTACAATTAAAATTCTGTGCTTTGAGTGTGCAAATCAGGTAAGCAACACTCCTTGTGTGGATCACACGTTACAACAACTAACTTAAATAAGTAAGACTTGCACACATACTAAGATCATTCAATTTGGGAATTTTTTTTTTTGCCACAGAAAGAGGCTTAGTTGTCAAGATAACTTAATATTTTTTTAATGGTAGATATGAGAACAAGTTAAATGCCTTATGATATTTAATAAGAGGCAATAATTCAGAAAAAGGGAAGATCTGTATTTCTGTTAGAATGGATGAAGCTGCACTTAAGCTCAGAAATTTAGATGTTTAATTATGAGGGGAAAATAGATGTTGGACAGAAATTAAGGACTTTAATTACAAGTGGAAAATATATGTTAGAGAGAAATTAAGGATTTTAAATTAAGGATAAATGACTCAGAACAGAGTCATTTATCTGACAGTTTTCTGGACTTGCAGTACAATTAATCTGAAAGACAGAAAAAAAAAACAATCCTTTGAGTAGCTGTTACTAATTAAGTTATCAGCTTTAATAACAAATGATACATTAGATCATGAGAAATATTGATCACTTCATGTCTAGGGTAGCTACTGATGGCTAACTTTAACTATTCGCAATAGAATAGAATTTTAACCGATTCTTTGGTTAATGCTGTATGATCTTAGTGTCTTTTAATAATGAGAGAGTTTCATGTTTAGGCTCAAAATATTGCATGCTGAATATCAGAATTGAAGTAATATGTCAAAGAAAGCAAAAACCTGAGTCTTTGCTCTATTGATCATGAAAAGTTTTGGGGGTCTTTGGTTGGAAAAAATATGGACTCAAATATGGAAATTGCATAGATCTCAGAACACCCTATAGCTTTTTAGATGCAAATCACTCAGTCTTTTAACCACAAAAAGGTGGTCCTTCTTGTCTCCAGCTTATCTTTTTAGAGATTCTGTTTTTGAGGAAAAAGAAGAATCTTGAGAAAACATAGTGACATCAATTTTCTGAAACACTCAGGGAAAATAGACTCACTTTTTTTCAAATTAAAGTTTCATTGTAGTGCTCAGCATATTTGTTTCTGCTTGAATATGGTAGTTTTAGTCCTTATTTCCATATGTAAAAGTCCTTTGAATTATATTTTTCTAAATATAGAAAAGAACAATAGCAGCAAAAAAAAACAATGTGTCCACTACACAGAATTAAGAAATGTTTGCCTACTTTATAGTTTCCCAATTGTTTTCAGATGTATCATGCGTCACCCACCTCAGTTCTGTAAAGGAGCTAGAACAGTTATCATCCAAATATTTTAGTTGAAATATTAAGAGAATTAACCAAATTCATACATAAATAAAAGTTAGTTTAATGACGTTAGAACCCTATTTCTTAAAAAATTCTAACGTGGCGCTTTTTTATTTTTCTAAGTTTTGTAACCCATTAAATCAGGAAGCCAAAAGAATAGATTTCTTCCATAATTCACAGATAGTTTCAAGAATTAAAGGGTGTCAGAAAATTTATTCTCTTTCACTAACTATACATGGCCACTTTGGACTGTACCTTCCTGTAGATAAATTCAAGTTTCAGCTCTGAGAATATTATACAACCTATTTCTTTGCTCTTACCAAAAGAGAGAGGAAAATATGACTTTCCTCCTTTATAGGGTCATGACAGACATCACATCCAAATTATATTCCTATCCTGTAAATCTGTGACTAAGGTTCTAAAGCGGTAATAAATCAGATGTATAACCTCACTTCACTGGTTATTGAAAAGGCCCTTGTAAATTGCTGAGAAATGTCCTTCAAGCTGAACTACACAAGCCAGGTACTGGGTTAGGGACAAAGATACCAGCTGACAATAGGCAACTCTGTTCTCAAAGATTTAAGGACAAATCATTCCAATTTAATACAGTTAGTCCCTTTTCTCTATCAGCTTATTGCATTTATAGGTTACATTAGAATATATCTTTCCTGGTAAATTTTCTTGAAGTGTAAATGGCTTCAATCCTGACAAACAAAAGTGCAACATCACTTAATTTGCTATGACTTAGATTGTTTCCCTGCTCCCATAAAGGTGGTTTTGGAATGCTTGAAGATATCTTAGATGGGGGGGAAGACATACTAAGTCATCCATAATAGGGCCCTAGTAGATTACCCAAAGAAACAACATTCAGTTGTCTCAGGACAACTGCCTTGGGTGACGAGTTTCATCTACAAAATGGAAGTCCTGGTGCTTTAAAAATCACAGTTTAATTATTTTTATCTGAAATTGGAAGCCCTTATTCAAAAGAAAAGGAGCAATTCCAGTCCTCAATGGGTTTTCTAATGAGAAATTTGCTCTAAGGTTGGATGAGTAATCTAAATACATCTCTGCAGCTGCTCCAATTAAATGAGGATGACTTAAGTAAACAAAAGCTTTAGCATATGATTTCAAAAAAACAACAGTATCTTGCGGATTCATGCTTGGAACTGATTCAACTATATAGTCTTTTCTCTCAGAAACTGAATGCACATCACGACGGTATTCTTTAATACAGTCTCAAGCCTGCCTTTTTTTCCACTTTCGAATTGTTAGGAAATGCCTGTAGTCTGTAAAAATGTTCTACTCAGACACTGTTGCTGGAATCCTGGTCAACGATGTGCAGTTTTGAAATGACGAGCTACATTTCCATTTATCAGTCAGATATTAAGAACATCTGTTGGTTGAGCTCAGTGGAGGGGAACATTGGTTGGCCACCACAGAGAGAAGTTTGCACCAGTCACAGGGACTCCCTTGGCTGTCCAACACTCGGCTGCTTCTTAATAAGCTTAAATGAATTGAAAGTTCTTGGCTTTCTCTCTTTACAGGGAGTGTCTCATGTAAGATTATAATCATGATAATACAATGTTTTACATTTCTGTTTTGCTGTTAATCTGAAGAGACTGCAAAATCTTTCAGAACTACAGGGTTTTCAACAGCCATTTTTGAAACTGAGCTGTGACTGAGGCAGAGGAACTCATCAAGCCATCCAGATTTACTCTGCAAGCAAAGAATACCACAGCCTAGAAGACTCAAAAGAGACCACAAGAACCATTGTCTAGTGCTGTGGCTTTTCACTTCCAAAGAAATGTATAACCTTTCAAACCATTCCTCTGACTCCACAAAGCTCCTACTTAACTTTGCTATGAATCTATACATCAGGAACATTTTCACTCTATTCAAGAGATGTCATACCAGGCACATATAATGTGTTGGCATTATGATGCAAATTGCAAAACAAATGCCAATGAGAGCTAATCCTTTTTATTAGTTAATAGCAATAGCATTTACAAAACTCAAAACAGACATGTTTAATGAGATATTTGAGTCTGGAAGTTTGGAAAAAGATCATTCTGAGTACTTCAATGTTAACTTTAGTTCACAGTTACTTGACCCATGGTTGGAGAGAAGATGTGTCATTTCCTCTTTTGTGAAATCACTGTCATGGAGAGGCATCACTAAACTCTATTCATTAATTGAAATACTGAAGATAAAGATTAGGAGAAGAGCTATACAATTAATATTAAGAGCTACATGCAGGACAGGTTCTTTAGAGATTCTGCCACTGGAAAGCTACAAGAAAATGTGTCTTCCATTCGCACATTTTTTGCACAGTAAACAGATCTAAGGGAAGTCGTCACAATTCCTGGGGTTGGGCATTAACCTCTTGACCCCAAACAAGTTTCTAAGCAATAGGACAAAGAATCATGTAAAACTACTCTTCCCTGAAGATTCTTCCTGGAAATCCTCCCTGCAGATCTAGAGCCTTCTCAATCCATATTCCATCTGAGTTAAGTGGAACAAGCCTACTCATTTGCGTATCTCTCAGCCTAACTCAGGTCTTAATTCCATGAACACTATCATTTAACCACCTCATTTTTAAGAATTCTTGTGGATTCAAATATTTTTCTAGTTCTAAATTGCTACTGCAAGTGCTTTATTTCCTGTGAGATTTTTCCAGTATAATTTGGTACATGGCTTTCTGTTTCCGCAAGTTGATCTATAATCATTAACATGGTATTGATTCAAGAGTATACAGGGTGTACATGCTTTCAAGGCCCAGAAGAATATATGCATATTACAATTTTCAAACCCCAACCCGTTGGGGTAGAAAAATATCCCAGGGGACTTCAGGCAGTTTCATATTGGTTGTTGGAATACTCACTGTGTCTGAAATATGGCAACAGTGTTAATAAAAGTGAAGCAAATATGCTATTTTGCTTTGTTTCAAGAACAGTGCACTTGCTTTTACTAGATTTCAAAGCAAATCAGCAAATTTGCTGGATAAAACCTAGAATTCAGTTTACTGGTATTTTCATACATACATTATGAACAAAACTTGTACTCTGTTGTGAAGGATTGGCTAAATCTACATGAAAGTTTTGTAAATTTCTAAAACCTTTGGTCCAATGCCAAGAGACATGAATTATCTTAACAACCATACAAGTACTGGAATACTGTAGTGACTTTTTAAGTAGGATTGTACGGATTGGCACTAAATTGAAAGTTTTCAGTATTTTCCGAGAAAGGAAACTACTAACTTGATATGATTCACAAAAAAGAGTTGTGTGGTCATGTAAGTTTGGGAAACCCTGAAGCCTCCTGTTGAATATTCTCAAAGCACAACAGCATACTCAAAGTTATGAGAAGTACTGCAGTATAGAACCTTGTTTAATTAATTTCACCCAAATTCCCCATATCTATTAGCCACAGAAACCTTTCCTCGTGTGGTATTTTTTCTCATACATCATCTGTGACACTGGTGTTCCCAAAACACATTAATTGTATAGCTGCTTTCATCTGTGAGATTTCTCCACTTCTTATTATTCAAATGATAGACAACATAAAGAATAATGACAGATTATTCAGAAATTTGTTTTAAATTACTTGACTCATTTGTCTGTATCTCATAACTTGACTTACAGTTCCTTGTAAGAAAGGATAGCATTCATTACTGTTGCATTCCCAACTCCTATTAGGTGTTCAGTAAACGTGTGCTAATTAAGTAAATGAACAAACATGCTCCAGATTTTCATTATCGGGTAGGATATTTACGGAAGTACCTACTTTAAATTTGTTACTAGATGTTGGCTTGATATAGTGCACTAGTTCAGTTATAAATTACTTTCTTAACAGCATTTTTCATAGGGGGCTGTTAGGTTTTGTTTCTACAAGTTGAATTTTAGATTTCACACAGTAAATCTATATCGTTTGGAGAAAATCTAGACTCAAGCAAAACGGTAAAGAAAAATTAAGTCAATGATTGATGAACATTACTCTGAAAGGAAGAAATCTATGAGAGGACAACATAAATTTCCACTGAGTATATTATAGCTGATATCCTCCAAACCTGAAAAATTATATACAATTATTTTTCTTCCAGTTACTGAGTATACTATGACTAATATCCTCCACACCTGAAAAATTATATATAATTATTTTTCTTCCAGTTACTAGGAGCCCTACTAGATACGGCTATGAAGGGTCCGTAACGATAGTGACCAGGAAAAGAGTCATTGGTAAAGCATACATTTGGTTGAGGAACATAGAGGTTTTCTCTTACACTCTTCAGAGATATATGGGAGGCAAGAAACTTTGTATAGGTATCTAAGTTTGGCATTCTCTTACAAAATTTAGAGGAAGGATGTATTATTTTCTCCCAGATATTCCATAAAACAGATTCTCAACTATTATATATCCTCTTATACTTTTAAGTTACAATTGCTAATATAACACTATAACATTAATAATTATTGTGTGAAGGCACTATACATATATACATGCATATGCATATATATATATGCACATAGATACACACACACACGTATGTATGTACCCTATTATCTCATTAGGATTTATACGATCTCATTAAAATCCCACAACAACTTACATAAACATATGTGCCCAAACTTCTTTGGGATACATATATTTTAGGCATAACCAACCAAAGAACACAGAAAAACAAATGCAGAGAACTAAGGGATAATTATATATAATTAAGTAGCTCAAACAGATAAATTAAGAGATGGCAATAAAGAATTATATGTTTAATGGTTGATTGGTTCAGATTGATTTAATAATTACTCCATATCTTTATATTGAGTGACTAGCAGAAGAATGCCTCTTCTGGTACAGCAGCACTTGTTCCAAGAAGAATATGCATTTTAGTGTGCCTATTTGGATTCATGTCTATATATCAAGGGGTTCCTTTTTAAGTGGAACTGATCAGTCTAAATCCATAGAGATTTTAATGATTTCACAATATGATGGGAACTGTTTGCTTTGTAACTACTTGCGAAAAAATCCACTATATATACAGGAATTGCCTGATGCGCTATTGCTGGTCAAGACATACTGAAAAATAGTAAGCAGTGAAGAATAATCTCCCAATGCTCTAGATTCAATATCTCATTATTTATTAATTAGGGATGCATATCTATTGTCTCGGCACCATGCTACAAATGCACTAATGCTAGTCAAACAAGCACCACAGCTTATGATCAGTGGATATTTAAAACCGAGTTCTGGAAAGCCATCTAGTTTAGTCATCAGAATCGTAATGACCCTTTAACCTTGGGCTCAAAAGCTAGATTTTGTAATAAATCACTTTGCTTAAAAGTCAAGAAATCTACTTCTCTAATATCTCTACATTTAAAATTATACAAGAAATAAAACTGCCAAAATACTTTCCATTTTATGCTGCTATTGGCACTTCAGGATATTACTACTTCAGACAAAATCAAGAATGTCTGAGTGCAGAAAAATCCAAGAAATCTTTGATGTTCCATATCAGACAGAAATGCTTCAGACTGTCTCCTCTGGAAACATCAAGCTGCATGCCCTGGGACAATGCCTACAAGATACAGACACTAATGAGTTATTTTCTATTGTTATTCATTGTACGGCAGTGCCTTATAATTATGCAAACTATATTGAAGGAACAATTTAAAACCTAATGAAGATTAAGAAAAATCCTCACATTATCATGTTCATATAAGTCATATTTGTGTTATTATCTACATAACTAAGTGCATTTGGATATGTCCCTCCTATAATAAATCAACTTGGATGTATTTTGACTTTCAAGTTTCTTCACACACTGGAGTAATAAAATTGGAACTGACCTTCCCCCAAATTAGTTTATATTGAATTGGTACTTGAGAGAACATGAATCAATGTGACTTTTTTAAGGCTGCATTTTTCATATCCTCTTTGATCATTCAAATTCTTGCAAAATATCAATTTAAGTTGTTATGAAAACATTTGAATCCCAAAGTAGAACACTAGATTGTTTAATATAAAATTGCCGGAAGAATCATTCCTAGATCAAACTCTACACACTGAATCAAATTCAACAGAGTTATGCAGGCATTTGAATTGATTTTGTGGTATGTGCCTGGAAAAAATTACAAAATTATAAGATGCTGATTCCTTCCCCAAAATTGTTCTTCCAATCCAAAAACTAGAAAAGTTAACTATAAGGCAATACAAGTAAATACTATATAAATATATTGGAAGAAACCGTCTCAAAATAAAAGTTTCAGATAGTATAAAAGAGTGAAAAATCAAATATACCCCACTTCTACTTCTCAGCTGTGATCCACTTAATAATTTATTATATAATCTTCTATACATTTTCTGTACATATGCAAAGAAGAGCATTCTACAAATCTATTTACTAAGATGTTTTTAACATCTCCCCAAGTAGATCTATATCAATTTTTGTAATGTCACTCATGGATTTGCCATAATTTAATCAGATCCTAATTTATGGGCATCTCCACTGTCTGCAGTTTTGGATTTTACATAACAATGCCATGACAAGCGTCTTAAGCATTTATCCTTTGATGACCCAAGTACACTAATGGTAGAATTGCCATGTCAAAGGCCTGCCAAACTGCCCTCTATAAATTCTGTCCTGATTAATGCTTCTCCCAACCTCTGGCATGTGAAATAACCCACTTAACTCTCATCGCTTAGGGAAAAGATTGGGCCACATCCGTCCAGCCAACCTTTAACAACATCTTAGTCCTCGCAACATAATCCTCTGATGAGGATTTTTAGCAGAGGAGGAAACTAAGATTCAGCAAAGTTGGGTGGAAGCAAAACCAGGATTAAAATCCTGGTGCGCCTACTTTCTATGTTCATGATTTTTCCAGTCCACCACGTTCCCATGCTGCGGGTTCTTAATTAAAATTCTGTAACTTGCCCACCAGCTGTCTTTTGGTGTTTCACTGAAGACATCAAGCAGTATTTGACTGAGAAGCAAGAGTAGCTTCATTATTCTATTCAGAATGTACCTAGAATCAATATTAATCTTAAAAATGGGAGAAGTGGTAGGGACTAGTTTAAGAGATGATATAAGGAACTTTTTTCTTTTCAGTCTCTTGAGATTTTTTTGTTTGGTTTATTTGATTGTCCAATGATAGCAAGGCTCTGGATCTCCTAAGTACCAGGAATTAACAGTATTGTAAATCAAAGTGGTCCATATTACATGGCAAAGTAAACTCAGTCTTGATTATCTATTTAAACTCAGTCTTGATTATCTATTTACAATTGAACTTTCTCCAGAAAGGATTAAAGGTATATATAGGAACATCTGGGAGAACAGATTTGTAAAGAAAGTTACTAAAATGTGTCTACATAAAGCACATAACTAAGGTCAACAAAAAATAAATTAAAAAGTAGTCAAGTGAAGGGTGGTAAGATGGTGGTTCAGTGGCAGAATTCTCACCTGCCATACCAGCAACCCAGGTTCGATTCCTGGTGCCTGCCCATGCAAATAAAAAAAAAAAAAAGCAGTCAAGTGAAAAGAATGCGTACCAAGGAGCCAGTACTTAATTTCAAAATCTTCCTCCATCAAAAACATTTACTTCATAGGTTATTAGGAGGCAATATAAATGGCACAATGCTTTCCCCACAAGGTTTTTACTGAATAAACATTTGTTAAGCACTTACCATGTGCCAGATATTATGTTAGGTTTTGAGCTGTCCAATATGGTACCCACTGGCCACATGTGGCTATTAAACATGTGAAATGTGGCCCATGTGATCTGAAATGTGCTGTACATATATATATATATATTTTCCTTCCCCAATGGGGAAGGAATCAGCATCTTATAATTTTGTAATTTTTTCCAGGCACATACCACAAAATCAATTCAAATGCCTGCATAACTCTGTTGAATTTGATTCAGTGTGTAGAGTATGCATATATAATTATATATATATATACACACACACACAAATACACACTGAATTTCTAAGACTTAGTACAAAATATCTTAAAATAATTTTTATAGTTGTATGTTAAAATGAAAATTATATACATGTTTAAAATTATATTTTTAACTGGACTGTGTAGCTCTAAACACATTTTCTAAACATTAATGTATTATATACCACTTACCTGTGGTGCTTGATATAATGCAGATTCATTGTTTCAGCAGGTCTGGGATAAGATCTGAGAGGGTACAATTCCTAACCAGTTCCCGGGTCATCCTTATGCTTCTAGTCTGCAGACCTTACTTTGGACATGTGCTACTCAAAGTATTATACACTTGCTGATCTGCAAGCGTCTGTTACCAGTCCAAGAGAAGTGGAGAAGAGAAATTGAGGAACTGAGAGTTAGCATTTAGAAATGTTGATAGTAATTAGACATTAGCATAGCATGATCAACGAACTTGTCATACTTAACAGGGTGAATAGGTCAGTTTGGATGTTACCAAACTCATGTGGTGAGTGCCACGAGGCACAAGCTGAGTACTAGTCATGACCAGTAGGCTATCTGGTGTTCCATGATGACAGATTAGAATGTGAAAAGCCAATCCTTTAACACAGTAGTTTGGGAAGCACTGCTGTAGAGTATAGATGACCCTGACCGAAGAGAGTTCATAGTGTAACAGAGTGTGGCATATTAGAAAATTTAAAAGTGCCACAATTAAATAAATGTAAGAAATGTTGGATTAAACCAAGTTAAATTGGTTACTTTCCTGCAAGACTTCTCAGAGTCTTCAATATGCTAATCATTCTTTCTATTGCCAAAAGAGCACAGTATATAGTATTTCCCAACTGTTTTGGTATCAGAACACCTTACCCTTAAACCATCACCTTCACCACATCTTAAGCAATAGTGTTTTGTGGGGTTACCAGTATCTGAAATCACTCTCCTAAATGAGGTATTGAAGGTATCTTGCATTTTTCAGCCATTTGAGAAACATGGATTAAATAATAATCCATGTTTTATTTATTGCCATGACCCTGAAGATGTCAAGGTAAGAATACCCTTAGTCATAAAAACCTATAAAATACCCATGTTAATTTTACTGAGACAACAATGTAATAGTTTTTTTGTTTATTCATTAGGGAATAACTCATAATAGCTGTATCATGCTCACTACGGTTATGAAGTTAAAGGGAATACACGATGTTATTTCACTAAAGCATTCTGAGCACCTAAAAAACAGTACTCTGAGGATAGAAAGTGATCAATAAATATGTTTTAATAAATATGCAGTGATCTTATATAAAAAACAGTACTTTAATAGCTAGTTTAAATCTACTTGTTGTAGAAAGAATGGAAAGATACAGACCCTAAAGAGGAAAACAAACTATTCATAATCCTCACAGTTCAACTTTCATTTGCACTTCAGTGTATAAAATTCAAGACAGTTGTTATCTCAATAAACATGACACTATACTCCATGCTGCACTGTTTCTTAAAATTATCTTAAGAATATATTTCCATGTAATATATAAATAAAACATATTAAATTATATACATTATTTAATATAAACATATTAAATTATATACATAATATAATATATATTATTCATATATTATATATACATTTATTTATATATAATATATTATTATATTAAATTATATATAATATATAATTATGCATTGTTTAATATAAACATATTAAAATATATTATATAATTGAATTGTATATATAAATAATAAAATTATAAATAAAAACAGCTTCATTATAAATGGCTTTATCAGAGTTCATATATGAATGTGCAAAATTTAAGAAATGTTCTACTACTGAAGACTTCATTTATTCTTCCACCTCCCTTCTCTTCCACCGCTCTGTCTGTAAAGAAGTAATCTTTTGGTCAAATCTCTGTGTATATCCCTTCTACCAGTTTCATTAGGAAATATTCATGAAAGAACATGTACATTTAAAATCCTATGTTATGCATTTCCAAACTATCCTTCAGAAAGCTCTAATACCCCAACAGGTAGTACAAAAAACTAATGTTCAGAATTTCAACTGAAAATCAGAGGCTATGCCTCAAAAACTCCACTTTCATCACTATTGACCACAACATCACAAATAGCAACCATTAAATAACCATATGGCTGTGATGGCTGCCACAAAATACTTTAAAAACCTAACCTTTCCTTCAAGAAACCAGCCTTAAAGACAGTATAGCATAAGGATCTTGTCCTTAAGCACACAGGAAGTGAAAAATCTCAGAGCCCAATACAGGAGAAATAACACAATATGGAAAATTAGGCATTACGAAAGAATTCTATCAGGTAAAACTTAAGTTTTAAAATTTTGTGCCAATGAGAGTGGCAAGATAATTCAGCAAGAAAACACTCATTAGAGTGATGTCATCAACATGGCAATGTAAACAGCTATTAAAAATCTCTTCCCAGAGGTTCAACGTAAAAAATAAAAAAAAGGAAAATTTGGAATTTTCCAGAGCTCTGGAGGAAGGTATAGACTGAAGAAGGTCCCTGCAGGTATGGAATTGAACAGAAAGATAAATATCAGGTAGGAAATCTCTGTACCGCAAACGGAGGGTCCTCTCTCCTCCCCCCACTTGGTCTCACACCCAGCACAGGTGGGACACAGAAACAGCAGCAGCAGTGCCTTCCATGGGGGAAGAATAACAATCCTCTCACAGCAATGAGACAGATGCCCGATGCCTGGAGACCCGGAGCACAGGAAGCACATGTCCATATTCCCAGGTCACTGAGGATTAAAGAGTCTGAGAAAACGTGGACACAGTCTCTATTTCCAGACCTGGGTCTGAAAGCCTTTCACTATCCAAGAAGGAAACAGGAACAAGAGGTCTGATACCTGCCTGGTGGCCAGCCGAATACTGGGTCAGCTGGGGAGTACTCTGCCACAGATAAACTGGCGGATACAGCCCCACACTGGGCCCCATTTTGGCCAGTACAGCAAGTTACCATACAGAACTATCTGCTGGATAAAACAGGAAGTACAAGGGAATTAAAGGACTTTTTCAGATACTCTCCAGAATATCAGAATCATTGGGACTGGTCTAGACCCCCTGTTCAGCAACCAGCCCCTATGTTAGCTAAGAAATAAGTATGACCCAAGTGTTAAAGCAATGACCTAAAACAAATATAGGTCTTCTATGCTAGTGAAATACAGAGCATCATGTGGACCCAGCAGACATATTATACCACAAATAGAGACCTTGCAGTGGTCATAGGCCCATCCCCCATCCTGAGGGAAGCCACTGAGGGCATCTGGTTCTGGGGGGTGACTGGAGGAAGAGCCAACAAAAAACAGAAAAACAAGAGCTGAAAAATTCTGACCACTTAAAGGGAAGCTATGCTAGAGTTCTAGAATAAGTTGAACTGAATGCCAAAGGACAGATGGAGAACAAAGTCAGCCATCAAGAGAACACTAAGTAAAAGAGTGAATGACCTCCCGGAATCTAAATTAATCAAGGAAATCAGATACCTTGACACCAGCTAAAAATGAAGATTTGGCCTGGTCAAAGGAAAAAACTAACATCTTAAAGGAGATACAGGATTTGAAACTAATTAATGTTCAAACAAACATGCTAAACCAATTCAAAAATAAAATCAATGAGTTGAGGGGCAGTGCAAAGGTGGCTCAGTGGCAGAATTCTTGCCTGCCATGCCAAAGACCCAGGTTCGATTCCCAGTGCCTGCCCATGCCAAAAAGTAAATAAATAAATAATCAATGAGTTGAGTGAAGATATGGAACAAAAGATGAAGGATATAAAGAAGACAATAGGGGGACCATTAAAAAAAAGGTACTCAAAAGTTTGAAAAACAAATGGCAAAACTTATGGAAATGAAAGTCACAACAGAGATAAAACACAACAATTTACAATGGCAGATTTGAAGAGGCAAAAGAAAGGATCCATGAACTAGAAACCAGGACATCTGAAATTCTATAGATGAGGAAAGAATGGAAAAATATGAGCAGAGTCACAGGGAATTAAATGACAACAGGAAGCACATGAACGTATGTGTTAGAGGGATCCCAGAAGGAGAAGAGAAGGAAAAAGGGGCAGAAAGAATAATGGAGGCTATAATCATTACATATTTCCCATCTCTTATGAAAGACATAAAATTACAGATCCAAGAAATTCAGTGTACCCTAAACAAAATTAATCCAAATAAACCTACTCCAAGACACTAATCAGACTGTTGAATATCAAAGGCAGAGAGAAACTTCTCAAAGCAACAAAAGAATAGTGATGCATCACATAAAAGGGAAGCTTGATAAGACTATGTATGAATCTCAGCAGAAACCATGGAGGTGAGAAAGCAGTGGTATGGTATATTCAAGATACTGAAGAAGAAAACCTGCCAACCAAGAATTTTATATCCAGCAAAACTGTCAGTCAAAAAAAACGAGGGTGAGTTTGAAAATATTTTCAGAAAAATTGACACTGAGAAAATTTTGTGAACCAGAGACTTGCTCTACAAGAAACACTAAAGAGAGTCTTACAGGTAGATAGGAAAAGATCAGAGAGAGAGAGAGAGACAAAGATCTAGAGAAGCATGTAGAAAACGAAGTTCAGTAAGGATAAAAAAAAAGAAAAAAGTAAGATATGTTATATCAGAATAATGCCATGAAGCATGCAACAACAGTGATAAAACTTGAGGACATTATGTTGAGTGAAATTAGCCAGAAACAAGAGGACAAATATTGTATGTCTCACTAATATGAACTAACATTAATGCGTGAGCTTTGAAAGTTAAAATTGAGAACACAGGTTATCAGGAGATAGAGGGTAGAGAGTGGGCATGTGATGCTGAAGAAATACAGAACGTTCAAGAGAATTGACAGTAAACATCTAAAAGTAGATAGCACAATACTATTTGATGAGAGCGCAATACTGTAAGTTGTGAGTATGGTTGAAACGGGAAGGCTAGGGGCATGTATGACACCAGAAGAAAAGATAGAAGATAAAGACTGGGATGACATAACTTAGTAAAATCTAAAATAAGAATGTCTTCACATGAAAGAAGACAAATGAATGTCAAAGTTGCAAGGTGTTGAAAATGGAATGTTATATGGAAAAATATAATCAAGCAAACAAGAGTCTACAGTTAACAGTTACATTGTAATATGCTTCCAATAAATGTTACAAAGGCAATACACCAAGCTAAATGTCAATAAGAGGGGTATATAAGGGAAGAGTATGGAAATCTTGATGGTGGGGGTGTCTCTCCTTTGTATTCTATTTTATATTATTTCCCTCTTCTTTCTTTGCAGAAAAAATGCAAATGTCTTCATATAGATTATGGTGGTAAATGCTTAACTATGTGATTATACCAGGAATCACTGATTGTTTACTTGGGAAGGATTGTATAGCATGTGAATAAAACTATTTTAAAAATAAGTAGAGGGGGTGCACAGGTAAGTTCAGTGGTAGAATTCTCTCCTGCCATGCAGGAGACCCAGGTTCGATTCCTAGCCCATGCACTTACCAAACAAACGAACAAAGAAACCCACAAAAACAAACCAAAAATTCAACAAAGTGGTGTTACAATAATGGAATGTTCACATGGAAAAATATTGCATTGTGACCCCACCATACAGCATACAATAAATAGATGATAGATAGATGATAGACAGATAGATAGACAGACAGACAGACAGATAGATAGATAGATATAGATAGATAGAAAAATGATAGATAAAGGAGAGAGAGATGTACCTATCCACGGTTGGTAGGGAAGTAGAATGGTGCAGCCCCTCTGGAGGTTTTGTGGTTCCACAGGAAGCTTAGTATAGCATTTGCCATATGATCCTGCAACTCCATTAGCAGGTATATACTTGGAAGAACTGAAAACAGGAACACAAATGAACATTTGTTCACTGGTGTTTATGGTGGCAGTATTCACAACTTGTGATGCAGGAAGGTGGCCTAAGGAACTATCAGCTAAAGAACAGAAGCATGAACTGTGGTGTACACATACAATGGAATACTGAGTGGCTGCAAGAAGGAATGAAGTTGTGAGGCATGCAACTAGGTGAATGAAACTTGAGGACAGGATGCTGAGTGAAATAAGCCAGAAACAAAGAGACAGACATTATAATCCTTCACTAATATGAACTAACTATAATGTGCACACACTGAGAATTAAGTTCAAAAGGATGAGTTATCAGGGGAAGGCTTATTGTAAAGGTTCCTAGACTGTAAACTCCTACAACAGTCACATCTATTCCTGCCCCTTGCATATAACTAACTGGTCGTTCCCTGGAACTCTGGGTATCTGTGTGACACCTGAGACTCAGAGCTAGAATTTTGCAGCTATGAAAGTCAGCATTACTCCACATAGCAACTGTTTAAAAAGCTGAAAAAGAATTCAGACTTCAATTAGACATATGAATGAAGCTGTATTTACTAAGGTAAATCATACTAAAGGGTAAAGAATGATATTCACTGTATTTTAAAACATCTATTTCTGTTTTTATTTGGTGCAAAATTTATTTTTTCTCTTGCACACTGTTTTAGTTTGGAAGCTGTTGGAATGCAATATACCAGAAACGAAACGGCTTTTAGAAAGGGAATTTAATACGTTCCAAGTTTACAGTTATAAGGAAGTGAAAGTGTCCAAATTAGGGCACCAACAAGAGGTTACCTTCACTCAGGAAGGGCCGACTGGTCTGGAACATGTCTGTCAACTGAGAAGCCACATGCTGGCATCTGCTGGTCCCTTGATCCTAGGCTCAGTTTCTTTCAGCCTCTGTTCCTACAGGGGTTTCTCACTTCTCTGGGTCTGGCTTTCATCTCTTGGCTTCCTTTTGCTCTCTCCAGGTTCTGGCTTGCTTAACATCTCATGGCAATGTCTGCTGGGCTCCAAGCATCTCCATTCATATCTATATCAGCTCTGCTGTGAGGTTTCTGAAGCTTTTGTTTCTCTTTCCAAAATGTTTCCTCTTTAAAAGGATCCAATAAACTAATCAAGACCCACCTGGAATGGGTAGAGTCACATCTCCATCTAAGCAAAGGTCACACCCACAAATGAGTATCTCATCTCCTTGGAGATAATCTAATCAAAAGATTCCAACCTACAGTATTGAATCAGGATTAAAAGAAATGACTGTCTCTACAAACAGAATCAGGATTAAAATACGGCTTTTCTGGGGTACATAATACTTTCAAACTAGCACACTATTTTATTTTAAATTTGTAGTCAGTTTACTCTAATGCCATAAATACATGGAACCTTGAATAGGAAGTGATATCTTGTTAGTTTGTACAGGTGAGTGAGATGCCACGATGCATGGCAGAATAATATGGGAAGAAGATAAAAAGTATTTTGTTGTTTAGATGTGGCATCTCTCTCTAAGCCACCTCTGGAGGTGAACTCACTGTCCTCCTTTCTATGTGGGATATGACTTCAGGGGTGTAAAATTTCCTGGCAATATGGGACAAGACTCCTAGGAATGAGCCTGGACCTGGTATCATGGGATTGAGAAAGCCTTCCTGACCAAAAGGAGGAAGAAAAATGAAACAAAATAAAGTTTCAGCGGTTGAGAGTTTGCAAATAGAGTTGAGAGGTCATTCTGGAGGCTATTCTTTTGCAGCATATAGGTATTCTTTTTCAACTTTTGGTGTATTGGAGCAGTTTAACTGTAATCCAATAGGCCTTATTTCTTGAAGATGATGGCATAATTATATAGCTTTTATAGAATGAGTGTGAGATTATGGAAAACTTGTGACTGACACCCCTCCAGTGTATGGACAGATGAGTAAGAAAATGAAGATAAACAATGATAGGAGGGCAGTACGACAGTGGCTCAGTGGCAGAGTTCTTGCCTGGCATGCCAGAGACCCAGGTTCAATTCTTGGTGCCTGTCTATGTAAATAAAAATAAACAAATAAATAATGGGGGAGATAGAGGGTGTAGAAAGCTTTGGATGTTGTTTTTTTTTTTTAACTTTTATTCTTACTTTTATTGTTTTGGGAGTAAGGAAAATGCTCAAAAATCGACTGTGATGTATACAATAATTCCGTGACCCACTGATTATACACTTTGCATGATTATATGGTATGTGAATATAGCTCAATAAAATAGCACTTAAAAAGTCACTCATTCATCTCACTCAGAAGTCAAGTTCTATATAATGTTTAAGGAGTAAAGGGGATGCATGGTGGAAAAAATAACACATTCCATGTTTTCTGAGAAGGGAGTTTCCATTATCATACATGGACAGCGCGCTAAACAAAGTTACACATGATAATGATCATAATGTTAGAAAGATCTTACCAGGTTAAGTGATGATTGAGTCAGTTCTGCTTATGTTATCACAGAATTTGAACATACTAAAGGATCACATATGCAAAGCATAAAAATGCAAAAATTATAAAATTTCAACATATCCTACAGACAAAAAAAAGTAAATAAGAGGAAAGCAATGCTAGCATTAATACTGCTTTTACTGTTATGTTAATATCATAATACTTTACAAAAAAAGAAAAAAAAGGGAAGGAAATAAGGAAATCTTTCTCTGAAATTATGACTAAATAAGAATACAATAATACAGAAGCCCTTTAAATTCTATGTTAGTACAGGGAAGAGAATTAATATTCGCTTGTAGCCCTAATGTTAAACTGAGATCTCATGATGTATAATAAATTCCATTATAAAAGCAAATTATATCATGTGTGTGTGTGTATCACACATACCTACCTTTACACATCATGGAACTGTGAGAATTTGAGATGCTAGCTCTGAATCCACAAAAGATATCTGACTGCAAATAGACTATTCAAGAATCCCAAACAATGCACAATCATGACTCAATGATCTTAGCTTGCAGATGCGAAATGTGTCTTTATTAAAAGGGTTATTTCTCAAGGCGAGTGCAACAACATCAATTAATCTCCATTTCTGAACCTCTACATGCACAATGAGGGGATCAGGGCTTGAAACGGTGCCATGGTGGGAAAGGGAAATGATGGAGAAGAAATGGGCTTTGAATTAATGAGCTGGCATACGCACGAGGGCCTTAATGGGCAACGCTGACAGGGTTCAATTATGGCAGAGTATGCAGCCTCATTACTGCCAGGGGCTGTCACTTTAGGGCACTGGTGCAGAGGCGCATCCAACTGACTCCAGACAGACAAAGGAAGGGGAACGTGAAAACAAAAGACATGTATAAACCATCCTCAGGAGCAAAGACCCTAGCCCTACTGCCCAGACACAACACACAGACGCATACACAAACACACACACACACACACACACACACAGAATGTGAGAGAGAGAGAGAGAGAGAGAGAGAGAGAGAGAGAGAGATTCTCAGCACCACTTAGACACCAACACACACTCAGATTCCTTGTATTTACTCAGGTGACATTCCTTCTAGTTTGGCTTGCTAATTGATTATTATACCAAGGACTTTTAGGCAGGAATATAACTGAATTAAAAGCTAGTATCAAGGCAATTTTTAAAAATGGGATCTCAAATAGTATTCCTCCTGAAAAAATTAAAAACTCCTTTTACTGGTCAGTGGTCCCTTATACTCCTATTATTCTTCATTACTTTGCTAGCCATTATCATCCTTTACCACATAATTTTTATTACAGAGTTAAAATTTAAAATGTAAAAGGAGGTATTTTGATTCCATGAATAACTGTATGTAAATTTCCTAGACTATTTAAATTCTCTTCATGTCTTTGGGTTTAAATAGAGGAGGAGGAAATGTGCTAAATTGAAATTTGAGAAGGCCAGACTAATAAAAGTTTCAGCAATGTGTGGGATAAAGTCTTGCAACAGAAAATATATTTCTAAAATGCATTCCATGAGTTCACTTAAAAAAGAAAAAAGGCTGCCTCTCATTCTTGTGAAAAATCCCTTCTGCCTCTATAAGTACAAATACCCATTTAACTAACTGATTAAAAAAACAATGGCTTGACATGAACAACAAAAATAGTCAGAGATATTAATATAAAATGATTGTACATCTATTATACATAAGCACAAATTTTGTCTTAATTTTTAACATACATATATATTTAGCATTCTTTGATGTTCAGTCTGATTTTAAGAGTTATTTGAATAAATTACAATGCTGACATGTTTCTCTCCCAGAAAAGCATCTCCAGGTGAATCTTTAAAACCTATCTTTAAATAATAATTAGGTTATTTCCAATTATATATGACCATTCAGAAAAAAAAATCCAATCTCAGTGAAGATAATTCAGGCACTGCTTTAATGGCTTTTAAAAAGAAAAACAATAGAAGCTCTGATGATTACTGAGAGGATTGTTTCCAACCCCCTTCTTGAATCCATCAAAAATGCTTACAGTTGAATTTAAGCCTAGGAGTACATTCACCAAATCAGAAGAAATGATCCATAAATGTACAGGGCACAGATTACTGGGTCAAATGAAGCCAAAGTAACAAGAAACATACAGAGAAAAACACCTTAAATGAGCGGGCATTTCTCATAGCAATGTACTATCCCTTGACAAAGACCAATATGATTTTACATTAAAAAAAAAAATTAAAAGTAGCTATTTTTATAAGAGATTCAAATTAGGGCCTTTTCTAATGTAAGTGAATGCCAAAAGAAAGGCACACATGATTTGACATGGAAAACATAATGGAAAGAGCCAAATGACTAACATTTCCATTTTTTTATATTACCATATATATTCTTATTTTAACCCTTAGAGGCAATTAGAACATAAGCAACATTAACTTATTTGAACAAAGTACCATTTTATCAGGGGTGATTACACTCTGGTGGTAGTTTCCAATCTGAAACAGTACCTCAGACCAAAGTTCATCTGGTCATCCTAGTGGTTCAAATCCAGGAACTTCTGGTACCAGGTACTTCCTGAGTAATGAGAAACAAGGATTGTTCCTGCCTGCCCTGAAATGGTACAAATGCCAGGCCCTCGTGACTGGCTGAAGTCTACCCACCCCAGCTTCTCATTCCACCACCCAGCCTCACCACTTTCGTCGATTTGAAGATCTCAGGAGTTCCTCACTAACTAAAATACCCAGAAGTCCTGCCATATGCATCCAACAAAATACCAGCAAACAAAATATTTTATCATGTAACATCCATTTTATACCAAGAGGAGCCAGGAATTCATGTGGCAATGACTAGCTCCATGAACCAGTATGTCACTTAGTCCTTTCAGTTTAGAGGTGGAGAAATTAAGGCAACCCTTACAGAGTTTTAACAGGATAGAAATATTAAAATGTTTATGAAGCATCCAGGTGCAAAGAGAGCCTGGCCACTGGAAAATATCAATTTTCTCCCTCCCTACCCATTACGGTAATGCATGACTTAATTATGTCCTAAGACCCGTGGCACTTTGTGGCTTACATCCCCATCTCAGATCTGCCAAGTATAAACCACAAGGGTGTAGGACGTGGACTGCCACAGCTCAACCACTAAAAATATACTTTATATATACCTCTGATCTCACCAACATAATTGGCACAGACCAAAACATACTGCAACTCATATCATCATTTCCTGTCTCCAGTGCCAGTTCAAAGAAAGATCTTGGCTATTTACTGGTCCTCATGATAGTCTTAAAAAGTCCCATGCAACTTTTATTCAGAAGATTTGTTGTTACTAAAATATGCTTTTTCTCTTTGGAAAATTTCAAATGCTATTGTAAGAAAGATTCTTTTTTTCCTTTTATGATCTGGAAGGTTGCACACCAAGCTATAAGCATGGTTATCAATGGGAAGGGGAAGGAAAAAAAGCTAGGAGGGAATATTTATAAAGGGGTAAAATTCCTAGTAAATATTTTTACACTCTACTGTAGAATTGATTTAAATCTTTGCCCTGTAGTCTTTTAACTTTCTATAACACCATGCATGCATTTATTTTTTTAAAGAAAAATAAAGGATTAACAAAAATAATTACTGGCATTTCTCCAGCTGAGAGATAGGTAGCTTCCTGCTGATTTTCAGCAGAAATTGAGTCTGTTTCTCATATCTCAATTCAACAAAATCTCATTGATTTTTAGTAGAGTTTCCATCTTGGGGAATGCCCCCACAGTCCTGGATCACAGACACATGGAGAGGGCACTTAGCAGTAGAACCTCACCTGACATGAGAGATGGATATAGGTAAGCCAAACTTGGCAAGCTTAATAGTGTAGCTTTCTCTTGGGAGCCAGATTTGATTGATCTGCCATCCCCAGAAGACTGACTCATCTTCAGTTAACAACATCCATTTTCCAGACTTGACTCAGTTAATGAGTCTTCTTTCACCTTCACCAGACCTCCAAGCTTCTCAATCTATGCCTGTGTTTAACAGCTACTAGATTCCATAGTCGGCCGGTGTTTGCTCCACATCTACCCTTAAACAAGCCATTCCACGTACACTCTAAAAAAGCAAAGTTCAAGCAACAATGATGGTTCTAGCTATGGAAATCACTCAAGAACCCAACCACCCTTTCCTTTACTCAGCCTCCTATCACTAAAGTGACCCAAAACTCATACACCCTCCTTTGATCCCGATTCCCTAGATTTACTTGAGCCTCCCTGGCTCAAGATACCTCCCTCTGATTTCAGTAACACAGATGTATTATTCTATGGCTCTATTCCATTTGGGGGACCTTGTAGATCAGTGAGTCTCAACTTGTAATGTGCTTGCCAGAAACCTCAGCTACTTAGTAGACTGCAGATTGTGTGTGTGTGTGTGTGTGTGTGTGTGTGTGTGTGTGTGTGTGTGTGGCATGGGCAGGGACCAGAAATTGAATCTGGGTCTCCAGCATGGCAGGTGAGAATTCTGCCACAGAGCCACCATCATACCACCAGAATGCAGATTATGAATCAGCAGATGTGAGGTGGTGCCTAGGCTGCTGGCCTTTCTAACTTGAGTAGCACATCTTGAGTAGATATCCCTTTTAGTTTCCTTGACCTTGTTATTCTTAATTGTTAGACTTTGCTTTCTCCCCTAGTATGGGTAGTCCTCTTGCTATGTGTAAGTTGCCCCTTTTCACACAGTTGTCATCATTGCAAGAGAAGCATAAGGCCATAATTAATCCATACCAAGACAGCTATTCTTATGAAAGAATGTCAATTCAGTTATTGTGGGTCATGAAGTCCAGTAAAAAAAAATCATCCTAATTACCACATATATATCTGGGATATTTAAAATACTAAATTTACTAGTCACTTACATGATCCTCTGTGTTCAATAAACAAACTAAGATAAAAATCTAGATCTGATTCTTATGCTATGATCCCATTTATGTCATAATATATTGGCCACACACTGATATCACCAAAACATACAGGCATGATAGAGGTTTCCTGTATATTTCCCAGATTATACAAAACTTGAATTCTATAAGAAACAAATCAGCATTACTTTACCCCAAAGTCACCTCTTCCTCAAATAGTACAGGTTATAAAGTAATAAGATAATCTCCTGTACAGGCAAACCACACACCTCTGTCACGGTCCTCTAAGGACACTTTTGCATAAGCATTTTTAGAAATCAGTCCTTTTCAAAAGATTTAAGGGAGGGGAGTGTCAAACAGTGTTTAACACCACAGTTAGCAGCTCAGACTGCTCTCAATCCTCTAAGCACACATAAATAAAGCCAGATTTCATTATAGGCCTGACAGTACGGTATGGCCCTAAATTTTTTTTATTTAAATTCCAAACAAAAGCTTAAGAGAAGAAAAGAGGTGCTTATTAAATAAAAGAATATGCATAAACTATTCTAAGAAATGAAACAGAGGGCAAATTCCTTTGAATCAAGAAACACCTTCACTATATTTCCTAACACTTTCCCAAAAATATATGAAAATTGTTTCTAACACATCTCTTCTTACATTTTAATTCTGTCCCTAATTTAGGTCATATCTTCAGCACTGGTAGTCTGATTACTAGAATCAATGTATATTTCCCAATGATACTTTTTAAACCAATGAGTTCTCTCTGCTTATGCCTCCTCTACCTCAAAGGATGACTTCCTTATTACATTTTTTTCATCTCTTATGACATTAATGACTCCTCTGAGTTACAAACAGTTTACTGTGCTTTCCCAGGTTCAAGAACACCTCCAGCATACTCAGTAGAGAACCTAGCATAGTCCCTGACTTCTAGAATTCGTATTCTAAAATAACCAATTCCATGTTCCTCAGATTTGCTTCCAAGAAAACCAGACCCTCATCACACCTTCGCAGAACAGTGGATACAAATGACAAAAATGATAAGAGTATGAATACGTATTTACCTCTTCACTAACAAGAACTGAAAAAGAAATTTAGAATGGACATTGGAAATAATTTTTCCCAGTACCCAAACTCCTGGTACTTCACTGGCAGTTAACTATTTTTCCTTTCTCTCATGTACTACAGAATTCAAAATATTCCTGGGCCTTTCCTAGAAGTAATCATCTTCATTTCTAATACAAATTCCCCTTGCTTTATAGATGATTTTATTTAGTATTTAGGAAGGTTGATATTTACTGTTCTTCTTCCAATTATACCTCATAAACAATCTGTATTTAAATCACCATTTTTTTCATGTATATTTGAAAAGCTTTTCAATTCTTGTTCATTCTTACGCATAGGTTCTATTCCCAAACCATGAGTCATGTTCCAGACGTTTTCAGTAAAGAATATTGGAGAAATATTATGCTATGATTACCATATGCTATGTTGCTACTTGAACATCCCCACCTCCAATTTAGTAGTCTGAGAAAGGTAGCACAACTCTGAGTATAATTACGGAATAAGAGATATGTCTCTTAGGAATTGAAAGAACTACATTAATTCAGGGGGAACTATCAGTTTCAAATACCAATAACTGTCCGTAACTTTGAGAGCAAGTAAAAATAAAAGAAACAAAATCCAAATATTTAAACTTTATACTGCCATTAAGAGTGTAGAATAAATGCAAATGACCTAGTATTAATTGATTCCTGTGAGTAGGATAAGTGTAACTTTTTAAAGAAGCACCAAAGGAGATTCCGTCGTTTCTAATATAGAAGTTTAACACACTTTTAATTAATCACTACTCTGGAAACTCGTATTTTCTGTAAATTAAATTACTTATGATGTCCAGACACAATAAACTCTGGTATTTTCTTTCTAAAAATGACAGCATTGCACATATTTTTCTAATTGAGAGAGAAGGGAAACAATTTCACTGAAAAAACCTATTCAATTGGACATACTTGGCAAAATGACAGATTAGGGTGGGCAACACATAAACTCCATTCATGATTTTGTTATCGCTTTTTGAATCAAAATCTGGAATTTAAGTGCCAGTCAGATATATTCTACCTTGGACCTGAAAATATGCTATATTCTTTCTGTTTATAATACCACCACAATAATGGAAGTTCTGTGATCATAATTTACCTCACTGACAGTTTTGGAGATAAGGCAATTAAAAGATTCCAGCACTTTCTTTAGAGTTGGATTGCCTCTTTAATGCTAACAGGAGTTTCATTTTTCCGGTAAAAGCAGGAGGTATGAATCAAACACCGTGGCTGATGACAAATTCAATCAGAATGTGCCATTTATACATAAAATCATCTTTCTGGACATTATCATGTTTGAATGTAAAATCAGTCTTATATTTTCTGAAGTTAGATACCACTCATTTTTTTTGCCCATATCACTTCCACCCAAAAGAATATGTTAAAAATTACCCATTGTATCTCAAACTTGGAAGTATACCTATTTTCTTGCTTGCATTTTCATGAAGGATGTGGCAAAAATGACAAGACAGTTATAAAAGGCAGCCAGCAGTTCCAAGGTCTTACTCCTGCGTCTGCTCAAGCACCAATAATAATTGATCAATACATTATCTCTCTCATTTCATCACCACTGTTCATTTATAATGTTATGGCAGAAACCACTTGGTGTTTGCCATAGGACTAATTGAGACATTTCACTGGGAAGAGGGAGTGTGGGTTCTCACACTCATCCTTGAAAGGCTACCCTCCTTAAAGAAAAAGAAGTAATTTTACAAGCAACATTCAGTTAACCAGGGACCTATGAGATGGTTTCAGGGCCAATACCATTCTTCTGGATAAATAAATAAATAAACCTCAGAGAAATAGCAAGAAGGCATACATTTAGAGAGTATTTCCTCTTTGATGAACTTTAGAAATTGTCTAGTCTACTTCCTGCAGTTAATATACATAAAAGCAGAATCCCAGAGAGGAAATGTGACTTGTCCAAGGTCACAAAGGGAGTTGGAAGCCAGAGGAAGAATTTGATCTCTTTACTGCCAGTTAAATATTTTGCCATCAGAATAAGGGTTTGACTGTATCCCATCATTAACAGTGTACTCCCAACTGTCCTGTCCTTCCCCTCTCCCTCATCATTAGACCATTGACAGTTCCCAAAACATCTCTGGGGAAGACTGAGGACAGGGATTTGGCCGCTGAAACCCACTAAGCAAAAGCACACAGGTGTACCAACTGTACCCTGGAGCATCCTCCATGGAAATAAAGTTTGCCCTGGGAATTTCAATGATTTTTGTAGAACCACAAACTACATAAAAGAACAAAGAGCTGTACCAACTCCTCTGGAGTTTTCTGCACTTCTCAAATGTCACCCAAACCCAGAACTGATCTCCCAGTAAAGCTCAAACGGGGCAACATGTTGCAAAAATCTATCCAGGATGACATAAAATTAATCCAGAGGAATTCTGGGACACTCCCCCACATGGCAGCATCATTCTCCAAAGCTGCAGGAGGTTTGCTGCCCACCCAGTAAGTATCTCTGCAGCTGACCCTCGTGGAGAGATGCCCAGAGCGAAGGGACCTCACACACCATCTGTATTCCAAGCCTGTCTATGGTATCACATATTGACTCCATTCTAATCATTATGTTTTCACAAACTGAAAAAGGAAAACTATAATTTGGAAATGGCTGCTGTTGTGTGTGTTTGTTTTCCACAGCCCCAGCACATAGCATAATGCCCAGCACATTGTAGGCACTAAAAGGTTTCTTAAAGTTTCTTTTTTCATATTATGATGTATTTGTGATTCTAGGTCCTGTTTTGAACAAATATGAACTGGCTCTGTTTATATATCTTAAATATTATACCAAACAAATTTTGGAAATATCGAAAGGGAATACTGATCTCTGAAATCTGGCTACTATTATTTTATGATATTTATTTAACATCTAGAAATCCACTTAATCTTGTGAAAAGATTTTAAATGACAAATTCACTTCTGAATCCAACTCAGATACCAATAGTTATGTATATGAGCAAAAAAAATACCTAAGAACCAAAGAAGAGGAGTAAACACACCCACACCGTATCATGCTTTATCTAAAGTATCATGTTCTCTGCAGCTGTTTCTTTATATTGCATGATGTTCACTGGAATGAGGTACAGAGAGGAGACTCCTCCTATGGCTTTTTGGTATTAAATAGCAGTCATTGCCACCTTCCTGGCTTCTCATCCAGAATTTTTTACAGACCATAAACAAATCTTCATAACCTTCTTCTCATTTGCAAAGTCACAAATGTTTTACTACAATCCTTCTAAACTTCCCCCAAATCTTCCTCTTCACAATGTCCTCATCTCTGAGGCAGAGAAGTTTTTCCAACTGCCTTTCTCCTACAAAATTATTTAAATCTTCAGAATAAATTGCCTCCCACAACTAGAACTATACCCACTCTCCACAAAGACCCTTCACATAATTTACACACATAATTTTTAAACTTAGTTTCTGTCCTCCAGCAGCTTGTATCAACACAAAGCTTTTCTGCCCTTTTATTCAACTTCTTTATTCATTCCCAAACCAAATACAGACAAGAAGACATTAGCACAATAAGAAGAATATGGTTATATTCAGTAGAGGAAGACTCTAAGGGACTCCAATGATGGCAAGAAGGTAGGTCAACCTATATTTAAAACTCCTGAAATGGGGTATACGTTATCACTAACGTATAGAGAAAGTGAATGGCTGGGAGATATGATTCACAAGATGTTATAAAGGCTCTGGCATATAACAGTCTCACTCATCTGCCTAAAACTCATTTAACTTTTGCATAACACTTGAGATTTACTCAAGTCAGAAAGTTTTACTTTTAACAAAACACAAATTCTAAGAGGAGCAATACAATGAATCCTATCAATTATTCCCAAGTTCATATACGTTAGATTGATTACCTAGTTCTCCTAACGACTAGTTGAGATCCCATATATATGGGAATCTTTGTGATGTGGGGACTGAAAGGAGAATGTTTTGTAGCATATAAATTAAGAAATAAGTTTGAAGTTTGAGAAAGGGAATATCAGGAAACAGGAGGAAGTAAAGAAAGAAAAAGTAGATTAAAACAAACGTCACTTCCCTCACAATTTTGGCACAATCCAAGCCTTTCTTCTACCTATGAAAGAGAAACAAAACTATTTACTCCTTTGAATTTCTGAGGATTGTTGTGGCCCTTGAGACTTTCGAAATTATCATGCACTTTAAAAACAAACCTTTAACCCCCCCCTAAGCTTTTGCACTCACATAGAGGAGGTTAGTAATTACTTCAGCCTAAGCAAATTCTGTTCTCTGTATAAGAGAAAAGGAATGAGCTGAAAGCATGAATGACAGAGAGAAAAATAAATATGAGACAGTCATCAGTCAAAAGAGGCAAAAACCAGCAGTACCTTACAAACATGATAAGGTTGATACTAGTGGTTCTTAACCCGTAGTGATTTTGTTCCTTGGGAGACATTTGGAATTTCTAGAGACAATTTTAGTTGTCATAACTGGAAGACGAGGTAAAGGAGGTGGTGAGCATGCTTCTAGCATTTAGTTGATTGATTATTGGACAGGGTCAGGGGTGCAGCTAAATATTCTAAAACAAATAGGACAGGTTCCTGCAAAAAATAATTAACCAGCCCAAAAATATCAATAGTATCAAGGTTGATAAACCTTGGCCTAGACTGATACAAAATATGAAAAAATGATTGCAGGAACAACCAAACAAGGATCTTTTGCCCATAGAAAAGGTTGTCCAAAGAACATTTCACTTGTGCTGATCTGAACATCCCAGAAACAGGCCTACGTTTCCTCCAAGAATTTATTAAGATATATGTAGCTATTAGTGTGAATGGGTCTAGATGAAATCCAAGACTTCAGCCCCAACTGAAAACCAAGGAATGTGAGCAGAAGTCAATATATCATTCCCCAAATATACAAGGTAACTTGATAAGATGAGAAACCTTATCTTATCAAGTTAAGATAAGAGAACAAGCAAAAGTCTTAAGAACAGAATCCAGATTTAGAAGATGACAAAACTTTGGGATTTTCAGCCCATCCAATGAAAAGTTTGAAAATCCAGATAAATCCTAATGATGATGATGACTGTAGCCAACACTGATTCAAAACTTCCTATTGCCATATACCATGCTAAATTCTTTACAGATATATCACGTGGTCATTGTCAACTACCCATTGCACAGTTAAGAAAAGTGAGACTCAGAGAGGTGAGGTAACAATTAGAGAGGGTCAATTTTAGGAATCAAACCTAGCGTGATGATTAGGATCATGTGTCTACTTGGCCAAGTGACAGTACCCAGGGGTTTGGTCAAGCAATCATTTGCCTGTGTGTTGCTGGGAGAATATTTCGTGGATTTAAATCATGAGCACATCGGTTGCATCCCTGGCTGACTACATCTGCTATTGGCTAAGGGGAGTGTCTTCTGCAATGAGTGACACAATCTAATCACCAGAAAATTTTTGTTTTTTCAGTAACATCCCAAATGATATTTATTAAAACATAGGAACTGTTAGTTGATTATAAAACAACAAAAATTATGCTGCTTAGTTTCTATGGCTATAAAACAATTAGTATATCTGATGCTAATGTTATGAGGCCCATTAAACATGGAATAAGATGAAGCAATAATCTTTTTCTGCTGCTTTTTAGCAATGTTATGTAGTTTTTATGTACAAGTCCTTTACATTCAAGTTAAGTTAATTCCTAAGTACTTGATTCTTTTAGTTGCTATTTTAAATGGAATTTCTTCCTTAACTGACTCCTCTGGTCATTGCTTGTGTACAAAAATGTTACTGACTTTTGCACACTAATTTTATTCTCGCCACCTTGCTGAATTTGTTTATTAACTCAAGTAACTTGGTCATAGGTTTCTCAGGATTTTCCAAATATAATATCATGTCATCTACAAATAATGAAAGTTTTACTTCTTCCTTTCCAGTTTGGATGCCTTTTATTTCTTTGTCCTGCCTGATTGCTCTAACTAGAACTCTTAGTATAATGTTGAATAATAGTGCTGACAGAGGGCATTCTTGTCTCATTCCTGATATTAGGTGGAAAGCTTTCAGTCTCTCTCCATGAGTACGATGCTTGCTATTGGTTTTCCATATATGTTCTGTATCATATTGAGGAAGCCACTTTGATTCTTATCTTTTGAAGTGTTTTTATCAGAAAAGGATGTTGAATTTTGTCTAGTGCTTTTTCAGCGTCAATTGAGATGATCATGTGATTTTCCCTTTTGTCTTGTTAATGGACTGTATTACATTAATTGATTTTCTTGTGTTGAATCATCCTTGCATTCCCAGTATAAACCCCACTTGGTCATGGTGTATAATTCTTTTAATGTACTGTTGGATTTGATTTGCTAGTATTTTGTTGAGAATTTTTGCATCTATGTTCATCAGGAAGATTGGCCTGTAGTTTTCCTTTATGTAGCATCTTTACCCAGTTTTGGTATTAAAGTGATGCTAGCTTCATAAAATGAAAAAGGGAGCACTCTTTTATTTATTTATTTTTTTTAATATATGGGCAGGCTCCAGGAACTGAACCTGGGTCTCAGGTATAGCAGGTGAGAATTCTGCCACTGAGCCACTCTTCTGCTGTCCAGGTAATATTCCTTTTTCCTCAATTTTTTTGAAAAGTATGAGCAGGATTGGTGTTAGTTTCTTTTTTTTGGCTTTTTTTGTTTGTTGTTTTTTGGAATGTTTGGTAAAATTCCCCTGTGAATCCATCTGGCCCCAGGCTTTTCTTTGTAGGAAGATTTTTGATGACTGATTGAATTTCTTTACTTGTGATCAGCTTGTTGAGACCTTCTATTTCTTCCTGAGTCAGTGTAGCTTGTTTGTGTGTTTCCAGGAACTTGTCCATTTCATTTAAGTTGCCTAGTTTGTTGGCATTGTATCCTCTTACGATTTCTTTTATTTCTTCAAGGTCTATGGTAATGCACCCCTTTTCATTTCTAATTCTGTTATTTTCATTCTCTCTCTTTTTTTCTTTGTCAGGCTTGCTAGTGGCCAATTAATTTTATTGATTTTCTCAAAGAACCAACTTTTGATTTTATTGATTCTGTTGTTCTTTTGTTCTCCCGTCATTAACTCTGCTTTAATCTTTGTTAGTTCTCCTCTTCAATTTGCTTTGGGGTTATTTTGATGCTCTTTCTCAAGTTCCTCCAGGTAAGCAGTTATGTCATAAATTTTTGCTCTTTATTGTTTTTTAATATAGGCATTTAGGGCAATAAACTTCCCTGTCAGCACAGCCTTTGCTGTATCCCATAAGTTCTGATATGTTGATTCTCATTTTCATTCATTTCCAGATAGCTACTGATTTCTCTAGCAATTTCTTCTTTGACTCACTGGTTCTTTAAGAGTGTGTTATTTAACCTCCATATATTTGTGAAAGTTCTCATTCTTTGTTGGGTATTGACATCCTGCTTCATTCCATTGTGATCAGAGAAAGTGTTTTGAATAATGATTTTAAATACATAAAGACCTGTTTTGTGTCCCAGCATATGATCTATCCTGGAGAATGTTCCATGAACACTAGAGAAGAATGTATATCCTGGTGTTCTGGGGTATAATGACCTATATATGTCTGTTAGGTTGAATTCATTTATCAAATTGTTTAACTTCTCTATTTCCTTGTTGATAATCCGTCTGATTGTTCTATCTATGGAGGAGAGTGGTGTATAGAAATCTCCTACTATTATGGTTGAAACATCTATTGCTCGCTTCAGTTTTGCCAATGTCTGTCTCATGTATTTTAGTGCTCCTTGATGGGGAGCACAAATGTTTATGATTGTAATTTCTTCTTGGTGAATTATCTCTTATTAATACACAGTGTCCTTCTTTGACTCTTATGATGTCTTTACATTTAAAGTCTATTTTATCCAATATTAGGATAGCTACTCTTGCTTTTTTTGGTTACAACTTACATGGAACATCTTTTTCTACTCTTTCACTTTCAATCTATTTGTATCTTTGTATCTAAAATGAGTCTCCTGTAAGCAGGATATAAGTGGATTATATTTCTTAATCCATTCTGCCAATCGATCTTTTAATTGGTAAGTCTAGTCCATTAACATTCAAAGTTATTTCTGAAAAGGCATTTCTTGAATCCACCATCTTATCCTTTGGATTTTATTTTTCAAATCTATATATTCTTTTCCCTCTTTCTCTTTTTATCCTTTAAGATACCCTTACTGGTACTCTTCACTTCTGTGCCCTCCTCCAGCCCTCCCTCTCCCAACCTTTTTTTCAACTGGCAGAACTCCCTTTAGTATTTCTTGTAGGGCCTGTCTCTTGTTGACAAATTCTTTCAGGATTTGTTTGTCTGTGAAAACTTCAATCTTTCCCTCGGTTTTGAAGGACAATTTGACTGGGTACAGAATTCTTGGCTGGAAGTCTTTCTCTTCCAGGATCTTAAATATATCATATTTAATATATATAAGACTTCCATAGTGCCAGTTGAGTAGTCTGAACTAAGTCTTATGCGTTTTAGCTTCTATATAGTAGACTGTTTTATCTTGACACTTGCAGGATTTTCTGCTTCTCTTCAACATTTGACAGACTGATTAGTATGATCTTGGGGAAGGCCTGTTTGGATTTATTGTATTTGGAGTTTGTTGGGCTTCTTTGTTCTGCATATTTATGTCCTTTATAAGGATTGGTAAGTTTTCCTCCATTATATCCTCAACTTATCTTCCTACCCCTTTATTCTTCTCTTCTCCTTCTAGGACACCAATGATTCTTATATTCATGAACTTTGTTTTGTCCATCATTTCCCTGAGATCCAATTCAAGATTTTCCATCTTTTTTGCCATTTGCTGTTTTGAGTATTTGAAATCAGTTGTCCTCTCCCCTATTTCACTTATTCTTCCTTCTGCCTCTTCAAATCTCCTGTTGTGTATCTTGAATATATTTTTTTATTTGATCTACAGCATCATTAATCTCTGTGACATCTGCAACTTTTCTATTTATTTCAAATTCCTCTTTATGCTCTTTTATAGTATCTTCTTGATCTCCTTTATGTCATTAGCCACCATTTACTTTATTTAGTAGAGTTATATGAACACCTTTGATTAGTTGTTCCAAAGTCTGTGTCTCCTCTGGTGTTTTAATTCTGTCATTAGGCAGGGCTATATCTGTCTGCATCTTGATATGCTTAGTGATCATCTGTTGCCTTTGAGGCATGTAAATATCTTGACAGGCTTACTGTGTAGGTTGATTTCCTTCAGTAGTCTTAAACTTTGTATTTGCGGGATAGATGTGGAGCGGGATGGATGTGGAGCAGGATACGGGGCATGGGGTGAGGCACAACAGTACAATGATGCATTGCAGCATAGATACAGGTTGGGGATGCTATGCTGATGCCTGTGAGTATGAGGTACAGGGCACAGGATTGTGGAGCTGCAGGGTGGAAGCAGAGAGCAAAAATATGGAATGTTTCACAAATCTGCATGTCATCCTTGTGCAGGGGCCATGCTAATCTTCTGTATCATTCCAATTTCAGTATACATGCTGCCGAAGTGCGCACTCTGCTGCTTTTTAATTCTGTATTATTTGAAGCAGCAAAAATCGAACTTATCTTCAACAGTGAAATCAAGAACTCATTTTATCCAATTTGTATAGGTATCTTCACCTAACCATGTACTACTCTCACCAGTTTTATTTCTGTCCAGGAGGCAGGATGCCAAAGTTCAGATACAAGCACAGGTATGTGTAGGCAGCAAGATTATAGTCAACAAACTCTGAAGACTGAAAATGGCAGACATAGAGAAGCCAGCGAAGCCTCAGCCACATCATCCTCCTGGGCCCAGGGTGAAAGGCTTTTAAGGCAAATTCAGAAGAAAGAATCTCTCTCTGCTTCAACCAGCCAGCTTCTCCTGGAGAGTTCTTTGAGGACCTTCATGGGAGCTGCCAGCCCACGGCCTGTACAGATTCTAGATTCTTATGTCCCCACAGTTGTGTGAGACCCTTTCATAAATCTCATATTTACAGATATCTCCTGTTGGTTCTGTTTCTCTGGAGAACCCTAATACACCCAAGTATGTCTGACTTCAGAGTCTAACCTTGACCACTAACCTATAAATCTAAGAGGAAGACAAAAAAATCTATTATTTATCCATTTTAGTGCCTCCTTTGTTCCGAGAACACAGCAATAAAGAAGATAGATAGGGGCCTTGATCTCAGAAAGCTGACTAGAGGGGATAGAGCATCTCTAGAGTGAAAATCCAGTGTCAGACTCCAATCAACTCCTTAAGTCTACAAAGCTGTGGCAAAGACAGAAACTCTCTATTTGTTCAAGAGATTTTGAATCTCTTTAACCAGGCCCAATGCAAATAATAGTTTAATCACATTCTCAGTACTCTCTTCTGCTAAGAGCCAAAATGAAACCTCTCCCACTTTTGAGACAGAGCTCTTTCTTTTAAAGACCATTCAACGGCAAATTCTAAACAAAGATTCTATATAAAGACTTGCCACTTTCCACCCATCCAATTGGTAGAGGAAACAGGTTTAGTGCCTTCTTGATGGGAATTTGAAATCCTCAGATCCCAGGCCTCCAATCACACAAAGAATGATGAGGCATCAAAACACTGTAAAATAAACAAGAAAAGAGGCTGCAGAAACAGTTGCCTGATGAAACAGCTGCTGCCTCTACATACATGAAACACTTTCACACATTATGAAGGACAGAGCAGAGCAGGAAAATACAAAAGAATATAAAAGACTGTATTTCAAGTCACAGCTTTATCACTACTGTTTGTGACCCTGAGCAAGTCAATTAACCCTCTCCAAATCTCCATTTCCTCACCTATTAAATGAGAATAATGGCTTTCCTGCCTAGCTCACAGAACTGCAAGAAATAATACATATGCAAGGGCAGTGTAAACCCATTATGCTTGGTTTTCAGTTTCATCCATTTCCAATTGCTGGAGGTCAAACATTTGGTTAAAATTCTAGGTGCAGGCAGAAAGCAGCCCTTCCATGTTATAATGCCCCTGTTTCCACTGCCTATCAGCAGGGGTTCTGGAACCCCAGGGGCCTAATCTGACTGTAGTGACCTCACCCTGAGATGGTGCCAGAATGTCCTCATTTTGGGTTTCCATCTTTATTATTGCTTATGTTCACAGAACCAAATAACTGACTTATTTGTAGTCATGTACCATCATGTTTAATATTTTAGCACACTTCCTATAGTTACGTTGCACATATTCCCCTACCCCTACCCACCCAATATGTTGGAGATAGAAGGGCTCTATAACCTGATAGCTGGGAAAAGGTGATGTTGCTTCCCTTACAGTCTATTGTACAACTACAAGCCACAGTTAAGCTAACAATATATAAAATAACAAAAATGTGAGAAGAAAACTGAGCAGATATCAATTCAAGTACTATCGAAATATCCTGACTGAATACTCAATCATTTAATGCAATGAATAATACAGCTAAGTAACTAAGGGTATAGACATAGCTGCTAGCAGATATGATTTGAAAACTATCCAAATATGTTCTCCATATTTGGATGATGTATATCCACCTGATGTACATCATCTTCCTAGTACAAACTCAAGATTCCTACTGTAATATCTGATAAAAACTATTTTCACTATGCAGCAATGGTTCTAACTGTGGGCTCTGGATCTAACTACCTGGGACCATACAGACACTCTACCATGTGACTTTGAACAGGTTTCCATGTGACACTAGACAAGTCACATAAACCTTATGCATAAAATAAAGACAATAGAACCTAATTCCTAGGGTCCTTGAGGGAATGAAATGAGATAGCCCGGCTCCGACATGCAACACCATCCCTGACATTAACCTAAGTGCTCAGGAAACATTACCAACTATTTATTAGGGGAAAGTATTATCAACTCAGAGATCTTTAAGGTCTTTTTTTCCCTAAATAGGTAATTGACCTAAAAGACCTAATTCCCCTCAGATACACTTTAATTTTAAAATAGTTGCTGAGCACAGATTTGAATGGAGAGCACCTAAGGATAAATTTTCAAAAAGCGAGATTTCCCTATGTCTACACTTAACAGCAAAAGCATATTAAAGTAAAAATGGCCAGTTGCTTAGAAACCAAATCCCAGCAAACCTCAAGGGAAAACAAGGTTGGATAACAGTTGTAGGACAAAATTGAATTCTTTCAGTCTCAGCATTAATGCAGAACAGGCATGACAGGAGATGATGGGAAGGCAAAGAAAAAGACCAGACTATAGACAACAAAGAGAGAAACTTTCAGGAGCAAGCAAAGGTCAGAGTCAAACATAATCACGGCGAAAATATCTCTGGGGTACAAGGGGGAATACTGAAGAGAGCAGAATTGATGGGAAAGCTAGTGGTTATAAAAGATCAAATGGACTTGATGGAGGTTTAAAAATCTCAATGACTTTTTAAAATGACCAAACATTAAAAAGATGCTGGGGAAGGGAATGGAAGGCTTTATCATGGAACTGGACCCTGACTCATCCCACAGATGCTTCTTAATTTCCAGCAGTATAATACATAGTCATTTCTGTGACAACACTTGTTTTGAAAACATTAATTTGTTCTAATGTGATTGATATATTAGGAAACAATTTGAGCATAATCAAATTTTGCATTTGCTTATGTACAATTTCATCTTAGAGAAACACCAGGTGAATATAGAAAACCCTGCCCAGCTGAACAGAGCCATGTAGGAATACAAAACACTTGCACATGGACAAGGTTCAATATCTACCAACTACCTCTGTTGCTGTGTTGTAAGCCACACCAGCCACATCTGGTGTAAGAACTTCCACTCTGATTTTAGATAACCCTTCTTCCACCACTTCACTATGACCCATAAGCTGCAACCCTCCAGATCCCAACTTCCACAAGCAAACTATTTTTTCAAGGTAATGTGCTACATTTATTATCATATAATGGCTCTCCTTTAACTATTTAATACAGTGAAACATTGCTACCATTTAAGTTCTATCTTTTAAAATGCATCACTGATAAAGCTTTCAAGTAATATACCCTAATGCCATTGACCCCAAAATCCCTGTTGGGGGGTTCATTGGGAGTTGTTGGGCAGCACAGTGATTTTTAGGAATGCATACGTTGCATTACTGCAGAACTGATTGAACTCTATGTTGTAGTGACCCATACACAATATGCTATTTTATACATCACATAAAATTCCTCCTGCTAACTAGAGTTCTTTCCTGCCTCTTAGCCCCAAAACCACCCCCACCTCTTCTAGCTAAACCCTATTCTCCTGAAGATTAAGCTCAGGTAGCCCCTTTTAAAGAGAACCTCTCCTGGTGGGGAGTCTGGCTCCACAGTCTTGCTCTGAGCTCGTGTCATTCTCCAGGCAGGCTTCTATCATTACACTGACCAATATATACAGAAATGATGCCTTACATGTGTTACCACCACTGGTAAGAATCTGAAAACCAGAGACCTATATGTATTTGGGTATCTTCAGCAAGACTCAGAAAAGGAATTGAATAAATGTTTCTGGACTTCAATGGAACTGGGAGACCAAAACATTCTCAAGTTTAAGCACATGAGACTCAGCAACAATCTCAATAGTATACAGTCTCAGAAGGAAAGAAAGAAAAATGAGAGGAACTGTGGATCTTTCAAAACAAGCTGAGTCTGTTCAAGCTTGCCAGATCAATAAAAGATGAGTAAAATGAAGAGGGCTCTGAAAATGTCCATACAAAAGAAGACACAGAAGAATAAAATATTCCTATTTACAGAGGAAGGTAACATATGGGAGAAATGTATTTCAAAATAAATTGTGAGGTTCATATATGGGGAAAAAAAATGAGACTCTCCATCTACTCCATGACCCCAGTCAAAATTTTCAGAATAAGTGCTACATAACATTCCCCATTACTAAACTTCCTTATATATATATATATATATATATATATGTATGGGTAGACACTGGGAATCGAACCTGGGTCTCCAGCATGGCAGGCAAGAACTCTGCCACTGAGCCATGGTTGCCAGCCCTCCCTTTCATCTTTTAAATAGGATTTTCCATGTATGTTGTGGAAAGAGTAAGAAAGGCTTGCTACTTTAACATGAGGTATGTATCAGCCAGCCAGGAGGCATGTTTCACAGTCTTCACCAAATGTAGACTAAAATGAGATATAATAAAAATTCCTTTTAATGTGGACATGTTATGTAATGAGACAGACTGGCTTTAAAAACTTCATTGTATATTCGGAACTCAATTTTAACAAAGCACTCAAAAAGAACCTCATATAGTAACTTTAAATAACTTTTGCAGAAATGAGAATCACGACCAAATTTCATCTAATGAAAATTGTTCTTTACACTACTTTTGAAGCTGCATTCTGCCTTCAGTGAAGCAACACCCTTGAACCTAAGATTCACCTGCTACTCCAATGTGGACACAAGAATAAGATAATGTAGAAACGAATTAAATATACTTAAAGCCTTTCATCTTATGATATCATGCACATTTTGAAATCCAACTTCTGTGTGAGACTAAAGGGAGAGACGTTTATTTGGTGCAAAATTTATATTTTGGGTAGTGCATTTCCTAATTTAACTTGTATGGAACGTTTCATTGTCAATTTAGTTGAACACCATTAGTACACAGTATCTTGAATAGGGCATGATATTTGCTCAGTTTGTCCAGGTTAGTGTAATGCCCCGCTAAATCCCAGAGTGATTTGGACAGTGGATAAAGGAGTACTTGCAAAGGCCCCTTGGGGGAATGGGGAGAAAGGAGGAAATATTCAACTTCCCCATTTGGAGAATTTCTGATATTCTTGCAAGCAGTGCGGACAACCAAATCAACAGGTGAAGCCATTGATCTTGGGGCTTGCCCTTCTGAAACACTCTTGCAAAAGATAGACTAAACCTACTTAAAATTATGCCTAAGAGTCACCCCCAGAGAACCTCTTTTATTGCTCAGATGTGGCCTCTCTCTAAGCTGATGGAGCAAGTGAAATAACGCCCTACTCCACAAAGTGGGACTTGACTCCCAGGGGTGTAAATCCCCCTGTCTACATGGGATAGAAACTCCAGGATGAGCCAGGACCTGGCATCAAGGGACTGAGAAAATCTTCTTGACCAAAAGGGGGAAGAGAGAAATGAGACAAAATAATGTGTCAGTGGCTGAGAGATTCTGAAGAGTCAAGAGGTTATCCTAGAGGTTATTCTTATGCATTATATAGATATTCTTAATTAGTTTATGGTGTACTGGAGTGGCTAGAGGGATGTACCTGAAACTGTAGAGCTGTGCTCCAGTAGCTTTGTTTCTTGATGATGATTGTATAATGATATAGCTTTTACAATGCGACTGTGTGATTGTGAAAACTTGTGTGTGATGCTCCTTTAATATCAGGCATAGACAGATGAATAAAGAATATGGATAAAAATAAACAAGTAATAGGGGGAAATGAAGGTTAAAGTAAATTGGGTAGATGGAAATACAAGTGGTCAGTGAGAGGGAGGGATAAGGGGTATAGTATGTATGAGTTTTTTTCTTTTTTTTTTATTTCTTTTTCTGAAGTGATGCAAACATTCTAAAAAATGATCATGGTAATGAATACACAACTATGTGATGATATTAGGAGCCATTGATTGTGCACCATGTATGGAATGTTTATATGTCTGTATGTTAAATTTTATCAATAAAAATATTTTTTTAAAAAAAAGTCTTTCATCATATTACTATCTCTCCCCCTAAAAAAGAGAAAGCTATCCTCAATTGGTAAGAAAATAAAAATGGAAAAAAGGCAAAAAGTATCACATATTAATACCATAAACAAAGCGGGAACCTTAATTCACATAACATAGTAAGTTCAAGCAAAAAGAAAAAGGCACTCCCGCAGGGAAAAAAAGTAAATAAATAGTATGAAGGAAATTACAAACCAACCAAGACTCCGCTAAGCAAGCTTTATTTATAAAAGCTTCATAACATGATATTCTTTCAAAAAGACTACCATAGGCAACTACTGGACAACAAAACCTCTAGGGTAATTTAAATTAACTGATTACTGACCCTGACAAAGGGATGAAATACTTGAGAAAAGAAAAAATGCTTCCTTGAACGTAGAGCAGCAAGGGTATACACGAAAAACTGGTTGAATGCAGTGGACAGAGAAATGGCTATCAGAATCAATTCTTTCCATTTATTTATGCAATATCTCCCAAAGAGTAATACTCAAGAGTTATCTACATGGGCCTCAAATAAAAAAACAAAAAACAACTAGCATTTCCTATCTCTCTGAAGCCATATAATTCCATTAATTTTTAATGATTTTTAATAGTACTTAAGCACTTTTTCACTTCAGATATTAACTGCTTTACATATATTAACTTACTATAAGCATTAAATGAATGATTACTACTATTTTCACTTTATATATAATAAAAACGGACAGAGAGATTAAGAAATTTTCTCAGGGTTACAGAAAGAGCCAGAGTTTGAACCCAAGCAAGCTAGATCTAAAATCTATGCTATCACTATCTGTACCAAACAATAAACAGATCACAGCAGCAGGGGAAGGGGGATATGTTTAAATTTTTTAAATTAATCTCTACCAAAGTATATTTTAAGAATCTACTTTAGAAGTGCTGCACAAAACCAGCTGACTGTCCTGTCTGCTTCATGATGTGATTTCTTGAATGAATCAAGGGTAGAATGTGCAGCCAGCAGGGCATTTGCAGTTAGTCAGCTATAACCACGGGATTGGATCCAAAAGACTTATTCCTCAGTGTGCTGGAGCAGAGCCTCATTCACCTAGCTAGGAAGACAAGCCAAATGTGCATGGCTACTAGGACCAGCTCCAAAATGGGAACACAGCAAGCTTTGAATTATAATTTCTCTAGAAACAACACTTTTTCCTCTATCAACTACTACAGACAAAAGTTCCCTCTTAAACTCTGAGTAACTTAAAATATAATTTATTAATAGCTGGCGTTAACTGGGCCTCCATGTGACCTCACCTAACAACATACCTCCTACGTTACTCCTTCTGAGCAACTGCTGTTGGGAAATGGTGATTGCAGTGCTTTTCCCTCCTGGTCTGTAGATACAAAGAAGGGGAGGATAAAGCCAGGTGCCATGCATTAATGTTATGGATTTCATAATATTTTCAAAAGAGAGTATTTGAATGTGCCATGATGTTAAAGACGCAATGCCAGAAAAAAACAAAACAAAACAGATTTTTAGAGACGTCACCATGTACAGAACAGTAAGAACATACTTGGAAACCCAATGTTTAGAACTCAATATCTATATCCAAAAAGATAAGAGGATTTTAATATCCCAAGCCATACTCAATCATATCAACAGCTTAAGTCCTCACTTCTTCCAAGAAGTCATCCTGACACAGAAAGTTTAAGTCCAGGAGCCCTCAAAGCACTTTTCAATCACACTTATCATGGTACATTTTATATTATAGTATGACTGCTAATTAATCGTCTGCTAACTTGGTCACTTCACTGATGGACTCCTTCTGAGTGAGTTTTATACTAGCAGACATTATGTCTTGTTCACAATCTATTTGGCATGTCCATACTCTACCTGGCACATAGTAGTACTCAATGTATTTAAAAAAAAAATGGAGGAAAAATACACGTAGATGCTAAACCCAAACTTCTTTTGAAGTTAAAAGATATCAAGAGCTTCAGTCAGATCCTAAGGAACTCAAGACCATACAAAAGTTATCGAAGCTATCTCAAATATTTTATGAAATGGCACTTCCAGAGGATGATTAATAATAAAGAAAATGGGGAAAGGATGTCAGGAAAAAAAAAAGGTGATTACTGAAGATGACAATTCTGGCTTAACGTTTGGTCCATATTAATTAGTTAAGATTCAAAGAGAATAGAGGTAGCTAGATAATTGGGGTGAAATTTTGCCTCAATTTATTTCTGACTTATTACATTTTATTTCATAGCCTGTTTACCTTGAACTGAACACCAATTTGGAAATTATTAAAGCCTGTATCTAACTGAGTTTGGATATATTTCTTATTTTTCCCCTTATTTTTTTCTACTTTGGGGGTAGAAAAACAGCAGAAGGATAAGCAACATTTTTACAGCCGAACAACTGTTTGCCTCAAATACCCTTCCCCCAAATAACCACCTAAGTATTTTAACATTTTTAATATATAATTTGCTTTACAGGAATGAGGTCAAATGGTTCCCAGAATTCTTGAACAGATCAAGTATAAAATAATTTCAGTCATGCCTATTAAAGTTTTCATAGGTGCTAAATCCAGAACTTGATAGAAAACTGGACAAAAAGATGAAATTAGCATCTATTAATATAAAACATACAAAGATTTGTGTTCTGCTGTCATAGTCCAGAACCAGAAATAACTGCTAGAGCCAGATGAATTTGCATCCATTTTACATGGGGATCAAGGGCCAGCGTTCACAGTGTAGCAGTCCTGGGAAAAGCATCTGCACGTTGCTGAACACCCATCACCAGCAAGAGATACTTGCATTTGGGAAAGAAACAGTGAAAACATGCGACTTTCCTCTACGGCACTAGCCCATTAAAAATGAGCAGAGGCAGGGATACTTCAAAGGTATTCATTTATTTACGCAAACATGCATTTATTCATTCAACTAAGCAATGTTTCTTAAACTCCTACCATGTAACAGGTATTATGTTGAATTCTGGGGATATAAAAATAAAATGAATCATCTTTGCAGAATTCATAATCTATTAAGGAGATTAAAAACATAGACAGATAATTTTTATAGAACAAAAATAAATATACATAGTACTGTGAAGAGTATATAGTGCTATCAGGGATAAGTTCAGGAAAGAACACTAACAGAAGAAATGACACATCCACTGATTGATAAAAGATACAGGAACTTGCATGTGTGGGTCAGTGCCTATGTTTGTGTGGCATTAGGTGGCAGGAGGAGAGGGAAGGAAGGACATGAGAGGACTTAAAAAGGAAGGACAATCCATTTCAAGAGACAGCATGAAGAACCAAATGAGGAATAGCATCATACAGTTTTGTATGACTAGAGCAGAAATTGTGAAGGAAGGGTGATAAGAAATGGAGCATGGCAAACAGACAAGGTTGATGGTAGAGGACGTTGTAAATAAAGCAAGTTAATACGCATGGACTTTCTCTCATAGGAGATGGGTGGGCAATAGGTTTTAAACAGTGAAATAAGGTGGTCATAGCTGTGCTTGCCTAGATAGAAGTACCTGGCTCCACTGGTTAACCTCTGACACAAGTCATTTTAGCACCAGGTCTTGTCAACAAGTGACAGATCTCAGAGAGAAGGTGAGAAACAGAATACAAGTTGTTAGGTTGTCACAAGGCACTGCCCAAAATGGGAACCACCCTTGCAGTTATGGGAAGAGAGAACGGCCCTAATTAGGGCCTGGGGATTCAGCAGAGTGGATAGGGAAGGATTAACATAAGGATTCCTAAAAGATGTGTGGCACGGCCTCAACTGCCACTAATTAAGCACTATTACACATTGCCAGTGGGATAGTGTATTATTAGGATGATGTTATCATATAATTTGAAATTATGCAACAAATCCCCTAAAAACATTGATACCCTTTGACTCAGTAATTATAAATCTGGAAAAATAGCCTCAAGAATAATCTAAATTGGGGGAGATATTTATATACAAGACTATAAAATCACAGCAATTTTATGGTTAAAATTTTTTTTTAAATATCCAATAACAGGAGAATGAGTGAATAAAATATAATAGGTTCATTAGTGAACTATTACCCATTCATTAATGTGCAATAGTTATTAAGGCATACTTTTAATAACACCAAAAAAAGGCTTCCTTTGCACCAATAAATGAAAACAGGAAGATGAAAAGTTGTATATAACATGACCACCTCTTTCAAATAGCTAACTGTACATTAAAAAGTAAGTGGGGAAAAAAAAAGTAAGTGGGCTAGATGTTCATAAAAAATGCTAGGAGTATTTCATTGTCAGTTGTGAGGATATGGGCAATTTTTATCTCAAATCTAAGTTTTCTAGTTCTAAATTTTTTTATATTTTTTGTATTGATAAAATGATCTTTATTTTGTAGAGCAGTGTTCTGGACTACAAATGCCGGCTAAATTGGAATGAATAAACTCACTACAACCTGTCCCTCCTTTCCCCAGCCACCACCATCACCATCAATTTTACCTAAAAGCTCTAAACAGAAAACAAAATGCAACTACTTGAGATTGCTGAAAAATAAGAGAGGATGGTTTGGGAGAGAAGTCAAAACTTTTGGAATGACCAACACCATTGTGTTTTCCTGGATTTTTTTTTTTCCCTTCTTTGTACCTCAGCTTTGACCCAAGCTGTGCCTAAATCCCAGAACTAAATAGCAGGAGCAGCTGACAAAACTCTGAAAGAAACCCCTTTTCTTTCTGGCCAGGAAACTTGAAAAGGGACCCCTGCAAACCAGAGTATGGAGGTATGTCCTCCTCCTTTTTCCTTTTTTTATCTCATTATTTTTTCCCCTGGTTCTGTGCAGAGGCCACTTCCAGGCATAAAGTTGTACTACTGTCACAGCTGTGGATGGCATTTAAAATCTGGAGAGAAAAACTCATCTCTTGATTCAGAAGCACTGAGAAAATGGGCCCTAATGGTCTAAAGAATGTGAGGGGACCAAGCATTTTTTATTCCTCTCTCTCCTCTAGATGTTTACTCCAAGGTGCTGTCAGTGTGTTGAACTATACAAGAGTACTGGGTGCTAAATTAAGAGAAACACCAGCCTTTTTGGCCAAAGAAACAGAAAAAGGAAACCTTACAAATCAGAATTATTGAGGAAAACACAATGGAGAGAGAGCTGGAGAAGGGTATCCTATAATTCTATGTATGACCAGGCAGGTTGACACTGGGTCTGCACTTGCATGCCACAGACACAAAGAAACACAACAAAGGCTGAGAACTGAGCTATGATAAAATCACCACTCAAGTCCAGATAAACCCCGGAGTGATGAATGCACAAAGGGAACCCAAGGAAGCATAGCAAAAACTCTGGAAACAAAACTGGCACAGGGAAAGTCACCTACTAAATATGAGACAGTACATGAGCCTAATTGTAAAAATTAAAAGATAGAGAGTATCACACTCAACAACAATAAAACCCTAACTGCGTGCTGCCTACAAAACCTACATTAAAGATACTGATATAAATGGGTTAAAAGTAAAAGGAAGAAAGAAGTTATACTATGCAAATTCTAATCAAAAGAAAACTGGCATAGCTATATTAATGTCAGACAAAGTAGACAACAGGGATAATATTACCAAAGTGAAAAGGACTATTTCATGATGCTGAAAGTATCAATTCTGCACAATTAAGTATCAATTCCCCATGCTCCACCCTTATTCTATCTTCTGGTAACCTGTAATCGAGATTTTAGCTCCATGAGTTTGCTCATTATAATTAGTGTGTAATAGTGAGACCATACGATAGTTTTATCTGGCTGATTTTAATCAACCTAATGTCCTCAAGGCTCATCCATGTTGTCACATGTATCAGGATTTCATTCCTTATACTGAATACTATTCCATTGTATGTATATACCACATTTTGTTTATCATTCATCAGTTGATGGATACTCAAGTTGCTTCCATCTTTTGGTAAGGCTGATCATAATGTTCGGAAATGGGTCGAGGAGATGACAGCACATTATTTTGAGTATAATTAACAACACTGAATTACGGGTGTGGTCGAGGTTGAGAGGGGAAGTTAAAGGTTGTGTATTTCACTAGAAGGAAAGCTAGAGGACGAATCAGGAGACTGTATAACTCAGGGAACTGAACCCTGTTGTGGATGTTGACTGTGGCTAATAGTACAAATATAAGAATGTTCTTTCCATGAACTAGAACAAATGAATGTCACTGTTACAAGGTGTTAATGATAGGGTGGCATATAGGAAACATATAACTAATGTAAGTTCTGAACTATAGCCATAGTAATATTGCAATATTCTTTCTTCAGTTGTAAGAAAGGAACCATACCAGTGCTAAACATCAATAATAGGGGAGTAAAAGGAGTATGGGGTTTTTCTTTTTGGAGAAATGAAAATTTCTCAAGTCGACTGTGGTGATGTTTGCACCACTCTGATTATATCCAGTTGATTGTACACTGTGGATAGATTGTGTGGTGTGTGAATAAAATTGTTTTTTCTTAAAGTATCAATTCAACAGAGAAATATAAACCTAAATGTCTATGTACCTAACAAAAGAAAGTCAAAATGAAGCACAAACTGATAAAGAAAGGAGAAATAGATATAACCATAATCATACTTGGAAAGTTCAACACACCTCTCACATGAGCTGATAGAGACAGAAAATCAGCAAAGATATAGAATAAACAAACAATATAATCAATCAGCTCGCTCTTGTTTGCATTAAAGAGCACTATACCCAAAAACAGCTGAATGCATATTCTCTTCAAGTGAAGATGGAACATTCACCAAGACAGACCATAATCTGGGCCACAAGTCAAATGTAAACAAATTTAAAGGAACTTAAACCACGCAAAGGATGTTCTCTGGTTATAAGAAAACAAAATTAAAAACCACTCAGAAAAGGTATCTGGGAAGTCTCGACATATTGGCTAAGTAATCTACAGGTCAAAGGAAAGTATCAAGGGAAATTAGAATACTTTTTGAAGTTAAAAATTAAATGAAATTACAACATAAAATTTGTGGAATTCAGCTAAAGCAGTACTCAGAAATTGATATCATTAAATGTTTATATAAGAAAAGAAAAAAGATCACATATCATTGATATGTGTCCATGTTAAGAAACAGTAGAGTACATCAAATCCAAAACAAGCAAAAGGAAGGAAATAATAAAGGCAAGAGAAATAATTAATGAAATTCTTTTATAAAGAGAAAAATCAATAGTACCAAAAGCTGGTTCTCTGAAGAGATCAATAAAATTGATGAAACTCTAACCAGATGTACAAAGAAAAGAGAGAGAAGATACAGACACCAATAACAGTAATGAAAGAAGGAATATCACTATAGACCCTGAAGACTAAAAGGAAAAGAAAATACTATGAAAACACATCTGACAATTTAGATGAAACAGATAATTTCTTGAAAGACTCAAACTATCAAACTTTAACCAAAAACCTGAATAGTCCTATAAGAGTTAAATAAAATTCAACTAATCATTAAATTCCTTCCAACAAAGAAAATTCCAGACTCAGTCTGTTTTTCTGGGAAATTCCACCAAATATTTAAGAAAGAAATATTAATCCCATAAAATCTCAGGCAGAGAACAGAAGAGGAAAGAACTTCTAACTCATTTTGAGGCTAGCAATACACTGATACTAAAACCAGAAAAAGATATTACAAGAAAAAAAAGCTACAGGTTAATTTTCTTCATAAACATATAGGTGAATATCCCCAGGAAAATATTGGTTAGTTGAGTCCATCAAAAAATCATATATATAAATATATTATATAAATTGAGGTGTATACCAGGAATGCAAGTCTGCTTCAAGAATCTAAAAAAAATTTAATTCACCAAATTAACAGACTACAGAATAAAAACTACATGATTTTATCCACAGAACGAGAAAAAAAGTCACTTGACAAAGTTTAACAGTCTTTAAGGATTAAAAAAAAAAAAACTATTAGCAAAATAAGAATAAAAGGGAACTTTCTTAACCCAATAAAGGGCATCTATGAAAAAAACCTACATCTAACCTCAAACTTAATTGTAAATGACCAAATGCTTCCCTCTAAAATCAGAGACAGGAAATATGTATATTATTCACCATTCCTACTCAACATCTCATTCAAAGTCTTAGCCAGTGCAATAAGGTAGAAAAAAAGAAAGAAATGAAAGGTATACATATTGGAAAAGAAAAAACAAAACACTTCATACATGTAGACAACACACAATTTATGTATAAAATTCTGAGGAACCTTCATAAGAAGATCCTATAACTAAAAGAAAGTTTCACTAAATCATAGGAAACAAGGTGGAAGTGTACAAATCAAACTGTATCTATAAACAGCAATGAGTAATTGGAAATAATTTTTTTAAGTAACATTAAAATGGCACCTCCAAAAATAAAAATTTAGTTAAGTATAACTTTAACAGAATTTGCAGTATCTGTATGCTGAAAGTTATAAAAACTGATAAAATAGAAATAAAGAAGATCTAAATAAATGGAGAGATACACCATGTTCTTGGTTTGGAAGACTAAATATTGTTCAAATGTCAATTTTCCCGAAAAGATCTACAGATTCAATGCAATCCTAATCAAAATGCAAGATGATTTTTTTTTAGATTGTGGTAAGCTGATTCTAAAATTTATATGGAAAGGCAAAGGAATCACAATAGCCAAGACAATATTGAAAAAATAAAACAAAGTTAGAAGACTCACACTATCTGATTCCAAAGCTTATAATAAAGCTACAGTAATCAAGAAAATATGGTATTGCCAAACAATAGGCACATAGATCAGTGGGACAGAATGAAAAGTCCAAAAATAAAACCACATAAATATAGCCAATTAATTTCTGACAAGGCTGCAAAGCCAATCATTGGAGATGGAAGACACTTTTTAACAATTGGTTCTAGAACAATTAGACATTCATATATAAAAAAAGAAGTTAACATATTTACATGTAATGGTCAGGTTCATGTGTCAACTTGGCCAGGTGGTAGTACCCATTTGTCTGGTTGGGTAAGGGCTGGCCTGTCTGTTGCTATGAGAACATTTCATAGAATCAAATCATGATCACGTTGACTGTATCCACAGCTGATTCCATTTGTAATCAGCCAAAGGGAGTGACATTTAACCTAATCAATGGAAGGCTTTTAAGGAGGATTCAGAATAGATAGCCTTGCTTCCTGCTTTTGCCAGCGAGCCTCTCCTGGGGAGTTCATCCAGACCCTCCACTGGAGTTGTCAGCTTCACAGCCTGCCATATTGGATTTTGAAATCTATGTTCTCATGGTTACGAGAGACATTTTTATAAATTTTATATTTATGGATATTTCCTGTTGATTCTGTTCCTCTAGGGAACCCTAACTAACACAGCTTGGTACCAGGAGTGGTTCTTAAGAAACAGAATCTTAACAATGGGTTTTTATGATTGGTTTTCTACTTTGACGGAACTGAAAGGCAGTAAGGACTCTGATTCCTGTAATCAGAATGATACTACCAATCCATGGGGTGAGTTGGCAAAAGAGATAGTCAAAATATCTCCACTTGATTTTTTTAATGCTTCCCTAGTACAAAGCCAGGCTCTAGCCACCACACCTCATTTTTTCCAGACCTATAACTAGACTAAAGTCCCAATAGGCCCCAAAAGGTGAGGAACAAAAGATTACCCATGAGGAGGTATGTTATACTCCAAAAGAACTGCGTGAGTTTTCCAATTTAGAGAGACAGAAATCAGAGGAATATGTGTGGCAATGGATTTTAAGGCTGTGGGATAATGGTGGGAGGAATTAAGGCTGCATCAGGCTGAATTTATTAATATGGGCCCACTAAGCAGAGATTCCGCATTCAGTGTTATAGTTTGAGGGGTTAAAAAAAGGCACTAACAGTTTGTTTGGATAGGTGGCTGAAACATGGATCAAAAGGTGGCCAATATTACCTGAGGTTGAAAAGCAAGAACTCCCCTGATATAATGTAGATGAGGGGATCCAGAGGTTTAGAGAGATTGGAATGTTAGAGTGGATTTATCATGCAGAGCCTGCTCTTACACCCCAGGAATTTCTTGAGGATGCACCTTTTACCAGAACTGAGAGAAATAAATTTGTGAGACCAGCTCCATCATCCCTGAAGAGTTCTGTAGTTGCACTTCTATGTAGGTCAGACATTACTGTGGGAACTGCTGTCACTGAGCTGGAATCCTTAAACACAATGGGGATGACCAGCTCCTGAATTGGCAGAAGCCAGGTGGCAGCACTTAATCGCCAAAGACAAGGTAGACATGGCTATCATAATAGACAGCAGACTCAAAAGCAGGAGTCAAAATAATATGACTTGCAGAGACTTGTGGCATTGGCTAGTAAATCATGGGGTACCTAGAAGTACAATAGATGCACAGTCTACTACATTCTTGCTTGAGCAGTATAAACAAAAGAGTCCTAAGTTTAAGTGAACAGAAGTCTAACTTGAATTACAAAAACACAGAGTCATGGCCCCTTATCAATTTCCAGACTTGAGACAGTTTACAGACTGAGAACCCCCTGAATAAGGGGCGGGCCAGGTCCCCTTGGGGGAGGACCCTGTTACACTACTACAAATTTATACTGCTAATCTTCCTCCAAGCCTTTCCCAAGGAGACCAACAGCCTTTTACCATAGTAACTGTGCATTGGGGAAAAGGAAAGGATCAGATATTTTGGGGATCATTAGACACTGGTTCAGAAGTGACATTAATTCCAGGGGACTCAAAACATCACTCTGGTCCACTAGTGAGAGTGGGGGCTTATGGCATTCAGGTGATTGATGGAGTTTTAGCTCAGGTCTGTTTCATAGAGGGTCTAGTGGGGCTCCAGACCCATTCTGTAGTTATTTCCTCAGTTCCAGCATGCATAATTGGCATAGACATACTGAGCAACTGGCAAAATCCCCACACTGGCTCTCTAACTCATGCAGTGAGGGCTATTACAGTGGGAAAGGCCAAGTGGAAGTCATTAGAACTGCCCCTCCCTAGAAAAATAGTAAATCAGAAGCAATACAATTTTCTTAGAGAGACTGCAGAGATTATTGCCACTTTTAAGGACTTGAAGGATGCAGGGGTAGTAATTCCCACCACATCCCCATTCAACTCTCCTATTTAGCCTCTGCAGAAAACAGGTGGATCTTGGAAGATGACAGTGGATTACTATGAGCTCAACCAGGTGGTAACTCCAATTGCAGCTGCTGCTCCAGATGTGGGATCATTGCTTGAACAAATCAATACATCCCTGGGTACCCTGTATGTCTATTGATCTGGCAAATGTTTTTTTTTCTCAATAGCTATTAGTAAGGACCACCAGAAACAGTCTGCTTTCAGCTGGTAAGGTCAGCAATATACTTTCACTGTCTTAACCCAGGGGTATATAAACTCTTCAGCCCTATGTCATAATCTTGTCTGCGGGACCTTGATCATTTCTCCCTCCCACAAGACATCATACTGGTCCATCCTATTGATGATACCATGCTTATTGGACCTAGGAAGCAAGAAGTAGCAACTACTCTAGACTTACTGGTAAGGCATTTGCATGTCAAAGGATGGGAGATAAATAAAAAAAAAAAAATACAAGGGCCTTCCATCTTAGTGAAATTTCTAGGTGTCCAGTGGTGTGGGGCACATCACAATATCATTTCTAAGGTGAAGGGTAAGTTGTTGCATCTTGCCCCTCCTATGACGAAGAAAGAGGCATAACACCTAGTTGGTCTCTTTGGATTTTGGCGACCACATATTCCTCATCTGGGTGTGCTACTTACAGAATGCCTTATCCATTATATTGGTATTCCACACAGCATTATTTCTGACCAAGGAACACATTTCACAGCAAATGAAGTGTGGGAATGGGCACATGGTCATGGAGTTCTCTGGTCTTACCAGGTTTTCCATCATCCAGAGGCAGCTGGATTGATAGAATGGTAGAATGGCCTTTTGAAAACTCAATTACGGTGCCAACTATGTGGCAATACCTCGAAGGGCTGGGGTAATGTTTTCCAGGAAGCTGTGTATGCTCTGAATCAGCATCCAATGTATGGTGCTGTTTCTCCCATAGCCAATATCCATGAGTCCAGGAACCAAGGGATGGAAATGGGAGTGGTGCCACTCACTATTACCCCTAGTGATCCACTAGGAAAAATTTGCTTCCTGTCCCTGAGACCCTGAGTTCTGCTGGTGTACAGGTTTTAGTTCCAAAAGGGGGAGCGCTTCCACCAGGAGAAACAACAATGTTTCCACTGAACTGGAATCTAAGACTGCCACCTGGTCACTTTGGGCTACTCATGCCCCTGGATCAACAAGCCAAGAAGGGGATTACATTATTGTCTGGGGTGATTGACCCTGACTATCAGGGGGATATACGACTGAAACTACACAATGGAGGTAAAGAAGAGTTTTCCTGGAATATAGGAGATCCCCTAGGGCATCTTTTAGTACTACCATGCCCTAAGATTAAATTCGATGAAAAACTGCAACAACCCAATCCAGGCAGGACTACCAATGGCTCTGAAACTTTAGGAATGAAGGTTTGGGTGACCCCACCAAGCAAAGAACCATGGCCAGCTGAAGTGCTTGCTGAGGTAAAGGGAACATGGAATGGGTAGTGGAAGAAGGTTAGATAACTATGAATTACTACCACATGATCAGTTACAGAAATAAAGACTGTAAAGCTTTTTTGTTCATGTTATAGTATTTAAGTTGTAAGATATCAAGTTTAAGAATGAATATTACCCATGGACTTGTACCTTATTCTGGATTCTGGAGAGATTTAATGTGTTACCAGTTGTATGCAGGACAGTTAAGTATTGTTAGGCAAAGAAAAAATGTGACTTTTATTTTTTATTTAGAAATTAAATATGGTTTAAGGTGATGGATATAGCTGCCAAGTTGACATTGGATAGACTGTCATGGTCAGGTTCATGTGTCAACTTGGCCAGGGGTGGTACCCATTTGTCTGATTGGGCAAGTGCTGGCCTGTCTGTTGCTATGAGGACATTTCATACAATTAAATCATGATCATGCTGGCTGCATCCACAGCTGATTCCATTTGTAATCAGCCAAGGGGAGTGTCCTCTTCAATGAGTTTAAATCTAATCAATGGAAGACTTTTAAGAAAGATTCAGAAGAGAAAGGCTCTATTCCTGCTTCAGCCAGTGAGCCTCTCTTGTGGAGTTTGTCCAGACCCTCCATTGGAGTCGTTAGCTTCACAGCCTGCCCTACAGATTTTGGACTCTACGTTCCCACAGTTACAAGACACTTTTTAAATTTTTATATTTATGGATATATCCTGCTGATTCTGTTCCTCTAGAGAATCCTAACTAATATAACACCTTATTCAAAGAGTAACTGAAAATGGATCACAGATCTAAATGTAATTCATAATAATATAAAACTTTTCTAAGAAAACTTAAGAGAAAATGTTTTCAACCTTATATATAACCCAAAGAAGAAAAAAAAATGACAAATTGAACTTTAAATGCAAAGCTTTTTGCTCTGCAAAAGACCCTGTTAAGAAAATTGAAAAGACAAGGCACAGATTGGGAAAAACTATTTGTAAATAACGTAACTGAAAAAGAATTTATATCTAGAATATTTACAGAATTCTCAATTCAACATTTAAAAAACAAAATTTTTAGAAGAACAAAAGAGTTTTCATCTAAAAAGGTATATAGATAATAAATAAGTACATTAAAAATGCTCAATATTATTAGTCATTAGTAAAGTGCAATTTAAAACTACAGTGAAATACTACTACAAGCCGAATAGAATGGCTAAATTTTAAAAATAAAAAATTGAAAATGCCGAGTGCTGATGAGGGGACATAGCAATTAAAGCTCTCATATTCAGCTGGTGGGAAGAATGCGAAATGTTACAGCCACATTGAGAAAGAGTTTGGCAATTACTTATGAAGTTAAATATATACTTACCATATGATACAACAATCTCATTCCTAGGTACTCAACTGAGAAAAATAAATAATTACATTCACACAAAAACTCACATGCAAATATATAGCTACAGCAGCCTCATTCTTAACTGCCCTAAACTGAAAACTCCCCAAATAAATATCTCTCAACTGATAAATGGGTGGAAAAACTAAGGTATATCCATATAAAAGATTACCAAGCAATAAAAAGGAGCTATTTATATACACAACAACTTAAATGAATCTCAAATGCAGTATGCTGATGAAAACAAGTCCAAACCCAAAGGGTGATATACTGCATGATTCCATTTAAATAAAATTCTAAAAATGGTAAAATTATAGTGAAGGCGAATAAATCACTGACTGCCAGGGTTCAGAAGGGGGACAAGGTCTGACAACAGACGGGCAGTTGGGGATTTTGGAGACTGAGGAATTATTCTAGATTTTAATTGTGGTAATAGCTACATTACTCCTTGCAATTTGTCATAAGTCATAGAACTATACATCAAACAGTGACTTTTACTGAGTGTAAAACTGAAAACTAGGTAACTTTCTTACCCTCCTGCAGCCTTTCATTCAGCTGTGGGTCTCCCAAGTTCTATAAGAATAAGCAGCAATCACTTTTGAAATAAGAAACTGAATAAGCATGTATATGCATGGGCACACATGTACACACACACAAGTCTACACACACACACACACACACACACACACACCAAGCACTTAATCATATAATTCCCCAGTTCATCACTTAGCTACTTTTCTGTTTCAACTCCTCAGCAGCAAAGCAAAATATAGGTGCTACTACAACCAGGTTCAAGACGCCTAAATATAAAACCCTCCTTTAATCTTAATCTAGCTCTACAAATAGGAACATTTGTTTACCATTGGGAAGGCAAAGCCAAGATAAATAAAAGATTACAGGAAAAAGGTGAATTTTCATCTAACAGATGAATGTTGCTCAGAATTGAATAGAGGTGGCAGAGGAAAAGTCAATGTCATCAGAATTTTCTACCAAAACATGCCTTACCATGGAAATTCTGCTTTACACATTGCCTGAGATAACAATACACACAGAATTTTATCTTCTTCCTACACACGTCCATAAGCGTTTGAAACATAAAGCACAAAACAACAACAAAAACTCGCAATCACAGTCAATTGACAACATTAAACAAATACAAACGATAAAACTGAAAACTTTTAAATATTTTTTTTGAAAAACAAACCCTTTATTATGAAAAAGACCTTTCCGCTTATCAAATAATGGCCTTTAATTCAAAAGAATGTAATTTACACTGGTAACAACATGAAATTGTAACTGAGACACATCACTGCAGTGGCCCTTAGCTTAAAGCAGGCACTCTCCATAGCAGCAGAGCTGAGCTTTTATTTACAAGCTGACAGGGGTTGCACAGTGGCCTAGGGTATTGGAATCAGGGGCCTACCATTTAAAAGGCCAACCTAACAATAACAGACCAAGTGAAATGAATCAGTTGCCTATCCTGGGATAGCAAGGTTTGCACGGCACTGCGGGAGGAGGTGAAAAGTTTAAATCCTAGGATGCTGCCCTAAAGAGTGACAGCGACGGAAAACAAAGGCAGACACATCAGCAAAGACAGACAGGGAGGTATGACCCCATTCCTAGAAAAATGCTAGGGAGTAGCACATTAGCGTTTGCCTTCCCAATTCTAATCATCACCGGGATTCTCTTCTGCCTATGGCAGAAACCCCGCAGGGCTTCAGATACAGATTTAGGTTTGGGGAAAACAGCAATTCTCATTTTCTCTTCCATATTTGCCTCCAGGAGTAAAGATAATAGCTCAGTTTCATATGTATAAATGGAGAGAGAAATTAATCTCTAACACAAAATAAGAAGACATGAATGCATTAGTATGGATATCACACACACTACCAATGAATTTATTACATACAGTGGAGGTACATGAAAATGAATACTGACCTAAAAGTTTTTTACTTACTCTAACCCAAACTTTTGGCTGTTTCATATGTGTGCTGTTAGCAAGTAGGAAGAGTGATGAGCAGTAACCACTCCACACCACGTCCTTTGCATTCACTACCTCATTTAATCCTCGCTACAACATGATGACATAGGTGCTATTATCTCCCCTCTGCAGATAAGGAAACAGATCCAGAGAGGGAAAGCTATTTGCCCAAAGTTAAAGAGTTAGTGTAGGATGAGGCCTGAATCAAACCCCAAATAGGATACCAAAGAGTGTTTTGCTTATTCCACTTTGCTTCGGTTAGCACTAAGGGCGCAGGTCCGTCTCTTTCCTGTCATCCTCCAAGGATGCCACGCCAAGAAAGGGCTTGCTCATGTTTAGTGTTCTTGGTTCTGATGTCAACTGGAACTCCTAAGGACTGAACTTTGATTGGTTTTTGCAACACCAGGTGCACTGTCCAACACACAGAGGTCCTGAGGAAGTGTTTACTAAATAGAACTTAATTCTAAGTGACGAATTACAGAAACACCTGAAATACACCAATGAAACTAGAAGAAGCTGTGCCATCTGGATCATTCATGCAAACAGCACACAAAAGAAAAGAAAGAAACATACACTTTGGCATCAGAGACAGATGGGTTAAAAACCCAGCTCAGCTACTTTCTAGGTGCTTAAATCTTTCTGAGGCTCAGCCTCTGTATTAATAAAATAGGCATTAGAACATTCCCCAGGATTATTCTCAGGATTAAAGTAAGAATGTATAAAGTTAGCAGAGCATCCAACACACAAGTGAACAATAAGTATTAGTTCTCATCCTTTTCAGAGTTTAATTTTCCTGAACTTTTTCATAATTTGCAAACATGCTAAAACAAGTCCCTCTGAATAAGCATCTAATGTAATAAGATTACTGGTAATGGGACTGAGTGAAGATAGCCAGCAACATATAACTGCTGCCTTTATAAACACACTTTCAGATGGAGCCTCTGAAGCTAGCAGACTGAACTCCGTGTCTTTCCTCTTCAACCTTCTGCTTTAACTCTAGCCCATAAATGGTGCAAAGTAGTCTCATATCTTACAGATACTTGGCATCCCACATGAAACAGCAGCTCTCTCCATCCATTCAGACTCCACCGCACAGGCTGTATTACTGAGCTCCACTCCATCTCAGCAGCTGCAGGCTCCTACTACAGGCTGCCGCTCAAATAAAAAGGAGGATGGCAGGGAGAAATGCTTTTTTTTGAAGGCTGCTAAATATTTGCTGTGCCTCTTCTTCTCCCAGTCACTATATGTACTGATTCAAAACTCAAGCAGTGTGCACAAAAGGAGATAAGAAACACTTGAGGGATCATCCAGCCTCCCTGCCATCCTTCCGCCTTCCCATCTGCCTATAAACATCATGTGTCATGTTCAGCTCAAACCCTGCAATATTTGATTACTGCCTATAGTTAGAGAGGGTCTTTAAAAATGCAACAATGGATGGGTGCTTACTAGGAGTTTCACGTTGGATCAATACTTTTAAAAGATGGAAAGGGAAGGAAATTCAAATCTTTAATGAAAAACATGTAGAAGCAACTGCCCTATAATGATCTTAATGAGTTTTTATCCTTCTCACAAGGGGATCCCCATATTCAACTGACACTAACATTGGGTAATGCCCTTTCAGCCATCCTGGAGGAAAGATGCTAACATGCAATAGCAATTATGAAAATACTAACAAAATTATTATTAAAAACATGGGATTTTCCTTCCCTGCTGAGTAGTTCTGAATATTTGTGTTTTAATAATATGCTAAACAATTGTATATTAAAAACATTTGGGGGAACCACTATTAAGAGTAAATGTAGTTGAAAATGTTCGCTACATTCATATAAAATGTACTGGATATATGAACTTCACTCTTAGGGAGCCTATGATTTTCTTACCTAAAGTTGTGATTACAATTCTGAGAATTCACAGGTAGTTCTTATAATCAAAACCTATCCCTGTTATATGGGCGGGCCGCGGTGGCTCAGCGGGCAAAGTGCTTGCCTGCTATGCCGGAGGACCTCGGTTCGATTCCCGGCCCCACCCCATGTAACAAAAACGGAGAAACAGAATACAATAAAAAACAAGAAAATGTTTAAAAACGTTTCCCTTTCCTCCTTCCTTCCTTCCTTCTATCCTTCCTTCCTTCTCTCTGTCTTTCCTTTAAAAAAAAAAAAAAAAAAAAAAACCTATCCCTGTTATAATCTTGACCTTATGTCCTAATTGCCTCACGATAAAATATCAAAAATTTACCAAGATGCAACCTACATCTAAACCTAAATGTCATGTTTTAGAATTTCAAACACAATTACGTGCATATATTTAAAATAAAGGAGGCAGCAAACCTTACCCCTATACCCCACATTTCCTGCACTGAAAGTTATGCATAAGGAAATTGTGTCAAATAGAAGTGTTGAATAGTAAATATTATAATAGTTAAAATATTAGAAGTAAGTGATTTCGATCAAGATGGATACATAATCACATATGTCTACAATACAGTTCAGCATAAAATGTCTCACTAGAAAATGCTGTTTACTTTCACAGTGCTGAAAAAACTAGGTCTTACCTTTAAAAAGACAAACTATGCGATTTTGAAAGAAAAACCACACAATTTTGTAAAATAGCGTTCTAAATGTAGTCATTTATGTCAACCAACAAGGGCAACAAGTTCAGGTCATAAAAAAGCTCCTTTATATATGATATGGCTTGCTCCCAAAATGTGGTCTAACAGCAGTCTCTTTCAATTCACAAAGACAATAATATGGTCAGATCAAATCTCTACTGTCAACAGGTTTATGGTCACAAACACTTGATGAGCTGAACACTACCTACCCTTCAGTAATGCTTGCAGTGTGACAGGATCTGACGGTTACCATAGTGATCATGTGGCAGCTTCTGATTTATTACCTTGTTCTGCAGGGTTGTGATGGCTCTTCGGCTATACCTTCAGCAGCTATTTTAGATTTGAGAGCTACACGATGATAAATGTCCACTATCTGAAAGATATACCCAACAGAATGTAACCTTGGAGAGAAGTGCTTTAAATGCAAATTGCCAGCTTTGCCTTCCCGTTAGAATATGAAAGGGTGATTCCAAAGCCCTGGAAAAGGGAGACCTATGCCCTCAGACACACCGATTCTTCTCCTTGGGGACTGTCATTTTCAGAGATACCACCCAGTGAATATTTAAGCAGTCTGGAATAGAAAATGAGGCAATAAATTCTTCTGAGGCTAACCCAAGTAGCACATTAATTACAAAAGCAGGCATGCGTCTGAGCAATTAGTGAGGCATTCAGTTGTGTGGCACCAAATGTTCAATGTATTTAGAAAGTTATCACCACCGGTCAATAAATTATGTCATTTCATCTCAACTAATTGACACAGCTAATGCTTTCACACAGAACCCTGAAAAGAGCATTTCAGGGAATAAATCTCACAGCCGGGTGTCCACTTGCCAATGCTTCCTAGTTACACATGCCAAATGATGATGAGTTCCCACAAAAACTGCTGGGTTTTATCTGATTTTTGCTTTAGGGAATCAAATCACAAGCACAATACCAGTGATGTGTCACAGAAGTTTGTCAAGCAAGCTAGGTAGTACATAGATTTCAGTTGCTGCTGTGTATGTGAATTGCCATCCACAAAATACTATGATATATATCATTTTATTCCATTACATTGTTTCTATTTTTTCATTTGCTGCATGGCAATAAAATACCGAAAGAAAATGGCCTTTCAAGCTTATCAAGCCAATAGGCACCCTACACTAATTTGTGTATTACCAAGTCCCATGTGGATATCAAGTTATTGATTCTGCCATCTAAATCCCTTGCTTTGACAGGAAGGGTATTGCTTTAAGGATAAATAAAACAACCTCCACAATCATTTATGTTCAGTTCTTAAAGCTTTGTTTGCAGAAACCTTTCTAAGGATGAATACACACGCAGTATTTTCACAGCAAAACAGATCAGTACATATGAAGGCCAGTTTGCTTTCTCTTTTGCAGGACTGATGTAAAAAGTACTGCCATGGCCAGGGGTGTGTTCTTGACTAACGAAACCCTGGGGTGGAAATGTATTTTTCATTTTCTGCTTTGTTGATTCATCAAATTTGTATAATTTCGTTAACAGGCTCCCATAAATGATGACTGATTCAACCAAAAGACATACTTGATACTAAGCATTATTTTGTCTCATTGGTGGATGGGGTAGAGGGGAAAAAAACAAGTCAAAGGCCTCTTATTTTCAAATAACTGGAACACAGACATGTATTTGAAGACTAGTTTTAGGAGTTGTTTTCAAATTACAAATCGTTTATCCCTTACAATATATCTTTATTTTTGAGGGGGAGCAGAAATTGGTTGCTTTAGATTAGCTATTTGATTTTGTAATGAGAACAAAAATCCAATAGATTACCAACGATTCTCCACTCACGCACCTGGATAGCATGACCCCAACTCTTTATAGCAAGTGGTTGCACCTCTGTAATCATAGATTGCAATTTGCTGAATCTGATCTCTGTTCCCACAACTGGGAATTCACAGGACCTCACACATGGGACCAGTTTGGGAGTACTATTTTTTTTTTTTTTTACTTCAAATAAAATATGCAAGGAGGGGAATTCATAATAAGGCATTAAAAAGTCAAACGAGAATCCAAGTCATGTCTGCACTTTGGGAACGGCTAGAGCATTCTGACCTGGCTCCTGATGCGACCCTGGCCAGGTCATGGGAGGGAGGGCACCGTGCAGCCCACGACCATGGGACCTCTCTGTCTGCCAACCTGTGGAAAGGCTGTCCTGGGTCGGGGTGAGCCAGCTGGGAGGGGAGCTGCCATGTGGCCCACGGCCTCGGGAAGTGGACCCACCCTGAGTGGGGAGCAGAACCAGAAGGAGGCATTATGAGCTCATTGTTTCCTGAACACTCAAGATAAGGCGAGAACGCATCATGAAGTGTATCTTAGCAAAGCAGCCTTTAAGCATCTTCTATATATGCTTTCTGTTTGACTGGTGTCCAATTTGTTCTCATGATACCTCAACAACTCTTCAGGACATGAACGCTGAGCTGCTGACAGTCATCGGGTGGTATCAAGAGGTGAGTCTGTTCTCAACAAAATACCAGCAAACCAAATCCAGCAATAGTCATATAAAAAGGATTATAAACATTATCAAGGAATTCAAGGTTATCTTAACAGAAGACAATCAATCAATGTATCATTTTATTTGAATAAAGAACAAAAACCACATGATTATTTCAATAATACAGAAAAGCATTTGACAAGATCTGAAATCTTTTGTGATAAAACCACCCAACAAACTGGAAACTTCCTCAATCTGATAAAGGACTTCTATGAAAAATCCACAGCTAACATTATACTTAATGGTGAAAAGCTGAATAACTTTCTCCTAAGATAAGGAAAACTCAAGGATGTCTGCTCTCATCACTTTAATTCAAAATCGTACTGGAGGTTCCAGCCAGGGCAGTCAGTAACAAAAGAGAAAGGAAGAAGTAAGACGATCTTTATTTACAGATGATATGATCTTGTATGTAGAACTAATAAACTATTCAGCAAGTTTTCATGATACAAGATCAATATTAAAAAATCAATTGCATTTCTATCCTATGAAGTTCATTAGCAGTGAACATTCCAAAAATGAGATGAAAAAGCAATTCCATTTACAATACCAGCAACAAGGATGAAATATTTAAGAATAAAGTTAACAGAAGTGCAAAACTTATACACTGGAATCTACAAAATATCATTTGAAGATATTAAAGAAGTCCTAAATTAATGAAAAGACATCCTGTGTTCATGGATTAGAAGATTTAATATTGTTACTATAACAATAATCCCCAAATTTATGTGCAGATTTAGGGCAACCCATATCAAAAGTCTAGCTTCCTTTTTGCAGAAGTTGAAAAACTTATTATAAAATTCATATAGAAGTGCAAGAGATCCATAACAGCCAAAACAATCGTGAGTAAGAACAAATTGGAGGACTCATATTTTCTGATTTCAAAACTTACTACAAAGCTATAGTAGTAACAGCTGGCATAAGGACAGACATATAGATCGATGAAATAGAACTCAGGGTCCAGAAAGAAAGCCAAGTGTCTATGACCAATTAATTTTCAATAAAGGTGCCAAGACCATTCAATAGGGAAAAGAATAGTTTTTCAACAAATGGTTCTGGGAAACTGGATAGCAACATGCAAAAGAATGAAGTTGGACCCTGCCTCATATCATGAAAATGCATCATAGACCTAAATGTAAAAGCTAGTACTATAAATCTCTTAGAAGAAACCATCTTCTAAGAATTTCCATGACCTTGGATTAGGCAAGGGTTTCTTAGATATAACACCTAAAGCATAAATGACAAAAGAAAAAAAAAAGTGGACTTTTTCTAAATTAAAACCTTTGTGCTTCAAAGGATACTATCAAGAAAATGAAAAGACAAGCTGCAGAATAGGAGGTAAGATCTGCAAATCTTATATTTGATAAGGTTCTAGTATTCAAAATATATAAATACTTTCAACTCAGAGAAAAAAAGACAATCCAATTTTAAAAAAGGGGGAAAGGATTTAAATAGGCATTTCTCCAAAGAAGATACGCAAATGAACAATAAGTATAATAAAAGATGCTCAATATCATTAGTCATTAGGGAAATGCAAATTAAAACTACAATGAGACATCTCATGTCCAACAGAATTGCCATATTGAAAAAGGACAGACAGTAATTATTGTTGGATAAAAAGTGGAGAAATTGGAACTGTCATACATTGTTGGAGAGAATGAAAAATGGTGAGTCACTTTAGAAAACAGTTTGGCTGTTTCTTGAAAAGTTCAGAATAAACTTACCATATGGTCCAGCATATGTACTCAAGAGGTATATACTCAAGAGATACTAGGTATATACTCAAGAGAACGGAAAACATATGTTCCCACAAAAACTTGTATACAAATGTTCATTATTCATAATAGCCAAAAAGTGTGAACAACCCCAACACCCATCAATTGATGAATGGAAAAATGAAATGTGATATAAATCACACAATGGAATATTATTACAGTGATAAGAATGAATGTAATACTGTTACTTGCTACCACATGGATGAGCCTTAAAAGCATCATGCTAAGTAAAAGAAATTAAATATTTAATAAAAAGGTCACACCTAGAATGGAATATTTCATTATTTTAAAAACTACCTGTGTATTGATCCTAAGAAGTCTCAAAATTTTTATACATCTCATAGCAGCTCTATTGCGTGCAGGAACAAATTAGGCAAAAACAAAGTCTGCAAGGCTTGCTTGCCCTTAATTGTGCCAATGGTGAACCAGTCTTTTCATATTTGTCTACACTGAGCTACTGTCCTTGAAGTTATAGCATCAGTCTCAACATTCCCAAGACCTAGTCTTCCAAACCCACTTTCCAAGACCCAATCTTCATCCACAATACAGCTATTCCATTCCATCCCACCTCGACCCAAACTGGAACCCCTTCCCCTCAGGTCAGAACAAGGAAAATACAACTGGTTTTTATAGCACCTTTATATCCTGTTCTGTTTTCTCCCTATCACATTGTGCCCAAGTCTAGTGAAGGCAGGTAATTAAAAGCAAAACACAATAAATCTACCAACTCCTTCTTGTCATTTAATTCAGATCCAACTAGATCCCTACTCATTCAAAAACAATGCTGGAGAAAAAAAAAGGGTTGACAGGAGGTCCCTAGCTTTCAGCACCTTCTGTTGCAGCAGCCCCTGTGAGTTCCAGCACTTCACTTTACTTACCTGTGCAGCCCACTAGGAATTAACAACTGTCAGGCAGGCAGGAATCATTCTGGCCCTGAGGTCAGCATCTTATTAAATCCCTATGCTACCACTGGGACTAAGTAATGCCCACACTGTTCAGTGCAAAGCAGGAAGAAAAAAAAAAAACTGATGAGAAAGATTTAGAAGACACAAAGGGGAAAAGAAAAAGAAAATAGGAACTGGATGAGAATAAGTGAAAGAGGGAAAAACCAGCAAACATTTCCAAAAGTAGTGTTTACCTACCTTTCTTCTAGTTATACACCCATCAAGTAGGCATTTGGCATAATTAAATAATCTTTTGTAGCTGGGAAATGCTCACAGCTCTAAGAGCACAATTTTTATATTTTTGCATTAGATGTTATTCTACTGTAAAGACACTGCCCATACCCAGAAGTGCTGGTGTAGTCATCCTTTGGCATTTTGTAGACAAGTGCTAAAATTCTACAAGTATGAAACATATTGACATTTATTTTTATAAAGCGATGCACCAAGATAGAATTCACCATCTTTGATTTTAATGAAAGAAGAATTGGGCTGGAAAGAAGAATGCAAATGATAAAGCTTTTCATTTTTAATCTCATTTACAAATGCTAAATACATTATTAAACAATTCTTCTAGCATTAAGTCTCAGCTATTCAATTACAGGTTTATGTCTGTTTCTGAATGTTTATATTTGAGAGAGAACCAGTGACCCTTGAGTTTGTTATAAACATCATAATATTACATTCAGAGGCCTATCGACCTTTCCAATGCCCTAGTGACCATTTCAAATTTAAAAAACAATGTTTGCTTTATTTAAGACAAAACTTTTATTTCATAATGTGCAAAATTTCATATATTTAAAGAGAAAATCTCTATCATTACATCCAAGAACAAAACTTAGCCTGTGCTTACATTGTCCAGAATTTTTTTAAAAATAAGCACGCAACAAAAGATATACAGCTAAGCTAAAGATTTCAGTGTAAGGAAACACTCCCGAGACATGTGGGAAGCAGTTCGAGGTCTGCCATTATGTAACTTGGAGAAGAAGACTCAACCTAAGGAGTGATACATACAGGAGCGGAATGACACATGCTTATCTTTTTAAATGTCTTATGTTTATTACACGCTACTTCTTATGAGAGAAGTTGTAATTTTGCAGAAAGATCATATATAAAATACAGTTTCCCACATACCACCCTATTATTAACACCTTGCATTAGTGGGGTAGATTTGTTATAATTCATGAGAGAACATTTTTATAATTGTACCATTTATTAACTGCAGTCATTGTTCACAATAGAGTTTACTGTGGGTGATGTACAGTCTTCTATTTGTTATTTTTAAGTTTTTATTCTAATAACATATATACAACCTAAATTTCCTCTTTTAGCCACATTAAAAAATATTATTTCAGTGCTGTTAGTAACGTCCACAATATTGAACTACCATCACCACCACCCATTACCAAAACTTTATGATCAACCCAAATCGAAATGGCACCAGATGATCAAACTAGCAATAATGAATAGGAGGTTTAGGCAAACAGAAACCAACCTGACATAAAGGGACATTTTTCATTTTATTTTGAAAAATTATCATTATTTAAAAGTGGAAAAAGCTTCATATATTAATACATATTTTTAGAAGGAGCATCCAGAATGAAGGTTTTAGAGAAAATTCAAGCTTGTAAAAAATGACTATAATACTTCAGAGGCCCTTTTCAGACCAGATAACCTATAATATTAGATCACTAGAAATGTTAACCAGATAGAGAATGATGATATACTCTTACTTTGAAACTCTCTGAGGGCTAATTAGCTACCCAGTTGCTTGCTGCTAATGCGGACTGGTCAACTACAAAAATTTAAACTAAGATTTTCCTTTTTCTAAAAAAGTGGTTTTAAGCAAAACACCAGGAAAATACTCTAAACCTTCAAAATGGTACCAAGCACAACTCAGGCCCTTAATTTCCCTCTTCTTCTCCTAATTCCAAGGCCATTTTCCACTGGCAGAAAAGATGGAACTGAAACAGACTGGATAGACACAACAGAACCATTGGTTCCAATCTCTCAAATCAACAAGCCACTTCTGTGCCCCTTCAACTGACATCTCAAATCACATTAATATAATGTAATTTTCTGCAGTTCCCATATAAACAATCCTTTAAGTGGTGGGATAAGGGAGAAACTACTTGAGGAATCAGTCTGTTCTCACTAGTGTTTCTGATGACAATTTCTTCCTGTGAAAATTCTACTTACTGATGTTTATGTGTACTTAACTTGCTAGCTGTTTTGTGGTAGAAAAGCTGGATAGCTTTAAGTTCCCTTCCAAGAGTCTATAAACTGATGCAACTTGGAAAAATAAAAACTGAATCAAAGTACATGCAATAAGCCAAATCTGAAGAATCCTCAAATACTGTTGTTGTTCTTATCCTTCCCCAGGAAGACAGTGTTTTAGGTGTTTGCAGCAGAGGACATGGAAATAAAAGACACGGTCCTGTGTTCAAGAGGCTCAGAGTATACTAACCAGGATTACCACAACATACAAACACAGAAATCACAATATAATCCAGTTAAAAAAATAAATTGACAATAAGGTAGAAGTTCAAGAACAGTTGGCAAATTTGTTGGAAAGAAAAGTTAGAGGCAAATTTTGGACGGCTGAGAAAGCAGGGAAGCATGGTTCCTGATATCTGGGTCAGAGCAGAGGGCAGAAAGCAGAGAGGACTGAGATGAGAGACAGAACCCAGACCCCATCTGCAAGGGTGGGTCCAGGTAATGCCAGCAGGAATCAATGAGGGACTTCTAACTAAAGGTAGGCTGAACATGGGTCAAAGTGCCAGGCATTAGAAAACAGGCCTAGGTTCAAGACTTCGTCAGGGAAGATGAAGGCAGGCAAGACCTGGGTTCTCAAAGAACTGGGCAAGGAACCATGACAATCTCAGGCATGACAGGATAATAGCTACTGACATGAGGTTAAAACCTGTTCAAAAGGGAAGAAACCAGTGAACAGGGAGCAGGGCCAGACTCACCGCTATTTTTATGTTAAGCCAGTCAAGATAATGCCTAGGCTTCTGACATGCCCCCAACCAAGAAAGAGATTCATCTGAGAGACTGAGATGGGAATTAAACCTGCAGGGAAGAAAGGAAGAAAGGGCCACAGAGACCCAGCTACAGAACTGAGGAGACTTGACTGGGAAGCCAGGTGTGCCACTTCGGTTCTTTGCCTTCTAGAAGGAAGAGAAAGAGGGTCAAAAATATCATACTTCTTATGGAACTGCAGCAAATACCAGAAGACAGAATTTTCACCCAACAACTGTATTATTTAAATTCATTCAAAAATCAGAGCAAAACTCATCAATAATTTCTTCTGAAACGTATACTCATAGAGAATTAATAAAAGATTTGTGGCCTGTCTCACTAAGAAAAAAATACGGATTTAATTATTTATTTATTTATTTATTTCATGGAGACATTAAACTAATTTAAACTAATGAAGAAAGAAATGACCCTGGACAAGTTACTCAATATCAAATGTTTTTTCATCTATAAATTGAACAGATAATAGTGTCATTGTCAGCATTAAATGAGATGGAATAAGGGACTATCTTATTCAGGTACATATTATCATAGTTCCTACTACTATGACTATTATATTTCATTGAATCTTCAATGCCACCAATTGTAAAATACACTATTAAGCTATAATAATGAAATAAGAAATAACATATTGGGAATAATAACAAAAAAGATAAACAGTAGCAGGAAAGGAAAAAATAAAAATTCCCAAACAACCAACATGCAGCATTAATTGTAAGATGGATCCTGATTTCAGAGATTTTGAAACATGGAAAGTGTTTCTTATCAAAGCAAAATGACACTATCTACAAGTAATTAAATTAAGAATCCCCTTTTAATGCAGGATCATACCTGAAGGAGAATTACTCACGCTTGCAGATAAGTGATCTTCATTCAGTCATTAATTCAACCACAGGACGGAAAAATACCATGATACAATGTCAATTCCAAAAGCACAGCAAATAGGATAACAGCCCAGGAAAGGATCCTGGAAAACATCCTTCTTACCTAACTAACCCCTTATTTTATACTTTCCCTGTCTTTCCCGTCCCATAAGAGACAATTACTGCCATAACTGTCAGCATACGTGCTTACTTTCTTTCCTCTGAACTGGGAAAATGCTTAATAAATTTTTAAGGATAAAATCCATCTTATTTAAATTTGAATTCTAGCCCAGTGCTTGCTTGATGTGGGTGAGGTAATGATCCCTCAAAACCCCTCAAGAAACCACCACCAAAACTGGCATAAACTGAAAAAGATTCCTCTATAAATGAGAGACTGTAGAGACAGGGCATAAAAGTAACACACACTCTAGCTCACACTTCTCAATCCCTGTTTTAAACTAAATATATCCTATCAAAGAACTGTTTGCTGGTGTTACTAGGAGAGTTATGAATAATCTGATCTCCTAATTAGAAGTCACACTGCAGCGTAAACAAAGGTTAAAATATAACTAAAGAATACTTGTAAAATAAAACCCCTAGACAAATAATCAAGTATGAATTGGGGTTTGGGCCTTTCTCCCTTTAATGATAGCATAAAGGTAAACAGATGTGGTCGACATCTGAGTTGCATTTAAAACATGTGTCGGTTCATTGGGTGAGGGCATGTAAAAATTAAGATACTGTTAACAACTATAAAATATTTCAATATCACTGCCAGGCCATCATGAAAAAAGAACACAGGTGGTCACAGTCTCACTGACAAGTAGGAAATCTAAGAGTATGAAATCTGCTAGTGTGTGTATAATTGGAGAAGGGGTATATAGAGATGAAAACTACAGTTATTGCTACAAACAGGAATCTCTAAGGTGTTACTGTTAATATAGGAAAGATGAAACCCAAGGAAACTCCCATTTCCTGTATATACTGTAATACTCTATCAGGTATTATGTCAAACACTTAAACTATATTATCTCATTTAAGTTTCACTGCAACACTTCAGGATACAGTTCTAATATAGCACCAAGTCCTGAGGATTCAGAACCTGAATTTCTCTTTATCCATCCTTTTCTCTCCATCCCCACTGCCACCACATTAACTTAGGCCCACACCCCTTTAACATAAACTGCTAAATATACGTTTGCACTAAACTCCTACTCTTAACTCTCATTCCTGTTTCAACCCAATCCTCATACTGCTGGAGGAGATACCAAGTTTTATCTTTATAAAATACAAGCTAGGGTGGGTCACACTGGCTCAGCAGACAGAGTCCTCGCTTACCATGCCAGAGTCCTGTGTTCAATTCCCAGTGCCTGCCCATGTTAAAAAAAAAAAAAATGCAAACCTATCAGCCTCTCTCCATCACCATGGATTCTAAATCTTCAGCATAGCATCTAAGTCCCTGCATGGTATAGTCTTTGTCTGCCCTTGGAACTACTGCCACATGTACTCTAGATCATCTTTCACTTCCAGCAATCTTTTTTTAGTTTTCTATATATGCGTGCTGCCTCACTTCTCTATGCCTCCCGCCAAATTCTTACAGATCCTATAAGACTCTACTCAAACATCTCCTCCTCTATGAAGACTACCATGAAACAAATTCTCATTCCCCAGCAACCCATCACCCAAGAAATAGCACTCAAAGAGTAGGCAATTTCTATTCCTGCTTCCATAGCACATGGCTCTTTCAGCAGGGATGGAAGGGATGTTGTTGAGCAGGAGAGTCTGTGACTCAGTGAATTTCATATAATCTGGGGTACAGTCGAGTCCTCACATAGCTTAACCCCATAAGTGATGCAAAGTTGACCTGACTGGAAAACTAACTCATACAAGCTAAACAAAACCTAAACAATATAAATAGAGAGGCTTTAGAACACCAGCTAATCAGGAAAGCAAAAGGCAGGTCAGATAGTGTCAACAGATTTCTTCTTGTCTTTATTATATCTATTAATGGGTTCTGATCCTACTCGTGCTTGCAGAATATCTTATTTTTATAGTTTTATTGATGTGAAATAGTTTATTTCTTTTTCTGCCCTGCCTTGGGAGATAATTTTCAAAAAGGCCAATAATTATATCTTCTTTCCTTTTCATTTTAATCATCATAAAGATATACTTTCACCACATCATGCCAGGAAATGAGTAACCATGCAAATAGCACTTAAGAAAATATGCAAACTATTACATTTTCTAAAGCCAAGAAGGATTTTTAACACATTGTCTTAATCTGATTTCCCTCCTAAGATGAAAATTGCGTGAGTATGCACCAAGAAATATATTTTAATGGGTAAATATGCCTTACGTATGTTCCACTTTACTCCAGCTCTTCCTAATAATTTTTTCCTAAAAAATTACATACTCAAATGAAACTAGTTATTATGTTTATTGAAACTAAACATAAGGTCAGCATTTCAGCACTCACAGAAATGAGCAGTTATATCTCTTCCTAAGCTCTATATAATACCAAAATATTTTAAAACATCTTATACAACTTTGAGTAATTATCAGTTGAATGCCTCTAACTTTAATTTGTAACACCAAGGAAGAAAGTTCTCAAAAAATTTCAACTAAAGTATACATTTGGGTGCTCCATTATCAACTGACCTTAGCATTACAATTCCCTTGGCTAAAAACATAGACAGTGTTAGATGACTCCACCCCTCTCACTTAGGCCCACATCCACTTTTCCAACCAGAATGTAAACGCAAAAAATCAATTACCCTAAAAATTCAGACAATGCTCTTGCTCCAAAGACTAAAAAAGAGAGACAAGAAAAGAAAAGAAGAAAGGTACATTCATGTCTGACAAATGGAACAAGGGGAAGCTTTATAGACAGAAATTAACAATTGCTTCAAAATCAAGTGGCATTGTTATTTGGATAATGCTAACCATGGGTAGACAACAGAGCACACAAGGTTGTTTTGAATTAGAAAAGCTACTGACTCTGCTAAATCACATATAACACACTAATCACCAGCACTCGAGGGATTTTGGTCAAATATCCAGCAGGGCCAGAAACAGATCTCAGAATATCTATGAAATAAACAGTAATCAATGAAGCGGCTCTTGCCTAACCAGGTACTCAAATATGCTTTTCTTCCAGCTTTTTTGGATTGGGAGAAAATAACTTAACAACATTGGATAAAAAGTCTTTATCGAAATAAACAGTCAAAACATTAAAGATCCAACAGCAATGAGGACCTTTCCATCTTGCTTCTTAAAGAGGGCAAGACATGGAGAAGGGTTTAATATCACTTTCCTAATCATTTTTGTTTATCTCAATTTCTTAAGATTACCATTATCAAAACAAGCAAGTGCATTCTTAGGGAGTCAGGAAATACAGGCTCTACAGTCACGGAATGATCTTGGGTAACTCGCTTCTTTCGACATAAATTTCTTCATCATTAGTAAAAAGAAGGCATGACTACATTATTTCTAAGATTATCTCCAATGTACACAAAAAGCTTAAAGAAGCTTTCCCTTATTAAGCACTAGACCACCACATTTTAAAATGACATAGTCTAAAAAATAATATGACTTCAATATATGTATTAGACTGAACTCTAGCCATCCCATAAAATGGTGGTCACTCTTTCCTTTAGAATTCTCCAAGGGAGACTTCATCATTTCCCTTAGTAATATACTCATTTTTGAGAAGCATGGGAAAAGAAGCTGAACAGAACGTTCTACACATTGTTCAAATCAATACATAAATGGAACCCTTGATGGTGCAAATCGCCAGAAATGGTCTTTTAACATACCTGAGGAGAGAAATATTCCAGCTCTCAATAAAGAATAAAAGCACTTTGACTGTCCCATAGCCAAGTTATCATGTAGAGTACTAAGAAGAGAACATGCAATTCTGACTTTGGCTTACTCTTCATCACTATGGCCCTAATGCACCACTTCCCAAAACGTGGCCCATGATAGGTCCGCAGATGCTCTGCTGGAAAGGAGGGCCCCATTGTCAAATGTTCAGTGAAACTGCTAATTAAACAGGTTTCTCTGCTGCTAGACTTTTCAAAACCTTGGAATGTAAATATAGATTCTGTGTCTCCCAGGGGGAAATAAAGAATGCATCATTACCCTGCCTTTCCCATTTTCTCCAAGGAATACCAATTAACCTTCTAGAAACACAGAAGAATACTCTCCAACCAATTAGAATGCAAAACTATATTTGGATGTTTTTTCCTTCAAATTTTCATGAACCCATCTCAGTTTCTCCATATGCAAAATTCAAATACTACTACTGGTTACTTATCATCAAGGAAAAATTAGATATTAATGGCTCCATGCCTACAGAAGGCTTGAATGAGAAAATGAATGCCCTCTTGGATTGTACAGTCTACACCCTTTCCAGAGTATGTCAAATTCACTACATAGAATATTCAATTTAATATTATTTCAAGTATTTTTGTCATGACAGAAATAAATTACTATGATATTCTACTCCAGGAATATGGATTCAACCACCTATCCATTTCTTTGTTTATCACTCTCCCTTCCCCTCTATATACACACATACAATATCATGAGAAAATTTCTCAGGAACAGAAAGCAGCACAATCACAGTGTTACTCTGGCAACTTCCCTTTATATAAGCTGCAGCTTAAAGGAAGGTCAGCAGCATGAAAAAAAAAGGATGACTTTGAAATGTGTGTTATGAAAAAGAGCTATTTATCAATATACCTGACAAGAATAAGGTGAGAGTCCATTTCAGCTGGCCAGAATGACTGCTGTACATCATACTCTGAGGCATTAAGTCAAGACAAAATGGGTATTACCAAGTTGTTATGGTAACTAAACTGTGGTTGGTTCCATAAAACATGAGCTTTCCATCCCAGGCACTGTGTTTAAAATTCAACGTGAGTTAGGGTCTCTACTGCAAATGGACAGCAGCCACCACTTCAACCTACAATATGCCACACCAAGAACAAGCACAAGAGAGTGAGCACAAAAGCAACCACAAACCAGGAAGTCTCAGGTAGTCCGGGCTCAAGGGTTTCAACCCATTAACTCTCAACACCCTGACATCACAATCTAAGCAAAACAACATTGCCCAGCTGTGTTCATGGGTAAATAAGCAGCATCTACAAACAGAAACCAAAAAAGAAAACACAAAGGTTAGAGAAGCCACAGCTGAAAGCAACGCTCACAGGAAGAACAGGGGCCTGATATAATTGCCACCTGCAGAACAGTGTTTAAGACAGCTTATGGAGTCTAAGACATCCCATTTGAATTTCCATCCTCTTACTAATCACATCTGCAAAGTTCCTTTTACTGTATGATCTGGAGAAAGGACCCTCTTTTCGCTTTAGTATATATTTTAGTTTATTAAAACTGTCGAAATGCAATATACCAGAAATGGGTTAGCTTGTATAAAGGGGATTTATTAAGTTACAAGTTTGCAGTTCTAAAGCTATAAAAATGTCCAAACTAAGTCATCTAGAAAAAGATACGTTGACTCAAAAAAGGCCAAAGTCTATCACATGGGAAGACACATGACTGGCATCTGCATCTTCTCCCAGCTTCTAGTTTCAAATGGCTCTCTCAGTCCCTGTGGATCCTTCTGGCTTCTGGCTTGCTTAGCATCTCAAGGGAAGGCACACAGCTATGCCTGCTGGGCTCTGCGTCTCCAAACATTCATACCTAGGCATCTGCTTTCTCTGCTCTGTCAGCACTCTAAGCATCAACTTCGGCATTTCACAGATTTCTGAGTCTATGTCGCTTCTGAGCTTTCTCCAAAATGTCTTCCCTTTAAAGGACTCCAATAAACTAATCAAGATACCTTACATGGGTGGAGTTATATCTTCATCTAGTCAAAAGGTCACACCCACATTTGAGTGGATTACATCTCCATGGAAACAATCAAAGGTCTTACCCACAACTGAGTATATCACATCTCCATGGAAGCAATCCAATCAAAGTTTCCATCCTAAACAACTGTTTGCCCTCTACAAGATTGGATTAGGATAAACAGCATGGCTTTTCTGGGGTATATAACACTTTCACATTAGCAGTTTATCTCTACTAAAGAGTAATAACTGTGTAGCTGTGTAGTAGTGAAGAGTAGAAGCATTGGCATCAAACAGCCTGGATTTTAATCATCTCTCTATGGCTGATTTGCTGTGTGATATCTCTAAAAGCATTATCGCCTTCAAATGTAAAAGACAGATAATACAGTCTACCCCTTAAAGTTGCCAGGAAGATTAAATAAGACAGGGTTCCTGCCTGCAACATAGTAAGAACTGAAGGCATTTGGCTATTGTTGATGTGGTGATTGGTGGTGGTGGTGATTACTCCCTATAGGTGACAGAATGACACCCCAAAGACATCTGCATCCTAATTCTTGGAAACTGTGAATGTCACCCAGCATGACAAAAGGGACTTTTCAGATGTGATTAGTAAAGGATCTTGAAATGGGATTATCCTGGTTTATCCAGGTAGACTCACTCTAATCGCAGGAGTCCTCCTAAGGGAAAGAGGAAGACAGGCCAGTCAGAATTATGATGTTGAAACCAGAGGTCTGAGAGATTTGAAGATGCCACTCTGTTGGCTTTGAAGATGGAAGAAGGGGCATAAGCCAAGAAATGCAGATAGCTTCCAAAAGCTGGAAAAGTCAAGGAAATAGAGTCTCCCCCTAGAGAGTTCAGAAGGAACACAGGCGGGCTGATATCTTAATCTTAGGTCTTTTGATCTCCAGAAGTGTAAGATGATGGATTTGTGTTGTTTTAAGCTACTGTTGTGGTCATTTGTTACAGCAGCAACAAGAAACATACACTATCTTTTTAATATATTAAATGGGAAAGCGTGTGAAAAATGCAGGGCACATAGTAGGCACTGAATACATGTGGCTGTTGCATAATATTTGACAGATGGTGGTGACTAGGGGAGACTCCCTGCCTCGCAGAGCAAATGTAGTCATCTAGTATTCCTTTGACGTTAATGTCTGTTACCTATAGCAACCTGTATGCCTCCTACTGCATGTCAAACAGCTGTTGATAGATATCATTGCCTTTCATTCTCAGCTAATTGCACCTGAAATAGTCCAGATAACTAAATGAGCCAGAAAGAGAGGTGTCGTCTTAAACCAAAAAGCAGCTGAATTCCGAAGATGAGCAAACCTAGAAAGTACTAACACAAGCCTGAGGCAGTCTTATAATGCAAAGCAGCGAAAACTGTAGGGGTTTGAAAAGAAATTTAAAAATGGAAGTCTACCTGCCTTGGGTCAGGTCTAAGACTATTGCACCTTCAAAATACGATGGCACACATGAGGAAGAGCCTCCAGATGGTCACCCGGGTGGGCTGAGACATCAAATTTGAAGACCCTGCCCCAGCCAATAATGAGGTAAAACACAAATACAGGGATGATCATAAAAGACGACCCAGGCAAGCAGTGGGTGTGGAGTTCATTTTGCTCCCCCTGAAAGGAGCCTGGCTTCCTGCTGCCTGGATGCTACCAGCCTAGAGGAAAGGCAGCTTTAATTGACTTAACTACACAGACACAGAGATTAGGGTTGACATTAGGAACAACTCTCTAGAATCATAGGCAGGAAGATAGTTCGGCAGTCTACAACAGAGACTGGGAAGGGAAAAGGATACAGCAAGGAATAAAGGGGACAGAGAACAAATGAGAAGCTTCACTGGTTATTCCCACTGGGAATATTCATAAGCAGGTATTAGCTGCTTTCTAAAGCAGTCATAAACCTTCTGGAAAATAGTCTTATTTTTACACTATGTGTGACTAAGATCTTGACCGTGGAATGCCACCTTGATGATTGCTGAGGACCAGGGAACCCAGTCCCTTTCTGGGGTACAACAGAAGACTTTCCATCTTGATGTTCGTTTGTAAGCCCTATGTCTTTGTTTCCACTACTGAATTTACATTCTGCATGTTCAGGTCTCCCAAACAGGAGATGGTATAAAGGTGAGAAGAAATGAAGGGTGGCTCAAACTCACCCTCCAGAAGGATGTCTATAGAAAATCTCTTATTCTGTGCCTCTCTGAAAAGAGCTCTAATACCACCCCACCACTTCACCAGTGAACACAGAGACCTGAAAGTAAGGTGACTGACTTTCCCAGGATAGTGGTGGTTTATGCTCAATGGCCTGCTGCAATTTTGAATTGCACCTCCTCCACAGACAGACAATAAATTACATGATCACCCCTGCTAGAGGAGTTACACACCGCCTAAGCTCCCATGCTTATTTGTGGTTCAGCCAGTAACAGAACATGTCTAAGGCTCTTCCTACTACCAGAAGTATGTTTCCTTATCAGACAGAACAATATTTTTCTTTTTTACTTTTTGTTTTTATTTGCTTTCTTCAAAAGGGGAAAGGATTCCATTGTAACCTGAAGACGGGCATGGAAAAGAAAAAAGTTTAATTGTTACCAGATAGTTTTCCTTCTTTTATACCATACTGATTCTTTGTTTTGGATATTAGTCAAATAACATAGAACCTGGCTGTACAATCCTTTTGGACAGTCACAAAAGACTTTTGCATCCTTTTTTTTTTTTTTTTTTTTTAGTTTTTTAGTAGAGCTATGATTCTTACACTGAGGTACAAGAACTCTCTGGAGGTGATCCAGAGAGGTATACCAGAGTATAAGGAAATTCCCACCATAAGCAGTGTATTTGTTTCTGAGGTTTTGACTCTTCTTGTTTTTTTGAGCAATTTAAGTAACACAAAAATTGAGTTTAGTTCAAAAATCTGCATTCACTTTTAGTTTGCAATGCAAGATCCAGAGCAATTTCCCAATTGTTTCCATAAACCAGGCGATGAAATTTAGAGCATATATTTAGCATCTTCTTCAATCTTTAGAGTTAATATGTATTACTCTAAGGGTTGCATGGCAACACTTAATGGCTGACCCCCCTTATTTGCCATGGTAGTCTCTATCACTGCCTTTCAGAGTGTGACACCTCTGTTTACAGAGCCTCTCTTATTTCATACCTCCCTGAAAAGACCGCTACCTTTTCCTCAACCTTTACAGCCAAGCCCCATTTTGTCTATTAATATCTGAAAAGGACTTCTTGCCAGGCTGGAGAAAGAGAAACTTCTGAAACTCACTCAAATGCTGACCAAGTCACACACACTTCAGCCTAGCCATGCTGCCTCGGCAACCAGAGGCTTGCCTAGAAAATGTGCATGCAGAGAGTAAAACAAAGCAAGTGCTATGCCAAGTCCTTTATTAGTATCCTTCCAATATTGTATGCTCCTAGGTTCTTAGCAATATGCTAAGTTGTTGACATGGGAAAATCTTGTCAACTTTGGCTTTTTTCCTTATGTTTCCCTTTCTCTGCTAATAAAATGCTACTCGTGGCAGGAGAGAGATGAAATGGTGGAAGAAGGCAAAAGGTAATGGAAAATAACAATGAAAAAAGTTATATATATCTTCCAATAGTTCCTAGATTGGAACAGTATATTACTTTCTCATCTCTTACAATTAAAAAAAAAACTTATTGCATGTGCTCAGTGTAACAGATGCCTAACAGAAATGATCCTCCTACTGTAACTGAAACTGGACTGGTAGTAGGAAGATGATTAGATTATTTCACCTTTGCAATTGCATTACTTTTGAATTTCCTAGTTTAAAACCAAAGATCTGAAAAGAAGCAGACCTGGATTCCTGTCTCTGTTCCAATACTAACCTCTGTTTCTGTAAAATTATTAACCTTACTGAGCCTGAATAGGATGAAGACATATTCTACTAATTTTGTAGAATCATAAGTAAAGGTCTTTTAGAAAAATGTAAGGTATTACAGACTCATAGAAGGACTAGTCTTTAAAGATGGACTATAGAAAATTTGAATACTCTTCAGAGAAAGCCAGGATGTTGTCCCTATACCAGACTGAGGTTTCACGGAGGGATCAGAATGTGCTCTTGACTGTTCCTTCTATGAACATCAGAACACCTGCAAAGCTTGGTGAGGAAGGGCTAATCAAAAAAGAGATCAAGAAAATCAGTGAATTTACTGAGGGCAGAGGGATAAAGGGGGACTAATTTTATTTCTTAAACATCCTCAAGTGTCTCCATATTCTTCCTAAACTAACGAGCAATTATTTCAAATTCTAAAACAAAACTAACAAACACTGAAGTTGTGAGGCATGCTCTACAGAAAGGTTACTCCAACTGAAGTCTAGAATCAAACCTAGAAAAAGGCCTGGACATATAAGACTTTAATCCTGTTAGCATGGTTTCTTCAAAGAACTATTCTATTGGGAGAAGAAAAAAAATAATTCAGGGCTGTACATATATGCAGTTATTCTTCCCCAGTCATTTGTTTGACTGGAAAACCTGATGTGCTGTATGCAACTAGCTGATTAAAAGTGGTATTTGATTGAACTCTGGCTACACAAAGTGATCTTGAGTTGACTGAAGGACACATGGGAACCCTCCAACTGACAATGTTTACGGTTAGGATATGTCTCCTTACTCAAGGAGAGGATAAACTTCCTCTTTACACAATTCTAACACTTCTAGCAACATATTAATTCATTCCAGAGGTAAGTTTCTAGAATGGTCCATTTCTAGAATGAAAAAAAAAAAAAAACACAAAGGCATGTTAAATCATGCAGTCCTGACACAAATGAGCAAATTATCTGCACTGATTATTTATAGTGAAAATAGAAACAAAAATCATCACATTTGATCCATTTATGATGTACAGAAGATACTGCATCATCTAACCATAATTCACCACCCCTATTGACTTTGCAGAAACCTATTTTAGGCTAAATGTACAAGCAAGAAAGAAATGCTTTGCATGAGAAGACTTCCTTCTATTCACATGTCCCTAACAAAACAAGCAAATCATGCTATTTCTTTCACCTGATTTTTAAAATATTTGTAGCTTTTCCCAGTGTGGTCTGGAAATAGCTAAAGCTTATCATAGTTGCTAATGCACTGGAAGTGATAAACAGTCCTAGAATACATGTCCTTAGCTACTACATGCCTTTCTTACTCCTACGTATCAATTCCAAAGTCTAGAAACTAAAAAATCTGGGTCTTACTCCATTCCACCACTAGTCAGTTTTCTCTAATTCAAATAACCCACTAAACTTTACTCTGAGCCTACATTTGGGGACAAATACATGTACTACATACTTTCCAAATGTGAAACTAAAAATCATAAGCTAAAATACTGGGGAACAAGTCAAAACTATATAAATGCAACAAATCAGCATTTCAAATTAACATTAAATTGCCACAGGAAGGGTAAAATATCTTTCTCTAGTCCTAGATATTTTCTCTAAACTCACTTGTAGAAAGAGAAATGATTTATAGTAGCATATGTACTATATGTTACTGTAAATGTTACCATTTTTTTAATGTTGTTTTTAACTAGAGTTCAAAATAGAATTTTGAGAACTTTGAGTCACCAGAACTTGGGGACTCCTCTATTACCTGTCTAATTTGGTGTGACTCTGACAATAGGCTATTTTCATTTTCTCCCGATTGTCACCCTGAACAGGTAGCAAAGAGCAGATCTGCTATACAAGTCAGATAAACTTAAAAAAAAAAAGATGGCTGAAATAGCATGAAATCACACCCCCTTATACTTTAAACTATCAATTAGCAGTAACTTGCTAGAACATTACCATTTGGCTTGATCATTTAGAGACTCCAAAGCCTCCTTCTTTAACATGTAGTGATGAACTGTGTTTCTACAAGAAACAGAAACTAGCAGTTAAATTCTCTCACCCCCTTCTATTTTATCTTCTCTCAGTCCACTAAAGCTTTAATGCCCATGCAAAACACTAAACTTTAAACTACTTGGCCACACACCAGAAATCCTCAACATAAACCATTTGCCAACATGGTATTCCTATCACCTCCAAATAAAGATAAAAGCATATTTGGAGGTTGAAATGTAAATGGGATTATTTATTTGCTGGAGGGATAGTAAACATAATAATACCACCCTCACCATTAGAATGCAGCCAATTTATTGTCCACTGTTGATGCTGAATTTCAATCTGTTCTTTCAATATAATTTTCACCAAAATGAAGGTATGAATTTCCAGCATACAATACAAATTCTGTTACACTGAAAGCAGAAAAAACATATAATGAAATATTTTTCTGTCATCCTTCCAATTCATGGAATTCATTTAATCTTTAGGTCAATTCAATTTAATGTGTGTACCTCCACAAATAAATCTATAAGCATCCTGAACAAGAGTCATTTTTCTAATTTAAATATATTTTAGAGAACAAAAAACTGCTTTATGGAAAAATTGAACTGTAACTAAGCAAAATTTGAAACTAATAACAGGTACCAGATGTTAATTTTCAAGGGCTTTGATTACAATTTACCACCCACATCTTTCTTCATTATTAACTTCTCTAGACTGTCCCTTCCTTTGATATTAGTGATTCACATGGCTTGGAGAGTAATAATTACAAATCATTCCATCTTTAGGTATCTGCTCAACAAAAAGGCCCAAGATGTGACTACTGCTTTTTTACATTTAAGAGATTATACAAGCAGCCACACATATCTGAAGTTCAAACATTCAAAAATCCTGCTGCTTAGATTTATCTGAATAAACAGAATGTTTCAATATTAACTGGAAAGTCAGTAAAATAAAACCACTTACTTTCCCACCAAAAAGGTTAGTATCTTAAAAGCTTGCAAAAATAACTGGCGGCTAATTGCATGGGAAGATAATTTATTAAATAGCAAAGAAAAGACAATTAACAATTAACAAAATCACAGATGTTCAATGAAGTATCAGCTATCTTTGTGTTTCATAAAAACATCATTTTGATTCTTTTTCACTGTGGAAAGATGAGTAATATATATGATAATAAGCATTGGCGTGCAAGAATTCTTATATTATTAGAATCTGCACTTCAGTTTTTATTTGTGAAGTGCTTTACACTTATTCACTAATATATGCACTTTTACCAGTGGAAGTACCAAATCAGTAAGTTTTCTAAATCAAATATACATTTAAGTGGTTATCAGGTAAATCGAAACATCTAAGTACAGCGAGAGATACTCAAGAGCTTATTTGAACACACAGTTTCATAGTATCTACATTTCATCAAAAATTACTCAGCCTTAAGAGGAAGCAAAAGTCACAGCAAACACTTTACGCCATCGTAGTGACCCTACACTTCAGGTCGTGTTGCTCTGGACCATAAGTCTTTTGAAGTAAAGTTCTTTCAATCTCAAACCTTCCCCAATTTTTGCAAATTACCTCATATATGATTCTATACAATAATACTAATTGTGGGGTAGGTTTTCAACAACCTCACCCAAATTTGACTAATCCCAGTTAGGGTCACATACAGGGTTTGCTTGCCACACCAGCATTTCATTTTAAATTTCAACCACATCCAATTTTCTAATTAACCTTCCTCAGGTAGGTAAATAAGACAACCTCCGATTTTAAGCAATATTTAAAATCAACTGTTACTCCTGGGGGTCTTCATTATGAGGTTAAAATAACGCACACTGCAGTCAACCATTAAGGATCCTTTCAGTTCCCCACTGCAAACTTCTTGTTGGACATCTATCTGATCACCCTTCTTAATAAAATATGAAAACGCGTAATAAATGTACACTTACTGGACTCTACAATACAGGTGGATTTAGGAGCAACATCCCATCTAATTCTCACATCAATTCTGAGATAAGTGTTATAATCACCCCCACTTTACAGATAAAGAAACAGATTTGAGGAGGTTAAATAACTTGGCCACATTTAGGCAGCCTATAAGGAGTGGGATAAAACTGTGAAGACAGCTCTTAGCTAATACATGGCATTGCTTTTGCATTGAGGAATATTTTATATTAGGATGCTATATTTGTGTCACCTGCTCTTAAAGGAAATTATATGTATGTCATACCTGCTTAACAACCTTCAATGATCACTGTTATCCCCCAGTACAAGGTATATAAACTCCTTAGTCTAAAACCCACACACTTTATGGGCTACCTGCCCTTCCAGCTTCATCATGCTGTATCTACCCCACGCACACATTCGTGCTGCTGGGACTGATCATCCTCAAACTTTTCATGCTCCTTATGCCTTTGTATACTTGCACAGTCAATTGCCATCCCTTGAAACATCCTCCTCCATTGTGTCCATCTGGAAGGTTCCCACTCATTTATCATGACTCATACTCAGCATCTTCTCTCTCAGCAATCTTCCCTAACACCCTGCTACCAGGCAGAATGGTCACACCCACCTCTGTTTTCCCATAGCACTTTTTTTCATACATCTAGAATCACTATAAAAATTCCATACCAACACTCTTTCCCACCAGCAGTAACCTCCTTGAGAGCAACTATTTTATCTCTTATCCTTGTCTCTTCGGCTTTGAATAGAACAGACATGCTGTTAATGCCTAATTACAAAGCTTCTATTTGGGGTGATGGAAATGTTTGGGTAATGGATGGTGGTGACAGTAGCACAACATTTGGAACATAATTAACAGCACTGAATTATATATTTGAATATGGTCAAAAGGGGACATGTTATATTTGAAAATATGTTACCAGAATTTTTAAAAAATTTAACTTTTCTATTGTAAAACATAACATATATCCTAAAGAAAGAAAACAAAAAGCAATAATTTTCAAAGCACAGTTCAACAAACAATTACTGAACAGATCTCGGAGTCTGTCATGGGCTACCATTCCACCACCTCGGATTTCTCCTTCTAGCTGCTCTTAAACACTGGACGCAAGAGGGAATATTAATATAGTGATACAGCAATTATTCTCCTTTACCAAATCCAGTTCTGTGATACCTCCTGATTTTCCTCTATGAGCAATACCTGTTCTGATTTTTTCGTGTTGAGAAGGGATGTCAACACTAAAGGACAGGCAGATGTAATTAATTGATAATCTTAGAGAGGCTGGTCCCTCTGGGTTTCAGGATTTATCTGACCTAGGAAGTCTTTGGGAATTATAGGTTCCAAGAAGGCAAACCCAGTGCATGAAACCTTTATAGAGTCTCAGTTCAAGCCCTAGGCATTCTTAAGAGTCAACAGGACTGATGTTGATAGGAGTTTAAGATTGTACAACACAAACAGGGAACCCTAACATAAACCATGAACTATAGTTAATAGTATAATCATAATAATATTCTTTTATCAACTGTAACAAATGTACCACACTGATGTAAGGTGTAAATAATAGGGAGGCTAAATGGGAACTCTATTTTCGGCATGATTTTTTTGTAAACCTACAACTTCTCTAATAATAAGAACAAGTAAAAGAATGAATTTATAAGTGGGATTTGTGGTGTTAAGCAAGAGACATTGCCTAAATACAAAGTCTAAAGTTCCAGGACTTTGTAGCTGGCAAGATTGAGCAACTATGAAGATAAGATTTAGAGAGAGTAATTTCTACTTCTGGAAATGAGGTTTTAAAAAACCTGTAAACTATATGTGTTAGTATTGATCCAAAGTGGAAAAAACATGACCCTTACAGACCATTAAAACAGCTGAAACATGAGGTAAAAAGGGCCAGGTACGAGAGAAGGCAGGGCCAGATCCCAGAAACCCAAAAGCCATGTGGCAGTTTAAATTTTGCTTGAATATTTTTCCAGTTAGAATATCCTTACTTCTCTATCTGTATATCCAGATCTTACCCTGCAAGGTTTAAATATATCATCCTCCATGAAGCTCTGCCGTTTCCCCAACAAGAAGGAACCCTTCTCTCCTTTATTTTAGTTGCTCCTCTCTTATAGCAATCACCACCTTTTTTGTTTGTACAAGTCTTATTTTTCTTGCTAGAAATAACTCATTAAGGACAAGTTCTTCATCCTTTCATTCTCACGCACTCCCAGAACCTAACACATAATGGAATAAACAAGACACTATCTAGGTTCTGAAATTATTTTAAATATACTCTTCATGAAAATTAGGTTGAGCAAAATAGCATTAAGTAATGCACGACTGTGTAGCAAAGCAATTCCAAGATAGATAGCAGGCGAGAAAATTTTTCTCCAGAGTTCCCAATATACTAGATAGATCTTACATTTGGGCCAATGATCTACATACAAGTTATTTAAAACTTTGCATAAATAGCCATCTCATTATTGATCACATAGAGATGAGGTCTCAGAACAGTCATTTGTCTGGAGCAATTGTAAAGTTGTTTTTGAATCATAACCACTTTTATAAGCTAATAAAATATTTCAAATGTAGCATACTGAAATTCCTGACGAAGGAAAGCATTGCTGTTGGGGGTAGGGGAAGCATGGGTACTGGAGCAAAGAGAGAAAATATTTTGATTCATATTTGATAATAAACTACAGTTCAGAAGCTACCAATATTCTAGGAAACTAAGAAAAAAATCACAAATACACATATGTGCATCACGTGCGTGCACCCATGCACAGAGTTGCCAGACAGAATATGACTCATTCTCCCAGCCCTTGGATGTCAAAAGAATCAATAGGACAGCTGATGTTCCTGAGGGTTCAGCCATAGATCAAGGTCATAGCGAGGTGCATGCTTGAAGTTAGCATTTTAATTTAAATCAGAGTTAGTATTATCATTCTGAAACATTTCATTGAAATATAACCTTCAAACACAAAGCAAACAGCAGCAACCATTTCATAATGGAATGTACACAGCATCGCAAGAAAAACAACACAGCATTTTCAGGGTGAGTTTCTGTCCTGAATTCTAAAATATGCTTTACACTGTGTGTGTGTGTGTGTGTGTGTGTGTGTGTGTGTGTGTTGAGGGGAGGGGGTGATGGAGGCTGTTCTGGGCACAAATTTACCTAAGTAGACATTGGCCTTGGATGCTGTCATGTGAAGGATCAGAGCGTGGATAATATTTTCCCTTCATCTAAAATCTCAATATAATTAAATGATTGACAATGAGGTACATGGTTGAGCTCAAGGGTCTCCAACCTTTCTGTGCTGAGACATTTATTTCCATTGCCAGCTCCTTTGGAGTCACACACTCTGTAGAGAATTGGGGTATAAGGGAAGAATTTCTGGCAGTCAGAAAGAAAAGGCAGTACAGTTTCCACAGTCATAAATTCACCCTGTAGTACTTCCTCCCTTCCAGCCCCAATCACCCAAAAAGAAAGAAGACTGGAAACAGCTGCGCAATAATAAATGCAATCAACAAGGACAAATGTGCATTTTCAGAATACCTCAGAGAAATTTAAGTCCCTTCACATTTATTACCTCAATCTGATTTACAGGTAACTAGGGTCCATGAACGGTTAGATTGTTCACAGCTACCATGGACCGTGGCAAAGGAAATGAATATAAAGAAAACTGCAGATGCTCAAAGTCTTAGGACTACAGCAATTAAAAGGATTTCTTCTAAGGAGCTTTGGCTCCCACCATTAAAATCTTCCAAAACAGTAAATTCATCCAGCTGAAACATCAAGATTCCTGATTCCTTTTGCAGGTTCACAATCCCTAACTACAATCCATCATCCCAAACGCTCTGGAATCAAAAGGTTTTCATAACCTGATCTGAAGGAAAATAAGGCTTTTAACCCACTGTATTAGATTTCTATTGCTGCTGTAACAACCTATCACAAATTAGAGGCTTAAAACAACACAAATTTATTGTCTTGCAGTTCTGGAGGTCAGAGGTCCCACACAGGTCTCTCTGGACTAAAATCAAGGTGTTGGCACAAGTCCATTCCTTCTGGAAGCTCTAGGGAAGATCACCTGCCTTTTCCAGCTTCTAGAGGACAACTGCAGTCCACGGCTCCGGCCCCTTCTCTCAGCATGGCATCTCTCTCCTCTGTTTCAGTCAACACATCTTTTTCCAACCACAGCCAGAAAAAAGGTTCTCTGCTTTTAAGAATCCATGTGATTAGATTGGATTCATCCAGAAAATCCAAAATAACCTCCCCACCTCAAGGGCCTTAATTTAGTCACACCTGGAAAAGTCCTTTTTATTATGTAAGACACCATATTCACAGGTTCCAGTAATCAGGACACAGACCTGGATGGGAGGAGAGTGTCATCCTACCTCCCAAACCCTACACTTAGACTGTGCAAATTCGTTTATTTCCTTGCAGAAATAGTAATGTGCTTGACCAAAGCATGCTACCCCAGACTAATTCAAGCTTGTCACCTGATGCACAGTATATATGTTATCTTTCTAAAATCTGTATAAGTCCAAATTCTGAAACATTCCTAAGCCCCAGCATCTCAGAGGAAAGACTGGGACCTATACCAAGATTTATTTGTAATACTGGCTCTCTTTCTCTTCATCAGTGCCACCTCCATCCACCCCCTTCAAGGGAAGAGTTAGTCTTCACATAGGCCTGACCTGGAAACATCAACTGGACCATAATTATCAATCGGCAGGGTCACTTTGCTTTGAAGAGCATGAAACCAAGGGCTGCACTCTCTTTCTCTCTCATCTTACTAGTTATCAATTGAAATTTTAGCCTCTCTTGGGGTATGGCCAGATCTTATTCACAGATTTGCTTCCTAAACTCTGGCCAGACCAGAAGTGTCAAACCTAAAAATATATATTCAAGGAGAAGTAGAGGGTGGTCCTCCTTGTCTTCAAGGTCTAAGGTATGTGCTCTTTCCAAAGAGCCTGGCATTAAATATAACTGGCACCATCTCAAGCTATTAAGGAAGTGTTGTTCTGATTACCATTTGGCAGCCTTTATCTTCCCTGCAAGCCTGCAAAGGGATAGAGGTATTGGCAGGACAGACTTAAACATTCCTGGGACCCTAAGCATACCATTATCAAAGCCCCACCTCAATTCTTAAAATATACAATTAGTAAGCACTAAAAACAGGAAATTTACAGAAAAGTTCATGGGATGCCTTCCATTATGGCAGTTAAAAAAAAAAATTCCAGAGAACCCCCCTGTGGTATAATATAGACGTTTACCCTAGGGGGAATAGCCTAAGCAGACATTAGTTGGAAGAAAGCGAAAAAGCTTTAGGTAATGGCATAAGTTCTAATATAACTTCCCATGACATTATTGAGAGTTTATTTGCTGTAAGCAGAAAAGCCCTTGTGGTTTGTTGGGTTCCTATATAGGGGACCTTCAAAAGCACATTAGCATTCATTAACAGTGTAGAACTCAGGCTATCTCTCAATTAAGGTAACATAATCCAACCGGATCTTGTGTTGAGCACAGCCTGACCATAATAAATTGTGATGTCTAGCTATAAATAAGCAGTTAAACACTGAAAAAAAATTTTTTTAATATATCAGGTAAATACACGCCAACTTCCATAAGGGAAAGAATTTTATCTTATTCATTTCTGAACCCCTATCATACTCATCACAGCATACAGTGCAATTAATATATAGCTATAAACCTTATTTTGTTTAAGCATGTTTGTTTCATGGGGCAAGTGAACGTAATGCCAAGTGAACAAAGCACCATAAACCAAGCGCACAATATGGGACGCATTTTCCAACAAATAAACAAATCCATGCTGATCAGAAGACATCGAAGAAAACATTCTGAGACGCAGTACATGTGTGCCATATATTATTTTCACCAATGACTAGGAGTGGTTTAATTTCCATATATTTCTATGAAGAACAAAAAATTGGATCTGAGTTGTTTATCTTCAATACTAAAGGTATTTCCTATTGTGCACTGGGCTCAAACATAGAGAGAACTAGTGATTTAATCAACCCTACCCTGAGGCTTGTGATGCAACTTATTTGTGATGCCCTAAAAACTAATTTCTGAATGACTTAAAATTGCTTTTACTGAATCGTCCCAAATGATGCTTCTGCCAAAGACAAAAAAAAAAAAAAAAAAAATCAATTTCAATTCCCAGGGAGCAGGATATTGGTGGCGGTCCCCAAACCACATCACTGTTTTATACTAAAGATAGCCTTGGGTCTGAAAAAATTATTCGACCAAGAATCCTAATAGCTATCCTAACTAATGAGTTAAACAGGAAAAAAGTGCAAGAACAGTACGTTCAAACCAAAATGGGATTGGCAGTTCATTATGAAAACCCCCTAATATCCATATCAAACTAAGGGGTCAAAACTTTACTTCTTAGTATTCTCAAAGATTCCAAGTACCCATTTACACATATTAAAGATTTAGTTCCTTTTAAAACTTTATGGGATAGTAATTTATTTAGAAAAATTAAATTATTAAATTCATGACACTTTTGTACTCATATCTACACCATCTTATTCGAAGAAGGTACCAAAACTTTGTAGCTATACATAATCTATTCTAGCCTTTGATAATACCCAGTTTTAGATTTCTTTGGTGTTATAATAGAACAACGAGAGAAAGTGATTCCTACATACGATCCAGAACCATGGTGAAAAGGATAACTTCACACTACCCGAGAAAGGTCCAAGTGCAAATTCATGAACAATGGCTGCAATAAGCAACATGTTCTCAGGGCCTCATTTGGAGCATATACTATTCTGGGCAATTTAATCTTATACATTTCAGAAGGAAACAAGAAAAGCGTCTATGAAAACCAAAGCCCAAACCAAAAGGGCCTTTGTGCATTTGTGCAAAGCTCTTCTGGGATAACTTAAATGTAAACTATAATACTATCTCAAAGTTTACCCAAGAATCAGCTAAACCATGTTCCAGCTGCTTTCAAGCCCTGAACACACATTCTTCCCTCTCCTCTCCCCACCTCACATTCTTCTAAATTCCAAAACTGTTTATTGTTGACCGACCTATTGCTGACCAGGATAAACTTCTATTAGCAATTAATGAAAGAAGAGACATTGCGTCTTCTGCCCTCATTAATTTATAGATAATGTCCACAGAAGATTCAGACCCAGAAGTTAAAAGTATAAATGAAGGCAAGGGGCCCAGTATTTCACTGTGGTAATGCGGAGCTAAATTGCATTCTGTCAACTATAACTCGATTAACCGGCACTTCTACCTATATATAAAATAATAAAAACTATTTATAATGTCAGCTCTGAGGCAGCTCGAAGTTTTTCTATTTGTTATCTATTGCTGCATAACAAATTACTCCAAAATTTAGCAGCTTAAAACAACACACATTTATATCTCACATAGGAATTCAGGACGGGCTTAGCTGGGTAGCTCTAGGCCAGTGCATTCAAGATGTTATTTAGTGCTGTGAGCCACAGAGTATATACTTTGGATAGATTACATGATATATGAATATATCTCAATAAAATTGTATTAAAAGAAAAAAGAAAAGGTATTATTTAAGACTTACCAGGTCTAAAGGAATGTCTTCCCAAGACAGCTCATTCCTATGGTCTTCTGTTAGTAGATCTCACTTCCTTGTCACATGAATCTCTATGGATTGCTTGAGTGTTCCCAAAACATGGTGTCTCCCAGGATGAGTGATCCAAGAGAGGAAGGCAGAAGTGGCAATGTCTTTTACCACTTAGTCTAACAGTCATATACCATCACTTCTGTCACGTTCTATTGATCACCCAGGACCACTCTGATATGACATGGGAAGCACTCCAAAAGAGCCTGAGTAGCAGGAGGCATGGATCATTAGGGATCACCGGGACCCTGATATTTAAATAAGCTCCCAAATAAAAGAAAAATTCATGTTGAGCATAGTTTTGGAACTGTTCATTATAACTCAATTTTGTGAAAATTATTCTTAAACATCTTAAATAAGTTCTTGAAAATTTCCTAATCAGACTACAAGATAACATTTTATAAATTCTTCCAGGGAAGTATTTATTATCTGTTGAACCAAACTAATTTCACATTTTTTAACCCTGACTTAATGCACTAGCTCAGTTCCAACACATTTTACAGGTATCATTTTGCATGTATTATTTTATTGACTTGCATTAAATGTTCAGTGTAACACTAATTATATCATTTTAGTATCGATATTCTTTTTACTTGTATCAATGTTACATGCAAAAAGTAGATATTCCAGTTTCTCAAAACCAGAGTGAATTAGAGTTTACATGGCCAAAACAAATCACAGAATCGTAAAACTGGGAAAGATTTAAAGAGGTTGCCTAATTTGTTGAAGTTGGGTAACAGGTAACTGGGAACACATTATACCACTCTTTCAACTTTTGGCCTTATTCAAAGCTTTCTAAGAGGTATACTAATAAAACACATTCATTTTGTAAATGACTAAAAATGTAAGGAAAATTACCTATGCAATGAAGCTCTTAGCAAAGGCATTCACCAAACAAAAAGAAAAAAACCATAAAACATCCTATCTTTAACCAAATAACACCTTCTCATTAAAGAGATTTCACAAAAAAATTATTCAGCAAACTTCTTTAGTAAAAGTTGATAGTTTTAGGACTATATTATGGTTTCAGTAAGCAGTTATAGCTCAGAGTAAACAGCACTAGAAAGGTACAGGTAGAAGTTTTAGGCTTGCCAGGTTTTTCTCTGTAACTGGCATATTTCTTCACTACTAGAGCTAATCCTGATTTAGGCTTCAAACATTTGAATGAAAAATCCATGGATAATTTTGATACTGCATATAAAAAGCAGGTTAATATAAACTTTTCTGGAAACTAGAATGGAGGCAAAGTGGGAAATAGCAAGTATTCCAATCTCCCAAGCACTAGTCATTTTTCAGTTTGAAACTATGGGAGTGGGGAAACTAAGGGAAAGTTAGGTGAAAGGGGTCTAGCTCCATTGCAGTTAGCCACTATGGTTCACATTTAGACTTAGAGAAAAATAAATCTAAACAAGAAAAAAAAATAAAAATAAAAAGGAAACTGTGCCCCTGTATGCATTCAACAGCAGCATTAACAGCAATAAAAGAAGCAACCAAAATGCAATTAGTATTTGCTAAATGCCAAACATTCTCTAAATACTTTTTTAATATATAATTTATTTTAGAGAAGTTAAAGGTTTACTGAAAAAAAATCATAGAGAAGACACAGAGTTTCCACATATCTCCCCCTATTACCACCACTTTGCATTAGAGGGCTACCTTTGTTACAACTGATAAAGGAACATTATTATAAATTTCGTATTAATTATAGTTGTCAGTGTGTATTAGGGTTTATGCTGTACAACGTAAACTTCCCCCTTAACCTCAAATATATAATTCCAACATATGATTCAGGACTGTTAATTACATTCCCAATACTGTGCTACCGTCACCACAATCCATTACCAAACTTTTCCATCACCCCAAACAGAATTTCTTTACCAATGAATCACTAACTCCTCATTCTCTATTCCCACCCCAGTTTCTAGTAACATGTATGCTAGTTTCTAACTCTACAAATTTGCTTATTCTTATTATTTAATATCCATGAGATCATGCAATAATTTGTCCTTCTGTGCCTGGCTTATTCCACTCAATACATCTTCCAGGTTCAACCGTGGAGTTACATATATCAAAACTTCATTCCATTTTGCAGCTGAGTAATATTCCATTGTGTGCATATACCCACATGTTGTTTATTCATTCATCTGTTGATGGACACTAGATTGCTTCCATCATCTGCCAATTGTGAATGATGCCACTATGAACATGAGTTTGCAAATGTATGCTTGGGTCCTTGCCTTCAGTTCTTTTGGGTATATACTTGAAAGTGGGATTGCAAGGTCCTACAGTGATTCTATACTTAGTTTCCTGAGCAACTATGCCAAACTGTGTTCCACAGCAGTTGTACCATTTTACAACTCCATGAAGAAGGAAGGAGTATTTTAATTTCTCCATATTCTCTTCCAACACTTCCCTTTTTTAAAAAGTAGCCATTCTAGTAGGTATGAAATGATATCTTATTGTGGTTTTGACTTGCATTTCCCTAATGGCTACAGACATTGAGCATCTTTTCATGTGCTTCTTGACCATTTGTATGTCTTCTTTGGAGAAACCTTGAAATCTCTAAGCCTCGTTAGCTCAAGCACCCAAATAAGCACGACTTAGAATTGCTCCAAGTACTAGCACTGTTAGGAAAATTTTGTTGCATAGGTTTGCAAAAAGTATCATTATAAAATGTCGTAATCTAATGACATGAATAAATAGCTTTTAAATCCTTACAGGAACTAGGCTTATTTCTTCCAAACACTTCAAAATCCTTTAAAATCAAGTGAACAATAAATATATGTTATTTTAAAGACCTGGAGTTTTTTTTTTTTTCTTTTAAATAAGATCATTCAATTATATAACCAACATGAATGAAGCATTAAATTCAGAATTGATGCCACCATAGTGCTTGTTCTGAGCCTTTATCTAGGACAGAGGAGGATGATGACCTATGGAAACATCGCTACCAGAGGCTCATATCAGCTATTACTGTTGACAGTCAGACTTGGGAGGAAAAACGAATTCTGAACAGAAAGATAGCTCTGGGGATTTTTCTTTCCCTGAGGTCCACTTAGCCTTATAGAAAATTACTTTCCCTTATGAATAAGGTGAGGGGAAAGATAGCATATGGTTCAAAAAAGGGGGATGGGGGAAACGTATTCCTCCCTTGAATTAACGTAATTTAAAGGGTGCACCTACTGGGATTATCCGATTCTGCATATTATGGGATGTGATTAGCCCTTGAGTACCTACTGCCCACATCCATAGAACACTGGGAGCAATACATTCACCTTCTCCTGAATAGAAGGAAAAATTCAGCATTATGTTCCCATCGATGGTCCCAGGAAAGATCTCTATTGAGGAGTCTTTTCTGTCACCTCTGAATGTGTGTTTGTCTTTCTGCATCTACCACGCTACATGTATACCCTTGTATGTATATGTTATTACATCTTTTGCTTGAGAATACAACAACAAGAGATGACTATACCCACTTTTCTTCTTGGGAAAACAAAGCTAAGTGACAACAGTGACTAAAGAGGCTACGTAAAGAACTCCGCCCCGCAGTAAAAAATAGGAGTACACCTTTGCACTCAGCATTGAGTTCCATACACCACACCCCAATTCCTAACACATCTCAGGTTGACAGTCCCTTACATTTGATTTGATGATATTCTAATTATCCCAGCTCCACTCCAAGTCAGATGCACATGCACAGCTCTCTATAATTTATTTTCATTTTAAAAAAGTAACATCCAAAGTGTGAGTTTCTGAGACTATAAACCAGGAGTGAAGGAACACTGACAAAACTAGGCCTGGGAATCGTTCTGATCAGAACAAAAAAAGTTCTGTCAATCCATAAAAAGGAACCAGTGCATTAATTCTTCTCATACCAGTCCTTGAATGATCACAGTATTGGATCTGTGTCCACACTTCAGCTTGCACCCAGGACAGTCATTCCGTGTTGCCATGGGTTACAGGGATGATTCATTTGGAGCCCTCCAGACAACTTGAGCGATGTGTTGTCTTATCTCCATTTCAGAATTAACAAAATATATTCTTGGTAATTAACAGTGTTTGGCAATGTAGTCTATTAAAATAGTAGCTGAAAAACATTGGTTACACTTGGAATGAATAAAGCAACTTGAGGTAAGTAAACTTGAGGGAATTTTATCTATCAGAAAACAGGTAAGTCATCACTTCCAACCTTTCATTAAATGACCCATATATAGCTCATGGGGGGAGGGCAAAACCAGTTTCAGGATCAATGTTCTATAAATAAGAGAATAATTTATAACTTGTCACTAATATGACATACCTTTTAACTTCAAATCATACAAAGGTTAATCAGAAAAAACTTCATTAAATCCTTCATATATACACACACCAAAAGGGAGCAGTCACACCAAAAATATCAAATGACCAGGAGGGTATAACATCTCTTGAGCCAAGAACAAGGAAAATGAGCATTGTATTGCACCTACAACTAATTGTGCCTTCAAGTTCCACTCAGCCTTCCAGGAGTATCTTGTAAATGCGTCCAAGGGAACTCCACATCCCTACCCACCCAGGAAATACCAAAAGTCCAGGTAAAAAGAACAATGTAGGATCATTACTACAATCTCCGTTCACCAACTAGAAAATGTTAGTAAGAAAAAAAGCATGCACTTTGGATTTCACTGGTAAAAGACTTTTAAGTCTTTTTTAAATATTCCTCTAAACTTTTGTAATAGTACTCTAAAAATGATCTCTGATATGAAAAGTATCAGGTGCAGAATTAAGAAGGTGAAAATAAATTTAAAACACACAGCTTCTGAACTGGCTAAACACAAAGACAACAGTACGGTATGGGATGGCAATGAATATTTTTTCTTGGTTTAGGGTAGTTTACACCATATCAGTTTTCTCCTTACTGATTCGTTCTCTGCTCTAAGAACCTTTATCCTATATTAATAGCTGGAGATAAAAACAAATGTGCAAACAAAGGAAAGGAGGCAAAAAGGGGCTCTCTAAAACAGAGACGTTCTTTCTATGTAAACTATGTCTACCACAGGAAAGAGAGTGGGGGAATATCACTGATTAGTATTGTTTTCATCCATGAAAAATTCTGACCTCAGGAAAACTTATGAGTATAGCTAGATATTTTGAGAAATAAACAGAAAATCCACATAAATTATATTTCTAATTAAACAGAAGCCTTTCTCTGTTTTGTCCCTTTGTTTTTACACCATACACACATCTTATGTGTCACAGTAAAATAAAATCATAGTGAGGAAGTGCCTCAATCAACGAGGCAGAATGGTTTCTACAAAGAGTTTTTTTTCTAATAATATTAACTTACATCTCCCTAGTGCTGTTATGCGTGCAGTACACAATTACCCAAAACAAAAAGCCTGTTTTTACCGTGTTACCATGTTTTTAGTACTAAAGTCTGAGTCTAGTTATGTATTTCATGCAGGAGTTACTATGCCTATTCTTTCTTTGGTGGGATCTGCCTGCCCCCCTGGTTCTCTTCGCTCCTCCTACCAGAGGTTGGCACTTCATCCAGTTTAGTCTTTGGGAAGTGAGTCTCTGAGCCTTAATTATGAGCAATTCATTCCAGGGACTTAGAAGTGCAAAACTGAGAAAGGATCAAAGAAGAGATCATTAAGGTGACAGAAGTTGCATGTTGCTCATAAACTTGGGGTAGGGGAGGTTGAGCTCCCTTCCAAGTCCCCTAAAATTAAATGTTAAATTTATGAGTGTATTAATAATTTAGGAAAGTTTCCCTAGAATAAGACTAGATATTTTTTTAAGATATATTTTCTTATACATCTGCCTTATTTAGATTTAATGCTGGTAGCCCTTAAAATACATGTCATACTTGAAGCATGAAGCGAGCTGCAGAACTCTGATTCTGCCATACAGACGCCCAGCTTAGAAAGCATTTCTGCAGAATCGGGAAAGATCAATAGACTCGGGAAACAGATATGTTGATGGATGAAGACGGGTCTGAAAAGCACCAGGTTGAGGTAGCACGCTGCAGGCTTCACAGCTCTTCCCGTGTTAGCAGAACGAAAAAGGTTATAAACCATGTCCTTTTCTTTTATTTTAATGGGTAAAGGAAATAAAAGGAGGAGGGAAAAAAGAAGAAGGGAGGGGAACAGAATGGAACGGGTGATGAGGAAGGGGAGAAAAGAAATGAGGATAGGCAAAGAGAAAGAAAAACCCGAGGAGGGGAGGGGGAGTAGGAAGGAAAGCTATGATGTATTGACGCTCGCCAGCCACCCAGCCAAGCGCTCCATCACCCCCAGCCTACATCCTAGCTGGCTCCTCTAGCGACGTGGACGTGGGGGCTCGGGGGTTCTCTGCCCCAGTGCTGACAGCTCTCCCCGCGACCCCAGCCCGACTCAGTCAATGCCACGATGCTCAAAGTAGCACATCGCAGCCAGCCTCTCCGAACCCGCCACTCCCTGGACCGCTCTCGCCACCCCACCCCCCGACTTCTCCCTGCGCCCCCATCACTCGTCTCAGGGAAAAAGCAAAGAAGAGTACAGCGTGAGAAAAATCAAACGGTAACCAATTAAAAATAATAATAATGATCTAATGGGTCCTGGGGGAGCAGCAGAGGAGGGGGACACATCGCAGTCACCTGGAAAGGAACACGCTGTTGCAAATATCCCTGGGCTGTGTGGGGCTCGGAGATTTTCCACAAAAGGAACTTTGCAAGGAGCGCAGTGGTTTGCAATGCAAGAGAAAGAGATCGCAGCATTACCTGGCCAAGGTCCTGCCGGCGGGCCGCGGAAATCCTCAGGTTTGCGATAGGTATTGAACCACTTGATCAGGTTACTATGGAAATCGTCTTAAGGAGGAGAAAAGGAAAAGAAAAAAAAGAAAAAGAAAAAAAAAAGCACAGGCACATCCTTGTAACCCCAAAGGAAATTGCTCTGGTCACCTAGAGCGAGCGCGGGGCCGGGCGCGGCACCCCTCCCAGCCAGCTAGCTCTTTCTTCCCTCCTCGGGCCGGGCCGCGCCTCCCCGCCCCACCGCCCGCCGGCCGAGCCGAGATCTCAGCGGCGCGCAGCCGGGAGCAAAAGCGCGAGCTCGCCGGCTACTGCCAGTCGGCTTGGGCGGCGAGTGGCGCTGTTTCCCAGCCGCACAGCTGGAATTTAAAGAGACAGACGTGTCGCCGGGTCTGGGGCCCTTGTCCTGGAGAGGAACCCTCACAACGCCTACTGTCTCTGCCCAAGCGAGCCCCTGCAAGAAAAAAAAAAAAAAAAGAAAGAAAGTTTCCTGTAGAAAATGCAGGAGGACTGCTTGAAAACCAGCCTCAACCTCCTCTCCCCAGTGCAGAACCCTGGTTGGAAGGAAAGAGTAAAAGGAGGGATTTTTTTTTTTTTTTCCTCTCTCTCCCTTGAAGAGTAGGGGGGAAATGATTTGTATGCTCAACAAGTCATGCACCTATTTTCAGCCGCTCGTTTTGGTCCTTATGTACCGACTTTTCATTGAAAACACACAGAGACAAATAGGGGTTCTCGCCTTATTTTAAGGCCTGCTCTAAGCAAAGACACAAGGGTTTGAAGGAAAGCGGCGATGGGAAGATAAAGCTGTCAAATATCTGGAAAAAATATTTTCTTCTTTCTCTCTCAGACAACTAAGCATCTCCTTTTCTCTTCCCTCCCAGCTCTGGAGAACAGGCCTGCAGGTATATTCCAACCTCTACTCCAGCTCTGCCTGATGGCTCACCTTTCCTCTGGCACCTTTTCTCCACAGATATGAATGCTATCCTCTATTTCTGTTGCTGAGAGCAAGCAAGAATCTAGCGTAAGCAAAAATTTAGTCTGGCCCTTTTTTCTAACACAGCACTCGCTGGGCAGTTCGCTCACTAGTTTTACAAATAAGACCCAGACCTGTGCTATTTCACAAGTACAGGCCGAATGGGATCAGTTGATCAATTTGCAGTTTGATATCACCACATTTTGTGTGCGTGTGGAATCAGAAAAATTATGATCCAACCACCCTATTTTGCTGTTCTAACCACCAGCTTTCGCTGATTTATACAGTAAGCAGTCTCTTTGTGGGTGGCATCAGTTCAACCCCAGGTTTCCCCATGTTGGAAAGGCAATAAAGGACTCTCCGTGGAATCCTGTCTAGATCAACCAGAGTGATTACACAGGATCTCTCCCGCAGAAAGTAGATACACAATAACTACGGATGGGGCTGTTTGGGGTTGATAAAAGGAAGTCTCTGAAGGAATGAATCTAATTCTAGGATATCAACCCCAATTGGGCAGGAACCAAATATTCTTTATATCCTAGACCTAATGTATTTTTATAATCATTGTACTTAACAAGGTAGTTACATTCTAACTCTAGAGATGTGCCACTGAGTCTCGAGATTTTGTCTCAATTTCTTATATCCTCCTATGACTTACTTCCCGTATTAATGCCTCCTACATGTTCCCTTCTCATTCCTCCTTTACCTTGCTGCCAGAGTGTCTTCAAAAAAATAATAATAGTCATGTAAAATCAACTTCCTTCAGGAATAATGGCCCAATCTCTTATTACAGTATAGAGCAATGTTTCTCAAACTTTAGTGCGCAACACAATCACTTGGTGGGCTTGTTGCTAAAACAAAGATTCCTAGGCTCTGAGCCTGACTTCTCTCATTTAGTATGTTCAAGGTTAGGCAGGAGAATTTGTATTTCTAACAAGTTCCCAGGTGATGCCGATAGTCTGGAGATCACACTTTGAGAATCACAAGCATATGATGCTCATGATCTGGCATCTGCCTATCCTTCCTGCTTTATCATACCTCGTGCTTGCCCCATAGTCCACAAACAGATCAACCATATGCACCTATGCCATGCTTCCTCATACAGCACCCACTCACACACACGTCCTTATGTACATGCTGTTTCCTGCCAGGAATTCTCTCACTTCTCCTCTTCCCCATGTCATCCCACCACCACATCTGGGTAACTCTTGCTTAATCCCTAAGGCTAATTTCCTTCAGGATGCTTCTCCAAACATGTTTATTTAGTGACCGCTCTTCTGTGTTGCTTCTCTATCCACTTTTTATACCTTAGGTATAATATTCACATAGTTTTTTTTTGGTCTGCTTCCTCACTAGACTGGGTATGCAAAGGGCAAGGGCTATAGTTTATTTATGCCCATACTCCCACGTGCCTAGCCCATTGGATGAGATATTGCAGCAGCCCAATAAATACTGAGAGAGAGAGAAAGAAAGGAAAATGTTTTGTGATGATGATGATGATGATGATGGAAAAAAAAAAGAGTGATATTATGGAACTTAGTAAGAATCCTTTCCTATTAACATTAGAAAGGACAAGGGACAAAGGGAAATTAAGATTTCCAAAATTCAACTATACGTCAGGTACTGGTTTAAATGCTTTGAATGTTACCTCATCTGTTTCTCAAAACAACCCTTTCAAGAGAAATGTACTACATATGAGAAATCTAAGGCATGGAAAAGTTAATTAAGTTACTTGCTCAATATCACACAATGTTTGGTGGGTCCAAGGAAATGTGGGCATTATATCCCGTGAAGGCAGGTATAGAGTTTAATGAATGTCCTGTTAATATTCAGGAGCATCTTGTTACCGTAATAGGTATCACTTGACTACCATCCCATCCCCAGAAGGAGGTCTGGGTAGGGCTTCTAAGGCTCTATTGAACCACCCTAATCCAATAATCCACTGTGAGGAGTGCTGCTCTGGCTGCTGAGTGCTTCTGTGCAGTCTTGTTCTACCTATGTACCATATCCTTAGGACATACAAACTTGTGACCCAATCAACCAAACAAGGCAATCTCAACACCTGTGAGAGTGGCAGGCCCAGGATCCTTTACATATCTGTTTTTCTACCACAATGCTGCAATTTAATAGTAAGAGATAATCATTAACCGGCAAGAAATGTGTAAATAAAACTGTGCTCACTTGGGATAGTTGTCCTAAATATATACAGTTCGAGCAAAAGTGAGTTTTTTTGAAACTATATAGAGTTCCTGGCCATTTAAGATAAGGATGTAATTCAAAATTTAACTGATTTGCTATAAAAATGCCGTCATAACTAATTAAAGCAGTTCAATATAAACTTGGGAACCAGAGAATACCTATAGAACAAATCAGCAGTCATCTCTATAGGGATTCTTGTTTCTGCAAATATTGTGTCTGTTATATAGGGTTTTCCTAAAGTCATGAAATTCTTAGAGCTCAAAGGTATCTGTAGGGCATTTGGTTTTAACTACTTATTCTAATAAGCACAACTCAATAGTTACTATAACTATTCTATATATACCCATATTTATTTATAAATATCCAATATAAATAAGTTCAATTCCAATAAGTAATTCAATAAACTGCTGCTTATTACAATCACTTGGGGAATTCTCATGATTCCAATGCCCAGCTTGCTCCTCAACCAATTATATCAGAATCTGTAGGACAGGGTCCAGGCATCAGTGTTTTAGAGCTCCCTACTCTAGGGATGATCATCAGTGGAGTTCAAACCTGGCTGCTCACTAGACTCACCTGGGAAATGTAAAGGCTACTGTGCCTAGGCCTAATTACACAGCTCAAATAGGCCCAAGGTCTGGCCCAGGCCTCCCTACAGTTACAAACTCTCCCAGGCAATTCTAGTGTTCAATCATGTTGAGAACTACTGTCTCGGGCGAGTGATTCTCCAAGTGGGATCCCCAGAATAGCAGCACCACAACACCTGGGAACATGTTAGAACTACAAATTCTCACACCCCTCCACAAGCCTGCTGAATGAGACACACCCGGGTGGGACTCAGCAGTCTCTACTTCAACCAACCCTCCAGATGATTCTGATACACTCAGTTTGAGAACCACTGCCTTACAACATAATAATTAGCAGCAATTTTAGAATTAAGAACTCAGCATTATTTAACAAATATCCGTTGAGTTTCAATTCTAGTGGTTCTAATAAGCAAATAATAAGTTTTCAGCTGACGTTAATGCTGAAGGTCCAGGAATTACAGTTTGAAAACCACTATTGTGGTTCCAGGCCCTGGAACTAAATGTTAAGAATCTCGACAGATTTTGTGGTTTTGTTTCAAAAGGAACCTATCCCAAAATAAAGCCAATGTTTTGAGGTTCCATCACAAAGTACAGTTCATAAAAAGAGAATTCTTATACCTAGTACTCAAAAGTAAAAAGTAATAGGAGGATGATGTGTGTGATACATTTTTGTCCTACTCTGACTTACCTTATCAGAAAGATATTGGCATTCAGAAACCCACTGGTAATAAAAGCTAGGGGCACCTCAGTTAGGGATGTGGTTTTAGGAGCCCAGAGACTATACTTGACTGTAGGAAAACCTCAGGGGGGGAAACAAAAGATTACTCCTTCTCTCCACAAACCAATCCACCAGATGTAAAGCAAAGCAAAGGAGCTCATCAAAAATGTATCTGCTCCGACTACCCAAATGAACCTGATTTGCCTTCCAAAGAGGCTACCCTTCTTCCTTCAGTTGCTTTAAGTAGAAAGAAAAATCTGATCTTTCTCAAAAGGCAAATACTGTTCTTGGTGCCTGAGTGTGACTGGAGCTATGTAAACTCCATCCACCCTAACCTACAAATGTTACAGGGACCCCCAATTCCCACTGCCTGGGCTTCAGTCTGGTGCAACAGGCAGAGAAGCCCACATCACTGAGAGCAACACCATGTCACTAATCCTCGCCTCTAGCCAGATAGCTAAAGAAAATCTCCAACCAGAGAACGAAGAATACAGACGACACACCAGACCATGAAATCCCCTTTCATCCTTTTAGCTGCATGCATTGATTTCAGGCTACTAACCTGGATCCTCAAGGGTGGAACTTTCTGGGATAAGCTTTTATTTTTTTTTTTTTAATAGAAAGACACTTTGCCTCTACTTGGCAATTGCTTTCAAAAGTTCTGAAACAGACTGTTAAACTGCATTTTCTTCTTTGGGATCAATGCCATTTCTCTGCTCTTTTAGGTTCTCTCCTCTTCCCAGGGAAAAGATCCTAAAAGAGCTGCCAGCCCAAACAGCAGTGCTAAACTGTTGGACAAGAGCAAAGGCTTTCTAAGAGCATCTACCAGGAGGTGTTTTGCCTGTGATTGTTCAATTATTAATTACAACATCAGCGACTGAACTACTTACTCTAGAAGGATGTTAAAGTTTGAATGAAGTCTCCTCCTACCAAGACTGGAGGAAATAATAGTCACCAGCCAAATAGTAAAATGTCACCAAGATTCCTTTTTTGGGCATATATACTTACATAAGCAATGCAGCTCCCAGAAATATAATTAAATTGCTTAGCTGAACAGAGAACAGCAGTAAGTCGCCTTTAAAAATATCAATGGCAAGAGAGAAATGTAAAGGGAACAAAAGGTAGATAAAGATAATGAAAAGAGGCTGAGGAAAGGGCATGAAGGAATAGTTGGGAAAAGGATCGCTGAGAGTGGCAAAGCAGGCTTCATTTTAGGAATATCAGTCATAGACAGACATCTGGGGCTGTTTCATTATGGAGTTGATCTCCCTGGGAAAAAAATAATGAAAAGCTAGATTTTCAAATCAGAGTACTCTTAAGAATGAATTACTACCTGAACCTGAAAATTGCAGTGAGGTTATATAAGACATTCTCCTGGTTCTTAAGAGTTTGCAGCTGAACTTACATCTCAATGGCAAAAAAATATTTCTTAGATAAGAATAAAGTTGTATTTACATATATGTGCATGTATACATGTATATATTATACACACAAGGGAAGAGAATGCAAATGTGGCAAAATGTCAATGAGAGGCATTTGCAGATGAACTGAAATAGACTTGTAACTTTTCTTCAGGTTTGAAATTTTTTCAAAATAAAAAGTTTAATTACAAAAGAACAGAATAAACTTGCTACAAAGTAAGTTACCCACTGGCACAATATAAGGAGGATCTGAAAATAGATTCTAGTCTGTTCTTAAACCATTAACGGGAGATTGGCAATCTGTTCTTTGTATCACAATTATTATCTTTAGCAATGCAACATACACATTTGAACACATCATATATTCCAGGTCACGTAGCAAACTGCACTGTACCATGATGACCTTTTTGATCTTCTGCAAATTGATTTTCAGGCCATTCCTGTTTTCCCTTGTTTATAGCTTTGGTAACCTAGAAGAAAATGAGCAAGAATGGCCAGCTGTGAGTCCTGCACTTCTGTGCTCATCTGTACTCATAATCCCATTTCTCCCTCCCTCCCTAAAGGAGGGAATCCCATTTCTCCCTCCCTAAAGGCCTCATGACATTACTTGTTGCTGGCCTGGGAAGCAGCAGCACTGAGAACCTTCCATAAGTACAGGTTTAAGAGATATAAGCAGTGTGAACTCCTCAGTACTCAGTTGAAAACCAGTAGCAGCAGATTTATACTTTTCTGTATTGTGAACTATGAAAGTAGAATTATAAATCTCTAGAAAATGTCAAACATGCACAACTTTTGAGATCATGACATATCCAGATTTATTCTTAATTAAACCACCTTTGCCTATTGTTTTTGATCCATAAATATGTCCTTCTTGTGCTAAATTTGCATTGATAAGTATCATCGACCCATGCTAATATTTCCTCGAAAAATCACTGCAACAACTTCCTCCCCTGACATCATGCCCAGAGCAAATAAGAGGAAGCTGTTGGCATTTGCCTGAAGCCTGAGACTTAGAATTTCCCTGCAGACACATAGTCCCATAACCATCCAAAAAAAAAAAAAAAAAGAAAGAATCAACATAAGCTAAATATGTTCAACTTCTTCAAGCCCACCACCCAATTTCTATTCAAATGATCCTGATTTTCAAGATGGGGAGAAAAGAGTTTGATATCTAGCACTTGGTCAACACTTAATTGCATATTTCTTATCTTTTGGGAAAAACATACACAAATGGGATAAACAGTAGGAAAATAAACGAAAGAGTGATTTATTTCACATTTTTGGAGGATACAAAGAAAAGAGAAAGTTAATCACTGTTTGCCATACACTGATAACACAAATCAAAATTCAATAAATCCTTGCTAAGTAGATACACCAAGAGAAGGTGGGTTTTTTTGTTTGTTTGTTTGCTTTCCTTTCAGAGGTAAAGAATCAGGAGAACTTCTATTTGAGTGGCTCAATAGAGAGAAACAGAGAAATTATATATTGAATTATCCTTATCAGTGAATATTAAGCCACACTCTCAAGGGACATAAATATTAAGTCATAAATGGAAAGCTATTGTCACCCTTCAGTTACTCAGCCCTATGGGGAGTCTAATTGAATGTGGGAAAAGTTAAGAAACACTAGAGTTTTGCTCCTCAAATAAATAAGTACTCGTAGGCTTTATCTCCCCTAAAGGGAATCCCATTTATTTCTATATATTCAAAGTTCCAAGTCTTTAACTAGAAGTTATATGGAACAAGAGAGGGAGGGAACAGTCCTGAACACCTGTAATAACTGGATGTGCATACAAATCAGTGGCATTTTGCTTATTTTCATTCCATCAAGCACAACGACAGAAGTGTACCTTTTTTCTCATACCAAAGGATTGGTTAGGATCAGTTTAGGGAGGAATGTCACTGTTTTTTACCTAACGTCTTTGACAAAGTGCTACAGAGGAACTAACTAAAAACACAGCACAGAACAGCCCATGAATTTTCCTTTTCAACTCACAGAATGACCCCTTACTCATGGATGTTGGGAATTCAAATATAGCAAACTGGTCAAGTTTGAGATTCACCAAGTTATATTACAAATACTTGAGACAATGAACAGAGAGCAGGTACAGCCCACAGACAAACTAACTAGTTAAAAATATCATGGCAACAGCTTTGTTCCATTACCTCCACTGATTCAAAGCCACTTATAACTGCATGCAATCCTAAAATACTCAAGATACACATTACATTTTGTTATATGTGTATGAATTCGTACATGTCTATATACATCTATATGATTACATATAGATGTATTTAACTTTTTACTGTAAATCTGATTTAATGCATGAAAAAATTTTAAATCTGAGTTCTTAATATATTGAAGCGTATATGTAAGGACTCAGTCTACATGTTTGATAAGAATTAGCTTATCTTACCTGTTAATTCCATTATTGTAACTTAGTATCAAAAGTGTGTGTGTGTGTGTGCATGCACCTGTGCATACATAGGTTTTAATTTGATGTCCTACTTTCAGAAAATCCCCAAAGTTCTTATTCTTAGAAGCAGGATGATTTTTATTTAATGATAAGAACCCCGACTCTGTTTATGACAAATGGAGTTACTCTATTTTGAAACCCCTGACATTTTACTCACAGTATAACTCTTCTATTTAAACACTTGATTCCAAGCTGCAATCCAAGATACTGGAAGGATGGATGGGGACTACATCATGTGATTTGAAATGCAGAGTCATATCTTAGCTCCTGAAGGAACTGTCATAGGAAAACAGATGTGAAGTGCTAATGTCTGGCTCCTTGATGTTTGGCAGACTAGAGAGGTTTTGCTAGTTATTTATAAACTTGTCAAATTCGCAAGCACTTGGGAAGCCAGTTTCATTTCTAGATTCGTCAGAAATCTTACCTAAAAGGGGGACACTTACAACACTTACCAAACAAGTCTGATCTGTATTAATACCAGTCATCACTAATCTGCCTTAGAATCAAAGCCTCTTATAGTCTCCCACCCCTAGTTGGAGACAGTATCCAGTTAGGACAGCTATTTGTGCCAACGTAATTATAATCCTTACAAGAAAATTGCTCTAATGTCTCTAAAAACCACTAAATAAGGAACATTTATTTCTTACAAATGCTACCAAATAGGATATAAGTAGAGAAATATAAATTAAATGCTGGTCATAAGGGCAAATGCCCAAAAAATATTAATTTAAAAAGGAAGCAAAACTGAACAAAATCTCATAATGGATGCTGTACTACACAATCAGAAAATAGATGGTCCTTCCAATTTCTTTTGTGAACTATAAGACCTTTAAGAAGTTATAAGATTTTCATGAGAAAAGGTTAAAGTTATTGCAGGCATGTATTTATTCCGTCGAGGGCCAAATGTAAACCCTTGGCAAAGCACATACCTTCAAACATATACATCCATAAAGTTTACTCAGGAGCATCTGACTTCCTTGGAGAATTTTAAAAGTGATTCAATCAATATATTCATTTGAAAATGGAGATCCAAAGTCTGTAGACTTATGACCATTTAATTCCTTTTTTTATTTTCTAAATTTTTCACCAGCCCTTCTTCAGGCTGTTACATCCTGATGTCTGTGGGAGGTTTCCAACTCTGAGTGTCTCAAAGTTCCAAAAAGAAGAGTTTACAGAATGTTATTTATGCAGACTGTCTAACTTTTGAAATCCTTCAAAACTCTTTAACAGGAATCCTCTGTGAGGATGCATTCTACCTATGCTAGCTGTGTGTCCAAGAAAGTGATTTTATATAAATACATTTGCAACTAATTGTCAGAATTATAAACCAACAATTTTATGATCTGTGAGTTTTCCAGAATACATGGAAAGTAATCAAAACAATGATACATGTTTTCCTAACTTGGTTCACAAAGACTAATAGAGTTTACAATATCTTTATTACAGTTCTTTTCACTCTAGCATTGTGAGCTAATAATTTAAATTCAGCATTTTCTTCAAATTGCTCACATCTCCCCTCCTTGAATATACTTGATAATTTTGCTTAAAATATTTGCTTGTTGCCAAACTATGAATTTAATATATCTCAGGAATTATCAGATAATAGGAGATTAAGACATCTCCTAATAATTACTCAACATATTTATTATGCACCTACTATGTACAAGGCAGTATAACCTTATTATAGGAAACTGTAGAAATCATAGATAACTATGCCTGCATTATACAAGCTTTCTGTCTACCTGGAATGACAGCCTATGAGAAAGAAACAAATAGTAATACTAGAGAATATACACTTCAAAATGAATAGTCTCTCATTAAGGGCAATTGAAGAGAATTTTGCAAGCCTTAATCTAGATGTTCTGAGGAAAGGGGGTTAAACTAAACGAGAGATTTTAGTGAGGCTTCAAAGAACCCTGGTATTCAAAACGTGGTCCCAGGACCCAGCAGCAAATGTATCATTTGGGAGCTGGCTAGAAATGCGGACTCTCAGGCCTCAGTCCAGACCTAATGAATCAGAATCTTCATTTTGACAGGATCCCAAGATAATTCATATGCTCAATAGGTTTGACACCGCCATTTTATGGAGGATACAATCCATAATCTGGGCCTTGGGAATAAGAGGTGAGATTGAAGTCATAGGAAGAATCCAGAGACCTTGAAAATTCAACTGAATTCATCTTTATGTTTGCTGTTATCAAGTGAAAGATGTATTGGAGAAGAAATTTATGATGAAGAAGGAGACCAATTAGAAAGCCATATGAAGAAAACACACCAAGAATTTTGGGGATCATTCATGCAAGCTCCTTTCTCCCATAAAAAAAAAAAAATGGACTAAAAGCAACATTCTTAAATGCACCCAAAGGAGAGGGAGGTAACCTAACTGGTCAAGTTTGGGATTCACCAGGTTGTATCTTGCTAGTAGGACTGGCTTCTATACCTCAAAAGCATGAGGTACATTAGCCTGGCTACTCATTCACCAGAGAGCTCTCCTGTACTTCTTGTTCCTGTGCAATAAGCACAGCAGAGCAGTTTGCACACCCATGCATCTGTGTTGAGGGGTGTGCAGGAAGTCTGTATCTTCCTTCTCTGCTTTACATGAAAATGGACATACAGAGGCAGCTATGTGGTCTTAGTTGGGAAACTGAGTGGTTAAACAGATGCGAAATATGCAAGTTTTCTGCCTAAGGGTTAAAGTCCCAAGATCTAGATTCAGTATAGAAGGTAGGAGGTTCTTCTTTACCTCAAAACCCATGGATTATGAGGTTTATAGGAAGGGTAAGCACATATCAAACAAACTAGACAATTCTGAAGGGAAGAGAGAAAGTCATTCGAAATTACACCAGAATGACATATACAAACTCAGAATATCGTGAGCTAACTGTGACATATGGTTATTCTATAAATCATAGGGTGCTTGCACATGAAACTGATATAAAATGCCCAAAACTAAGGATGCAAATACAATCAAATATTTTACATTTCCAAATAATTTATTAAGCCCCTAATTTATTTTCATGAAATCATGTGTCTTATTTCTTAGAATGCTCCTCCCATCAACCAAAACATCCATGGCTCACATAGCCCAACTTGCATACCCAATCAGGAAAAACACGAAGTCTCATGCATTGCTTCGTGCCACTACATGATTGTTCCTGTTTAAGCTGAGCTCTCAAAATCTAAGTATCAGATACAACTCACCGCTGCAACGATACCTTAATAATCCAGATGCTGGGACACGTCACTGTGATTCTTCAAGGAAGCAGGAGCCCACATCCTCAATGCTAAATTAGGACAATAGTGCCCCTCAGTTGAGCTACCAAGGCTGTAGCTCTTAGCTCTAAGCTCTTTGGGGTCTGAATTGATTCAACATCAGCCAAAACCCATGGATCCTTTCTCTCCCCAAGGTGCTGAGCAGCTTTTCCAATTATATTCCCCAAACACAAAGTTGTTCCCAATTCTTCTAAAGAAGGTAGCCCTCTGTGAATCAAAGATAATTTTCCTTTATATGGGAGACTCCTATATGTTGGGGAGGGAGGAAGAGATCAAGGTTGGTGATACCTTTTGTGTTTCCACAGCAAGTTTCTGGCACCTTGCTTGTGAGAGATGGGCGGAAAAAAGATAAACTCTGATGGGACATTCTGCTACCTACAGATTAAAAAAATTGAAACATCTATTTGTCAGATGGATATCATTGTGATTTACTAACAAAGACCTAGAAAAAAGTATTAACCTTGATGTTAGATGTGGAAGCAAAGAAATCTAAGAAAAACTTTACTGGAAATCTGGAGACTAACTGGACATCTTGATTAAACACGATGATGATGATGACAGAAGGAGAGAAAAGAAAAGTCAAGAGTGAAACAAACATTCTGAGCATGGGTGATGAAAACAACACTGAGGCTCGACAGACAGGAAAATAAGGAAATACAGTTGATTTGGGATAAAAACCAATATTTTTGAGAATATTGCTTGATTATTGATTTTGAGGTAACAGGAGGACAGACAAGTGGAAATAGCTAATAGTCAATTTGAAACTAAAAGACCAACCAACCAACAAACAGGACAGTTAGGAGATTAGAGTTGAAAGTCTCACTTCTTAGAGGATTGGTTGTAGGCTCATGGGTAAGCTCACCGATGGAACAGAGTAGGAGGAAAAAGATGAGTCACAGAAGTAAAAAATTATGGTCAAGATAATAACATGACTTAAGAATAGAAATCAAAGTCAGGGTAACAAATTCTAAAGAGTGAGATAACATGGAAAACTTGAAGAGAAACGTAACTGAAAGTCATTGGTATTAGATGTCAAGGAGAGACTAGAGAAAACAAACATTGAATAGGAACCTTGGATTTCATAATAAATGAAAAAAGCACAAATATTTGAGTGTCAACTATGGGCTAGGTGTTTTTGTTTACAGTAAATATTTTAGAAAGAAAGAAGTCAGCTGTGACCTTTGGATGTAGAGATCAGAAAGATAATTTTGGCAGGGAAAGGAATGAGTATTATATAATGATGCCTCCTGGGAACAGTAGGGTCAAGCTAGAAAACTGTTTTTGTTTTATTCTCTTCTATCAAGATGGAGCAATCTTCGCTAGTTGGAAGACAGAGAGGAAGAAACTGTTGAGGGAGGGATTATGATAGAAACTAAGTAACTGCAAGAGTAAATGTTGAGAAGTTGAAGGTTTAGCATTAATTAGCAATTTAATATTCTCTGTAAAAGAGTTAATTGTTTAATTATGCATGGAGTGAGTCTGTGTTTCTATATCAGTTCTCCTTGTCTCCCTACCTCTTTCCTATTTTGGCTCTAGGTTCTTATAAAGAAAGTCTCTTTCATTTCAGTATACCCTCGTGAACAATTAACTAATTTTACAAAGAAATACTAATTTAGACTAATCAGCCTAATTGTTGACCCAATCTTACTTTTATAAATTATTTAAAAAGCCACCAGGGAATTTTAAATCTTCCCTAAAAAACAACCGAATGTCACTTTCATTTATCTCAGAGGTTGTAGTTCTACTCCCCCAAATCATCTTGACTCATAGAACATTGCTGTAGTCGAAAAATTCTCAATGTATCTGTGAAGTAGAACAACTACCATACAAGTAAGCTTCCCATTTCTTGCATTACTGAGCTCTTTCACATACCACGTATTATACTGCAATATTCTAAACTGGCAGCTTATTTTCTGCATTTAAAGAAAGTGTTTCTTATCTAAAACAAAAGACAAGTACCCAATATATAGACCCCTTTTCGTTCTTCTAAGCACCAGCAGCCCAATTCCCTAGGATTGAGAACCAGTCTCAGCTGCATCAGCCGCTCCCTTGGCATCTCCTGGCTAACCTCCTGTGCCTAAATGTCCCTTGGGCAAGATGAAATTTCAGTGTAATAGGATATCATTTTCTCTTACAGTTAAATCCTATTCTCGACATGCAGATACAATAGCAACTTCAGCTCTGCCCAGCAGTTAGTCACTTTTGGGTAATGATTACTAAATAGAGAATTACTTCTTTGGAAGTAGGCAGCAAAGACCGTTAAATGAATCACACTTGGATATTTCCATACTGTACTCAGAACGGAGGCAAGTAGGCTGAAAAAGAAAGAAGCCTCAGCTCTTGATTTCTTTACATATAAAAAAAAGAGCCGAGCAAAATTCAGTCAATTACAACAACAACAAAGCCAACCTGGCTTTGGGTGGGTGACAGAAATGGTACTAAAAATATGTGAAAATTATAAAATTATTGAACCAGCATCAAAATTCATTAAATTCAAATTCAAACGACTTTTCTGAGTTAGAAGAGGGCTAAAATATAAGTGAATATTTCAGAAGAAACACCTATTTTATAAATACATTGAAATAATCTCATGAGCTTTCTGATGTACAAACCTATTTTGAAAGTTATAAAGTACTATATAAACATTATCATTAGAAAATTCAAGATATCACTAAAATAATTGTTACTATTAATCAGTTTATCATAGACCAGATTTATTAACTGTTAAATTTATTCTGAGTAAATGTTAAACTATTTTGAGATGCTTGCATTGACATTCACAACTTTATTTCTAACATAAGTTCCAGAAATCTGCTTATCAGTTCTAAAGGATAAACAGAAGTCAACTGCAATATATTGTATATAAAAACTGACAGTATCTCTGAAAATTTTCTAGGAATCTAACTTTCAGAGGTAAATTTATTTTCTCCTTGTCATTGCAAAATTATTCACCAATGTTATGCAAAAAATCTTTAAAAAAAATAACTTTGTTACAATCCCCCTATTATGTCTCTCCAGAGTATTAATGTCAAATAATTATTAAGCTGCTTTTGTACTCTCCTTCCGTAAAACAAATTATAGGGAAAGACTTCAAAGCAGTCTAAAGAAGTACTAAAGAATTGAATGTGCATAAAATCACCTGTTATCTTGTCAAAATTCAGAAACTGATTCAGCAGGCCTAGGGCCTAAGATTCTGCATTTCTAATACATTACCCAGGTTATACCAATGCTGCCAGTCAATAGGCTACACTTTGAGTAGCAAGAGTCCAAAAAGAATTATCAAGGTTGGGTGCTATTGCTACTCTAACACGTTATTTCAGCCAAATAAAGTACTGCAGTTAAAATAATTCCAAAGAATACATTTTCAATCTCTAATTTAAAATATGTCCAGCCCCCCAAAAAGTTAAGGAGGTAAATAGTGTTGATTGATTGTAGCACCTGCCTTTAAAGGTAATACAAATAATCTTTCTTATTTAAGGAAAACAAATTATCTCAGAAATGCAGTTTTAAAAGTTAAGGTAAGGTGGTGCGATGGTGACTCAGTGGTACAGTTCTCACCTGCCATGCCAGAGACCAGGGTTCGATTTCCGGTGCCTGCCCATGCAAAAAAAAGTCAGGGTTGGTTCAAATCACATGCCAATAGGAAGTTGACATTAGAATAACAAAATTATGACAAAGATATGTTTTATAGGAAAAAGTGGATCATAAAACGTGAAAACGTTAACAGGCAAAATTAAACCACTTTCCTTTCTATAAAACTTCTTAAAGTTTTAAAATGCTAATTATTTGAACATCCACTTGCAAATATGTAAAGAGCTATATCCTTCTATCTATCCTCAGAGATAATATACATATTTCATTGAATCTAAGATGCCACCTAATGTTAAAACATACATTTTTATATACTATTGAATAGGTGTTAAATAGGAAAAAATGTAACCAATAAGACAATGCTATCTTAGTCACTTATAATTTTTAATAATGAATTAGCTCTGTAGACTCAGCAGTAGTGTTTAATCATATCACTCACTTGCACATATAAAAAGGAAAATATTAGTAAAGGTAACTAATTATAGTATTAAAGTTTTGTAACATTCAGTTTCTGACTCCTTTGAATCACTTCTCAAATTCACTCTTTTTTTCCACATATACTGGTCCCTGTGCCATCAAGAGCACTTGTGATGCAATATTTCTTAATAGTGTGTCACTATTGTTTCTGAAATATTCTTCTAAGCAACTGACACCTATTCTGAAAGCTTCGATGGTGGCACTTGACAGGTCAGAAAATGTTAAAGAAGTGTTCAGCGACAAGCCAGGACTCAAATGATTTGTAAATGGACTGAAATGCCCAGAGGCTGCCATTGTGCAGCCCCGGTATCAGAAATAACAATAGTCTTTCTGTACCCGCGTGTGCATGTTTGTATAGACAAAGACAGCCACGTCACACCTGCTACCTGGTCAACAGTATTTGTAAAATACATCTCGAATTCAGAGATATTAAAATAAGAAGGAAAAAAGCCTTCATTTTAGAATCAATGGAAATACACTCCTTCCCAAATATATTCAAAGAATTCCTCCTTTTTAAAGAACTATTTCAAGGGACTAGTATTCCATGAACCTTATTTTTGGAAAATTCTGCCTGAAATGTATTCCATCCCTATGATTTAAATGATTCCTTTTCTCTTAGTGTATATAAGCTTTCTGAATAAGATTTCATTATAACCCAGGCATTTAAGAAAAGTTTTTAGATGAAGATCCTGGAATGAACATCTTAGAAATGTTCCCAGTCTGCTTCTCAAATGAGCTTAAATCTCGTGTTCTCTCTCATGACTAAAATTTTCCTCCAGGAAATGTCTCCCAAGGAATTTTTTACCTTTTAATCTCATAAATATCCACTTTTCCTGACATGCTTCATTGATCATTATAACCCTACTCTAACATGCTGCTGTTTGCCAACACTTTCTAGTGGAACAGAGAAAAGAAAATGAATTCTAATCACTGTGCTGCCATTTGCTAAGCATGCAACACCTCCAGTCATCAGTTTTCTTATCAGTCAAATGAAGACAACACTTCCTACCGGCTTCATGGGCTGTTTTAGTGATTGTTAGAAAAACTTACACAGTAAGTTTTATAACTTACTGTGTAAGTTATAAATAGCACAGTAAAGAGTGCACAGTGCAATCTGTGCTTTTGTTATACATGTTGTGTTGAAATTATGTTTACTCTTCAACTTGAATTTTGTTTTCTTATTTATCTGACATAGACTTCTTCTGGGGAGCTTATAGTTTTGAGTACTTCAAGAGTATCCTTGTCACTGACAGACATCATTAAACAGAGTCATGAAATTTCTGAGAACTATTCCATTTGAGAGAATAACCATAATGTGGGTCCCCCATGACTCTGAATCTATTCATTGGGGGCTTTCCTCTGTCAATTAAAAATTGAAGGTTTGCTTTGGTTTGCACTGAGTGTAGGAATAATAATAATAATGAAAACCCATTCATCACTATTAAGAAACTCTTCTTTGACCGACATTATCTCATTGGAACTTTACAAAGCCCTCGCAGGTATTAGTACCACCTTGTTTTACAGATGAGAAAACTGAAGCACTGAGCTTTACTGCCCAGAGTAAATGACCTTGCTCATTAGTTCATGGCAGAGCTAAGGTTTTAGTCTCACAATGCTGGGTTTTCTGATACATCAGAATCTCTCATGTCGGCACTATTGACATCTTGGGCTGGACAGATTTTTGCTGTGGGGGCCTGTTCTGTACATATTTAGCAACATTCCCTGGTTCTACCCACTAGATACCAGTAGCACTCACGCACACACGCTCACACAGACAAATAGAGATAACTAAAAATGTCTCCAAACATTGGCAAATATTCCTTGAAGGGCAAAACTGCCCCTAGTTGAGAACCCATCCTGTATCATGCCACTTTTACATTGCATCTTTATAATTTTTCAAATAATTTTCACATGCTTTATTTTACTGTCATTTGAACAACAACTTAGAATCAGAGCATTTTTTTTGCAAAGACTTCTGAACACTTTCTGAATAATCTATCATCTCTTTAATTTTCATAAATATTTCTAGAAAATAGGGAGAAACAGGTGAGAAAATGAGGCAGAGTTAGATGAGGGGCAAATTCGCTAATGTCAATGAATTACGAATAACCGAATATAATCCAGTTCATGTCCAGAGCCTTCCCCACTGGTCCCAGGATGGCTGAGAGGACCAGAAGAATTGCTTCCTGCTTTGTGAACCATAAAACATACAATTGAGTTCTGGCAGGAGATTGAAAAGCAAAGAACTCACCTGGATTTTCAGATGCTTATGTTGATTTAAAAAAATAAAATCAGAAGTAGACTTTTAAAATAAAACAATACTTTCAGGGAACCAAATAAAAGAAAAAAAAAAGACAAATATGGAATCCTATAAGGTTATTTCATAAAATTGCTTCTTGAAGTGTATGAGTCTTTTAAAATTTAACCCCATATGTGCTACGTGTTTACATTTTTTTAATCTATAGTTATAGAATTCTGAACAAAAACACAGAGGATTAGCTCTCATAATGAATGATATTAATTGCACTTTTGAATACTGGGCCTGATTCTGCAAATAACTATGACATCATGCTCACTTAACAGAGCTTAGTCAGAGAGTAATAGTCTGCTGATTTCCCCAAATTATTGCATTTATTCTTTTTTGATACCTCTGCATTTTCATTCTAGGGGATGCTGACATTTTAACCAGAGTATCCAGTAAGTTATGAATCACCAACAGACACCAAATGACTCAGTTACAGAATTACAACCATGATTTGTATAAAAAGCCTTTCAAATATAATGTATCATAAGTGAACAATTCCCTTCTTGATTTCTCTACAACAGTCATACTCATTCTTCTAAAGGTTAGAATGAAGATGTCCAGTCATTTTCCTGATTTCCATTTACAACTGTAAGCTGAATTCACTAAAATTATATCCTTATCATATCCTTTGTTGAATGTCCCAGATTTTGTTTGAATAGTTTGTATTTATTAAAAAGTAACACTGACATGGTTTAAAGTTTTTTAAATAGTAAATATGTGTATAGGACACAAAATAATTTCCCAAGCCCAGGTGTGATGATTAGGTTCATGTGTCAACTTGGCCAGTTTATGGCGCCCAGCTGTCGGGTCAGACACTGACCTAATTGTTACTCTGAGGATTTACCATGGACGTAAATCATCAGCATGCTGATTACAGCTATGGTTGATTACACCTGCAGTCAGCTAAAGGGAAATGTCTTTTGCAATGGGTGATGTTCAGTCAAATCAGTTGAAGGCTTTAAAGGAAAAGTCAGAAAAGAGAACTTTTAATTCCACTTCAGTCACACAGCCTCTCCTGGGAATTCACCGAAGACCCTCTTCATTGTTGCCAGTTTGTGGCCTGCCCTATGGAATTTGGACTCATGCATACTCACTGTTCCACAAGATACTTTTATCAAGTCGTATTTAAAGATAAATCCTGTTGGTTCTGTTTCCCCATAGAACCCTGACTAACACACCAGGTTTCTGTCCCAGTCCTTGGAAATATTGTCAACAGCTTCACATGTATCCCTGCAGAAACATTTAATGTATGTTCAATTTTCTTTGTTAAGAAAGGCCTCTTTCCTAAAGGACATATTGTTCTTACCTAATCAAGAGATGTCACTTAATTTTTAGGCCATTGTTTCTGATAGAGTTAACTTGCCCAAAATCTCAAGAGTAAATACTGTCAGGTCTTTGGACTAAATTAGGTATCATTCACAACTGGGAAACAGACGAATATTTTACAGACATATTGTTAATGAAAAATCCTCAGTGAGACTTACCTTGAATATTCTGTTTATCATAATCAGCTCAAACTTTATCCCACAAGTACCATTTTAATTTTATTTCTATAGAGAAATAATATATCAACTTCAAATCACGTTTCAAATGTCAATTCTCTTATTTCAAAAATAAAATATCCTCAGAGTTCTCTATCATATATTTTGAAGAACCATTGAATGCTTATCTTTACTTTGATGTTATTTTTTAAGAATTGGGTTGTTAATGAATTTATCTGTCATAAAGGGGGAAAACTCTATAGGTAGATTCAGATTTACACTTGATCATAATAAAATCAAAACTATGGAAGCTAGTATAAGACCCAAGAGAAATTAGACAAGATGTATTATGCATGACATAGGAAATTTTATTTGAGCTACAGGTGCTCCATTTTTTCTGCCAAAGATTTACTGTAAAGTTTAGTAAGAAAGTGCCTGGTGGATGTTTTATAATAATGTCAAAGTGTCTGAAGCCTAAGGATTCTGTAAGGGTATCCAGCAGAAATGGGTGAATGGGTTGCCTCTGGTTACAAAATGCCGCATGATTCAGACTTTGTGCCTCTCCCCTAACACACACATTGGTCCTTCAGAATGAATTCGTCAAGACAATTAAGTATGCAATAAATTGATTAGGGAACTACCAACAAAGAGAATATGGGGAGAAGTTGGGCCATCAGTCAAACCTTGATGCAGGTCTTTCTGTGTGAAGGAGAGAGAGAAAAGAGAAAGGAAGGTTGGATAGAAGTGTCTTAGTCTGCAATACATCCTAAGGAAAATTTGGTAAGGCCATCAGGGGATCCTCAAGCCAAAGCTGCCTCCCAGAGACTGGCTTGCCTTAGTATCCCAGCCCTGTGCATTCGCTGGCTGGGAACAGCCTGCAGGAGGTACGGGCTCAGCACAAACATGGTGATGGATTCCAGAGTCCAGCCTCGGGGACTTCAGTCAATTTTGCTTTCTGCAATCAATGACCCAGAAGCTCTTTCTCGTGGCTGCACACACCATCTAAGATGAGACTCACTGCTTCAATGATATCTTAAGGCTGACCTCTAGCTTCATATACACATAAAATTTAATATCTTTATCTTCAGAGTTTTGGCATGACTTCCAACTCCAAGACTGCCCTCAAGAGAAATGTTTTAAATTCAAAAAGGACAACAAAAGGTTAGCAAAGAAATCTGATTAAGCTAATCTACTATAAGAAGGAAATGACTGCACTATTGCTTGCTTAACCCTTCTAAAAGCTTTAACTTGTCAAGCTGAATTGATCTTTGATATTTTTTAGTTAAAATTTATATACAGTAAAACACACATACATTAAGTGTAAAACTGATGATTTTTGATATTATATATACCCAGATAACCACCCCACTTGAGAGAACATTCACTTCCCTCAGAAAGTTTCCTCATGCTTCTTTTTGAGCAATGCCAACCTCCTCATAAACAACCACTGTTCTAATTTCTATATTGATTAGTTTTGCCTGTTCTTAACTTCCTATAAATGGAATCATACAATATGCAACTTTTTGTGCCTGGTTTTATTCATTAAGTTTTATCTATGTTGTAAATATAGTCAGTAGATAATTTTTTAATGCTAAGTAGTATTGCATTATATGTATATGCAATAATCTATTCATCTATACTCCTATTAATAGACATTTGAATTGCTTCCAATTTGAGGCCATTATGAATAATGCTATTCTAAACATCCATGTAGAAGTTTTTGTGTGGGCATGTGTTTTCATTTCCTAAGGTCATTACCCAGGAGTGGATCTCTGGGTCATAAGTAGATGTATATTTACTTTATAAGGAAATTCTAAACAGTTTTCCAATGTTTGTATCATTTTATACTTCATTAAGAAATATGGGGTGATTTTTAATCCTTTCCTTAAATCACATTTCTCAACCAATTCCAGCTAAATAAAAGACAAACCCTAGCAGTGAAAAATCAAAGAACTCATAAACCCCTTTCTTCCAGCTAAAATATGCAGGTGCTCTAATACCCCAATATTTAGAAAATATTAAAAGTAGCCCAAAGCAAACAGCTGCTAAGTGCAATCAGGATTCAGACTCAACTCCTTTGACACAAAATCAATGCTTACCCAAAGCACAGTACTGGAGGAGTTCCAGCTTTGACCATAGGCCAGAGGCTAAAAGAGAATAGAGAAGCAACACAATGGCAGACTCTTCTCTATTTACTATAGAAGGGAGTATGGGAGATCAAGTCTCCCTAATCTTCCTCCTGCCTATGTCTATTCTTCAGTTCCACTTTCTTCCTGAGAAATATAGGGGCTTTGAAAATCAGAGGCCCTTGGTTACATATCTGGTAAACCTGAAAGGTGCTTTAAGGGAGCTTCCTCATATGCCTTCCTACCCCAAGCTAATCCCAAGAGATTGATGTATTGTCACTGCTTATTAAAAGAAAAGGAAACAGATTTCATGTTTATATAATTTATCTAGGATCACACAGATTAGTGTCTTTCATCATCCATTAGTTATTGGCTTCTTGAAAACAGAGACTATTGGTGTTAATACCTTAATATCCTCACTACCAAGCACTGTGAGGACTAAATGCTAGACAGACAGAATGATGACTGAATGAATGAATTCAACCAAGTCTTCCGGTTTCAAGTTCAGAGCTCATTTCATCAGACAATATAAACTAGACTCTATTTTCCTTATTTTTAAAACCAAGAGGCTCTACAAGACAGCTTCTAAGAGTTCATTCAATTCTAAAAAAAATGAGAATTCCATGTGCTTGCACTCAATACAAAAGCCTTTATCAAAAAGGCACCAAGCACTTTTTCTTTGAATGCACCTTAAGTTTCCAAAGAGACAGATCTGAATCCTTGAATGCAGAAGAAGTACCTGCTGTGACTCATGACTAAAAAGTTTCATGGGATAAAGTTCATTAAGAACTTAAGAGTCATTCTAAAGGTGACTTTGAACACATTACCCTTCTCAAAAAGCACAGGCTTGAAAACTAGAGTATTTCCCCTTGTGATAGACGGGTCCATGTTTCAACTTGACCAAGTGATGGTAACCAAATGTCAAGCAAGCACTGGCCTGACTGTTGCTTTAAGGACATTACATGAATCATCAGTGAGCTGATTGTATCTATGGCTGATTGCATCTGAAGTCAATAAAATGAAACTCTTCCACCAATGAGAGACATTTAATCCAATCAGTGAAAGCTTTTAAGAAAAAGTAATGACTTCAGCAGTCAGAAAAGAGAACTTTCATCTCCACTTCAGCCAGCCAGGCCTCCTCTGTGGATGACCTTCACTGAAATTGCCTGCTTGCAGCCTGTCCTACAGAATTTGGACTCATGCATCCCCATAGCTATGTGAGATACTTTTATAAAATCTCATATTTACAGACATCTCCTCTTGTTTCTATTTCAGCTTTGGTACCAGAAATGGAGTGCTATGATTTGCAAATACCAAAAATGCAACAGCTTTATAAATGGATAAGGGGGAGATTCTGGGAGAATTGTGAGATGCTTTAATAGAAAAGGCCTAGAATGCTTTCAAGAGACTGTTGGTAGAATATAGATGCTAAAGGCACTTCCAGTGAGGACTTAGACAAAAATAATTAATGTTATTGCAAACTGGAATAAAGGAAAGATTGTTTTAAAGTGGCAGACAATTGGTTAAAATTGAGTACAGGTGTTGGATGGAAGGGGCATTTGAAAGTGACTAGATTAAATATATAGCTGATGAAATTTCCAAACTAAATATGGAAAACACAGCCTGGCTTTTCCTTGCAGCTTATAGTAAAATGTGAAAGGAAAAGAATGATTGAATACTGAACTCTTGGATACAAAGAAACAAGAAAATGATGGTTTGGAAAATCCTGGGTTTTTGGAAAATGAGTCCCCAGAGGATAGAGCCCCATGTGAGGATTTAACCAGTCAGCCATTTCACTGTTAGATAGGCTTGAACATGAAGTTACCCAGAAAGGATTTGTGTGAAAATCCAGAAAGGATTTGTCTGACAATTGGGACCTCTGTGTGCTGCATGCCAGACTGATAAGTTTTTTGCAAGATCTGTATGACGGAACCATTGCCAGTCTGGATTAACAGGGATAGAAAAGTGACAGAAAGAAGGAACAATGACTTCAAAGGAAGAACCATGGAAGCTAAGGTCTGGAGCCAAGAAGCCTCAGACCAGGAGTGCAGACCATCCACCTATGCATGTGAAAATGATAAATTTCCCTGGAGTTTACAAATGGTGGGTCTTCTGCCCCATTGTTCAAGACGACTATACCACCCAGGGCTTGTAGATGCCTGGGGAACTTATGGGAGCTCAAACTGCCCCATTGTTCAGGAGGAATCCTGCTGTCCCATACCTCAGAGAGAATGGAACACAGTCTCCAGGCATTGGAGAGAGCCTGGCCACCACCCTACTATCCAAACGGGGTTGAGTGTGCCCAAAAGGTGGCAGAGAGTCTTCCTCTGCCAACCAGATGCTTGAGGAAGGTGGGGCTGAAAACAAGGTGGTCTTTCCGATGCTTGGAGATGTTTGAACCCTTACCTCAGTGTTTGGAGAGAATAGAGCTGTTGTGCAGCACTGGAGAGGGTAGGACTGCCACACTCTCAAGCCCTGAGGATAAAACATCATTCTATAAATGATTCTGACTTTAAAAAATTTAATGAAGGGCGGTGCAATGGTGGCTCAGCAACAGAATTCTCACCTGCCATATCGGAGACCCAGGTTCAATTCCCAGCACCTGCCCATGCAAAAAAATCTAAAGTATGTCCTGAAAGTTTTCAGAACTATTTGGATCTGGTGGTCTGTTTTCCTTTTAATTTCTCCCTATGATGATGGGAACATTTATCCTACGACTGTCCCTCTTTTGTACATTGGAAGCAGATAATTTGTTCTAAGTTTCACAGGTCCACAGCCAGAGGACAATTTTGCCTTAGGAAAGACCACACCTGCAACTCATTTTGTACCTATTGTTACTGAAATGATTTAAGCTTTTGTGATACTGTGATGGAATTAATATATTTGGATATGGAAAGAATATGTCTTTTGGGGGTTCTGAGGGTGGAATGTGCTTGTTTGGAGCTGTTACGTATTTCAGAAAAGTTCATGTTCTTTTAATCCATCCCTGTGGATGCAGACCTTTCGTGGGTGAAATTATTCCAGTTGAGATATGACCCAGCCTATTCGAGGTAGGTCTTAATCTGTTACTGGAGTCCTTTAAGAGAGAAATTCCCAGAGACATATGGAGAGAGTTTAAAGAGAAAAACACCCCAGAGATGCTAAGAGAGCACCCTCAGAAAGAAAGCCACTGGAAACAAGCTGAAAGCAATGGAATCTGGGAGCAAAGGGCCAGCAGATGCCAGCCAGGTGCTTTCCCATGTGACAGAGGTGTCCCAGATGCTGGTGGCCTTTCATCAGGGAAGGTATCTTGCTCTTGATGCCTTAATTTAGACATTTTCATGACGTTAGTACTGTAAATTTGTAAACCAATAATCCCCATTGTAAAAGCCAACCCATTTCTGGTATACTGCATTCCAGCAGCTTTAGCAAACCGAAATACTACTCTTGGTGGGAAAACTGTTAGGAGGTCTGGTAAAACCACTTTCATGAAAAACCTAAGACCCCTATTTGCATATGTGATAACAACACTCTAGAAAAAAACAGAATACAGAAATACATATTAGCCTAAAGGATAAAAAGAAAACTATCCAACACATATAAATCAATACTCAGAAAATAATATCCCCCATCATCTCTTGATCATGCATACAATTCCAACTGTTCCTAAGAGAGTCCGGAGTTTCCCTTTGAGCTTTAGCCAATCTCATCTCTATAGTGTTCCTGAGCATCACCACATATTCTCATATCAGATCTAAGATTTAGATTAAAGACATAGTTTCACCATGTTGTTGTGCCTACTATCAGCCAAAGGTCTTTTCTATAGCAGAAACCCTAAAGGAAATGAAATCCTCCACTTTCTCTTCAGACATAGAAATCATACCAGTCCTACCCCTTCAATCCATGCTTACATTTTCAGTCCAGACATATAGGCAACTGATAAAAGTCCCTCTCTTGGTATGTGAAATGTCAAGAAATAATTCATTTTTCAATCTCTTTACTCTACTGCACATGTATCAACAAAATTTAATCTATGGGTAAAGATCATCCTGAACAGCAAGCTTCTCTGATATATCATTTTAAATAATTTAGCAAAACTCTGGCTTGCAATCCACTGGGTATATATTACCATCTTCAGAGTGTTTTCTTAGACACAATATTCAATCTCCCGTCAAACTGAGTGATCTTACCCAAGATGGTAATGAAAAGATCTCACAGGTCCTTCAGGTAAGCAATTAACACCTTTGGAATAGGCTGATTTATCTGTTTTTGGAAAGACTTTAGTATATGCAAATTGTGCGTTCATTCTTTAATTCAGAATCCTGTTGCTTCTGAAAAGAGAATAGCCTTGCTCCTGTGGAGATAAAAATTGACCCTATTTTTATGTCTGAAATAGCTCCTATTTGGACCCTTTCATTTGTTACACTGTATGCATGGCAGAAAATACTGTAATTAATTTCCTAACAACTATTAACTTGAATGGAGAAAACAAGCCAAAGACAAATTATATCATTGTAAATGGCTCCTCTACTCCCAATCCTTTCTTTAAATACTTCACTGACTTTTCATTATTTTGGGGAAGGAGAGCAAATCCTGTTCCGGCCCCCACGGCCCTGAATGACCTTGAACAGCGCTTCCTACTCTTTACACCCCTGTATTCGGAATTACTTTAATCCTGACCAGCTCAGCTTCATTCTTATCTCTAACCAAAGCCTGCTCTCTTTTTCAATGTCTCTAACAGTTGTTACATGTGGCAATGCCGACCTGCAGAACTACAGAAGGGTGGTCTGCTCCACAGTCTCTGAAGCACCAGGATCCTTCCATCTGGTGGCCCTGCCAGCCTCTATCTAGTAAAACACACTTTGAAGTACTGGATTCTCTATATGCAGCTGACGAGAGACATTTGAGAAGGACATGAAGCCTTTCATGTGAGATGTACAAGCCAGGCCTGAAAATGATAGGCATCTTTTTTGCCCACTATCATAGGTCAAAAATTAGTTACATGCAAAAGAGTTGGGAAGTTGACCAAGAAGAAAATTTTAAACAGCTGGCCAGTTTCTGCCACAGCATCCCATATCTCCTTGCCCCACGTCCTCTGTACTATGATATCACTTCAATGCATCAAGGATCTCATTCTCAGTCTCCATTTACGGACTTGTTTAGAGTTGACTTTACTCAGTTTATACATTTCACATACCTAAGAAGAACCTTCCAACCAATGTGCTCTACAAAATGCTTGCCATGAATTGGGTATTAACCTGGGAATAGTTTTTCTCTGTCTAACCTTAAGAGCCTTCTACCGTGAATCTGCCTGATATGTGCTATGCAGTGAATGAAGGATGCCTGAAATGTTCTCCTCTGCAGGAGGAAGTGGAGATAAATCTCTCATTTACCCCACATTGAATAGGAAAAAAAAAATTAAGATTTATCCCACTTGCAACAGCTACAACTATTCCATAAACTTTTTATCTCTCTCTCACCCATTTTACACAAAACTACCAATATTTGCATATTTGTTTTTATCTGAGACATCAGATAAACTTTAATCCTAAAGCATTAGTCTTCCTTCCCTAATATACTGCTTTTCCCTAATATATCAAAAAATATTGATAATGAAGAGCCTGAAAATGAATATGTTTCCAAGATAAATTACCTTACAATCCTGAAAAGCTTCATTTGCATCCATGTATGTACAACTCAGTAGGATGGTTAACCCAAACCTTTGCACCTTTATTTTTCAACTGGAAGACTTGAGAAAAGAACTGCCTTTTAATTTTCTTACAGTGATAAGAAAATCAGTTATTATATAATGAACCTTAATGTGGTCTGGAAATCTCCAATTTTTTAATCACCAGAAATGAATTTAATGGATTTTCTCTAGTATGTCATTAATACAAATCCATTTTGTTCTATTGAGGTCAAGCTACATTCCCTGCTCTGTTTCCTAGGAAAAGGAAATTAGTTAAAAATTAGCTCACTGTGGTTATATTCACTTTATATTGCTGCTTAAAAGAGAGCACTGACTAAAGGGCAAGCTGGTACCTTACAAAGATTAAGCACTTTATTAGGCCAGAGTTTCTGTGATGGTAAGGGGAAAAATAGAGTGCGAAAGAATCTATAAATAAAATAGTCAAAGAACCACTGAAGGTAGAGGCTATTGACTTTTGGAAACTTTTTAAAAGATTACTCTATGTTATCTATAAATGCATTAGTTATTAAGCCACACGAAAAGTCAATTTAAAGTAACTTATTTCCTTACATCCTCTCTTCAGCACAAATAGAACTAACCACATTTTTTTTTCTTGTGGATATAATTTTCCTAAAAGCTTGAACCCTAGTTTATCATTTCTGTTACAATACTATACACACATGCATTCATATATACATATGTGTGTGTATATATATATACAGTACAGCTATATAAATGCATGATACAGGTACAGGATACAGATAAACATGCAAATACACATAAATGAATATCACATATATGGTGGACATTGGAAGTCGGCTCTCTCAAACTCCATTCTTCAAGTTGGGGAGTGGGTGGCTAAGAAAGCTTAAAACTACATTTTTAGACCTCTTTGCAGCAAAGGTTCTGAATGCAAATTAGGTTATGCCAATTAGATGTGCCTTTGCAAAATTTAAAAGACAAAAGGAAAGTGGAAGGATTTTCCTGTCCCTTTTTGGTTCTCTCTACTGGCAAGCAATGTCACTGAAATGGAAGTTGCCTTCTACAGCTATGTTCCAGGGTCTATTCTCTAACATCCTAGGTGTTAAAAGTAATTATGTCAGCATCTTACTTTATGTTTACTGATCTCTGGATCTGTCTTATGGGTTCATTCTCCTGATACCTAGGTGATGAGAGGAAATTGTATGCAGCAGCTTTCAGTGCAGCTCTGCTTTATTACTGATTAATATTTACATCACAGTTATTAGGTATAACTTGAACTCGTAGCATTATTTATGGTATCAGAGGTAGCAGATCCTCCTTAAGTCATCAACTGTTCTGGAAGTCACTCCTGGAGGTGCATCACAGAAACTACTCCTTTCCTTCTAATAAGGTGCAATATCCAAAACGCACATAATAGATTCCTCTCTGATTAAAGGAAACAGAGTGTTTTTAATTTACTGTACAAAACCCTGATTGAAAAGTTAAATAAAATGTCATATAATATCAATGTGCTCAATTGTTTTCTATGTGGTCCCTTTGCCTTTAACTGTGCTAGGTGTTTCAGCTGAGTCCTTATAGGTAAAGCCACCTAGGGCAACTTCCTAGAGTCTGCTTATATTTTCCCCTAGGATAATGTGGTCCCCTCTAAAGCAGCTATAGTATGCTGTCATATCTAAGGCATTCTAGGTACTTTCAGAGCACTTTCTCACCCAAGTCTTAGATAGGTGTGAACCTATTTGTAAATAGGACCCTTTGAAGATACATTATCAATTAAGGTGTGAATTTACTAGGGAATAGGATCATAGAAGCTTCTATTCAGGTGCGGCGAAACCGAACGGGGTTGAGGGTGGGTGGCAGGCTTTAATACATATGACTAGAGGCCTTATTAAGAGAGGAGATCTGGACAGAAGAACCAGAAACCAAAACCGATTAACCAGACAAAAGGAAAGAGAGATTTCCCCATGACAGAAACAGAGAGGCAAACCAAAGCTCCAGAACGTCACAGACTTCAGGGAAAGTGTGGCCTTTCTGAGGTCTTACTTGGTTTTGGACTACTAGCCTCCAAAACCATAAAACAATAAACACTTGTTACTTAAGCCAATCCATTTGTGTCAAAACAGCCCGGGAAATTAAGACAGTCTTGGGTGTTTTGCTAAATTCCATGTCTTTTTTGACTCTGATACCAAATCACTTCAGTGTTCAAGATATTTAATGATACACATTTACTGCAACTTGGATGTGGCCATATTTTCCCTGTTATATTTCATAAACATAAAGTTTTACAACAAATTACTCTGCTTTGTGTTTATGAAAAAAGAACAATGACAAAAAAAAAAAGATGTGAAAATTAAAGTAGTTCATTACAATCACCATTCTCTCTATGGGAGAAATTAACCAATCACAAAGGTGAATCAATGACCCAGAGTTAGCTCCAGGAAGAGCTTAAAAAGAAAAAAAAGCCAACAATTCTTGCTGCTTTCTCTTTCCACCCAAGAATGTCAGATTTTTCCTTCATCTTTATTCTTCCCTAGCTCTATCTAATACCGTTTGACTGTCAGCTCTACAGCATCGAGCCACCGAGAGTTGCAACTCAGTCTCTTTCTGCACTTATTGAGCCCCATATGCTGCTCTCAGCAAGACTCACAGGAACAGCCAGTCAACCCTGAATTAAGACTCCTGTGAAAGACTGTACAAGAGGCAGAAGCCATCTTCCTGCCCCCATGCCATGACCTTGGAGTAGAGTGAAAACAGCGTCTCAGAGAACAGCAATAGAAGGATATCTTCTTTGAGGAGATATTTCCCTCTATTTTCTTCTAGGAACTTTGCAGTCTTGGTTCTTATATTTAGGTCTTTGACCCATTTTGAGTTCATTTTTGCATATGGTGTAAAAAGATAGAATACCTCCAAATCTTTTGCACATGCATATCCAATTCTCCCAGCAACGTTTGTTGAGGGGACTATTTTTTCCCATTTGAGTGAATTTATCTGCCCCATCAAAAGTCAATTGACAACAGATCTGAGGGTCTATTTCTGAACTCTCAATACCATTCCATTGATCTATACACCTAGTCTTATGCCACTACCATGCTGTTTTGACCACTGTAACTTTTTAATAAGCTTTAAAGTCAGGAAGTGTAAGTTCTCCAACTTTGTTCTTTTTCAAAATTGTGTGGGCTCTCTGGAGCCCTTATCCTTCCAAATAAATTTGTACCTGACTTTTCAATTCCTGCAAAATAGGCTGTTGGTGTTTGGATTAGGATTGTGTTGAACCTGTAAATCATTTTGGTTAGAACTGACATCTTAATAGATAGTCTTCCAATCCATGAGCATGGGATGTCCTTTCACTTATTTAGATAGTCTTTGATTTCTTTTACTGAAGTTTTGCAATTTTCTGTATATAAATCCTTGTTTAAATTCATTCCAGATATTTGACTCTTTAAGTAGCTATTATAAATGGAATTTCCTGATTTCTTCCTCAGATCTCTCATTACCAATGTATAGAAATATTACTGATTTCTGCTTATCTTTGACCCTGCTTCTTTGCTGTGCTGGTTTGAAAGGAAGTATGCCCCCTAAGAAAAGCCATGTTTTGATATAAATCCCATTTCTAAAAGGTAGAATAATCCTTATTCAATACTGTATATTTGAAACTGTAATGAGATCATCTCCCTGGTTGATGTGATTTAGTTAAGAAAGGTTGTTAAACTGGATTAGGGGATGACATGTCTCCACCCATTTGAGTGGGTCTTGATTAGCTTCTGAAGTCCTATAAAAGGAGAATGAGAGATTCAGAGAGACTCAGAGAGAGCAGAGAATGCTGCAGCACCACGAAGCAGAGAGTCCATGAGCCAGCAACCTTTGGAGATTAAAAAGGAAAACGCCTCCTGGGGAGCTTCACGAAATAGGAAGCCAGGAGAGAAAGCTAGCAGATGATGCCGTATTCGCCATGTGCCTTCTCACTTGAGAGAGAAACCCTGAACTTCATCGGCCTTCTTGAACCAAGGTATCTTTTCCCTGGATGCCTTTGATTGGACATTTCTATAGACTTGTTTTAATTGGGACATTTTCTCAGTCTCCACCCATTTGAGTGGGTCTTGATTAGCTTCTGAAGTCCTATAAAAGGAGAATGAGAGATTCAGAGAGATTCAGAGAGAGTGACACTACGAAGCAGAGAGTCCTTCAGCCAGCGATCTTTGGAGATGAAGAAGGAAGATGCCTCCCGGGGAGCTTCATGAAACAGGAAGCCAGGAGAGAAATCTAGCAGATGACGCTGTGTTTGCCATGTGCCCTTCCAGCTGAGAGAGAAGCCCTGACTGTGTTCGCCACATGCCTTCTCACTTGAGAGAGAAACCCTGAACTTCATCGGCCTTCTTGAACCAAGGTATCTTTCCCTAGATGCCTTTGATTGGACATTTCTTTAGACTTGTTTTAATCGGGACATTTTCTAGGCCTTAGAACTGTAAACTTGCAACTTATTAAATTCCCCTTGTTAAAAGCCATTCCGTTTCTGGTATTTTGCATTCCAGCATCTAGCAAACTAGAACATTTGCTAAATTCATTTGCTAGCTCTAGTAGCTTTGATATAGATTTTTCAGGAGTTTCTGTATATAGGATCATTTCACGTGTAAGTAGTGAATATTTTACTTCTTCCTTTCCCATTTGGATGTCTTGTCTTTTTCTTGGCCTAACTGCTCTGGCTAGAACTTCCAGTGCTATGTTAAATAACAGTGGTGACTAGGGGTCATCATTCTCTTTTTTCCTGCTCTTAGATGGAAAGTTTTCACTCTTTCCCCATTGAGTATGATGTTGAGTGTGGGATTTTCATACATGATCTCTATCATGTTGAGGAAGTTTTCTTCGAATCCTAGCTCAAATGTTGTTATCAAGAAATGATGCTGGATTTTATCAAATGCCTTTATACGTCAATTTGGGGTAATGTGGTTTGTTAGGGGTTTTTCTCCCATTTTTTTAAATGTAGCATATTGCATTAATTGGTTTTCTTATGTTGACCCACCCTTGCATACCTGGGATAAAACCCATTTCAACATGGCGCATAGTTATCTTAACGGGCTGTTGGATTCTATTTGCTTGTATTTTGTTGAGGGTTTTTATATCTACAGTCACAACAGAAATTTGTCTGTAACTTTTCTTATCTTTGTCTGGTTTTAATATCAGGGTGATTTTGGCCTCATAGAATAAGTTTGGGAGAGTTGCTTCCCGTTCAATTTTCTTTTTCCTGAAGAATTCAAGCAGAATTTGCATTAATTCTTTCTGGAATAACTGGTAGAATTCACCTGTGAAGCCATCTAGTCCCAGACCCTAATACCACCACCACTCTCATTTCTGATTTTATTTATTTGCATCTTCTCCTTTTTTTTCTGTCTGTCTAGTGAAGGCTTTATCGAATTTATTGATCTTTTCAAAGAAACAACTTTTAGTTTTGTTAATGTTCTCTATTGTTTCTCTGTTTCATTTATTTCTGCTCTAATCCTTGTTATTTCTTTCCTTCTACTTTCTTTAGGCTTCGTTTGCTGTTCTTTCTAGTTCCTTCAGGTCTGCAGTTAGGTCTTTCTTTTTTAATGTAAATATTTAGGCCTATAAATTTCCCTCTCGATACTGCCTTCACCACATACCATAAGTTTTGATATATCGTGTTCTCATTTTCATTTATTTCAAGATTTTTACTAATTACCCTTGAAATTTCTTCTTTAACCCATTGGTTGTTTAAGAGGGTGTTATTTCCACATATTTGTGACTTTTGCAGTTCTTCACCTGTTATAGATTTCTAGCTTCATTCCATTATGGTCAAAAGATGATCTGTGTAACTTCAACGTCTTTTAAATTAACAGAAACTTGTTTTGTGGCCAAATACATGGTCTATCCCGGAGGATAATCCATATACATTTAAGAATATATATCCTGCTGTTTTGGGGGTATAATATTCTATATGTGTTTTAATATCATATTATATTTCCTGCTTCCTTACTGATCAGTCTAGATGTTCTATCTAGTGATTAGAGGGCCGAATTGATGTCTTCAATTTATTTTAGAGGTATATATTTCTCCCTTCATTTTTGGCAGTTTTTTTTTCATGTATTTTGGGGCCCTGTACTTAGGTGCATAAATATGATTATTATTTCTTCTTGGTGGATTTACTTTTTATTAATATAGTGTCTTCTCTCTTACAACAGCTTTGACTGAATGTCTATTTTGCCCAATATTAGTACAGATGTCTCCGCTCTTTTTTGGTTAATATTTGCATGGAATAGCTTTTTCCACTATTTCACTTTCAACTTGTTTGTGTTTTTGGGTCTAAGGTAAGTCTTGTAAACAACATAGCTGGATCTTTTTTTTGATTTTGCACATCTGTGTATTTTGATTGGGTAGTTTATCCATTAACATTCAGTGTTATTGTCATTTTGTCCCTTGGTTTTTATATATCATCTTTTTTTCCTTTTCTCATTTCTGTGTAGTTTGTCTTTTGATATTTCTGGCTGTTCCCTTTCTCACTGCCATTTCTGTATATTTTTAAAATATGTTTTGTGATGACATTGGGGGTTATATCATACAATCTATATCTATAACCTGATTTGAAGAGACAACAAATTAGCTTCAATAGCATACACATTCTCTACTTCTATCCCTCCATCTCCCCTCTTTATGTTGTTTTCATCCCAAATTACCTCTTTATCGTTTGCATGTTCATTATCAGGATATATGCCTTTTTCTTGTTCAATTGAATTAAAGAGTAGAGTTATATAGAGAGGATAATGTTGGGTTTTGATTTACTACTTTAGTTACCTTTACTGGAGATTTTCATTTCTTCACGCTACTTCAAGCCACTCTCTTCTGTCTTTCCCTTTCAACCTGTAAAACTCCCTTTAGCAATTCTTGTAGAGAAGATCTTTTGTTGTCAAAGTCTCTCAGTCTGTTTCTGTGAATATTTTCAACTCCCTCATTTTTGAAGAACAGTTTTACTGGATAAACAACTTTGGGCTGGCAGTTTTTCTTTCAGGACCTTAAATACATTATACCCCTTCCTTCTAGCCTCCATGGTTCCAGATGAGAAATTACAGCTGGTCTTATTGAGGATCCCTTGTATGTGATGAAATCAAGTTCTCTTGTTGCTTTCAGAATTCTCTCTTTATTCTTTGGCATTTGACATTCTGATTAGTATATGTCTCAGTAAGTCTATTAGAGTTTATTTTTTTGGAGTATGTTGCATTTCTTGCATGTGTATATTTATGTCTTTTTTTAAGAATTGGGAAATTGGGGGCATTACTTCCTTAAATATTTTTTCTACTCCTTTTCCCTTTTCTTCTGGGACATCCACAATGTGAATGGTTGCACATTTCATGCCATCAGCAAAGTCCCTGAGACATTGCTCAATATTTTCTTTTTCTCTGTTCTGCTGAATATATGATTTCACTTTTCCTGTCTTCTAGTTTGCTGGTTCTTTCTTCTGTCTGTTCAAAGCTGTTGTTGTATGCTTCCCATATATTCTTTCATATGTTATTGTACCCTTCATCCCCACAGTACCTGTCATGTTTTTTTAAGTATCCTAATTCTTTTTTACGCTCCTACATTGTCTTAAATCCTTTAGCTCTATTCATATTTTCCTACATCTCATTCAATTGACTTAGGAGATTTGTTTGAATTTCTTGGATTAGATGTTTCAAATTCTGTCTCAGCTGAAGTTTTAATTTGCTCCCTTGACTTCTTGTTTCTTAGGATACCTTATAATCTTTTCTTTTTGATGTCTGGACATCTGATTGTTTTGATGCTTTAACTCCAAAGATCAATTTCTCCCTCTTGCCTAGGGTTTTATTGTCGACTGGCTTTGTGTTAAGGCTCTATGACGCTTGCTCGAACTTACTTTGTTTATATTTTCTCAGCTCTTCTTCACCTAATTCTTGTACTGGACATGTGCTACAAATTTTAATACTGTACATTTTGTGAAACTGTTTTACCTCCAGGGGAAAAAAACCTACTTTCTTAGATTCCTTCTTGGGGAATCTTGGCCTGTTCTGTTTGTTTTGTTCGGAGTCTTCTCCCTAGCTCCTATGATTTGTTTATTTTCGCTCCATCACTCAGTGCCTCCTTTTCCTCATACTTTTCAGTTCTTGGAGCCATCTTGTCTTAGAGCAGTTCAGTTCTCCCTGACATTTTTTTTCCATTTGGGTTTTCTGCCTTCAGTTTCTTTCCCATTAGGGTATCTCACCCTGGAGGGAAGCCAGAAGAGGCCAATTCAGAAAGGTCCATTTTGTGTTTAGGTCAAGAGTTCTTCCAGTAGTTCCGCCATGGCCATTTTTCCCCTGGAAGCACTTTTGCATGTGGCACTCCTCAGCTGCATGTGTTCTGTTCTGGGTCTCTGCGGACTTTTATACCATGCCTGGATATGTGTGGGATTCTAACTCACTACTGACTGGCTCCATGATCACATCTGCAGCAAGAGGCACCTGGTTCATTCTGCCCCTGGGTGACTCTTAAGTTGCATGGGACAGAGTTAGTGGGAGGGGTCCTTACTGACAGTTCTGGGGCAAAAGTCCCCTACCTGACCTTGGAGTTTATTCTTCTTTTTATTTGATTTGGCAGTTGTGAAGTCTGTCTCTAGTCTCTATTGTCCTCCAGAGAGCCAAGCAAATGGGATTTGTCCTTTGATTAGCTGATTCTTAAAGAAGACTTTTCCAGGGAATGTTTTATGTCACCATGTTGATGACATCACTGTCTCCTTTAGTTGTCTATATTTTCCTCTAGCTATTTGAGCATTTATAAGAGGTTTTTTTTTTTTAATATTTGTCTTATATGTCCACAGTCTAAGCTTCTTCCTTGATGGCAACTAATGAATTACGTTGTTCCTTTGAGTAGGCCATCACTTCCTGTTTCTATGCCTTGATTTTTTTATCCAAGTTGAATATTAATATTTTAATTGGTTAACTTTAAAATTTAGTTATTGATTTCTGTGCTTTAAGCTTATCTCTTTAATATTATGGCAGAGAGCTCCTTGAGTGCCAGGAGCTAACCAAAAAAAACTAACTAAAAAAGTATATATACAAAATGAAAGAAAATACCTTGTCTAATCTTTGCAAATTGGCTCTGTGCAAGTGCTCTCCTTCAGAGCTTAGTCAGCATTACGATAAACCTGAAGACCATCCCATATCAGAAGTATACAGACCTTCTGATCGCTCCTGAGCATGCATCTTCTCCTGGGTATACATGTATGTCCTCATGAATTTCTTCAATTAAACAAAACTCTAAAGAGCCCCCTTTTCTCACAAATTTTTAGTCCTTCCTCCTGAATCCAGGGTCTATACTGTAAGACTTAAATCCAGTAGTCCTTTATTACAGGTAGCTGCAGTCTGAATGTTCTTATAGCATTTTTGGTGCATCTCTACCAGAGTTAAGTCCCAGGGCTTACAGAGTTGAGCATCCAGGTTCAGCTCTTCATGCTGACAAATATATTGGTAAATACACTCACTCTAATATGTTCATAAAGCTTACTCTGTTCCCTCCATAATGAGGACCAAAGATTCACACTTGGGAGTATGGACTGGCTGCATATTAAAATGGGGAGGGGTTAGGGAAAGAGCCACAAAAGTACACATGAGCTTTCCCTACCATTTTTTTAGATTGCCTTCCCTAGGCACTTGTCCATTTACTACAATGCTTTAATGTTTTCTATAGCTTTGAGAAAGACGGTTCTTCCAGTGTTTGCTTTTTGTTCAAATTTCTATGGGAGGACAGAACCCTGGAGCAGCTCACTCTACCACCATTATGATGTCACTCCTCCCAACTGTATCTTCGACATGGTCTGTTAAAATGCAGACCATGGAGCCACTCACAGCAGCGAGTTAGGATCCCACACATACCCAGGTACAGGTATGCAAGTCCACAGACATCCTGGAAGGGTCTTCTCTCAAGCTTAACAGTGTTAAGTAAAAACATCTTGTCTTTGAGTCACTCAACAAGCAGAGTGTTTACTAAGTGACAGGTACAAAACCAAATTAGTAGAAATGGAGAAAAGAGGAGGCTGTATTAGAGAACTACTTAGATGGGAGAGTTAACAAAATTGAGAAATTTCATCCCAACCAAAGTGTCAAGGTCATAGAATATGAAAACAGTCTTCTCCATATAGGGTATGTGTATGACAAGCTATTAACATAAAAAACTTTCATCTCACTCAAAACTGACACTTTCAAACTGCTGCTCCCTACTAGGAAAGCTCAAATCTATTGCTATCAGCCTCTGTGAGCTTTCTAGAATGCTCAACATGTTTCAGTTCAAACTTTTATCTTCAACAGAGATTTCCCCTGCCTTGCTCTAAGCAATAACACTTTTAGAATATGTTTCCCACCTCTTCTTAAACAAATAGCAAGACAGCCACCATGCCATCCTCAAATGGATTTACTGTTGCCCTAGTTCAGACATAAATGGTGTGCTCATTTTCAACACTCATATTCATTGCCAGAAATACTTGATGTTGGTGGAAAACTGAAACATCATAAATACTGACCTATACCATCACATATGTACTCCCTACTATTTTATAGATAATAGCTTAGTCATTACATAGATATATTTTTAATCAGTCAACTGTGATCAATCTGTAAAGTCCCATTTTAAGGCCTCCTAATCAATGGTTAGATGGAAATAAAACATATGTTCTTTCTTCTGCCACCACAGTTGTGATGTTTTATTTATATATATGTAACTTCAAAATTAGATCAAGGTTGCATTTCAAATCCCCCTAGATGGCATACACTTTGCTATAGTGCATTTATTCATTTATCCCTTTAACAAGTACTTATTGCAGGCCTATTATGTCCTAGGAGTTTAAGACACCAGGAATTCTAGACAGATAGTAATTCTTTCATTAGTCGGTGTACAGTTTAGTGAGGAATTCAGTCAACAGACTATTATAACATGGTAATACACTGAATGCTGAGTTGTTAAAACAGGCCAATGGACACATAGAAAAGAACTTCCTAGCCCAAATTGGGGGAGATAGGGAAGGCTCCTCATTGCAAGAGATGTCTCAGAGACGTAGGAATCTGATTAGGAATTTTCTAAGATAAAAGGGAGTAAGGAAAAGGAACAGCAAATAGGTAGACTGAGAAGTTAGAGCATGAAAGATTAAATGGCCTTTTTGAATCATCTACATAATGAAGGTCTATCATCAGGCAAATAAAGGAGCACTCTTTAACCTTCTTTCTCCACTAGGTCTGAAAAGGCACTGTTTTTGGAAATAATCTCAGGGATAGCCACTGATCCCATCTCCCCAACCACCTCTCTGCTTCCACCCTACTGCTCTGAATAAATGGAAAAATCCCTAGTGGCTGAAAAATCAAAGCATGCAGAACGTATGAAGAAATAAGCAGTGACAAAGTACAGCAGAACAACTATTTGGAAATTGTTACTTGGCCTTAGTTTTGTCCTGACACCTGTTGATTGAGGGAGCCTTCAATGTCCATGTGACAGGTGAGTTCTTGATGCTTCCATTCCTATCCCTTGCTGGTCAATAGTACTCGCCAGTCACTGAGACTGCAAAAAAAACATGCGGGCACATCCATGCCAGTGCTACACTGGGGTTGACAAGAAATGACTTTTCTGGCCTCTGTGACCTTGTTTATACCTTCAGGGTGCTGTCAGTTTTGACTTATCCCTTGGAAGGGAATACGGGTAGAATGTTTTCTCTGTAAGCCGCAAAGCCAGGGTTTAGCTTTGAGGATCTTCCAGAAAATGGAAAAACAAAAGTATTCAAATCACAGCAATTTTGGAATCACAAGGCAGTGCTAATAGGAAACTAAACTAGTTTTCCTGATTGCATTTCCTACATTGTACCCAACTTGAAGAAAATAAACTTGTACCATTATCACAAATGTTATTGTGTTTGACTTGTTTTTCCCTTAATGTAACACTTAAGTATTCTACTTCCTTTCCTCCTGCCTATGGCACAAGGATTTGTATTGTTCCTGGGTGATGTTTTCCATAACAAGTAGAGAGAAAAAACATAAATTAAGAATTTCCTTACCAAGGATTTAAAATAACAGAGGGTTTACTGAAAATTGCCTCACATGTGCTGGCACTGTGGCAGTGTAATTCAGAAACAATCCAGGGCATGGAGAATGGCATTAGTGATTTTTCTTTGAACTTTCCCAGCAGTCATCAATTAAATATCATTTTCACTTGATGGATGGGTAAGCCCAGACTTTGTTGAGTCGATTTGAAAAAACATACAGCCTCCTTCTCTTAATGATTTGAGACTATTTAGATTTAAGTAATCAAAACATATTCATAGAACTTTCAAGTAGTACCTTCATAGGGCAGTGGGCCTAGACGTACAATCATTTCATGCCTAGGGGTTAATTAGTCCACTGCCTATAATATCCACACTGAATTACCAACTCAAAAGAATGTGGAGAAGGAGGTTTATAGATGCTGTCAGATCAGTAGATAGAGAGCTTGGCTGTTACTTTATTGATGCATTTTGTGATTATTTTCGTGTTGTAAAAATGAAGTTTGTCCTCATTTCTTGAAAAGACTTAATTTTAGAATACTTTGCATCATTTCAAAAACACTGTAAATTTTAGACTTTAGAATTCTATATCATACTTCAGAAAAGAATTGTAAATTGTAAAATCACAAGTGTAACTTTGTACTTCTTTTAAAATTACTCAATCCCAAGGACTTTTAATAGAGAAAACAAGAAAAGAAAAGTGAATTCTCTGACAGAAGCCTACCTGTTGCTGTGCCCCCAGTCTCAAAACACCAAATACCAGGTTAAAACCAAGGCATGTCTTCTTCAAAAACCAAACAAACAAACAAAGGAACCAGGAAAAAAACAAATAAACAAAAAAACTAATTTAGTACTGCAAAAATACAATGAAATATTTTATGTGGTTTTTGGTGACAAGTTGTGTTGGCTAGTCTATTTATTAATTTTCTTGATGTAGGAATTTGATGCTTCCACGATTGAACCATTCCATAAAAGAATGATTACTATGGATAACAACTTTGCTCTGAAAAGAAAAAAAAGGTACAGGTATGCTGTGCACACACACAGACACATGTATAGTCAGGGTGCTCGAATTGCTATATTTGAAATAAAATTATACTGTGGGAAAAGATTCTCTGACAGAAAAAAAATCTGGATTATAAACAATTTTAATAAATGTGTTTATTAATTTCAGGCACATCTGGCAAATGGAGCTTTTTAGTCTGCTTTAATAATGATTGTAAATCTATATATTTGCAAACAAATGCTTCTAAGCTACTTTAAAGGTGTAGTAAGATCTTATAATCATTTTGTTGAAATCTTATTTTAATGTTAACTTACCTAATATCCTGTAGATTATAAGGCCTATTTTGGGTTTGTAGTTTATAAACCATTTCACATACATGTTTTGATTTAGTCATCACAATAAGGTTGTGAGACATTTAATTTTCTCTACTTTTTACAAAAACAGAGGCTCAATAGAGACCAAGGCCACAAAAAGGAGAGTGGCAGAATCAATAAACAAATCCATTTCTTCTTTCTCTATAGCTCTTCCCCTAATAACACAAAATATCAGCCCAGCCTGTAACCAAATTATCAATTCTTTAGTAAAATGAGAATAATGAGATTTCATTGTATTATTCATAATTCAGAGATGCAATTCTAAGGTCAGCATAAAAATGACATGCTTATATTAACACATACCAATTAGGTTCATGGTTTGGGATCTAGAAGTTAGTTATTATCTGTTCTTATTTTTATTTTTTTATTTTTATTTTTTACATGGGCAGACACCGGGAATCGAACCTGGGTCCTCCGGCATGGCAGGCAAGCACTCTTACCTGCTGAGCCACCGTGGCCCACCCTGTTCTTATTTTTAGTTGAGCATTTCATACAGATTTTATATATATGGTTGAGTTATAAGATATTTCAGGAAACTCCAAACATTTTCTAAGTGAAAAACCCAGTTCACTGACCTCTGTTTCAAATATTTTTTCTACCTCTACCTGAACTTCACATGTCTGTTCATCATGGAAGCCGTAACTCATAAAAAACTTCTAATTCATGTATCCTACTCTTCCGTTACAACTTACTAATCTCCCAGATTTCTTGTTCAACCATTCCTGCTATGATCCTTCTTTAACTTTTTGTCAGACCCTGAAGTCTGTAGTATACAGTGACATTTTTGCTAGTATTCCTAACGCCCCTGCTTCTCTGGATTTTGGCTGCACCATCTAGCTAAATACCAACCCTGTTGAACCCAACCTGATTTTTCTATGTCTACATCCAGACAGCTGAGCACCTGGGAGAAAGTCATTCAACAGAGAAATTTATACCACTTAGATAATTTTATAATTATCATAAAATCAACCCTTAATACTCCCAGGTGCCTACAGTGGGTTTCTATTGTCAACTCACTGTCTTACTCTCTCAACTAGTTTAAACCTCCATACTTCAGACAGCCTCCGACATCCCTGAATTCCCCTAGATTCTTGTTCTCAAGAAGATGACTTCTGTTTTCTTTAACCTTATAAGAAAATAGAACTCAGGAGAAAATGCTTCACTTTACCTCTATCAGACCTACCAACTTAGACACTTGCACCTATGCTTTTATTCTTTCCTTCAACAAATGTTTATGAATATGCCAATTACTGCCTGAAAACTGGAGCTATATCTGTATAAAGTAGCAACATACGATAGGGAACTATCTTATAATACTATCCTCAATCACTGTCTACTTCATTTTCCTAACTCATATTCCTCATAACACCTTTCACCTTTTCCTTCTCTGAAATGATCTTATTTATAGGTTCACTGGTAGACAATTCATGGAATAGAAGGACTTCGTCCTGTTTACAGAGAAGAGAGATTCCTGGTCCCTTGAGCTACAAGAGAGAAATTGATCTAAATCCAGTCCTTCTATCTGGCCTTCCCAAGAACCCTCTCTACTGGTTTACCACATCTGCCTCTTTCCAATCAGCATTCAAACATGCTCGTGACACCTCTTAAAAGGCATCCCTATGTTGCCCCTGAGATACAGAACCTATTCAAACTTACCCCAAACAAGTAGTTTATACTTACTCTCTGCTCACTTACACTCCCACTAATTTTTCAATGCACATCAGTCTGTTTTCATGACAATCCTTGACTGAAATAGCTGTTTCCAAAGTCAGAAGTGATCTCCATTTCACTTGATCTCTCATAAACATTTTATTCTGTTGACCTTGACTTTCTCTTGAATTACTCTCTTCCCTAGCATGAATGATCTCCTGGTTTTCCTTTTCCTATTTGACAGTTCAGTCTAAATTTTTAGATTCATCTTCCTCTTCCCTTCCATTATCATTGGTTCTCAAACTTCAGTATTTAAAAGAAACATCTGTTTCTGCCAGTGACTGATTATTGCTAGGGTCTAACCCCAACATTTCTATTCATTATGTTTGTCTGCATTTCTACAAGAGTCACAGCTGATATTGATGCTATTGGTCTGGGACTGCACTTTGAAAATCACTGTATTAAATATTATAGTCTCTCCAGGCTTCATATTAGCTGCCTTCTCTTTTCACTTGCTTTCTTCTCTTTCCATGGATGATTTCACACACACGTATAGTTTTATTTCCAATCTTTATTTCAATGACATGCAAATATGTCTATTCTAGACCTCTCGACATAGAGATTCAGTCCAAATATCCAACTGGAGTCAAAAAAGCTCCACATGTATGATTCAAAGTTACCCCCAACCAAATCTATGCCAAAATTGAACTTGAAATAAACCAGTTACTTATCCAGGATTCCATTCCCAAGGAAATTGTGCCCTCTCCATTCTCTTATGAAAGTCAGAATCTAGGAGACATCTTCAACACCTGCCTCACATTTATTTCTCCCCATATGTAAAACTTTATTAACTTCTACATATTTTACCCTCTAAATATCTCTTGAGTTGTTCATGGTTCTCCAATGTCATTACCATCCTTGTCCAAACTTGTGCCCTCTTGCCCCGGACTGCAGACTTTAGTAATCTATTTGCCTTCTTCCAATCTATTCTTTCACAATTTACCTAGATCAATCTCTTCAAAAGGTTTATGACACCTCTCAGCCTAAACCTCAACAGCTTCCCATGGTTTCTAAGAAAAATTACTGTGGCCCACATAGTCTGATGACTGCCTATAGGTCTCCATCTCATTTCATATCTTGTTCCTTGTCTCTGCCCTCCAAACCTCACTCAGTCAGTTGCTCAAAGAACCATGCTCTTTCAGGCCACAGGCTCTTTGCATATACTTTCCCTACCAAGATTTCTCCTAAAATTCCTAATAATCCCTAATCACCCGCCTTAGTTAAGATCAGTTTCTTCTGTTATATGCCAGGTACCTTCATTCCAAAGCCATTTTCACCATTGTAAATATATATCTACTTGCATTGTTGTTTCATTAAAATATATCTCTGCTCATCGATCTTGAACTCCATGAGGTCAATGACAGGGTCTGAATTTGTACACAAGGACCCCTCCAGGGCCTAACCAGAGTAGAGAGAAAGAAGGCTTTCAATAAATACATGTTGGACAAACAAATGAGATCAATTGTTCATATTTTCAACAAGGAATTTATCCCTGTTTTCTTCAAGGGCTTTGTTCGGAGCCTTGGGGGATGGGGGAGGGGTGGGGGTGGGGGTGTCCTTCTCCAGTGTCAGAATTTCATTAGCTGATATCAGCATCTCAGTTGTTGTCATGCATAAGATTCTAAGTGTGTACCCCTGAAGGCTGTATTTTGCTTAGACTCTCCTAGGAAATGTGAATGTGTGTACAGGCAGTGGATATTTAATATTAACTGACCTCCTACTGTTACTCAGAAAGCAACTTGTGATTTGCCACCACTCTAATTTTCTTACTAATATTGTATCATGACTTCCAAATCCTCAGTGGGTTTAGAGCAGCTGTTAGGGAATATTAGTAAATTTTTATTGTGCATGGAAAATTAGCCTGCATAGGAGACAAATAGCGTCGATTTCTTTACCCCATTTACTGTACTACAATTATCTAAAATCTCAACCTCATTAGATTGCAAAACACTGCAGCAGCTTTAATTAATGCTTTTGCCACTGTTTCTATTGATTATAGCAGATATCTGTACGTCTCTTCAAATGCCGTCTTCTGAGGATTTGGACACTTCAAAGGATCTCTGCTGTTGCTGTAGCAAGACAGCTCATTAACACTTGTATTAAAAAAAATAATAAATTGACCCCCTTGCTCTTATTTCACCAGGTTTAACATCACAGGACCTACACTGACTTCAGATCTCATCCCTCTTCTTGTTTGGAGAATCTGTGCTTTTCTCCAATACAGCTTAGTGTTTGTGATCAATTCAAATTTCTTTTGCGGCCACTTTGTGTGTAAGCTTCCTGCAGGTATTACAGTCAGAAAACCACTTTTGCTAAGCCACATTATCAATTACTAAAAAAAAAAAAAAAAACCACTGGGGTTTGGATCTATGTTTTGAAAAAGAAAAATTCGACGCTTTTTTGAAGCAACTCTGTTCTTTTCTATTTTTTTTTTTCTGCTTTGTTGTTGCTAATATCAGTTCTTATTTACCTGTTTAGGAAAAATATTTTTCCTAGAATAGTTAAACATCCAGATACTCGGTATAGATTTTTCAATATAATTAGGGCCAATAGGCTGTCAAATGCTACAGCAAATCCATTAAAACTTAACTGCTTCTCTTCTGAATCTATACTATACCGGCTGACAGAAAATATAATCACCACATTTGATGGGGGCTAACGACTTGATAATGCATTCACTGTGTCAAATATCAGATTTACAACCATCTTCCTGTCTCCCACGCCCTACCCATGCACGGTAGTTCTCTAACAGAGCAATCAATCACTGGTTCATACAGGTGGTGACAGGAGACCTGCAAGATCAAGGACACCTTTGCAATGGTTTCTGTCTAGACCAGAGTCATGAGGGATCTTGATCACCTGCTTTGCGTGTGAATGGGGATGTGTCTCAGCATTAACACTGCTTCACATCCTCATGGGAAGAGATCCCTAGGGAAGGAAAGGAAGTTAGCTGTATGTATTCAGTGCTTCCAAAGGTCAGGTGATTTACTCTCATGCCCTAGCACTTGGCAGCCAGATGGCACTTAATGAATGAATAAGGCAAGCTTTTAGAGAATAAACAATGATAATCTCTAGAAAGAGATAGAAATTTTAAAAAGGAACCAAACTATTGGAGTTGAAAGCTACAATAATTGAGGTGAAAAAGTCCCGGCAGGGGGTTAACAACAGATAGGAGCCGGCAGAAGAAAGAATCAGAGAAGCTGAAAAAAAGACAGAGAAATCTGAAGAAAAGACAAAAATAAGTCAGGCTGAGGAAAAATAAAAAAGAAGAATTGTAAAAAATGAAAATCACTTAAGACCTGCTGACACCATAAATGTATCCATAAGCATATTATTGAGACCCAGAAGGAGAAGAGAGATTGGGACATGAGGAACAGTTAAGGAAATAAATGATACCAAACTTAGCAAAAACTGTTAATATAAACTCCCAAACAGCCCAGAGAACACTAAACAAGGTAAACTTGAAGAGAAACTTGCCTCATCACATACTGATTAAAGTGTCAAATGCAAAGGACAAGTAGAGCTCTGAAAGCTGCAAGAGAAAAGCAACCATGAGAATCCAGATTAGATTAAGTGCCCATTTCTCATCAGAAACCTAGGAAACAAGAAGGCAGTGGGTTGAAATACTTAAAAGTACTGAAAGAAAGCAACTGCCAACCAAGAATTTTATATCCAATGAAACTTCCTTTCAAATATGAGGGTGAGATTAAGACATTATTAGATAAACAAAAACTGAGGGAGTTCATCACCACTAGACCTGCCCTGTAAGCAATACTAAAGGCAGCTTTTCACACTGAAAGGAAAGGACACTAGACCGTGATTCAAAGCAACCTAAAGGAATAAAGACCTCCAGTAAAGATAACCATATGGGTAACTAGAAATGCCAATAATGTGTCATTGTATTTTTTGGTATATAATGCCACTTCTGATTTCCTACAGGCCCTAAAATGCAAATGGACAAAAAGTAATGATAAATCTATGCTCTGGGACATATTCTACACAACGATATAATTTATAACAATTAATGGTAGAGGGATGGAGGAATATCGGAATAGTGTACATGTTTGCTATTAGAGCCCAGTTAATATCAAATCAATTTATGACTGTTATAGATTTTGTATATCATATTTTAACCTCATGATAACCTTAGGAAAATATATGAAAATATAACCCTAAAAGTGAGTATTAATTCAATAGGGTACAATAAAAAAATCAAATAAATATGAATGTATACGTTAATGGAAGAACTGAGGGACAAAAAAAGCATTAGCCCTACAAACACTAAATAGCACATGGCAGAAGAAGGTCCTGCATTATCAGAGGGGATTTAAAATGTAAATGGATTAAACTCTCCAGTCAAAGGTTGATTTTTGGCAGCATAGATAAAAAGCATGAAACCATATTCTGTTACAAGAGAACCACCTTAAATTCAAAGACAAGTGGTTTTAAAGTGAAAGGATGGGGGGAGGGGTATAAAACACACCAAGCAATAGTAACCAAAAATGAACTTGCAGGGCTATGCTAATAACAGGTAATATAGTATGTTATAGTTTACAAGCTGCCTGAATACAATATACCAGAAATGGAACAGCTTTTAAAAGGGGGAATTCATTAAGTTGCAAGTTTACAGTTCTAAGTCCATGAAAACGTTCCAATTAAAGCAAGTCTATAAAAATGTCCAAATTAAGGCACCAACAAGAGGTTATCTCCACTCAAGAAAGGCTGATGAAGTTCAGGGTTTCTCCTTCAACTGCAAGGGCAATGGTGAACATGGTGACGTCTGTTTGCTTTCTCTCCAGGCTTCTTATTTCATGAAGTTCCCCCAGGGATGTTTTATTCTTCATCTTCAAAAGTCTCTGGCTGTGTGGGCTCTGGTGGTTCTCATGGCTTTGCTGCTCTCTCAAAAATGTTTCCTCTTTTAAAGGATTCCAGTAAACTAATCAAGCCCCACCTGGAATGGGTGGAGTCACATCTCCCTCGAATCCAAGGTTAATACCCACAAATGGTGGAGCCATATCTCCATGGAGATAATCTAATCAGGCTTCCAACCTACAGTGCTGAATAGGGATTAAAAGAAATGGCTCCCTCCCACAAGGTAGATCAAGATTAAAAAATGGCTTTTCTAGAGTACATAATCTTTTCAAACTGGCACATAGTACTATAGATTTTAAGTAAAAAAATCATTATAAAGGAAAAGAAATGACCAAAATATACTAATAAAGTGGTCAATTTGAAAAATGTAACAAAAACATTTATATTCCTAAAAGCAGTACCCCAAAATATATAAAGCAAATATGACACATTTGAAGGGAGAAATACATGGTTCTACATTTAGCAGGACACTTTAACACACCACTCTCAATAATGGATAGCGCATTCTAGAAAGAAGATCAATAAGGAAATACCGGCCATGAAAGATATACCCCAACAAACTACACATAACAGGCATATATGGAACACTGCACCCAATAACAAGAAAGCACATTTTCTCTGTGAATGCATGTTCTAGTTTGCTAGCTGCTGGAAAGCAACACACCAAAGACAGATTGGCTTTTAATAAAAGGGAATTTAGGGTGGGCCACGGTGGCTCAGCAGGTAAGAATGCTTGCCTGCCATGCCCAAGGACTCAGGTTTGATTCCCGGTGCCTGCCCATGATAAAAAAAAGGGGGGGGGGTGGATTTATTTCATTAGTTCTTCAGAGGAAAGGCAGCTAACTTTCAACTTGGGAAAGGTTTAAGTGGGAAGGCTCAGGGTAATCTCTGCTGGCCTTCTCTCCAGGCCTCTGGGTTCCAACAACTTTCCCTGTGGTGATTCCTTTCTGCATCTCCAAAGGCTTGGGCTGAGCTGAGAGTGCTGAGATGAGGTTTGCTGAGCTGCTTGGGCTGTGATAGTTGACCTCTCTCATTTAAGCACAAGCCAATTAAGCCAAATGACATTCACTGCAGCAGGCATACCTCCTAGCCGACTGCAGATATAATTAGCAACAGATGAGGTTCACATATCATTGGCTCATGTCCACAGCAACAGAACTAGGCACGCTTACCTGGCCAAGTTGACAAATGAATCTAACTACCACAATGCACATAGGTCAATCTCCAGAAGAGAACACAATATTAGGTCACCAAGTAAGTCTTCACAAATTAAAAAATATTAAAATCATACAATGTATCTTTTCCAACCACAATGGAATGAAGCCAGAAAACAGTAACAAACAGAAAAATAGGAAATTCACAAATATGTGGAAATTAAACAATATACTCTTAGTCAATAGGTTAAGAGGAAATCGCAAGAGAAATTAGGAAATATCTTGAAACAAATGAAAATAAGTATAACATATCAAAATTTATGGGATGCAGCAAAGGCAAGGCGGCCGAGAAGAAAATTTATAGCTCTAAATGCTTACATTAAAAGAGGAAGGACTTCAGGGCAGGTAATGGTGGTTCAATGGCAGAATTCTTGCTTGCTGTGCTGGAGACCCAGGTTCAACTCCCAGAGTCTGCCCATGTTAAGAAAAAAAAAAAGGAAAGAAAGAAGGACTTCAAATTGGAGATCTAACCTCAAAACTGGAAGAATTAGAAAAAGCAGAGCTAACTTAAAGAGAGAAGAAAGGAAATAAAGATTACAGTGGAGATAAATGCAATAAAGGAAGAAAAAAGAATCAACAAAACCAAAAGCTGGTTCTTTGAAAAGATCGATAAAATCAACAAACCCTTAGCTAGACTGATAAAGGAAAAAGAAAAGGACAAACATAACTAAAATCAGAAATGAAAATGGGGATATTACTACCAATCCCACTGAAAAAAAAAAGGACTTTAAGAGGATACTATGAACAACCGTATGCCAACAGATTAGATAACCTAGATGAAATGGACAAATACAGAGAAACAAAGTACTGACACTAACTCAAGAAGAAGCAGGAAATCTTGATAAATCAGTGACTAGTAAAGAGATTGAATCAGTAATCATGAATCTCCCATCAAAGAAGAATCCAGGACCAGATGTCTTCACACGGGAATTTTAACCACACATTCCAAGAAGAATTAGGACAAATCCTGCTCAAATTCTTCCAAAAAACTGAAAAGGATAGAACACTCTCCAATTCATACTACAAGGACAATATCACCCTCATAACAAAGCAAGGTGAAGATACTATGAGAAAACAAAATTGCAGACCAATATCCCTTATGACTATACATGTAAAAACCTTCAATAAAATATCAGCAAACCAAATAACAGCATATTAAATGAATCACACAAAATGATGATGTAGGATTTATTCCCAGTATGCAAGGATGGTTTTACATACAAAACCAATTAATGTAATACACTACATTAACAGAATAAAGGGGTAAAAGCACATGATCATACAATTGATGCAGAAAAGGCATTTGACAAAAACCAGCACCCTTGAATGATATAAACACTTAAAACACTAGGAATAGAAGAAAACTTCCTCAACATGATAAACAGCATATATGAAAACCCCACAGTTACATCTTATTTACTGGTAAAAACTAAAAGCTTTCCCTCTAAGATCAGGAAAAATACAAGGGCATTCATTGTTACCACTGTTATTCAAGATTGTACTAGAAGTGCTGGCCAGAGCAGTTAGGCAAGAAAGAGAAATAGCATCCAAATAGGGAAGGAAGAAGTAAAGTTTTCCTTATTTGCAAATGGGTCATGATCCTATACACAGAAAGTCCTGAAAAATTCACAACAAAGATTCTGGAGCTAATAGATTAATTCAGCAAAGTGGTGGTTACACAGTCAACACACAGAAATCAGTAGTGTTTTTATATACAAACAATGAACTATCAGAAGGAGAAATCAAGAAAAAATTCCATTCATAATAGCAATGAAAAGAATCAAGTATCTAGGAATAAATCTAGCCAAGGATGTAAATAGACTTGCACATAGAAAACTACAAAACATTGCTGAAAAGAAATCAAAGAAGACAAATAAATATGGAAGGACATTCCATATTCATGGATTGGAAGACTAAATATTAAGATGCCAATTCTACCCAAAGTGATTTATAGATTCAATACAATTCCAATAAAAATTCCAACAGCCTTGTTTGCAAAAATGGAAAAATAAAATTTATGTAGAATAAGGAACCCTGAATAGCCAAAGACATCTTGAAAAAGAGGAAAACAAGTTGGACAATTAATACCTCCAGATCTTAGAACCTATTACAAAGCCACTGCCATCAAAACAGCATGGTACTGATGTACTGACATAAGGACAGAATCTAGATCAATGGAATCATGTTGCGAGTTCAGAAATCAACCTTCACATTTACGGTTAACTGATCTCACAAGGAGGCAAAAACCACTCAATTAGGAAAGAATTGTTTCTTCAAAGAATGTGTTGAGAAAACTGGAACTCCATATGCAAAAGAATGACAGTGGACCCCTACTCACACCATATAGAAAAATTAACTCAGAATGTTTTAAATATAGGAGCCTAGAAGAAAATATTGGGAAGCAAATTCAGGACCTTGTGTCAGGCATTGGTTTCTTAGGCTATATACCAAAAGGACAAGAAAAAGAAAAAAATAGGTAAGTGGGATCTCATAAAAATTTAAAACTTTTGTACCTTAAGGGACTTAATCATGAGAATAAAATGACAACACACATGATGGGAGAAAATATTTGGAAACCACATGTCCTATAAGGGTTCAGTACCCAGAATATATAAAGAATTCCTTCAACACAACAACCCATTTAAAAGATGTGCAAAAGACTTGAACAGACATTCTCCAAAGAAAATATACAACTGGCCAAAAAGCACATGAAGATGCTCAACATCAGCTATTAGGGAAATGCAAATCAAAACCACAATGAAATACTCCCTAGGATGCCTATTAAAAAATGAAAAATTACAGGTGTTGGAGAGGATATGGAAAAATAGGAACATTCATTCATCGTTGGCAGCAACACAAAACAATGTAGCTGCTACAAAAGAAAGCATGGTAGTTTCTCAGAAAGTTATTATAGAATTACAACATGAACCAGCAATCCCACTTCTAGGGGTGTGTGTGTGTGTGTACATATATATCCAAAAGAACTGAAAGCAAGAATGTAAACAGATATTTGCAAAGCAATGTTCATCATGGTATTATTCACAATTGCCAAAAAATGGAAGCAACCCAAGTGCCTATCAACCAATGAATGGATTAACAAAATGTGATATATACTTACAATGGAATGTTATTCAGCATTAAAAAGGACTGAAGTTCTGATTCATGAAACAACATGGATGAAACTTGAAGACGTCATGTTGAGTGAAATAAGCCAGACACAAAAGGAAAAACATTGGATGATATCATTGATAGGAAATAATTTGAAAAACCACACTCAGAGTCAGAATCCCAAATATATCTTACCAGGGGATGGAGCATGGGGAGGGGAGAGTAGGTAATGGGAGTTAAGGTTTAAAGTACACAGAGTTTATTTGGAATGGAAGAAAAGTTTTGGGGTGGTGCTGATGCTAAGTACAACATTATAAACATAATTAACAGAACTGAATTATATATTGAAAGTGGTTAAAAGGGGGAAATGTTAGGTTAATGCATTAAAAGATTTTTGTTAAAATCCATGAAACTGCACAACACAGTGAACTGCAAGTTAAACCATGGGCATTTAACAGTATACTCATAAAAGTGTGCTTTCATTAACTATAACAAATGGATCACACCAATCAATGCAAGGTGCTAAATGGATGTTATATGGGAACCCTATCTTTTATGCATGATTTTTCTGTAAACCCACAAGTTCTCTAATTTAAAAAAAAAATTGATCAAACTGAATGATGAAATCTGTGCTCTCAAATGAGCTGTAATTCTATAGTTTTGTGCCTGACATTACTGCACTGGCTTCTTGTTCACCTGCTCTTTAACCAAGCTTACACCCCTGCCCATCTACCAGCCCAGCCAAGGGAACAGAAGACACCGCCCTACCAGTGTTCATAACACTTATCTAGTAATATTTCCCTATCCTGAGCATGCTTGAGATTAACAGTATCTCTCATCTTTCATCTCATCTTCACCCTACTGCAAACACTTAGATCTTGAATCCAGAACTTCATTCTATTGTTAAGTTATTTAAACTAGATGTTAGCAATGATTTTTCCACTGTATGAAGTTAGATTTCCAAACAGACTGACTTGAAAATTTTCTTTGTCTTTGGATGTGCTGTGTTGGCTGACAAAAGACTCTAGCTTATCTGGCTCTCTCTGAAACCCAAACTCTGTCTTGGACCATGTAGTCCACACCCTGAGAATTCCATCAGTGTGAACACATTTCCAAAATGTGCACTTCAGAGATATTTTAATTAGTGGTATTATCACTGGAATACATAATAAGTGACAAACAACCTTTCAGATGACTACTTTTAAGGATAATGCTTCCATGAATGTATATATAAGGCTATGAGTGCTATATTTTTCCTAATACTTTCTAGGGAAAAATTTTCAAACATATTTGCTCAGCTTCAGCAAACATCAACTCACTGCTGTTCTTATTTCAATCCTCTTCTGAATCTTTTCTGGAGTATTTTTAAACAAATTCAAGATGTCATATATTTTTCCCTATAAATATTTCAGTATTTCTAAAGGACAAAGATTTTAAAGAGAGACAGAGACACACACAGAGGCCATTTCATTATTAGACACAAACTTAAATTCTTAATATTGTACACATCCTAATATTATATTCATCCTAATCCACATTCAATTTTCCCTATTGCCTCAAAGTCTTTTTAGGCCTTATTTAAATCAGTATCCAAAGTTCACATATCACATTTATTTAATTATGTCTCTAACGGCTCTTCTAATCTTAATCTATAGCTATTTTGGCTTTAAGCGATAACATGTAAACATTGACCTCAAATTTATATTCTATAAGTAAGTTATAAGGAGAAATTTTGCTTTGTTTATAAGTAAGAATTTCATGTATGCAATGAGATCAAACTCCTGAACAAAGCACTAAATCTCTTTCATCAGAACCTAAAGAAAGGAATCAAATTTCTCAGGTGTCCAAATAGGGTAGCTATGTGACAATTAGAGGCAGTACCCCTGATTTAGACTAACTCGAACTCTTCCTTCTTGAACTTTGAATTTTATTCCATGAAAATGATACTTTGCTATTTAAATAATAGACTCACTATTTATAGGTATTGTTTACAACACTTTGTCTTGGATTTTCCAAGATTAACAAGAAAAACAATTTCAATTACAGATGACTTTTTATTCCATCATTTTTATATCCCTTTTTTTCTATTAATAAAATGTTAACTCAATATGTAGCATATCATAAAAAATAAGCATTTGAAAAGCAGTGGTAAGCATTTTCCAAGGTGCTATCCTTGTGAATAATGTACCCTTTGATTTTATAACATAAAGACACAAACTACTAATTCATTGGCATATCCTCTATTTAAAAAGATATTTATGCATAATTCTTCTGCCTCCAATTCACATTACCCTATTTCTGGATCTTTATGTTAAATCCATTTTGTTTTCATTCAGTGTGATTTCTTTTTGGTAGCATCAATTAATATGAAAATAAATTCAGAAAAGGGTACTATAAAAATTTGCAGTCAGGAATTACTTATAGACAAGTAAAAAGATAATCCTGCTTTAGAGATCAGCACTCATTTAACCATGGATTTCAGAATATAATAGTATTACTTTGTTGTGAGTTGCAAGTTCATTGAGTCACTTTTAAGCTAGCATATAAATCATACAAATGCAGCCTAGACAACACCTTAATATTGTCTTGCTTCAAATGGAACTAATTCTATGTTCAAGTTATTCTGCACTAGAAAAAGTAAAGACTTTAATTGAGCATTTGGAATAGCAAAAGAGAAAAATAATGTATTTAGAGTAGACTGACTCACATAACAGTCCACAACATTAGCATTTATTTGTGTAGTCTCCAATGAGTTCTGGTGCCTTAGCTTAATGTAAGCATCTTCCTTTGTTTTAGAGATATTTGAACCTGGCTTCGAAAGCATCTAATCAAGCAACTGCTAATAAAAGACACAATTCTGGAGCTTACCTTCCAGGTGCATATTCTAATGACATCAGTGTTAATTTTAGATGAAAAAAAAAACCTATTATTTAATCTGAGGAAATACAGTATTGTTATTGCTATCTGCATTCTAATATAGTAGCTACACATACATGCATGTATGTATGCATGCCCAAAAGCCCAAGAGAATAGTAACAGTTGGGGGTACAACATCTAATATGGATGAGTCAAGTTTATAAGAACAGCTACCCAGTATTCTACATATTTATTCTTTTGATATTATAAGCCAGTAATTTACACTAAAAAGCTGTAACAATCATTTCCATAGACAAAAATCCATCCTTTGGTGCTAATGGAGGCAATTTCAAAACAGGAATGAAAAATTAATATTTAACATCTGGAATTAAAGCTCCTGCCCAAGATCTAAGTGACAGAAAACTAGAGCCACAATTTTGAGTATTTCTCTAAGTATAATCAAGACCTCCTTAAATGGCAAGAATTTAGATGACTTTTTCAAACAGTCTTTCTGAAAATTATGTTTCCATTCAGTGTAAGAATTTAGATGACTTTTTCAAAAAACAGTCCATTTGTGTTTTAGTGCACATGGGAGACTGCTTTTTTGTACAAGTCTCAAGGTACTTCCCTTTGAGAGTCAAAAATAAAAATCTCTGTATGGTAAATAATGCTATGCTAGATTGGCTTATGAGTTTCAGTTGTTCTGATATATTTTCTTTTCTGAAGGAAGGCAATACTTATCCTCTATATCGTCCAGATTAATAATAAATTCTGCAGATTATTTAGAACAGCTGGGCCACTGCGGCTTTCCCACCTGAGACCTGAGCAGGTTACAAGTCCCTGACAGCTGGAAGGAGCACCAACAGAGAGTCAGTTTGAAGACCAAGAAGCATGAATGCCCTTGTTTTCCTAAGCATGTACTCAATGCTTCCCAAAGGAACATACAATTTATTATTATGGCTCCTATTTTGAACGACATGGTTTTATTTGTCCCCTTTCGACAACCCTTTCAATTAATACCCACAAAAGAGAGCAAGTCACACTGCGTCTAATGGTGCGTATTTTTTCATTAGTCAAGTTTTTATTAGGCTTTAAACATCACATGAAATATTGTCATTTAGTAACTTCTTAATATCCAAGGGTAGCAGAGGTTAAAAGACGTTTATGGAAGATTATGCATGTTGCTAAGAGGACACAAAGATACCTGGCATTCGAACCATCCATTTGATTTTTTTAAAGCCTCACATTGAGGGATTTGTAACAGTACTTATGTATGTTTCTAGAAAATTAATCATATGTTGAAAGACTATACAATAGCCTGTGAACATGCATGCACACACACTCAATAAGCTCTTTAGCAACTAAATAGGAGTGACAGGGCAAATCGATTCTGATTATTTCCTACTATGGTTTGGACAGAACATTCCACTTCCCCTATTATGCTAACATTTGTTTTGTGTGCATGTGATTTCTCACAAAAAATAGAATAGGACCTTAGACATTAAAAAGTTGCTCAAAAATAGCACTTAACACTGATATTACTCAACAAAGAGAACAGTTTCACAGAAAGTTCTGAAGTTTTTACCACTCATCCAATTTAGCCATATAATCCTTCCCTAGGAAAGGTATGTGTCATTATTCTTTACTACTTTCTCTACTTCTTTCTGTTAATAGTCTACTTTAACTTTGCAAACAGCCATTTTTCCAGAGGCTATTTTCCCTTTCCAGATACTAAAACTTCTTCAAGTTATCCTGAGAATAAGAATGCTAGGTGGGCACCACACTATTCCTAACACTATGAAGTTTAAATTATATTAAACTATGATTTTAATATAACATTATTATATTAGAACATTAACAACCCACAACTTCATGTGAAAGACAGTCTTCATTATAGAAACAAAAAGGTGTGGTTATGCGGGACAGAATATATGAAACAGCTTTCTTTGTGCTATTGTTGAAAACTCGCAATGATGCTAGACTATGCTAAGGAAAATTTCCTCTGGACAAAGGCATTTCTCTTTCAGTTGGTGCCACTTCTTTCCTTTTCCTAACAGATGGCCAGGTTTCAGTCCTTCTTGCTGGGCTGGCATGGGCCTTTCTCCACATTTCAAAAGAGATTATGTTGCCTATAAACTCATACCACCATACGTACTATTCCTATACATAACATAAAAGCTGAATTCTTAAAGGTTCTGCTCTTAGGAAGTCCACGGAGCTCGTGTTCTTTTGCTGTTCCACTGGCCTGGGTAGGGAATTCAGATAAGGAAGTTTCTATAAATGGTCCACTACCTCAATGACAATGTCCACAGCAACCAAGCCAGAGCAGGACTTGGTCTACAAACCAGATTCTTAACACTTCAAATGTTAATCCTAAATTGATAAACAAGTTTCTTAATTCTCTGGGCCTATATGAAAGAGATTATTCCATCAGGGTTCAAAAAATGGCCTTGTATATATATATATATATGGGAGTGACTGTTTTCAAATCCGCTCAAGGAAAACACAGATCAAATGCCTGTTTGGAAGAAACCAGTGGAGTATATGTGATGTCTTACAGGACATAGTTTCCCACACAAGCTCTAATTTTTTTTTTTTTTTTTTTACATGGGCAGGCATCGGGAACTGAACGCAGGTCTCCAACTTGGCAGGCGAGAATTCTGCCACTGAGCCACCATCGCACTGCCTTCTAAATGGTAATTTTGATTGAAGGCAACAATGTCATTTTGAAAGGTTGTTAAAAGTCAGAACTGGGCAGGCCACAGTGGTTCAGTGGCAGAGTTCTTGCCTGCCATGCCAGAGACCTGGGTTCGATTCCTGGTGCCTGCCCATGCAAAAAAATAAATGTCAGAACCCTGCTGAGCCCAATGGGGATAAATTCCTGTTACAGTTTAGTTTGTTGTAAGCTGGTGCTTTCTTTAACTAAGGTGGCTTGTTATATTATTTTTAACTTAAAAGCCTCTAAATTTCTGCTTATTGCCCAAGTCAGCTTTGACACACTTTGTACCATTGTCCCACTAAAATATGGGTACATAGAATAAGAGAAAAAGAAAAAAAAAGAAAAACAGAAACACCTAAAACTAATCTCATAGTAGGAAATAATACCTCTGTTTCCAGGAACAGGGAAAATATTCACTACAAGATCAATGGAACTAGATAAAGACCAAGTCAGTGGCCTTCTTCTGTTATACCACCAGAAGATCACAGGTCTACCCACCTAGAAGTAAATAAACAATGTTTTTCCATCTTCTGTCTCTCCTCTGTTTCAGATACACATAGTTTATCCCAAGCAGAAAATTACGCAGCCATCTTTCTATCATAAGGGTAGACAGAGGAAATAAAAGTATGTTGTCTGCCTCTACTGCCTACAGATACTGTTTTATATCCAACTGGAAATTGCAAATATGAACAAACAGGGCAGAAAGCTGTGGGAAGAGGTCGGGCATGGAGACAATCCTGGGAGTCAGCAAACAGCTCAAAATCAAGAGCATAAGATTGGTAATAAAGGAGAAAAGAACTATACCCATTTTAACTTAGTGCAATGTAAACATAAGTTTGGTTACAGAACTGTTTCTAAATATCAGCAATTGCTTTTTAAAGAAAACACAGGTTATTAAGAAGTAATTTAATAAGGACAAATTGGGTTTTAAATCTTAGATTATATAGGCCAACAACTAAATGGGAAGAATAGAAACTAAGCAATTGCTCAAGCCCCGAAACTTGAAAATAGCTTTCACTTTGCCCTTTCACTCTCAAACCAAATTGAATCAATTCGTAAATCCTGTTGGCCCTACACAACTTCAAAATTAACCTAATTACCTCTCACCCACTCTACCAAGCCACCTTTATCTCACACCTGCATTATTAAAATAGGCCTCCTAGCTGATTGTCCTAGCTCCCACCTAGCCTTTCTGTGTCAACCTTTTTAGCACTACAGTAAGAACGGTACTTTTGAAAGTATAAGTGGATATATCAGTTGCCTTTTCCACTTCTTTCCTATCTCACTCAGAGTAAAAGTCAGAGACCTACATGGGCCAAGGGACCCTTATAAATTCTGACCCTTAGTTACTTCTCTGACTTCATCTCTTTCTCCCCTTCCCCACATTCACTCTGTGCCAGGAACATGCCACCTACACTCCAGTCTCAATGTGCTTGAGCATTTTATACTTTTTCAAAGATAATTTACCACTCGATATCTATTGGGCTCTTTCCCATAGCTACAAGTAAGGTTGTAAGGTTCATCAAGTAGTCTGTATGAATGCAAATATTTAAAGTTAAACAGTATATGATCTACACAAATGTATACAAATGTCACCATCTCAGAGAAGCATTCCCTGGCCATCCTATTTAAAAACGTAACCCTCCTCCAGAAGTGCCCACCCCCATATTCTGACTTATTTCTCTATATAAGTATTTGTCACCATTTGACATATCAACATATTTCATTTAGTTTAAGACACCACCCCATTCCATTGGTTTAATATTTTATAAGGCTCAGTATCCTTTTATAATCTATGGAGAAAAACAACCAAATAAACTACATCATTGCTTTTAAGAAGCATCCTGGTTTCAAGGATGAAAAGAAGTATACTTTGAAGCAATGACTATGGTCATTTATTTGTGTTTTAGAATTAAGCAACAAGAAAAGAGGGATTGTTATATTTATTCTCCACAACTTAACATTGCTAGGGAGAATATAATAGATATTTGAGAGGTATTTTTGGTTGAATGAATAAAATAAAAGTAAATTAAACTTTGCATTTTCTATAGGGAAAATTTAAAAGATAATGGCATACATTTGACATTTATAATCAGCTATAAGCTGAATACATTTTTAGATAAGATACTATAGAATTCAGAAGTCAAAAGATGGAAGGATACCTTAATCAATAAAGAAATAAAATCACGGACTTTAACAGATTGCACAGCATGGCCCCACACACACACATATGCATACAAACACATACAGACATCAAAAACTGACTGAATCAAAACAGTTACAAGGGAAAAAGTTCATTATGTACTGATAAAGGGGTAAATTCAACAAGATATAACAGCTATAAACATATGCACCTAGCAGTAGAGCCCCAAAATATCTGAAACAAATGAAGATTTGAGGGGAGGAATAGACAGTTCTAAGTTACTAGAAAGACACTTCAATACACCCCTCTAAAAAATGGATAGAACATCTAGACAGAAGACCAAAATGGAAATATACGTGCATAATACTCTAAGTCAGCTAGACCTAACAGACATGCTATAGAACAACTCACCCAATAGCAGCAGGATACACACTCTTCCTGGGCGCACATGGGACATTCTCCAAAAGAAACCAAATTTAGGGGAAAACATAAGTCAATAACTAAAAAAATAAAACATTGAACTCATGCAAAATATCTTCTTGGACCACAATGAATGAAGCTAGAAATCAATAACAGAGGGAGAAATGGAAAATTCACAAATTAGAAAATTAATGAACTCTGAAACAACCAATGGATTAAATAGCAAATCAGAAGCAAAATTAGGGAACATCTTGAGGTGAATGAAAATGAATAACACAAGATACCAAAACATATGGGATGCACCGGAGGCAGTGATGAGAGGGAAAATGATAACTCTAAATGTTTACATTAAAAAAAAAAGACAACTTCATATCAGAGACCTAACATCAAAACTGGGAAACCTGCAGGAACTAGAAAGAGTAAATAGGAAAAGGAAGGAAATAAAGATCTGAGCAGAGATAAATGCAATAAAGAAAACAGAAATAGAGAACCAACAAAGCCAAAGTTCAAAAATTGACAAGCCTTTAGGTAGTCTGATAAAGAACACAAATTGAAATCAGAAATCAAAAGGGAATAATATTAAAAACCCCACTGAAGTAAGGACTATAAGACAATACTAAGAAAAAAACTGTAAACCAATAAATCAGATATATTACATGAAACAAATTTTTTAAACACCAACATACAAACTACCTACACTGACTCAAGAATTAATAGATCAACAAAAGAATGATTAGTAAGGAGAATGAATCAGACAAAGTCCAGCATCCCTCATGATGAAAACACTCAGAGAACTAGAAATACAAGGAAACTTCCTCAACTTGATAAAAGGCATATATGAAAATCCTATAGTTAACATCTTACTTAGTGGGTTAAACTAAAATCTTTTCCTCTAAGATAAGGAACAAGACAAAGATGCCCACTGCCATAACTGTTATTCAATATTGTGCTAGAAGTTCTTGCCAGAGCAATCAGGTAAAAAGAAAAAGAAGGAAAGAAAGAAAGAAAAAGGCATCCTAATTGGAAAGGAAGAACTAAACTTTCCCTATATGCAGATGTCATGATCCTATATACAGAAAATCCTGAAAAATTCAGAAAACCCCTGGAGCTAATAAATTAATTCAGCAAAGTGGTAGGGTATAGGATCAACACCAGAAAGTCAGTAGTGTTTCTATACAGAATGAACTCCATCAGAAGAAGAAATCAAGGAAAAAAGTCAAAGGGATAAAATGCTGAATACTGCCTTTAAAGTAATAATATTGAACATTAATGGATTAAACTCCCCAAAAGACACAGACTAATAGAATGGATAAAAAATACGATCCATCTATATGCTATATACAAGAGACTCACTTTAGACTCAAGGACATAAATAGGTTGAGAGTGAAAAGCTATAAAGAAGTATTTCAGACAAACAGTAACCAAAAATGAGAGGAGGCAGCTATACTAATACCAGACAAAATAGATTTTAAATGTAAAACAATTAAAAGACAAAGAAGGACAGTATATTTGAATAAAAGGGGCAATCAACCAAGAGGAAATATTCATAAATATCTAGACTCCTAGAGTACCCCAAAATACATTAGGCAAATACTGGCAACACTGAAAGCAGAAATAGATGTCTGTATAATAACTGTTGGAGAATTCAATATAACACCCTCATCAGAGCATCTAGACAAAGGATCAGTAAGGAAACAGTGAATTTAAGTAACGTGATAAATGAACTAGACCTCACAGACATATAAAGAACATTATACCCCACAACAGCAGGATATATATTCTTCTCAAGTACTCAAAGAACATTCTCTAGGATACATCACACGTTGGGTCACAAAACAGGTCTCAATAAATTTAAAACTATTGAAATTATACACTGCATTTTATCTAATCAAAATGAAATGAAGCTGGAAATCAATAACAGGCAGAGGACTAGAATTTTTTTTTAATTATGGAGTTTAAACAACACATGCAAACAATCAGTTTGGGGACAACCAAATCAAGAGGCTGAGCCCTCAGTCTTGGGGTTCACCCTTATTAAATTTATTCCTGCAAAGGATAGGCTAAGCCTACTTACGAATATGCCTAAAAGTCACCCCAGAAAACCTCTTTTGTTGCTCAGATGTGGCCGCGCTCTCTAAGCCGACACAACAAGTGAACTCACTGCCCTTCCCCTCCACGTGGGACATGACTCCCAGGGGAATAAATCTCCCTGGCACCATGCGATAGAAAACCCAAAACAAGATGGAAGCCAGTATCAAGGGATTGAGAAAACCTTCTTGACCAAAAGGGGGAAAAGAAAAATGAGGAAAAATGAAGTGTTAGTGGCTGAGAAATATCAGAATCAAGAGGTTATCCTAGAGGTTATTCTTGAGCATTATACAGATATCTCCTTTTCAGTTTATAGTGTATTGGAGTGGCTAGAGGGAAGTACCTAAAACTGTTGAGCTGTGTTCTAGCAGTCTTGTTTCTTGAAGATGATTATAAAATTATATAGCTTTTACAATGTGACTGGGTGACTGTATGTGTATGATGCTCCTTTCATTTAGGGTATGGAGAAATGAGTAAAAAATATGGATAAAAATAAACAAATAATAGGAGGAACAAAGGTTAAAAAAAATGGGTAGATGGAAATACTAGTGGTCAATGAGAGGGAGGGGTAAGGGTTATAGTACGTATGAGTTTTTTACTTTTTTTCTTTTTCATTTCTTTTGCTGGAGTGATGCAAATGCTAAAAATGATCATGGTGATGAATATACAACTATGTGATGAAAGTGTGAGCCATTGACTGTAAACTATGTGTGAAACGTTTATATGTTAAGAATGTATGTTTGTATGTTGCTTTATCAATAAAAATATGTTTTAAAAAATCAGTGGGTCAGAGAAGAAATTCCAAGAGATATCAGTAAAGAGAGACAAATGAAAATGAAAACATATCAAGACTTATGGGATGCAGCAAAGGCAGTGCTGAAAGGGAAATCCATTGCCCTAAATGCCTATACTAAAAAAGAAGAAAGAACTACAAAGACCTGACTGCACATCAGGATGAACTACAAAAATAACAGAAAACTAACTCCAAAGAAAACAAGAGAGAAATAAGGATTAGAGCATAAATAAATGAAATTGAGAGTAAAAATCAATAGACTCAACAGAAACAGAAGTTGGTTCTTAAAGAAAAAAATAAAATTGACAAACCTTAGCTAGACTGATAAAGAAAAAGAGAGAAGGCATAAATAAAATCTGAAATGAGAGGAGGAACATTACTACTGACCCCACAAAAATAAAAAAGATCATAAGAGGAGATCTATGAGTAGCTGTATGCCAACAAACTAGACAACTTAGATGAAATGGAGAACTTCCTAGAAACACATGAACAACATATACTGACTCTAGAAGAAACAGAAGATCAGCAAACCAACCACAAGTAAAGAGACTGAATTGGTCATTAAAAAACCTCCCAACAGGGCAGGCCACAGTGGCTCAGCAGGCAGACTTCTTGCCTGCCATGCCAGAGTCCCGGGTTCAACTCTTGGTGCCTGCCCATGCCAGGAAAAAAAAAAAAATCCCAACAAATAAAATCCCAGGACCAGTTGGCTTCACAGGTGAATTCTACCAGTCATTCCAAGAAGCATAAATACCAATCCTGCTCAAACCCTAATAAAAAAATTGAAGAGAAATGAATACTGCCTAACTCATTTTATGAAGCCAACATCACCCTAATACCAAAGCCAGACAAAGATACTACAAGAAAACTACAGACCAATTTTTCTAATAAATATAGACACAAAAGTCCTCAACAAAATACTTGCAAATTGAATCCAAAAGCACATTAAAAGAATTATGCAGTATGATCAAGTGGCTTTTATTCCAGGTATGCAAGGATGGTTCAATACAAGAAAATCATTTAATATAATATTCCATATCATTAAACTAAAGGGGAAAACCCACATGATCTTGACTGATGTAGAAAAGGGATTTGACAGAGTCAGCATATTTTCTTGATAAAAAACTCTAAGAAAAATAGAAATAGAAAGAAATCTCAAAATGATAAAGGGCATACATGAAAACCCTACAGATAACATCATACTCAATGGTGAAAGATTGAAAGCTTTTCCTTGTTAAGATCTGGAACAAGCCAAGAATGCCTGCTGTCACCATTGTTACTTATTTTTGTACTGGAAATTCTAGCTAGAGTGTTTAGGCACGAGAAAGAAATGAAAGGCATCCAAATCAGAAAGGAAAAAGCAAAATTTTCACTGTGTGCAGTTGGCATGATACTATATTTAAAATTTCCAAAAATCTACCACAAAGCTCCTGGAGCTAATAAACAAATTCAGAAAAGTGGCAGGACACAAGATCAACATGCAAAACTCAGTAGTATTTCTATACACTAGTAAAGAACAATCTGAGGAGGAAATTAAGACAATAATTTCATTTACAATAGCAACTAAAATAAATATCTACAAATAAACTTAACTAAGGATGCTGTGCCAGTTTGAAACTGTTGTGTACCCCAGAAGAGCCATGTTCTTTAATCTTGTTACAATATACTGTGTGGGATCTTTTTGATTAAGTTGTTTCCATGAGGATGTGACCCACTCAATTGTGGGGAGGACCTTCTGATTAGGTGGTTTCCATGGAGCTGTGTTTCTGCCCATTCAAGGTGAGGTTGCTTACTGGAGTCCTTTAAGAGGGAACCATTTTGGAAAAAGCAGACAGAGCTGGCATGAGACCCAGACATCTTAGAGATGAAGAAAATGCCCCCAGGGAAGCTGTTCGAAAACAGAAGCCAAAGGACTAGCACATGTCATCCATTTGTCTTCCTAGCCGACAGAGATGTTCCAGATCCATTGGCCTTTTTTGAGTCAAGGTATCTTTCCCTGAATGCCTTAGTTTGGACATTCTTATGGTCTTAGAATTGTTCCCTTGTCACATAATAATTTCCTTTTTAAAAGCCATTCCATTTCTGATATATTGCATTCTGACAGGCTTTAATAAACCAATACAGATGTAAAGGACCTATGAACAAATAACTGCAAGATATTGCTAAAAGAAATCAAGTAAGGCCTAAGTAGATGGAAGGACATACTGTGTTCATGGACTGGAAGATTAAATATAGTTAAGATGTCAATTCTACCCAAATTGATTTACAGATTTAACTCAAAACCAATAAAAATTCCAACAGCTTACTTTGCAGAAAGTAAAAAAAAAAAAAAAAAACACATCAAGTTTGGAAGGCCAAGGTGCCCCAATTAGCAAAAAAACACCTTAAAGACAAACAAAGTTGGAGGACAGACACTTCCTGACTTTAAAGCATATTACAAAGCTGAAGTAGTCTAAACAGCATAGTTCTTGCATAAAGATAGATATATTGATCACTGGAATCAAATCAAGAGTTCATATACGGTCAATTTATTTTTGACAAGGCTGCCAAGTCCACTTAACTGGGACAGAGTGATCTCTTCAACAAATTGTACTAGGAGAACTAGGTATCTATATCCAAAAGAATGAAAGAAGAACAATATCTCACACCTTATAGAAAAATTAACTCAAAAAATGGATCGAAGACCTAAATATTAGAACTAGGATAAAACATAAAACTTCTAGCAGAAAAATATGGAGAAGCATATTAAAGTCTTGCATTAGGAGACAGTTTCTTAGACCTTACATTCAAAGCATAAGTAACGATAGTAGAAACAAATAAATGGCATCTCCTCAATATTGAATATCTTTGTTTTTCAAAGGACTTTGTCAAGTAAAAAGGCAGTCTACTCAACGGGAGAAAATATTTGGAAAACACATATCCAATAAGGATTAAATATCCAGAATATATATTTTTAATCCTACAACTGAACAATGAAAAGGCAAACGACCCAAATTAAAAATGGGCAAAAGACATGGATAGACTTTTCCATAGAAGAAATGCAAATGGCTCAAAAGCACATATAAAGAGATGTTCAACATCTCTAACTATTAGGGAAAGCAAATCAAAACCACAATGAGATATCATTTTGCACCTACTAGATTGAACACAATTTAAAAGAAAAAAAAAAACAGAAAACTACAAGTGCTAGAGAGGATGTGGAGAAACAGGAACACCTATTCACCGCTGGTAGGAATGTAGAATGGTGCATTGCTCTGGAAAGTAGTTTGGCAGTTCCTCAGGAAGCTGAACAGAGAACGGCCATATGATCTGGCAATCCCATTACTAGGTATATACATAGAAGAAATGAAAGCAGGGATGTAAATAGATATTTGCACACCAATATTTATAGTGGCATTAGTCATAATTGCCCAAGAGTTCATCAATGGATGAGTGCATAAATAAATTGTGGTATATACATATATGCATATGATGGAATAGTAGCAGCTGTAAAAAAGAATGAACTAATGATGCAAGCAACAATGTAGATGAAACTGGAGAACATTATGTTGAGCAAAACAAGCTGGAAACAAAAGGACAAATATTGCTATAATCTCACTGGTAAGGAATAATTATGACAAGCAAACTCTGGGAGTTAAAATCTAGAGTGCAGATTACCAGGAGACAGAAAGATGGTAGAGAATGGGCAGATGATGTTTAACCTGTAAAGAACATTCTATAAAGTTTATTGTAAATGTTCAGAAATGGATAGCTCAATAATATATAATGGTAGCAAAATACTGTAAGTATAACTAATAATGCTGAGTGCGAGTATGGTTGAAAGGGAAAGACTAAGGTCACGTGTGCCACTAGAAGGAAAGCTAGAGGATAAAACATGGGTCCATATAACATAGCAAAACATATGGTGGACTATGAGTGGTTAATTTTACAAATATAAGAAAGTTCTTACATGAACTAATTGTAAGGTGTTAACAGAGTAGTGAGTGGTAAAATACAATTAATGCAAACTAAGGACTATAGTTAGCAGTGACACTCTAATATTCTTTCATCAATTGTAACAAAAGCATTATATCAAAGTTAAGTGTAAATAATGGGGGCGTATAAGGGGGATAGGAATTTTTTTTCAGAGGAATTAGAATGTTCTCATATTAATTGTGGCGGTGAATGCATATCTATTCAATAATACCAAGAGATAGTGATTGTACACTTTGGATGCATTGTATGGGAAGTGAATAAAACCTTTTTTTTTTAATCCTCTGAACTGCACAACACAGCAAACCCTCTGTTAAACCATGGACTGAAGTTAATAGTACAATTATTAAAGTATATCACACCAAAGAAAGGTGTTAATAGGGTGTATTAATAAGGAAACCTGTATTGTGTATCATTGTTCTGTAAACCCACAGCTTCTAATTTTAAAAAATTGAAGTACAAGGAGAAAAAGACAAAAATGCAATCTTTTTATGGGGAAACTCTTTTCTATCTGACATTTAAAGAGATAAAAAGTAACATGGAAAATGAAGAATATAAGTAATCAGATTAACTGAACAAACAGTTATAGTCAACTATGCAAAAATGTTCCTTTTTATTGTTAAGAGAATATCAAACCTGTTCATATTTTTGCTTTGGTCACTAAATACAGTCTAAACAATGAAAGTCAGAATCAAACTAAGCAGGGATGACAACAACAAAGCAAAAACAGAAAGCGATGAAGCCTATCAGGTATAACTATATATATGTAGTTTAAACTCCTATGCTAACAAAAAAAGATTCAAATTTTCCCCATCCTATAATTGGTAGATAAATATTTTTTTTAGCCTTTGGAATAGCTGGATAATTCTTTCACTTATATTTTTAATCTTCTGTGACAAACATTTAATTAATTTGACTAAAGTTTTACCTTCAGTTACTTGTAATATATACACTTTAATTCTACTAATTGTTGACAAGATATACAATATGCTAACTAAAGACATCCAATATATGCTAACAAATGACATCCAAAATAGACAGATTACAAATAAAATTATGGGAATAATTTTTAAAAAAAAGAACAAAACTAACCAATGGAAAGCATGAAAAAATAATGGAGGCAAAAGTAGAAATACAGCAAAACAATGGGAAAAAAAAGCTAAAAGCTGATTCCTGGATCAAAAGAATGAAACAAATTTCTGTCAGATATGAACTTTCAGAAGGAAAAACAATCTGAAAAAATACGGGAAAATGAGACTTAAGCAACAAATACACCAGGGTTTTATATTTTATATATTACGTTTGTGTGTGTGTGTATATATATTTAAGTCTCAATTTATGCAAATAAATTTTAAAACTTTGATTCAACTTCCATTGAATAGAAACTACTATTTATTAAATGTCTGAATAGATGAATTAACTGCAGAATTTATGGGATTATCCCTCTGTATTAGTTAGGGTTCTCTAGAGAAACAGAATCAACAGAAATATTCGTAAATATAAAATTCATAATAGCAGCTCACGTAACTGTGGGAATGTAGTGTCCAGAATCCATAAGGCAGGCTGTGAAGCTGACAATTCTAATGGAGGGTCTTGATGAACGTCACAGGAGAGGCTCACCAGCAGAAGCAGGAAGAGAACATGTCTCTTCTGAATCCTCCTTAAAAGGCTTAAAGAAGACACTCCCCTTGGCTGATTACAAGTGGAATCATCTGTCGATGTAGCTGACAGGATCATGATTTAATTCTATAAAAAGTCCTCATAGCAACAGACAGGCCAGCACTAGCCCAAACAGACAAACAGGTACCACCACCAGGCCAAGTTGACACATGAATGTAACCATGACAGTCCATCCTTTGTCAACTTGACAGCTATACTCATCACCTTAAACCACAGTAAATTTCTAAATAGAAAACAATAAAAGACATTTTTTTCCCTCACCTAAAAATACTCAACTGTCCTGCATATAACTGGAAACACATTAAATCTCTCCAGAATAGGGTGCAAGACCTTGGGTAATATTCATTCTTTTTTTTTTTTTTTTTTTAGGATTATACCTCTGATTTTTTTTTTTTTTTTTTTTTTTTTTTTATTAACGGAAAGAAAAAAAAGAAATTAACACAACATTTAGAAATCATACCATTCTACATATGCACTCAGTAATTCTTAACATCATCACATAGATGCATGATCATTGTTTCTTAGTACATTTGCATCAGTTTAGAGGAACTAGCAACACAACAGAAAAAGATATAAAATGTCAATATAAAGAAAAGAAATAAAAGTAGTAGTAATAGTAAAAAACAACAACAACAAACAAACCAACAAGCAAACAAAAACAAAAAAAAACCCTATAGCTCAGATGCAGCTTCATTCAGTATTTTAACATGATTACTTTACAATTAGGTATTATTGTGCTGTCCATTTTTGAGTTTTTGTATCTAGTCCTGTTGCACAATCTGTATCCCTTCAGCTTCAATTACCCATTGTCTTACCCTGTTTCTAACTCCTGCTGAACTCTGTTACCAATGACATATTTCAAGTTTATTCTCGAATGTCCGTTCACAACAGTGGGACCATACAGTATTTGTCCTTTAGTTTTTGGCTGGATTCCCTCAGCATAATATTCTCTAGGTCCATCCATGTTATTACATGGTTCACAAGTTTATCTTGTCTTAAAGCTGCATAATATTCCATCGTATGTATATACCACAGTTTGTTTAGCCACTCTTCTGTTGATGGAGATTTTGGCTGTTTCCATCTCTTTGCAATTGTAAATAACGCTGCTATAAACATTGGTGTGCAAATGTCCGTTTGTGTCTTTGCCCTTAAGTCCTTTGAGTAGATACCTAGCAATGGTATTGCTGGGTCGTATGGCAATTCTATATTCAGCTTTTTGAGGAACCGCCAAACTGCCTTCCACAGTGGTTGCACCCTTTGACATTCCCACCAACAGTGAATAAGTGTGCCTCTTTCTCCGCATCCTCTCCAGCACTTGTCATTTTCTGTTTTGTTGATAATGGCCATTCTGGTGGGTGTGAGATGATATCTCATTGTGGTTTAGATTTGCATTTCTCTAATGGCCAGGGACATTGAGCATCTCTTCATGTGCCTCTTGGCCATCCGTATTTCTTCTTCTGGTAGGTGTCTGTTTAAGTCTTTTTCCCATTTTGTAATTGGGTTGGCTGTCTTTTTGTTGTTGAGTTGAATAATCTCTTTATAAATTCTGGATACTAGACCCTTATCTGATATGTCATTTCCAAATATTGTCTCCCATTGTGTAGGCTGTCTTTCTACTTTCTTGATGAAGTTCTCTGATGCACAAAAGTGTTTAATTTTGAGAAGCTCCCATTTATTTATTTCCTTCTTCAGTGTTCTTGCTTTAGGTTTAAGGTCCATAAAACCACCTCCAGTTGTAAGATCCATAAGATATCTCCCAACATTTTCCTCTAACTGTTTTATGGTCTTAGACCTAATGTTTAGATCTTTGATCCATTTTGAGTTAACTTTTGTATAGGGTGTGAGAGATGGGTCTTCTTTCATTCTTTTGCATATGGATATCCAGTTCTCTAGGCACCATTTATTGAAGAGACTGTTCTGTCCCAGGTGAGTTGGCTTGACTGCCTTATCAAAGATCAAATGTCCATAGATGAGAGGGTCTATATCTGAGCACTCTATTCGATTCCATTGGTCGATATATCTATCTTTATGCCAATACCATGCTGTTTTGACCACTGTGGCTTCATAATATGCCTTAAAGTCAGGCAGCGCGAGACCTCCAGCTTCGTTTTTTTTCCTCAAGATGTTTTTAGCAATTCGGGGTACCCTGCCCTTCCAGATAAATTTGCTTATTGGTTTTTCTATTTCTGAAAAATATGTTGTTGGGATTTTGATTGGTATTGCATTGAATCTGTAAATCAATTTAGGTAGGATTGACATCTTAACTATATTTAGTCTTCCAATCCATGAACACGGTACGCCCTTCCATCTATTTAGGTCTTCTGTGATTTCTTTTAACAGTTTTTTGTAGTTTTCTTTATATAGGTTTTTTGTCTCTTTGGTTAAATTTATTCCTAGGTATTTTATTCTTTTAGTTGCGATTGTAAATGGGATTCGTTTCTTGATTTCTACCTCAGCTTGTTCATTACTAGTGTATAGAAAAGCTACAGATTTTTGAATGTTGATCTTGTAGCCTGCTACTTTGCTGTACTCATTTATTAGCTCTAGTAATTTTGTTGTGGATTTTTCTGGGTTTTCTACATATAGTATCATATCGTCTGCAAACAGTGATAGTTTTACTTCTTCCTTTCCAATTTTGATGCCTTGTATTTCTTTTTCTTGCCTAATTGCTCTGGCTAGAACTTCCAACACAATGTTGAATAATAGTGGTGATAGTGGACATCCTTGTCTTGTTCCTGATCTTAGGGGGAAAGTTTTCAATTTTTCCCCATTGAGGATGATATTAGCTGTGGGTTTTTCATATATTCCCTCTATCATTTTAAGGAAGTTCCCTTGTATTCCTATCTTTTGAAGTGTTTTCAGCAGGAAAGGATGTTGAATCTTGTCAAATGCCTTCTCTGCATCAATTGAGATGATCATGTGATTTTTCTGCTTTGATTTGTTGATATGGTGTATTACATTAATTGATTTTCTTATGTTGAACCATCCTTGCATACCTGGGATGAATCCTACTTGGTCATGATGTATAATTCTTTTAATGTGTTGCTGGATACGATTTGCTAGAATTTTATTGAGGATTTTTGCATCTGTATTCATTAGAGAGATTGGTCTGTAGTTTTCTTTTTTTGTAATATCTTTGCCTGGTTTTGGTATGAGGGTGATGTTGGCTTCATAGAATGAATTAGGTAGTTTTCCCTCCACTTCGATTATGTTGAAGAGTTTGAGGAGAGTAGGTACTAATTCTTTCTGGAATGTTTGATAGAATTCACATGTGAAGCCGTCTGGTCCTGGACTTTTCTTTTTAGGGAGGTTTTGAATAACTAATTCAATCTCTTTACTTGTGATTGGTTTGTTGAGGTCGTCTATTTCTTCTTGAGTCAAAGTTGGTTGTTCATGTCTTTCCAGGAACCTGTCCATTTCTTCTAAATTGTTGTATTTATTAGCGTAAAGTTGTTCATAGTATCCTGTTATTACCTCCTTTATTTCTGTGAGGTCTGTAGTTATGTCTCCTCTTTCATTTCTAATCTTATTTATTTGCATCCTCTCTCTTCTTCTTTTTGTCAATCTTGCTAAGGGCCCATCAATCTTGTTGATTTTCTCATAGAACCAACTTCTGGTCTTATTGATTTTCTCTATTGTTTTCATGTTTTCAATTTCATTTATTTCTGCTCTAATCTTTGTTATTTCTTTCCTTTTGCTTGCTTTGGGATTAGTTTGCTGTTCTTTCTCCAGTTCTTCCAAGTGGACAGTTAATTCCTGCATTTTTGCCTTTTCTTCTTTTCTGATAAAGGCATTTAGGGCAATAAATTTCCCTCTTAGCACTGCCTTTGCTGCGTCCCATAAGTTTTGATATGTTGTGTCTTCATTTTCATTTGCCTCTAGGTATTTACTAATTTCTCTTGCAATTTCTTCTTTGACCCACTTGTTGTTTAAGAGTGTGTTGTTGAGCCTCCATGTATTTATGAATTTTCTGGCACTCCGCCTATTATTGATTTCCAACTTCATTCCTTTATGATCCGAGAAAGTGTTGTGTATGATTTCAATCTTTTTAAATTTGTTAAGACTTGCTTTGTGACCCAGCATATGGTCTATCTTTGAGAATGATCCATGAGCACTTGAAAAAAAGGTGTATCCTGCTGTTGTGGGATGTAATGTCCTATAAATGTCTGTTAAGTCAAGTTCATTTATAGTAATATTCAGGTTCTCTATTTCTTTATTGATCCTCTGTGTAGATGTTCTGTCCATTGATGAGAGTGGTGAATTGAAGTCTCCAACTATTATGGTATATGTGTCTATTTCCCTTTTCAGTGTTTGTAGTGTATTCCTCACGTATTTTGGGGCATTCTGGTTCGGTGCGTAAATATTTATGATTGTTATGTCTTCTTGTTTAATTGTTCCTTTTATTAGTAGATAGTGTCCTTCTTTGTCTCTTTTAACTGTTTTACATTTGAAGTCTAATTTGTTGGATATTAGTATAGCCACTCCTGCTCTTTTCTGGTTGTTGTTTGCATGAAATATCTTTTCCCAACCTTTCACTTTCAACCTATATTTATCTTTGGGTCTAAGATGTGTTTCCTGTAGACAGCATATAGAAGGATCCTGTTTTTTAATCCATTCTGCCAGTCTATGTCTTTTAATTGGGGAATTCAGTCCATTGACATTTAGAGTTATTACTGTTTGGATAATATTTTCCTCTACCATTTTGCCTTTTGTATTATATATATCATATCTGTCTTTCCTTCTTTCTACACTTTTCTCCATGTCTCTCTCTTCTGTCTTTTTGTATCTGACTCTAGTGCTTCCTTTAGTATTTCTTGCAAAGCTGGTCTCTTGGTCACAAATTCTCTTAGTGACTTTTTGTCTGAGAATGTTTTAAATTCTCCCTCATTTTTGAAGGACAATTTTGCTGGATATAGGAGTCTTGGCTGGCAGTTTTTCTCTTTTAGTAACTTAAATATATCATCCCACTGTCTTCTAGCTTCCATGGTTTCTGCTGAGAAATCTACACATAGTCTTATTGGGTTTCCCTTGTATGTGACGGATTGTTTTTCTCTCGCTGCCTTCAAGATCCTCTCTTTCTCTTTGACCTCTGACATTCTAACTAGTAAGTGTCTTGGGGAACGCCTATTTGTGTCTAATCTCTTTGGGGTGCGCTGCACTTCTTGGATCTGTAATTTTAGGTCTTTCATAAGAGTTGGGAAATTTTCAGTGATAATTTCTTCCATTAGTTTTTCTCCTCCTTTTCCCTTCTCTTCTCCTTCTGGGATACCCACTACACGTATATTTGTACGGTTCACATTGTCCTTGAGTTCCCTGATACCTTGTTCAAATTTTTCCATTCTTTTCCGGATAGTTTCTGTTTCTTTTTGGAGTTCAGATGTTTCATCCTCCAAATCACTAATTCTATCTTCTGTTTCTTTAAATCTGTCATTGTAGGTATCCATTGTTTTTTCCATCTTTTCTACTTTATCTTTCACTTCCATAAGTTCTGTGATTTGTTTTTTCAGTTTTTCTATTTCTTCTTTATGTTCAGCCCATGTCTTCTTCATGTCCTCCCTCAATTTATCGATTTCGTTTTTGAAGAGGTTTTCCATTTCTGTTCGTATATTCAGCATTAGTTGTTTCAGCTCCTGTATCTCATTTGAACTATTGGTTTCTTCGTTTGACTGGGCCATATGTTCAATTTTCTGAGCGTGATCCGTTATCTTCTGCTGGCGTCTGGGCATTTAGTCAGATTTCCCCGGGTGTTCGACCCCACAGGTTGAAAGATTTTTCTGCGCAGTCTCTGGGTTCTGTTCTTCCTATCCTGCCCAGTAGGTGGCACACGTGGCACACGCCTGTCTGTGGGTTCCACCAGCGAAAGTTGCTGTGGGTCCCTCAACTCTGGAAAACTCTCGCCGTAGGGGAGGTTCGGCAACCGAAGCGTCTTGGAAGAATGCCAGCCGGCCCGGGGTTCCAAACACGGGGAGGGTCGCCGGCTGTCGCAGCACAGGAGAGCGTCCGGCCAAATTAGCTAGTCGGCCCGGGGCACCAAGCGTGGCGGGAGGGCGCCAGCTGTCGCAGCCCGGGAGAGTGCACTGCTCCCAGCCGACGGGGGAGTCACGTGTTTGGAAGGGATCCCCCGGTCACTGTTCTCCGCAGTCTGGGGATTTCCGACCCAACTATCTCAGTTGTTCCGGGGGGCCTCGTGTGGTGGGGGCACCAGCCGCCGCGGCCTAAGGGGACCGCCTGTCCAATTCTACCAGCTGGCCTGGGAAGGTGGAAGGGAGGGACTCCGGTCGCTTGCTGTCCCACCCAGGAAAGCCCGTGCCCCTTGGTGATCTCACCGGAGCTGGTTCTCCCAGATAGTCAGCCGTTCCAGGATGGGGTACACTGTCCCTTTGATTTCCCTCGTGGCTCCGGGAGCTGCTCTGTATTATCTCCACTCCCCCAGTAGTTGTTCTGGAGGAGGAAAGGTGAGGGCGGCAAGGCTGTCGAGGCTGGTGGCGGAGGAGCACGGTGAAGGCGGGGGAAGAGGGCACCGTGTTGGTTGGAGAGCAGCCGGAGCAGGAGGGGGAGGAGGGGGGTAGAGAGGGGGGGGGTAGGGAGGTCGGGCGGCTCGGCTGCTGCGGGGCGCGTGCGCCGCGCGGCGGTCCGGCGGAGAGAGAGAGGGGGTAGGGAGGTCGGGCGGCTCGGCTGCTGCGGGGCGCGTGCGCCGCGCGGCGGTCCAGCGGAGAGAGAGAGGGGGTAGGGAGGTCGGGCGGCTCGGCTGCTGCGGGGCGCGTGCGCCGCGTGGCGGTCCGGCGGAGAGAGAGAGGGGGTAGGGAGGTCGGGCGGCTCGGCTGCTGCGGGGCGCGTGCGCCGCGCGGCGGTCCGGCGGAGAGAGAGAGGGGGTAGGGAGGTCGGGCGGCTCGGCTGCTGCGGGGCGCGTGCGCCGCGCGGCGGTCCGGCGGAGAGAGAGAGGGGGTAGGGAGGTCGGGCGGCTCGGCTGCTGCGGGGCGCGTGCGCCGCGCGGCGGTCCGGCGGAGAGAGAGAGGGGGTAGGGAGGTCGGGCGGCTCGGCTGCTGCGGGGCGCGTGCGCCGCGCGGCGGTCCGGCGGAGAGAGACAACCTTGGGTAATATTCATTCTTAAACTTGATATCTTACAATTTAAATACTATAACATGAACAAAACAGCCTTACAGTCCTTGTTTCTATAACTGATTATGTGGTCATAGTTCATATTTATCACTACCCTCTTCCACTACCCATTTCATGTTCCCTTTATCCTCAGCGAGCACTTCAGCTGACCATGGTGCTTTGCCTGGTGGGGTGACCTAAACCTTCATTCCTGCATTTCAGAACCTCTTTGTCACCAGTTTTCCAATTATGGTCTTTCCAAGTCCCTGACCCTCCAGCCAAACCATTAGCAACAACCCATGAGGCAGTATACAAATAAACCTCTGGCCAGTTCTCCTTCCAAGCAAAATGAACAACCAAACCAGGTACACTGCTCAACGTTCTGCCTGCTGGAAGGATCTCCCCTCACCATTGTCCTTCAAGGACAGCCCAGAAAGGGGTTGTAGTGCTACAGCTGTCCAGTTTTGAATGTCTGTATATCGTGCAGAATCATCTGTAATCCAGACCCAAGTTTTCTCTTCCTCAGTCAATTCACTGTAAGGAACTCCCCAAGAGGCCATAGCTCTGGTCTGGGAAACAGAAGGTAATGTGGCAGGAGTGGAGACCATGGGCATTTGGGCCACTTCCTCATGTAACTTACTTGTGCCTTCAGGACCTCCTCTGGCCCTATCTCGTATGTACCATTTCCATTTTGTGATAGAGTGCTGCTGTGCATGCCCAACTTTATGGCTTGGTGGGTCAGACAACACCCAGCTCATGATAGGCAATTCAGGTCTCATGGTAACTTTGTGGCCCAAGGTTAAGTGGTTGGTCTCTACTAAGGCCCAATAGCAGGCCAAAAACTGTTTCTCAAAAGGAGAGTAGTTATCTGCAGCAGATGGTAAAGCTTTACTCCAAAATCCCAAGGGTCAGTGTGATTCTCCTATAGGGGGGTCTGCCAAAGGCTCCAGACAGCATCTCTATTTGCCACTGACACTTCTAGCACCATTGGATCTGCTGGATCATATGGTCCAAGTGCAGAGTAGCTTGTACAGCAGCCTAGACCTGTCACAGAGCCTCCTCTTGTTCAGGTCCCTACTCAAAATTAGCAGCTTTTCTGGTCACTCAATAAATGGGCCCGAGTAGCACACCCAAATGAGGAATATTTTTTCACAAAAATCCAAAGAGACCAACTAGGCATTGTGCCTCTTTTTTGGATGAAGGAGGGGCCAGATGCAACAACTGATCCTTCACCTAAGAAGGGATATATTGTCATGACCCACACCACTGGACAGCTAGAAATTTCACTGAGGTGGAAGGCCCCTGAATTTTTGTTGGATTTATCTCCCATCCTCTGACACACAAATGTCTTACCAGTAAGTCTAGAGTAGCAGTTACTTCTTGCCCACTAGGTCCAATCAACATGATATCATCAATATGACCAATGTGATGTCTTGTGGGAGGGAGAAATGATCAAGATCCCTGCAGACAAGATTATGACACAGGTCTGGAGGTAGGACAGTGAAAGTATATTGCTGATCTTGCCAGCTGAAAGCAAACTGTTTCTGGTGGTCCTTACAAACAGTTATTGAGAAAAAAGCATTTGCCAGATCAATAGTTACATACCAGGTACCAAGGGATGTACTGATTTGCTCAAGCAATGATACCAAGCAATGATACCACAACCTGCACAGCAGCTACAACTGTAGTTACCTCCTGGTTAAGCTTACAATAATCCACTGTCATCCCCCAGGAATAATCTGTTTTCTGCCCAGGCCAAATAGGAGAGTTGAATGGGGATGTGGTGGGAATCACCACCCCTGCATCCTTCAAGTCATTAAGAGTGGCAGTAATCTCTGCAATCCCTCCAGGAATCCGGTATCACTTCTGATTTACTATTTTGCTAGATAGGGGCAGTTCTAGTGACTTCCACTTGGCCTTTTCCACCATAATAGCCCTCACTGCACAAGTAAGAGAGCCAATGTGGGGATTCTGCCAGTTGCTCAGTATGTCTATGCCAATTATGCATTCTGGAACTGAGGAAATAACTACAAAATGGGTCTGGGGCCCCAATAGACTCTCTGTGAGACAGACCTGAGCTAAAACTCTATCAATCACCTGACCACCATAAGCCCCCACTCTCACTCATGGACCAGAGTGACATTTTGTGTCCCCTGGAATTAATGTCACTTCTGAACCAGTGTCTACTAATCCCTGAAATATCTGATCATTTCCTTTTCCCCAGTGCACAATTACCCTGGTAAAAGACTGTCAGTCTCCTCGGGGAAGGCTTGGAGGAAGATTAACAGTATATACTTGTGGTAGTATAACAGGGTTCTCCCCCAAGGGTCCTGTCCTCCCTTCATTCAAGGGGCTCTGGATCTGTAAACTGTCTCAAGTCTGGAAATTGATAAGGGGCCATGACTCTGTGTTTTTGTAATTCAAGTTAGACTTCTGTTCACTTGACCTAAACCTCTTTTGTTTATACAGCTCAAACAAGAATTTAGTAGACTGCCCTTCTATTGTATTTCTAGGTACCCCATGATTTACTAGCCAATGCCACAAATCTCTCCAAGTCAGATTATTTTGATTCCTGCTTTGAGTTTGCTGTCTGTTATAATAGCCATGTCCACCCTGTCTTTAGTGTTTACGTGCTGCCACCTGGCGCTGCCAACTCAGGATCCCATCATCTCCATCGTGTTTAAGGATTCCAGCCTAGTGACAGCAGTTCCCACAGTAATATCTGACCTACAGAAAAATGAAACTACAGAGAGCTTCAGGGATGATGGCACTATCTCACAAATTTATTTCTCACTGTTCTGGTAAAAGATGCATTTTTTTTTTTTTTTTACACCTCAGGACATTCCTGGGGTGTAAGAGCAGGCTTTGCATGATAAATCTACTCCGTAACATTCTAATCTCTCTAAACCTCAGGATCCCCTTATCTACATTATACCAGGGCAGTTCTGGCATTTCAACCTCAAGTAATGTTGGCCACCGTTTGATACACATTTCTGCCAACCATATAAACAAATTGTCAATGCCTTTTCTAACCCCTCTGGCTATACATTGAATGCAGAATCTCTATTTAGTGGGCCCATATCAATAAATTCAGCCTGATCCAGCCTTATATTCCTCCCACCATTATCCCACATATATTCTCCTAATTTCTGTCTATATTAATTGGAAAACTCACACAGTTCTTTTGGAGTATAATATACCTCCTCATGTGTGACACTTTGTATCTCACCTTTAGGACCTGTTGGGACTTTAGTATAGTTATAGGCATGGAAGAAGTAAGGAGTGGTGGGGGTGGGTCATGAAAAGAATTAGAAGTATCTTCCAAGCCATTTGTTTCAGGGCCTTCATTTGCAGTTTCATCTGGTGAAACAGGATTAATCACTCTAGGGCTAATCCCTTCAAGTGGAGGTTGGGTGGCCAACTCCTCAAGGCAGGCTGGAGGTGGGGCAGCTATGTCCTCAGGGCAGACTATTACAGGGTTATCTAGAGAAGACTCAGTATGACCTAGGGTTTCAACCTCTCCACCAACATCATTATCAATCCATATGTCACCATCCCATTTTTCAGGGTCCCACTCTCTTCCAAACAATGCCTTACTTTAAGGGCAGACACCATGCAAGATTGAGATTTCAGTTTATGTTGTAAAGTTGCTACTCTAACAATAAGATTCTGAGTCTGATTTTCAGAAATCTCAAGTCTGCAGCTAAAGAAAATAAGATTTTCCTTCAGGACACTCATAGAAACGTTTACATCTGTCAGCTGGTGCTTAAGCTTCTAGTTTGAAACCTTAAATCCATTCCTTTCACTCATTAATGTATACAATGTATCTAACAACAACCAGCTAACATCTCTACACCTTCTATTTCCATAAAACTCTGTAAAGGTATCAAAAACATTATCCCCCAGAGCCTGGCTTCATATAAACATAGCATTAGAAGAATCAAATGGTGATATTTTGACTATCTCTTTTGCCAGCTCACCCCATGGATTGGCAGTGTCATTTGGATTATGGGAATCAGAGTCCTTAGTGCCTTTGAGTCCAGTCAGAGTAGAAAACCATTCATAAAAACCCATTTTTAAGATTCTGGCTCTTAAGAACCACTCCTGGTACCAAGTTGTATTAGTTACAGTTTTCTAGAGAAACAGAATCAACAGGAAATATTTGTAAATATAAAATTTATAACAAGTGTCTCATGTAACTGGGGGAACATAATGCCCAAAATCTGTAGGGCAGGCTGTGAAGCTAATGATTCTGATAGAGGGTCTAGATGAACTCCACAGGAGAGGCTTGCCATCCAAAGTAAGAAGAGAGCCTGTCTCCTCTGAATCCTCCTTAAAAGACTTCCAGTAATTAGACTAAACATCACTCATTAAAGAAGACACTCCCCTTGGCTGATTACAAATGGAATTATCTGTCAATGTAGCCAACATGATCATGATTTAATTCTATGAAATGTCCTCATAGCAACAGACAGGCCAGCACTTCCTCCACTAACAAACAGGTACCATCGCCTGGCCAAGTTGACACATAAACCTGACCATGACACGCACCCCCTCCAAAAATGGTAGCAGTGCCAAACAGTATCATAAATGAGTTTCCCTTCTAACATTCTAGGAAGAGAGATTTCTCTTGTTTTAAAAGTCATTCCCAAAACAGATAATATTTAGAAAGCTTTCTACTTTCTAAATAGTTGGAATTATGATACCTAAATTCAGTGAAGACACACCCTTTAAAAACATTAAGGATTTAGTTTATGAAGAGGAATAAAATATTTATTCAACAGATCAGTAAAGAATATAATACTCATTATATTTATGAGTTTATATGGGCACACTCTAAAATCCTTAGATATAATTTGAATATAAAGAATAAGAGAATATATCATTCAATATATTGTTTATATGGTCATTTCTATAATTTTTAATATTAAGAAATCAATATAATACAAGAATATTAATAATTTTAATTTTTTTTTCAGTTTCTCTTTTTTTATTTTTTAACATGGGCAGGCACTGGAAATCGAACCCAGGTCTCTGGCACAGCAGGCGAAAACTCTGCCATTGAGCCACCATTATCTGCCCAGTTTTAATATATTTTTAAGGACATTTGTTGAAAATCAGCCCACATTCCTTGTTTAGAAAAAAATTTATGAAATAGAAACAAAAGAATACTTAACATAAAAGTAATATGTTAAATTATGGCAGAAAATGCTAGGTACCAACCACTATCCTTTTCCCATTTTTTCTTGTTAACAGAACCCATATTTGGTTAAGAATGGTAACATGCCCAAATAATTCTGCCTCCGTTCAGAAAAAGTGTCAATTTATACTGTTCTGGTCAATAACATATATAGCTTTGGGGTAGAACTTCTATGGCTTTCTTCAAAAGTCTTGTATACAGATTTGCCCTTCATTCTGATACCATAGCTGGAGCTGCAACTGCCATCTTGTGACCATGAGGGGAAAACCTCCTTCCTGATACCCGTGAGACACTGAGAATCCCAGCAACTGCCTGTCTCTGCACTGTGCATCAGATAAGAAAAATTAGCACTGAAATTGTCAGTCTGTGGGACTGGAATACCACCACCAACTTCACAGGGTTGTTTTGTGAATGAAATAAGCTATTATACAGAGTGTGGTTACAATGATACTGGGTACCATAATGCTTTACATGTCATCTATTAACTTTAAACAATTACAAGGTAGAAATACAATGAGAATATAGTCCAACCACAATAACAACAAAAATAATTCAAGATAACATTAAACACAAATACATCAAATCTACTTTAAAATTATGGGGCAGTTCAGTGGTTAGAATGCCTGCCTTTCATGTGGGAGACCCAGGTTCAATTCCTGAAGCACTCACCCAAAAAAAAAAAAAAAAATTATGGGGTGGTTCTGATGGTGGCTCAGTGGCAGAATTCTCGCCTGCTATGCCGGAGACCTGGGTTCGATTCTCAGTGCTTGCCCGTGTAACCAAAAAAAAAAAAAAAAGAAGAAAGAAAAAAAATTATAAACTTAGCTAGGTATGCAGAAAATATTTGGCTAAGCAGAGAGATAAAATTTTCCTTTATGTTAAGTGTAACAACATGTGAAAGAATTTGACCAAATCAATGTAGAAATTTAATGCAATTCAGACAAAAATCACTGAGTTTTTATTTGATTTCACTAAATTTCTTCAAGAAGACTAAACAGGCAAGAATAATAGCAAAGAACATTCTAGGAAGAAAGGGGCTGTTAATGGGAGTCTTGTCCTATCAGATTTAGCATATATAATAAAAATACAAGCATTATAAAGTTATGTTTTCCAGAGTTTGACTTGACTGGAAAAACAATGGAAAGATTTCTATTTTTGACAATATGCAGATTATTCTAAAAACAAAAACCCTCCTGATAAAAACAACTTGAAGTGCTGGAAAAATTAAAACGGCCTTTTCAAAGCATTATACACTTGCAGGATTGTTAAGGTATCAGTTTGCTATGGTTGCTAGGACAAATACAAATACATTTCTGGCTTAGACAGGAATTTATCATCTCAGTTTTGGAGGGTAGAATCCAAAATCAAAGTCTTGCCAAGCCATACTTTCTCCCAGTTCTACACTGGCTTGCCATAATTCCTGGGTTCCTTGGCTTATATCTCTGGTTCCAGCACAAAATCTATCTCATTCTCTGGCTTCTTCAAAATGAATCTGAATTTCCTCTGCTTATAAGGACTGAAGTCATATGGATTAAGGTCTACCCTGATACAATTTGGCTTCATCCAAATAGGACCTTCAAAGATCTTATTCACACGAGTCCACACCCCAACTAACAACATCATAAAGGTCCTATTTACAAATGGGTTCACAGCCACAGGACCGGGATTTGGACTTGAATGTATCTTTGCGGGGAGCATGATTGAACCTCCAATATAAGGATAACCCTAAGTCTAAGCTAAAAAAATCAGATTGCTGGACAGCAGAGTGGCAAGCTGAAGTGATGCTGAAAGTACAGCTGACCTTGGATCCTTCTCTGATCTTGAAACTAAGAAGATAAGGATATAAAAGTCCCACAAGAGACAAGAGGCATGCAAAGCACTGGGCCCTAGCAAGGAAAAAGTTGCAATTACTACCAGCTCCCCTTCACAAATTGGGTCTCTCAAAGGCCACCCCTTTGAGGAAGCATGAATGGGAAAGAAGAAAATACCAGCAAGAGAATGGTATTCTCTTGGTAAAAGAGAATGGTAAAAGAACATATCTTCCCAGCCAGAATGGTAAAAGAACATATCTTCCCAGCCAGAATACAGACCAGAGGTATAAAACAGGTGCCAAGAAATTGATAGCCACAGAATCACCTGCATAAGAATTTGCTGTTTGATTTGATGCAACATGCATCATCCCAGAAACCCCAACTTAGCAAATTAACTTAAAGTTGGTAACAGGCTGATCTAACAAAGGCAAACATGAATCCTGCATAGAGGAATGCCTCCTTCACACAGTTCCTACACAGGAAGCCACTACTATGACTTCACAATCCAACCTTACAAAGCACAGAAGAAAGCAAACAGGTCACCTGTGACAAGTCAACACAAGGCACAGAACTGAACTGCCAAGAATTTCAGCTATCAGAATTGATGGACACAAATTGCAAAATAGTGATGTCTATAATGGATGAGAAAGAAGAAGAAACTAAAAGCATGAGAAAAGAACAAAAGAGCACTTTATTTCTAACATTATGATAGATTAGGTATGAATATTGTGAATGATCCTCTGATTGAAACAACTAAAATGCTGGATATGATGTTTAAAATTATTTTAATGTATTAATGAGCTGGCACAAAATCAAGGAATCTGTAGCTCTTCAAAATTCATTTGAAACTGGAGTCCTGGGAGGTCAGTGACACCCCCTTCAGCTATCACTGAGGACTCCTGCTGCTCCCCCAAAGACCCTGAGAAGCAGGAAAAAAAAAGCAATCCAAAAAAACTTAGGGAGGAGTTCATTTAGTATGATTATATTTATGTTACATTGTATATAACAGAAAAAAATAAAAATGCATTTTTAGGAATATGTCCATAATTTTTAAAGTTTTAAAAAAGAATCTTTAACACAATTTCTCTCCAGAAAGGAGGCAGGGTAATATGATCAGAAAGAGGCACAAAAGGGCCTTCACAGATGTATATTAGAACCTAAACTTTACAGTTTTATGTACTCATATGGATGTATATTTTACATTTTTAAGTAAAGAAACCAAAAAAGAAGTGATATGAAATACCAGGCTAAGGTTTGGAAACAAATCAAAACTTCTAGAAATGAATATGTAATATGCATATGTATTCATCTAGATGTATAAAATCATTATACTTATAAACTAAATGGATTACATGGTAGAAACAAAAGACTTAGAAACTGGAAGAGAGAGCTGATGAAATCATCTAGAATGCATCACAGTATACATTAAAAGAAGATAAAAGTCATAAAGAATAAAAAGGTTGAAAGTACTTATCATTGGAATCCCAAAAAGAGAAAATAAAGAGAATAGGATGGAGGCAATACTTAATGATGAGGATTGCTTTTCCAGAATTAATACGGATTTTTGTTTTTAATCCTGCATATTCAGAAAGCACCAGAGACCACAAGATAATCCCTATTTCTATTGATATTTAAAATCAGTGAGTAAAAACATTGATATCAAGCATTTCTAATTCCTGTCAAAAGTGTTTATCTTAAGGTAGCCTTCCATGTACTCAGAGTTTATGTTAGCACTCAAGTGATGATAATGTGGGGGAGAAAATGATGGTGAACACATATGTTTTCTTCTTGGTGCCAAATCCTACCTTACATCAGAAAATCTCATGACCACTAGATTCATCCTGGAAAGATTTCCAGAATTTCAGCTGTAGTATTTGTTTATTTTGTATTTTTATAATGTAACATATATACAAAGCAAAGAAAGAAAAAAGCAACAGCTTTCAAAGCACTCTTCAACAAGTAGTTAGAGGATAGATCCCAGAGTTTGTCATGGGCTACCATATGATCCTCTCAAATTTTTCCTTCTTGCTGCTCCAGAACATTTGCAGCTAGAAGGAATAAATGTTTATCATCACAATCGACTATTTTTTTCTTTTTGTGAAAAATAACATATACAAAAAAAGCAATAAATTTCAAAGGACAGCACAATAATTAGTTGTAGAACAGATTTCGGAGTCTGGTATGGGTTACAATTCTACAACTTTGGAGTTTTTACTTCTAACTGCTTTGAGATACTGGAGACTGAAAGAAATATCAATATAATAATTCAGTAATCACACTCCTTTGTTAAACCCTACCCTCTCTGTATAACTCTACCATCACATTTGTTCTTTCTCCCATTCTTTAGGGGCATTTGGGCTATGCCCACTCTACTTTTTCATGTTGGAAGGGGATATCGATGATATGGGGTAGGAAGATGGAACTAGCTGATGTTCTAGAGAGGCTGGCCCTCTGGGTTTCAAGACTTATCTGGGCCAGGGACCCATCTGGAGGTTGTAGGTTTCTGCAAAGTTACTCTAGTGCATGGAACCTTTGTAGAATCTTATACAACACCCTAGGTGTTCTTTAGGATTGGCTGGAATGGTTTTGGTTGGTGTTTGGCAAGCTTTGATAGGTTCAGCTCTAGTATTTGTTCTTAAGAAGAGAAAGACAGACAGACACAGACTGATTTGCCTTAGATGCAGAACTTTTTCAAGCCAAACATGAAGAAATTGCAAAAGGAATAGAAATATTTGAATGGAAACCATTCTGGCAAGTGTGGGACACATGGTCATCAGAAGCCTGTTCAGGCTAAAGAGATACTTTGTATTTACTGATGCTCTTGCTCTTTCCATTAGATGTATTTAAAGTGGAACCCAAGAAATTAGCTGAAGTAATTGATGCAAATAACTAGTCTTTGATTTCTTTAAAAAAAGCATAAAAACAACTTGCATCTCTGGCCTATAGTGCTGGTTTAAAAGGTTTTTGTCCCCTAGAAAAGCCATGTTTTAATCAAAATCCCATTTCATAAAGGTAGAATAATCCCTATTCAACACTGTATGTTTGAAACTATAATCAGATTATCTCCCTGGATGATGTCATTTAGTCAAGAGTGGTTGTTAAACTGGATTAGGTGATGACATGTCTCCACCCATTTGGGTAGGTCTTGATTGGTTTATTGGAGTCCTATAAAACAGGAAACGTTTTGGAGAAGCAATTCGGAGAGAGCAGAGAATGCTGCAGCACCATGAAGCAGAGAGTCCACGCGCCAGCGACCTTCGGAGATGAAGAAGGAAAACACCTCCCGGGGAGCTTCATGAAAATGGAAGCCAGGAGAGAAGAAGCTAGCAGATGATGCCGTGTTCGCCACGTGCCCTTCCATTAAAGAGAGAAACCCTGAACTTCATCGGCCTTCTTGAACCAAGGTATCTTTCCCTGGATGCCTTAGATTGGACATTTCTATAGACTTGTTTTAATTGGGACATTTTCTTGGCCTTAGAACTGTTAACTAGCAACTTATTAAATTCCCCCTTTTAAAAGTCATTCTGTTTCTGGTATATTGCATTCCAGCAGCTAGCAAACTAGAACACCTATCTTCTCTGTACTTGCCCAGATTTGCCATGATGCTGTAACAAGCTCATTTTTTGCCAGGACTTTAAGGCACTTTAGTTTATACTAATTTTTTTTTTATGATTACTTGAATAAAGCAATAGTTAAAAGAATCCATTTAAGGTAAGCCAACACATGAAAGCCTTTCCCAAACTGAACCTTTGACTATAATATTTATATCATTATACCAGAAAAGCAACTGCCTCCTAATAACCACACTGATGCTACTGCTATATTTCCAATGCCTTCAACTTTCCCTTTCTGTTATTGTGTCATTAATCATTTGTGCTATTGTGTCATAATGATCATACTACATCATTATGCTTTGGCCTTAAAAGTAAGAAAGCTTGAGCTAAAACCATGTTGGGTACCCGAAATCTATAAAGAAGTTGATGTATAAATTCAGGATAACTAAAATTCATGACAGTGAGACCAAATTTTATGGTACCCTGAAGCTTGCTTATGCAACCTTAACTGATATTCTTGTCAAATATCAGAATTATAGGTTGTCAGGACAAGGACTGAAATGGTCAAGGAATGCATTAAGAATTCAGGTCTTTGTTGGTTTTTTTTTTTTTTTTTTTTTTTTTAAGTTTTGGCCTATTGAGTTAACAACCTGGGCTGTTCTAGCAGACCTGTATAGTTCTTAAGGTAGCCACTAGCCACATGTGGCTATTGAGCAGTTGAAATGTGTTCAATCTGGATTAAGGTATGTAATAAGTATAAAATCAAGATTGGATTTTTAAGATTTAGTATAGAGAAAGAATGCAAAATACATTTTTATATTGATTGTACGTAAAATAATGATATCATGGATGTGTTAATATATTGGGACAATTTTACTTTTCTCTTTTTAATGTATGTTTCAGTTTGCTAAGACTGCTGGAATGCAATATACCAGAAATGGAATGGTTTCTAAAAAGGGAATTTATTAAGTTGCAAGTTTATAGTTTTAAGGCTATAGAAATGTCCAAACTAAGGCATCCAGTGAAAGATACCTCAACTCCAAAGAAAGGGCCAATGAAATTTGAGCTTTCTCTCTTGGCAGGAAAGGCACATAGCAATGTCTGCTAGCTTTTTATACCAGCTCTTTCAAACCACTTCCCAAGGGACATTTCCTTTCTGCATCTCCAAAAGTCTCTGGTGTGTGGACTCTGTCAGCACTAAAACTTTTTCCAAAATAGTTCCCTCTTAAAGGACTCCAGAAAGTAACCCTACCTCAAATGGGTGGAACCACATCTCCATGGATAATACCTAATCAAAAATTATCACCACACAGTTTTGGGTAGATCACATCTCCATGGAAACAATAAAAAAGATCCCACCCAGCAATATTGAATGAGGATTAAAGAACATGGCTTTTCTGGGGGTATACAACAGTTTCAAACTGGCACAATGTGGTTACACAATGTGTAAAACATGCCATTTGTTTTTAGCATTCATCATAGTTGTAATCAACTGTGCTGTAGTACATTATCGAAGATGAAGTTCTTGGTCATTTACAGCTGCTTTTTGCCTGAAACTCTACTTCAAGGGTCACTCATTTGGATTAAAGTAATATGTGCCCAGAAACATTGATTAAAAAGTTTAAGTATTAGGTCAATAGGACTATCATATAATATTAGACTCACATGGTAAAAATGTTTTTTCCGAAGTTGCGTATGACTGGTAAAATAATTTCAATTATTTTGAATGATGGCATCTTGAAATTCTAGGGATCCTGAGTTTCTATACAACTTATCTCTTTACTACTTTTAGTATATACAGCAAATATGTAGTATATACTTTATATTTTAGTATGTAATATTTACTATTTCAGTATATATTATACACCTTACCCTATTTCATTTTGAATATAAGATTCTCACAAAGTTCAGTAACAGAAGTTTTTATTTGTAATTATTGGCTTTATATTATAATGGCATAATAAAAATTTTAGCTCCAATTTGGTTTTTAAAGGAAAATATTATAAGTGCCAGAGAGTAAAATAAAATCAATTTGCCTATTTGTAAATCATAAGTTGGCTCACTCTTCCCCACCCTACTATTATGATTTCCTTTCTAACTCAGTAACATATCTTCTTATTTTTAATATTTTTTTCTTCTATTCTACTTTAAGTTTTCTAAATGAGAGTAAATTTCTTTAGAATTTAGAAAGAATGTTTAAAGAAAGCAAAAAATTGATATGAGAATTCAGAGGTAAGAGAAAGTGGAATAGATATTTGTTGTTTGTCTTTGATCATTTGTCACTCTTCTTCCCTATTTTAGTTACAGCTCCTGGTTCTCTATTGGGCACCCCTCCCCCTTCTCCTCACTTAAATCTAATTGTTTGAGTGAAGCTGACTGCCTTCCCCAGTGCTTACAGCATCACATCCCCCAGGCTACAGGAATAGACAGCAATCAGAGTCAATTCAAAGTTGGTCCAAAGCTTTCGCTGGGGCAAACAATAGGGAGACATTCATTTTTGCTGAAGGAATCAGACGTAACTCTGGAACCATTATAAGTCATCTTGCACCACAAGGGGCGAGTCCTCTTAAAAACTGAGACAAGAGAGAGAAAAAAATTGTTTCAGCTTGTTAAACCTGCCAGGACACAATATACCAGAAATGACTGGTGTTTATGAAGGGAATTTAATAAGTAACAAGTTACGATTCTAAGGCCCTGAAAAACGTCCAAATTAAGGCATCAACAAGAAAATATGGTCTTGGAGGAAAGAGAGCTGGCATCCAGTTTCTCTGTCACATGGGAAGGCACACTGATGAAGTCTGCTGTCCTCCTCTCCTGGCTTATGGTTTCAAACAGCTCTGACTGAGAGCCCTCACTTAGGTTCTCCGGGGCAAACCCTGGGTTTCATCTCTTAGCTCAGCATCTCCAAATGCCTGTATCTTGCTTTCATCTCTCTCCTGTTTGTGTCAGTTCTGATCTCTGCTTCCGCTCTTTTAAGGACTCTAGTAAACTAAGACCCACCTTGAATGGGCAGGGTCACTTCTCTATAGAAATAATAAAATCAAAAGTTCCCTCCCAAACAATAGGTCTGCCCTCAACAGATTGGATTAGGACTAAAAGAACATGGCTTTTTGGGGGTACACAATACCTTCAAAGCAGCACAAGAACTAACAAGTGGCTGGAGAGACTTATATCTTGTAACTCCTGGAACCCTTGCCTAAAAACAGTTCACCTTTGAGAAGTTTCAGATATACATGCCAAAGAATTCCCGTCTAATTCTTAGGACAGATTAATTTGGGTTTTCTGCCACCGGGCTGACATTCAGCTGATATACACCCAGTTGGCCATGACATTTGTGGGAAAACATGATGAGCTGGTATACATTCCAACACCATTCAGATTGATCGCTGCCCACATCATTCTGATGGGTTAAATATTTTGAATATTTGTTTTTAAAAACCTTGAATATCACTTTTAATCAAAAGAGTTTGACTAGTAAAATTAGACATATAAACAAGAGTGAAGGGAATATTTAGATTGACAAGAAGAGAGTGTGAGCATGGACCAAAAGCCAAATCTGTTCCCAAAGATTGAGTCCAAACAGGCACTTTAACATCACGTTGTTGAAAAATTGAATCTAATTTTTCAGCCTGAACAATTCATTTATGTTGATACCTATAAAGACACTTTTTGTAAACCATTCTCTGCTAGGAAATAATAAGACAACATGTGAATGCTTCATAAATGTAGGATATTAATGCTCCATTTAATTCTTGCATCTGATTTTTAGGTTGTGTTCTCTGTATATACCGTAGCAACTCAGTTTCCACATTGGAAAGAGGTATATTATCATTATAGATGAAATAGCATTTCAATGCTTATTATTAAAATAATTTCCCCTGTACTTATTAATTTCTACATTTTCTTAATTTGTTATTCTCCTCTTACTGTTCTGTAATACCAATCAAGAAAGTATAAAAGTTGACTTCTACCACTATCTCCCCTTTTAAAATATCCAATTTTCTGATGTGCAGTTTTGTTGTAATATTCATTTCATTGAACAAGGGGCTTTCTTCTTCTATACTTTAATTTTTAGTTCCATGGTTCTTCTTTTATTGAAAAGAATACCTGTTTCTTATTTAAAATGTGACTTATTTTTGTCACATTTTGAAAGAGTCACATAAATAAATATAAATGTTTCTGACCCCAATCCCAAAAACTCATTGCCAAGAATTTTTAAGTAAAAGGGGGAACTGCATTATGAACATTATGGAATGTTTTTCCCAGTTAAAACATACTGAGAATATCCTTCCAAATTAACAAGTGTTACTACAAGGAAGTCGCTGAGTCAAATCTTAGTTTAGCATTGATTACCATCACTGTTTGCCTTTTATTCAGAGTGTATTCCATTTTAGAAAAATGAACTAGATCTCATCTCAAAGGGTTAGCCATACTAGACAGTCTGTCGTGTCTATCAGTGCCAGACAGGTGACATAATTCTGAGAGAGCTACATGTAAGACAACAGTCATTGAACTATTTGGCCAGCCGTTACACCTTCCCAATTATAATTTACTTTTAAAACTTCATGACAGTCAAACAGAAAAACTAAACAAAGCAGACATCCCAGAAGTTTCTTGCCCCAAAACTGCCAGCTTGCAATTATAAAAACTGCTCTAATTGGGAGTTTACACTATAAAAATTGAAACTACAGAGACCCATAATTCTTTTACCTACCTTACCTAAGAAGTGCTTTATGATTATGCATGTTTCACCTGGTGGCCAAATGTGATAAAATCTAAACCCTAGTAATTATGCTTCCTTTTCAGTGAGAAGTATGAATATAATTTCAGCGAATTTGTTTGATAAAGAAGGTTCCAGAGGAACAATTTTACAGTTCTGCAAGTTTAGTATTTTCAACTAGCTTACGATGTTATGTAGCCACCATGCCTTTCAAACGTTATTTCACTATCTTAATTCAAGTTTCATTTGGACATTAGAAAGTATTTCTACTAACACAGCAAAATTGGGTTACACTTTGAGCCAAAAACCATTAAAGACTATTTTATGTGGTCATAAGGATTTCCAGATACAAAAGATACCCATCTTATCTATTGTTTATGCCAACTCATTTTCTTCAACTACGTCAAATAAATGACTTGTCAATTCTACTTCAAATTGTAATGTCTCCAGGGAAGTCTCCAACTATAACAACTGCTAACCAATTGCATGAAAGACTTACTCATAAACTTCCATTTGTTCAAAGAAAGCTTTCTTAGGCAAATTGATCTTGAATCTTTCTCAATTTTTGAAGGCATCATCAACACTAGATTTTGAAAGTTATTGAATTTGATATACCTTATACTTAAAGTATGGACACAAAAATAATTAGACTACATAAGGGTAAATTCAGCTCACCCATTAGTTACCTATTAAACCCCCCTGGGTCTTAGTTCCTCATTTTTTTTTAGATAGGGAAAATATTATTACCTCTTTTACAGAGTTAGCATAAGAATTAAATGAGGTAAGTAAATGGAATGTATTGAATTTATTTTTCCATTTCTTATAGCACTCTCAGGAAAATTATGATTTTTAATGGCAGCTCAACTTAGAACGTGATAAAGTTAAATATTATCTCTACTAATATGTAATATTAAAAATAAAGGACCATTTACTATTTTTAATAACTGCTTTGGACAAGCTGATTGGTGATACATAGATTCATTCTCATGTTTGCCATTTTCTACTCCTTCTGATAAGACTTCAAAAACTGGTGCCACAAATTTTAAAAGTTGTTTTAATCAAATTGTAGCATAATCTTCTCTTTGGACAAAGGAGAGAATCCCTGGAAAATTCCAATATCAGATTTTAAAGTTAGTCATAATTTGTTGTACTTAAAAATTATTTTGCATTGAAAATATTACCCTTATATCTGGTCTAGAAGTCATAATTCTCTGCCACTCACAGTGTAGCCTTGGACAACTAATTTAGCTTCTTTGAACTCAGTTTATTTGTGTCAAGTGAGGGAGTTGACTAAGATGGTCTCTTTCAGCTCTAAAATGAACATAATTCTATGATATTGTTATTGAGTATCATTAAATAGGGGTGGTTGACATTACTGAAAGTTCATACTATTCAATTTCAACTCAGCCCCATTGCTACTGTTAAATAATTACATGGACCCAAGATGGAGTCACTCATACTAGACCCACATCAGCCAAAAAAGAAAAACAAAAAAATGGTATTCTCCCAGAATCTGAAACCTAAGGCCAACCAATCACGGTCCACCAGCCCCTCTGGGTCCAGGCCCCTCTAGTTTGGTATTAGCCAAATAAAGATAAATATCTTGATGTAGCCAAAAGAGTCATTTATACTAGCTTCCTTAGTATTGAAAGCCTGTCTATATAGTCCTCTCTTTTCCACCACTCAGCAGAGCTTCCCTAAATTTCCTAGGTGGGATGCTGCCTGATTCATCAATTGCTCAATCAAGCTGTAAGATCCTAAATTTCATGCTGTTAAAGGTCTTTTTTTTTCCTACACAAAAATCCTTGTATGCACCCAATATTATTCTTCACAATAATAGTTTCAAAGCTTCACCAGTCTCCTCCAGCCTCCATTCCTCTCTACCACCCACACTGGGAAAATGTGGAACCAAACTGGACTGTGTCTGTGTAGACACAGACCACCTATTAGCAGCTGGTTTGTAAGACGCAGGCAGCATGATGGTGGGAACCTCTCAAGATAATTTTGATACTGAAGGACATCGTGCACACTGATGATGAACAGCATCATTTGGAATGTGATATCTTTATTTTGAGTCACTTGTTTTTTTCCCACACGCATCTGTTTGAGACCCAAAGTTGGAAACATATATAAATGCCACAGATCAAAAAGAAGGCCAGTGGGTATGCCTATTGTGTTAATTAAATTCCACCCCCCATAGTTTGCTCTAAGAAATCATTAAATGGCCTAAGTGCTAAAATCATATGGTTTGTCCTGAAAAGGGTCACCTCACAGTAACAGTGGAATGCATGGGATATGTTAAAATTAGAATAAGCCTAAGGAAGAAATATACACTTTGACCAAGGTGGGAAAACTAACTGCCAAGGGAAATGGAAAGTTCTAAAATACCAGATGTCTCTGCGGGTTCCAAATTTGGAATTCTGTCACCCTTTAAATCTTTCTTCAGAAGTATAAAGTCTTACAAAACATGTGGTTTGGCATATGGCTATTATTCTGCATTTCTTGATGGAGTCTGCCTTTTCCATCAGTATCCAAGCTATCTTCTTCAGTTCTGTGACATCTTGGGGCATAAGGCTCTCAAGAAAAGGAAAGAAAGATTACTTGTCATCTCCACCTTCATTTCATTAAAAAGATATATCAGACAAGATTTAGGGCTCAGGGAAGTATAACTGTTATCTTTCTTTTCTTTCCAGAAGTCTTCCTAAAGATTTTTTGTGTGGGAATAGAGGGCACAGATGGGGGCCACCAGATTAAAAGAGCTCTATTTTTATGAAGTTAAGTTTCATCAAGAGTGTTTTAAGCTCTTCCTCTATAGTCATATTTCTCTTCTCAACACCAGCCATATCCTGAGCTTTCCTGTTGAAAATCACATATGCTGCTTGCACTTGATTTCAGGCTATTCAAGACAATAGGAGAAGTATTATGACAGACAATTGTTTATTCAGCAGTGATATTTAAATTGAAGATGAATATGTGATGGGAGAACAATTAAAATCCATATAAGAAAGACCTCTAACATCAAAGGTAAAAGAAGTACATGTTTCAAAACTAAGACATTAACTCATTTAAATTTCGTTTTTCTTCATCATAGATTACAGAATTTTCAGGATTACTCATTAGGTGGAATAAACTATGCTGTGGCAAATTATTGATCTGTAAACATCATATAGCACCTTTGAACATGAATAGTTTATTAGTTTATCTGCATTTCAATTGTTTATAAATTATTAAGACACAGTATAAATGGATAATTTTATCAAGAACATACAAATAATTGTGAAACACCTAAAACATACTCCTTTCTTCTATCTGTGAGGAAACATTAAGCAAAATTGAGTTAAAAAAACTGCTTTTTATAACACGCTAAAGTACTATTTAAAAATAGTGACAAAACTTCTTGAAAAGTGATTTCTATAATTGAAAAATCAATATTGATAGAACCATATTACATATTTAGCATTCATGGGAAAGGTAGGGAAGCTAGCAGAATGGCTAGAAGTGAAAACACAGATATCCTACATTACAAATTATTTCTGGCAGACGTTTATGGGTCCCAAAATTAGAAGAGGCAACCCAAAGTTACCAGATAAACAGACTTTTCTCCTTCTTACACTGTACCCAGACAGGAGCAGCCAGAGGAAAGGGGGGGAAACTATTTGAAGCAGCAAGAACCTATTAGATTTAAAAATTCTTAAGCTAAGAAAGCACAGAAATATGACACTGTGAATCATATGTGACAAGCCTCCCCTTCACAGCTATAGAATGACGAGTTATACCTGGTGACAAGAAACAATCTGCCTTTCTCTCTGAAATGACCAATAGGTTTTTGGATTGGAGGGCTAGAACCCAAAATGGAGAAAAGGCTACATTCAGGAGACCTCCACTGCTGAGTCACATAAAAACGAGAGTGACGTTGCAGAATTCACAGCCTGGGAAACTGACAAAACAATTGCTCAACAGTCCCTCCTTCTTCCTTGCCATAACACTATTCATAATGTTGCAGAAGCATTGTATGCTAATGTGTCCAGCCCCGGAAGACAATTTAGGGTTTTTCTAATCCATTCATAGCATATCTAATTGTAGTCTCTTTTGCTATGTGATCATTTTGCCAACGCTCCTTACAACCTGAGAGTTTAGAATGGGACATGTAACCCAGTTCTGGGCAATGAATTGTGAAAAGAAATCTAATAAGGAAAGATCTGTCTTCTTATACAAGAAAATCTCTAGTCCCTTCCCAGCACATTCTTCAAATAAAATATGATGGGATGAGGCCATAATTCCTCCTCAGGGGCCATTTTGTAATCCTAGGCCCAAAACACCAACAAGCTGAGGCTAGAGCAGAAAGGCATAAAAAAATAAAAAAAATAAAAAAAGCTGTTCCTTGATTTGAACTTTGAGTTTCTGCACCCAATCTAAAACTACCTGCCTCCACACTTGTCACTCTACAAGAAAATTAAAGGCCTTTAAAGTCTGAGAATTTTATTACATGCAGCTGGATTTACAGACACTTTGATTTTAAAAATTAGAGAATCTGTTTTTCCTGTGAGTATATAGCTGTAGAGTCACTGCCCACTTTGCAATGGACACTGGAAGGAAAATCAAGAAATAATGTTCTGACAAATAGTAAAGAGAATTCATGATCGGGGCACATCGCAATGCTATTTCTGCCTCCCATAATGAAGTTTCTCACAATGAAGTAGGCTAGGACACATGTTCTTCATTAATAGAGGTCACATCAGACATGGGAAAAAACAAAAACAACACTGGTAAACTAGTCAACCAACTCTTCAATTTTGTGTCCTGCCTGTAACATTTTCTTTCACTTGGCATTTATATCTATCAGCTTATTAGAAACAGATATTCTATTTCTAAGAGACATTAGGGAATTCATTAATGCCTAGAAATTTCCCAAATGATGGTTCATATATATTGAAACTCACATCTGTTTAGTGGTTTCATTTAAATATGCATGTGTGTATATGCACACATACAGATAGAGAAACAAACATTAAGAGAGACTGCATTTAAAGATAGGAGAAAAATTTTAAATTTCCCTCAGATTCAAATTCCTCAAATTTAGAAATAGAGTTTACCTCCATCCTTAAAAGTCCAGTACAAAACACTTACTGGGGGACTAACATGAATTGACAAATTTTAGCTTGATAAACATGCAGTTTATACTGAAGACATATTGTATTATTTAGATGTTTATATAACTTTATACTTCTATTCTCAGTATAACTTGTATCTGGGTAAATATCTGAAGAGGCAAAAGAAGAAAAAAAAGGTGGTGCTATTAAAAGTGTAGTTCTTTGCCTGATTTGATGTTTTGTCATCAGTCCTCCATTCTTAGCTTTGATTGTACTGTTGATTGGAGATAAAAATTTCAGCTCTTCTTTTCCCTGCAATGACTACATACCATGTCCAACTTACGTATTATCTTGTGTCTTTATTATGGGTAACAAAAATAGGTTGGATCATCTTTTTTTAGAGTGAAAAAAGTTTTCACACTTGCATAACTCATACAGTTGAAATGGCCTGAAATCAACAGCACCCAAAAGAGAATCTCTGAAAAGATACATGCCTGAAAATTAGTACTGCAAAGGAGAACTTAGAACAGAACAGCTAAGGAGAAGCTACTGTGAAAATGCACTGGAAAGATAATGCCTAGAATGAGAAGATATGAGAAGACAGTCACTCTGGAAACTTTATGGGTTTGAAAATGTTACATGTCTGAGTTTTAAAAGATCCCTTAAATTTTCCTGGGAATACAGATGTTGAAGCTCCTAAATTGCCTATGTAACTTTTGGTAGGAAAATGAGGCTTTCAGAATAGCTTTCTTACTGGATAACATATTAGGATAATTTAGTTTGCAGAACAAATGAGCAACACTTAAGTATGCCTAAGTCCATTACCGCCCCACCACCACTACCAAATAATATATACATACATGGTTGAGAAAGGTCTGGAGACAGGAGCAAGATGAACAGATGCCAACACATTGGGTTTGGAAGAGCAGGGAGAATAAACACTCTCTTTCTCCCCCTTTCCCTTCCCCTCCCCCCCACCCTCTCATACACACACACACACACACACACACACACACACACACACACAAGCAGACAGACAGGAGGACACGGAGCGTTCATGTCCTACAATCCTGTATGATCTGACCTAGAACAAGGACAGCCTTTCAGTATCTGTGTGTGGGCAGATAAGGAGAGATGGAACTTATGTAAGTGGACATTCCCTAGAAAGCATGATCCACTAACAGGTACAAGAGTTACTTGGGCATGTCACTGTCTGAATGTTGGCAGTTATCTCCTTTACATTCTCATACAACCCTCTCAAGGCTCGTGGGAATTTTGTTTTTCCCTACTCTCCTTCCCATCTGGAAAATACTGCAATGCTGTCTGTGTCCCTTTCCTACCACTTTTCTCATACTGGGGCCTTCAGAGCTAGGTTTTACTGCAATCTCTTTCCCTTTACACAGGGCATAAGGTGTGTCCTCACATATCCCATCTTCCTCTTGCTCATGTTTGATCAGACACAGAAACTCCTTTTTCATTTTTATCTTTGTTAAAAACAACTTCTGTTACCCAAATTTGACTGAGTTCATATGATGTCAATGAAACCTTATATGAGACTCCAAGCTGCCAATATTCAGATTATCTGGGTTATTATGAATAGCCAGGATGAACGTTGCCTGGAGCCTCAATTCGGAGGCTATGCCCAAAACAACTTCCAATGGCAGGGGGGTGGGAGGAAAGGTGGGTTGTGAATCATGCAGAGAGAACTGGGAAAGATCAGGGTCAAGGCCACAAATATCTATCCATCTCTCTCTCCTTCATATGTACAGACAGTCTCACACACACACGCAAACTGTGTGCTAGACCCTACTTTTTATTAGGTGCCGTTAAGGTAATTAGTGCTTTTTACTATGGACCATTGCAGTATCACAGGTGTTTAAAAAGATCAAAGCACATTAAGCACCGAAGAACTGAAAAGGACCCATTCTAGGGATTCAGTTCATTAGTACAGCAAATTTTCTTTAGTACCCCTCAAAAAACAATTCTTTGGTACATTAGAACAAGGAGTTATCACTGGGAAAATGAAGCCAGCTCTTGTAGGTTGGAATTTAAGGAAGACTAGGCACCTACCCCCTGAATATTCCCATGGTATCTTTCTCCTATGGTTTACTGAACAATCACTCAAGTATTTCTTCAGAATATAAATCTTTCATGTAAGAGTAGTTCTAAATAAAGAAAAACCTTCGTAGTTTTGTGGATAGCCTTGAACTACAAACAAAAGAACTCTTTGCTTTCTCACAGAAACTGATTACAAACATTATCTTCATTTTGCCTTTTTCCTACCCCTATTTTTTCACAATTGTTGAAACGAATGAGAGAATTTTTGTCAATAGGAATTCATACTAGGCATCTTTGACTGCTAATCAATGCTATAATAATCATCATGAAGAAAAAAAGTAAAAATTATAATTATAAATCACTTTATTTAACTTTAACAATAAGAGGTTTAATTTTAAATGCAGTCGAGTTATTTTAACCTTAGATATGATCAAAATTGATCTATTATTCAATGAAATGATGATATGAAGAAATTGGCAGCCTAATTCCAATTTTTTTTACAACTCAGATAATATAATGTCACCCCAGATATTTATATCATCTGTCTCTTTCAGAACTAAATCCATTTGTTCACTTGGCTCCTATAGTCCTTGATTCGATTCAATTCAACCAGATTTATTGTGTAAAAAATTGTAACAGGGTGTTATGTCAGCAAAGCAAGAGGAAGGTGAGAAAGATAAATGTCCTGCCCTCAGGGAGTTTATGGTCTGACAGGATGGAGACAAGTACAATGTTATAAAACTACGGAACAAGTTGCTAAACAGCACATCGTGGGGACACAGGCTTAGGCATTATAGCACAGAGTCCAAAAAAAACAGGGAAAAGATCTCACCTTGCCCAGTCCTCAGGGAGGGCAACTGCTCAGCAGCTCCGCATACCTGCCTTCATGTAGGAGACTTGGGATACCTGTAATGACTGAGTGCTGAGCTTTTATACATGCCAGGTAGGGGCAGGGAGGGGGTGCGTGGGGAGCCTCTGCCAATGAGCAACCTTTGTGCCCTAGCAAGCAGTTGGGACTGCTCAAGATTTAACATCTACCCCATTGCCTGCAGTCTCTTGTGAAATAGAAATACACTGCACACCTGCATGCAAACAAGCACAAATGGAAACATAACAAACACCTGCATGTAAACAAGCATGAGGGGAGAGGGAGATGTGTGAGGACTGGAGATGACTGCTGGCTGTGTCCTTGACTTCCCCTACAAAGGTAAAAGAGAATGATTGTCAAAGTAAGGTGCAAAGTTTCATCTTCAAATTCAGCAAGCAGTTCTGTGAAAAATGATAGACTATATGTTTTCACAATTGGCCAATCTGCCCTAACATATAAACCTATCCACTGGTCAGTTTCCTAGGAAATATCTGTCCTCAGAAGAAATTTGGTCATTGACCCTAGGAAACCTCTGGTTTCAGATCTCTATAAAGTTGAAGATGATACTGCTTAAAATCTCTGCTTACTGGCTTGTTCTGTGGATGGACTGTATGATATTCTTAAAAGTCTCAACATTTAGAAGACACTACAAAAGTGAAATTTGATTAATCTAATCCTTTGGGGGAAAGAAAAACGTGACAGGGCTTCCACACATATCACTGTATAAAAAGCATTTTAGGCTTGAAAATACCACCTTGCATTCTCCATAAAGCCTATGGAGAACACTGTAGGCTTAAAACAGGGTTTGCTCTCAGGTTTGGAACCAATATTGGGAAAATTGGGGATGAAGATGAAGAGAGAGCCATGCCCTGAGTAGTCTCTGGTTCCCTCCAGATGCAAAGAAGGAAAATTAGTCCACAGAATCTTTAAATGTCTTAGAAGACTATTGCATCTTGGTGTATAAATGTTAATTGAAAGAGTTGATACAAAGATAATGTTAATAGTACGAGTTAATTGAAAGTGGATTTGTAAAAGTTGAAAGGATATGGGAAGAAAAAGATCAAAGAAAAAATCAGAGAGGTTAAGAGGAGAATATAGGGTAGGATAGGGGCATGATAGCCATCTTCAAATATATAAAGGCCATCATGGTTCTAAAAAGCAGAACTTAGACAACGCTGTGTGGAGATTAAGAATATATATATATCCAATTTTGGGTCACCAGAAGGAAAAATTTCTGATCTATAGAACTTTTTTAAATGGGCTATCTCAAAAGATAACACTCTTTTGTCAGCAGCAATGCTCAACATGAGTGTGGAAAACTACATAATAATAATAATAGGAATCATTTATTGAGTTCCTCACCATGTGCCAGGCTCCATACTAAGTATTTTATGGGCATTATCTAATGTAATCTTCATCACAACCCTGTGTGGTATATCAATATTTCCATTTTGGAGCGAAGAGCCTGGAGCTTAAAGGATATAAATAATTGCTCCAAGGTCACACAGGTTTCAAGTAGCAGAACAGAGATTTAAATTCAATTCTGTCTTTCAAGGCCATTATACCACACTTCCTTTCATTGGGGATGTTATATAAAAGTTGTAAGAAGATATTAATTTTTCCAACAGGCAAGTAAAATCAATGATCTTATGTTTTCTTTTTCCAAACCCAAAGATTCTACAACTCAACACATATGAGGCACAGATAGTTTAAATGGCTTGGGAATGGTACTAAATTAGTTACTGATAGAATTATCTAGAACTGCTTCCTCAATCTTAATCAGCCCAATGTTCTTTCCACAATATCATTCTATCTTCAAAGTATGGATTTAAGTCCAGGAAGAAGAAAAGAGTAAACCTATAACATGGGAAAATCTTCTTCAACTAAAGCTGAGGGCAAGCAAAGGGGTGGAAAGGGCATTTGCCCTTCAAATGGTAGAAAAACCTGTAATGGAAAAGGACTGCAGCTTCGTGTTTCATACATATGTGAGAAAGCTCCTCAAAGCTCAAGAAGAGTTGAGATGATAAACGTGAAAGATTTGTATGCTACCTCCAACGCATAATCAGTTCCACCATAAACAATAAGAAATCTTAAATGATAAGTCTTCTCCAGACTTGTTGAACTTTGCTACATGATGTGCCTCATACCCAACATTTCTTGGTTTTTTTCCATATTCTTTTAGAAGTTGTAAAGTACTTTTCCAACAGAGACTATAACAGATACCTGTAAACCAGTGTTCATAGCAGCATTGGTCACAATAGTCAAAAGGTGGAAACAATCCAAGTGGTCATTAACAGAAAAATGAATAAACAAAATGTGGTGCATATACACAATACATACACAATGGGATATTATTCTGCTATATGAAGTAACGAAATTCTGAGACACGCTGCCAAATGAATGAACCCTGAAAATATTATGCTGCATGAAATAAGACAGTTACAAATTGACAGATACTACATGATTTCTTACATGAAAATGTAGAAATAAGAAATTTACAGGGACAGAAAGTAGACTAGAGGTTACCATGGGATGAGAAAATGTAGGGAAAGGGAATTGTTGCTTGGTAGGTATACAGTTTAAGTTTTGGAAATTTAAAAATAAAATTAATGTTTTAAAATTACTTTTCCATTGTTTAATCTCACCAAAACTTCTATAGAACCCTTTGCAGTAAGTAGGAAACATATTAGTCTATACCCATTTTATACAATTAAAGCCCATGAAGGTGATTTAAATGACCCAGAGTCATATAGTTGGTAAGTGGCTCAGCTGGGATTATGCAAATATTCTGATTCACAGAGCAAATGTTCTTTATTTGACCCCACATTGACTCCCTACTCTAGACTAAAGGACAGGATAATAGAAAGGGCTCCAAAAGCAATTGTATACTTAGCTACATGTATGCCTTTTATTACATTTCCTCTATGTATTCTTCTTTTGTACAAAAGAGACAATCTGACTTAGAGTATTATAAATATTACATTTACTTAATCCATCAAAGCAGCATTTTTATGTCTCAAATTTATATCTATTTAAGGTAACTGGGTGGTTTAAAAAAGACATATTTGGAGACTCATATATGAAAATTAATTAACATGCTCTTTTTGAAAAAGAAAAGATTGCTATAAAAAAAGTGCTGAGTAGATTACATTCATTGTAAACAGACAACAGACATATTAATATTGTTAACATGATTCTAAGGGATATCCCAGCAGAATATTATTTTTAATTTGGTGTTTTGTTTATCTATATCCCTTTTCACGTATCAATATACAAATGAAGAAAGTGATTTTCTCAAGGACAATGAGGTAGAAACCATGGTGTTCTGCAGCATACAACCCTCCCTTACCAGAATTTAGGACCCAAGGAATCAAACAGATTTAACTTCAAATGAACTTCAGGAAGGTTAATACTTAGGGTATGAAAGGTTATTATCACCTTGTTACTGAGGCCACATAGTATGAAGGGAGATGTAAGAAGGGGAAAACCTAGCTGACAACATTGGGAGATGGCAGGTGAAAACTCTTTTCAAATGTCTCTTTTTATTGTTTGAGCATAGAAGCCACTCCAGAAGGGCAGGTTCCCCACCCACCTTGAACTGCTAAAGCAATTGTGCTGAAAAGAAGGCAGCATTGTGGAATTACTTCCTTTATCAACAGAAAATGCACTTCTGGCTCATTGAAACAAGAGACCACGAAGACTAGCATCCAGACAAAAGCTGTGAAAAAAAAGCCCTGCTTCTGGACCCTCAACCCACCCCCCAAAAAAGTCTATAAAACAGTTAGGAATGAAAACTGACATCAAGTTTTAAAAGTGGGTAACAGATTACTAGGGATTAAAAGATAATTCTAATATGTAGGGCACTTGTTTTCTTGAGGATACAAGGGTAATAGAATATAATGGACAACCTGGGCATTTTAATCAGTGACATGAAGGCTGGATTACCTGCACAATGCAGGCTTTATCAAGATGGATTAAACCAATAGGGAAGAGGTCATTTAAAATTAACACTGCCAAGAAAAGATACCACTCACCATGGTCATAATTGTACATGGAGCCCATTTCCCTTTAAAAATTAAATATACCAATAAGAAAGTTGTTTTTTTAATCTAAGAACAAAAAGATACATGTGCATCCTGGATATATCCATTGAATTAAGAGGCAAGAAGTTAAACGTTTATATGCTATCCCTATTTTTTAAATGTAGAAGCTAAGGTTCTTCAGGTGTCTTACCTTACATAATTAACGACTGGTAGAAATTTGATCCAGCTTTCAGAACTCCAGTGTCTGCATTCTTCTCACCAAGATGCTTCACCTCACCTGGACCTGAGCTGGAGCATACCGAGTGCCTTGTGGACATCTATATGAAATAGAAAGCCCCATTTCAATGGCTGCAGCTCAGTCCCAGCAATTCTATTTTTAAGGTGAGCCATGGTTGCATGTACAGACCCAGAGTTCCGAAGAGTCAGGGCTCTAGAACAGACTCAGAGGTCATCAGCCTGTGAATGGCAGTTTATCCATTGGCTTTGCATGTTCAAGAGATCATTTAAAGATGAGAAGACTTAGTCCTGAGATATACAGATATTTAAATAGTCCACAGAGAAAGAAACAGTATTTATAGGATGAAGTCCAAGCCCCTCATTATAACCTTGAGGCTACCATTTCTCCATCTTTGTTTCTTTGTTGTTTTTTTTTTTTTACATGGGCAGGCACTGGGAATCAAACCCCGGTCCTCTGGCATGGCAGGCAAGCATTTTTGCCTGCTGAGCCACCATGGCCCGCCCTCCATCTTTGTTTCTTGTCACTACCTGCCTCAAATGTGACACTCCAAAAATACTACTTTTAGGTCCCTCCATATCCTCACCATGTAGCTTCACCCCTCTGGCCTTGATCATGCTATTCCTTCTGCTTGAAGAACACTCTCCCCATCTTTCTTTCTTGGTCTATCTAACTCTAGTTCATCCTTTCAGACTTATCAGGAAAATCTTTAGAAAAACTTTTCTATCCTCCTCCTTCCACTGGACTAAGACAGATTCTGCTCCTCTGAATATATTCCCATCATAGTACTTCCAACTATCTCTCAAATATTTGTGTATACATTTCACATTCTTACAAGTGACTTAAAGTTTTACTCTAGCATGGGCCACATGTCATTATGTTTTTATCCACAGAAAACAGCATAGTGACTGGTACAAAATTGACATCAAGAAATGAGAATGTGGGGAATCACAATGGTAGGAAGAGAAGTTCTTCTCTAAATTTTGATAATTAGAAACTTTCTTATAGAAACAGTCCTAAAACTAAAAAAAAAAAAAAGACCTCAGATTATGGTAACTCGATAAATTCAGAGATATGAGAGCTAATAGAAAGGCTTTTTCATCCTAAGGCATGTGAGGAAGCTTTCATACCCAAGTCAGGCCACAATTTTTGTGAGTGAAAAACGAGATAGCACAGGCCTCATACTTCGTATTGTGAAAGAATCCCAACTCTGCCCAAAGCCTCCTTTCCCCAGTTAGTTCACAAAGCCCATCTGACTCCCAAATGTGTCCTTTCATCTCCCAGATGGCATGTCATTTTCCTCCTCCCTTGCTCCACATTTCTATGGCAATCTATAATAACAGTGCTGGTGCTGGTGTTAGCAGTAGTAGTAATAACAACTCCCAGTTATTGGATGCTTAGTATATGCCAAGTACCATATCAAGTACTGCAATACCTTATCTCATTTTTTAATCTTCAGAGCAACTGAGGCTTAGAGAGGTGAAGAAAGTTGCCCAAGGACATAACACAAGAAAGAACAGAGCTAGGACTCTGATCCAAGTCTGCCCGACACCCCAGCCTGCACTCTTTACCACTGCACCATGCTTAGAAGCCTGCAGGAAGAGCACACCACTGCCGACTCTGTTTCCAGCAGAAGAGATGGCTCAGCTGCTGCAAATACCATATGCATGGGCTCCCTGATTAATGCAAGACACTATTTTCTTCTTCTTTTCATGTCTACATGTGGACTAACAAGAAACTACAGCTCTTGTAGACTAATAAGAACACACTGAAAAGTCTATAATGTTTGCTTCATTCACACCATCACTGGCATGAATGCAGGCATATCCAAGACTCTCCAAATATCTTTGAAATAAGGCCCTAGTGAGCCAGCCCCAATAGACACGTGAACTTGTCTAGGCAAGTCTGAGTCCAGAAGAGAACACTGCTTAGACCCAAACTAAAATCCCTGACATGTATAAATCTGTTTGAAATCTAATTTGATGGTATTAAAATGTTGAGTTGCAAAGGAGCCTGAGCTTTAAGAACAAAGAATCAGGTTGCAAAACACAGCTGTAGGACAGACAGGAGGACTGGAGGCTACGACAGAGAACGCAGCTGCTAAGCCTAGGACCCTTGGGCTGGGAAAAATTGAAAAAGGTCTTTCTTCTAGAAAACTAAGTCTGGCAGTATTAAATGCTAAATTTGCAATGGATGTGGTGGGGAGGGGTTGTTTAAAGGGCCAATTTAAGGTGATCTATAAGTTAAATGGAAGATAAAGTTCTATCAACACAAAGCTTCAACTAATCAGGGTTTATACCAATTATATTGGGAAAAGAAGATGTCTTTTCTTTTCTCTCCCACAAAAAGAATTAGGTAACTGTTCTATTCTCATTTTCACTTTGGCTATCCAAAACTTTAGTGCCAAATTTGAGATTTAATTATAGCAACAGTAATTAACAAATACAAGCTTTACAAGCTACATAATTATGCCATATTCCCCTTCTAGAAAATAAAATTCCTAACTTTTCATTTCTATTTACATTTAACCATTTTTATTATATGTAAACTCTTTGGGACAGATTTTCATTGTTGACAAATAATGAATGGTTGATAGATGATAAAGAGAGAGAGCAGACAGACAGAAATATAACTGACAGATCACTGGCAAATGAAAATAGAATATGAGGTAAACTTGGCAGGCTTTTGTGATTCATTATATGTAGGAGATTAAAGAATTAAAGGAACTAAAGATGACTCCTAGGTTGTCTAGCTCAGGCGACTGGGAAGAAAGTGGTGTCAACTGAGAATAAAAATACATCATTAGAAGCAGGGAAGGATAATGAATTCAGTTTGTACATGTTGAGTTTTTAAGGGCCTAAAAATACACGGGAGGTAGTTAAATATGAGTCTAAAGCTAGGAGAATATTTCTGAGCTGGAGACACCAATTTTTTTTTGCAGCAGCAGTATAGAGAAAATAGATTAACATAAAAATGAAGACATCACCTAGGGAGAATGTCCTCTCTTCCTAGTTTTAGCCATAATGAGAGTAGAAACAATTCAAGGACAGAACTGCAGCCATAAACAACAGTACTGAGAGAAAACAATATAAGAAATAGGCAAATAGATATGAATGAAAACAACAAAGCACAGCATTTGGAAAATAAAGGGACTAGAGTATCAGATGAAACAGAGAGGACAGGTAAGAAAATATTTAGAACACTAAAAATTGTCAGCAATTAAGAAGACCACTGATGGCCTCAGGAGAAGCAGACTTAGTAACATGGTGGGAGGAGAAGCGATTTTGGGAAGTTCAGACATGAAGAAAGGAAGAGGCAGAAGGCAGAAAACCCAATAGAAATCATAAATGATATTAAAGGAAAGTTCAAAGCAAATGGGACTTGTGTTTCACTTTCTGCTTGGAAGTCAGCTTGGAGACACTGTGGGCAAGAGACTAGAAAGGGCTGAGGAGGGTAGCTAGCAGCTCCACCAGAGTGCTGCCCAAACAGAACATCCCACACTCCAGCGTGGATCAACTGGTTCACCATATCTGCCTCCCAAAGGGTACACAAAGGTGCCAAGAGAACCAGTGAACCTGAAGTATGACTGGGGAGGGGATGAGAAGGCCACAATATGAAGGTCCATATGAATGGAAGATGCCACTAATTTATGTGAACACCAGGACATGTTGCCCCAAGAGCCAGGCATGATCAGCTGGGCCCCAGCCAACAATGCGGGAAGAACAACTTAGCCACATGGCATCCGAAACCAACAATAGCACAGGGAAAGTTCATGCCACATGGTCTGTAGGCATCTCCCCCTAATCCAACCCTCTCTTGAGAAAAAGAGAACTTCTCTTAAGAAAGGGGAGACAAGAAGTAGAACTTTGACTTGAATGATCGTTTATCCAAATTATGAATCTGAAACAACCTAAAAGATACTCGGTAAAGATGGAAAAGACTGCATACTTCAAAAGGATAAATTAAAATTTGGGGAGTTTTATTTTTTCCACTGTGGAAGCTAGAGTGAAGGATGAGATCAATTATAAAAAATAATAAACATTCTAGTTTTTGCACGAGTTAAATATAGTTTATAAATGTAATCTATACAAAACTTTAAAATCTGTTCTATTACTACTTTTTAAAATATACTTGGATATTTATTGCTTTTTTGTATATATATTTCACAATAAAAAAGTTAAAAAAAATATGTATAACCTTCCCATATACCCCCTATTGTTGATACTTTGCATTGGTATGCTACCTTTGTTACAAATGATGAGCAAATATTAAAATATACTGTTAATGATAATATATATGTATATATATATATATATATAATATAAATTTTGACCCTTCTGCACTTGCACAAAAATGCCCTAGCTGATATTGCCTGGATAATGGTAGAACTTGTGTTGGAGAGGATGATGGTGAAAATAGTTGCCCATGGTTTTAATTAATATGAAGGAATGGTCAGCAGGAAAGTAGATGATGGGCATAAGGAGGCACAGAGGCAGTCATCCCCAATGCCAGAATCCTTGAAGTGGCAGAATCTATCTTTGTTAAGGAGGAAAAACAATGGAATTACAGATGCCATCTTCTAGGCAAGGCATAAAATTGACACCATCTCAACTCTGCAGTCACCAGCATTTGAGTAAATGCAGCATTCATGAGAAAGCTGCATTTTGGTTCTGGGAAAGAAGTAGTAAGAGCATTCTGTAAAGAAACTGAGGATATAGAGAGCTGGTTGATCCCAGAATGGGGTTTGGATAGGATGTACACTGGAGTTTCACCTCTTTCATTATCAGATACACAGATCATGATGCTAGGAAGAGATGACCATAGAAATGTACATACCTGGGGCATAGAGAGATAAACTATATTCAGTGCTTCAGAGAGAATCCTGATATAAACAGCTTCAGTTCTCACATTGACTGAAGTCCCAAATATATCTGGAAGTCCTGTGAAACCAGCTCTATTTGACTTAATTTGAAATCACCAAAGTCAAAACAGGTTGATCCCTCTCAAGTAAGAAGGCCTGGTCTAGGGGTTTTGAGGCTGATTCTAGTAAAGGCCCTGCATAGAGGCCTCGTCAATAGGCAATGATACAGACCCTGAGTAGATATTTCAGGCCAGAGAGCAGTCCCTGCTAGCCTGAACGGTGAGCTAAAGCTACCTTCAATTCTCACTAAAATTCATCTGACAATAATGATCTCCATCATCGACCAAAGTGCAGACACTTTCTAAATAACTAACCTTTTCACTACTCTTTATTATCTTTCCCCTGTTTAGCAAATCCTGTTTGATAAACTATTATCTACTATCAAGAGGCAAATATTGATCAGAAGGTGACATGAAATATTTAAGAGGTAGGAAGGAAAGGAATTGAAGAGTTTAATAATTAAGTCTCGAGGAATTGTATAGATCATCCAGATCTTCCAGAGAGCCAGACCTTGTGAAGAGAGAACAAAACAAGAAGAGCAAATTGGCAGGAATGTCAAATGACTTGCATTCTTTTAACCTCAAGAGTGAGAGCAGCCAAGAATGCAAAGGGTTAGATGTACTGGAAGCAAAAGTCTTGGTCAAACTCAGCTGTACTTATCCCACTCCTGGTTGCCCGGCCAACAGATGCCCCAGCTGATTGTAATGACTTTGAGAAAAAAAATCAATCCAAATGAAGAAAACAGTAATTAGAGGTGGGGTTATACTTGTTCTACACTTAGGAGAAGAACTAGGGAAGTGGTGCTCAACCTTGGCAGTGCAATGGAATTGTCTGGGGGGGGCTTTTAAAATGCTAATTCCTGCCTCACCCCTCCCCCACATTCTAATTTACTTGGTGAGGATGGAATCTGACCATCTGAGTTTTTATAATTTCTCCAGGTGGTTTGGGGTACATTTTTGTGTACCCCAAAATCAAAACTACTAATGTTGGGAATATTCTGAGAAAAATTTGCACCAGAGACAAATAATAGTATCCTGAAGGGGAAGAATGTAATTTACATAAAAAAGAATTAACTTAAGCTGTGTACATCAGAGTGCTTCTGGGTTCCACGGCCCTTCGTCTCCTCTACTGGTCAAGTAATAAGCCATGCATGGCTCAACTTACCAATTGCTTTAGTTTGCTAAAGCGGCCAGAATGCAATATATCAGAAATGGAACGGCTTTTAAAAAGGGAATTTATTAAGTTGCAAATTTACAGTTCGAAGGCCATAGAAATGTCCAAACTAAGGCATCAAGGGAAAGACACCTTAACTCCAAAGAAAGGGCCGATGAAGTTCGGGGTCTCTCTCTCAGCTGGAAAGGTACATGGCAATGTCAACTAGCTCTTTCTCCAGGCTTCTTCAGTGGCTTCCCCAAGGGCATTTTCTTTATATATCTCCAACAGTCTATGGCGTGTGGGGTCTGTTAGCACTAAAGCTTTGTCCAAAATGGTTCCCTCTTAAAGGGCTCCAGTAAGCAACCCCACCCTGAATGGGTGGAGACACATCTCCATGGAAACCATCTAATCAAAAGTTACTACCCACAATTGGGTGGGTCACATCTCCATGGAAACAATAAAAAAGATCCCACCCAGCAATACTGAATGAAGATTAAAGAACATGGCTTTTCTTGGGTACCCCTGTGTACACCACCTGATATACCCAGCAGCAGCATTGCCAGAAAGGGAACTTCAGAACCCTGGAAGGGAAAAGGCAGGCGCTTATCCTCTTGGCATCTGGGTACAAGGAAGCTTGCCCACTCTCCCTGCCCATTTCAGTTCTCCAGAGGATCACACACATTGCAAGTGGGGAATAAACTGAGAGTCCACATCATTTAGTAAGCAACCATAAATTTATTCATGCTTTCTGGATTAAAGACACAGTATTTGTGAATCATAAAATAACCAGCTTCCCACTGAAAAGGTGGTGCTGATCTAAGTCTCAATATATATACTGATGTTTCACGTCAAAACACGGCAGTCATAAATGATATTATGTTACGAGGAAAATGAAGGTAAGGGAAAAAACACAGAGTTTTATTCAGCCAGTGCCTGCATCCTTGTCCCAGATGAATGTATGAAAGATGTCCTTTAGGTTCTTAAAATTTTGAAAATAGTTCTCTGACTCCATTAGTTCATTTAAGGGTCTTCGGAACCCAGATGAATCAGAAAGGAAACATTGAGTCTCAAAGAAAGTGATCACCTGCATAACATGGCCAGAGACCCACGTATACTAATTTGCTGCCAGACTCAGGCCACACCTCAATAACAACATTTGGCCACATTCCTAAAGCTCTTCCATTTAATGATTTGGCTTTTCGTTTGTTTATAGCTTGTTATTTATTCTTATTCTGGCAACGTGACTTGGTATATTATGTCGCATGCGTTCTCCTCAGCAGGCAAGAAGAAAATTAGCTTCAAATACGTCCCCTGGTACCACATCTAAATCATACAGGACTACATTTTCAAATATTCCAGATGAAAAAAAAAACTACTAAGCAAATATTACACACAAGAGGTTTTAGGAAATTTACACATGGCTTTTAAACTGTGGCAGTATAAGCTATTTATATGAACATCTGTCTTCTCCAAGATGATCATTTAATCCCTAAAAGAGCAGGTATTTGTACAAGTGACCAGCCCAGTGCCTGATGGAGAGCTGACACTCAGTTCTGTGAATTAAATCAGAGTCTGAGTCTTTTATGTCAAAGCAACTCCTAGAAGAACTAGAGCCTGGAGATGATTCCATCTTCAGAATTTAAAGTGAGGAGAACATAACTAAATATTTTAGAATTAGAAATGCCAAAAAATGGGGGAAGATAGGCTTTCTCTGCTGTGGTTTGGCTGTTTCAAGCCTAGTTTAAATGAAATATGCCAGAGAAGACTGAAGAGATTGGTTCTTTAACAGACTTCAATCTACTAGCCTCATCTCAGTCAGACTTATTCTGACCCTACCAGCACTATCTTAGTTTACGTGGCTCTTTGACAATTTTATTTTTCCACCTTTGTGAGACTCTCACCTCCAGACACTCTGCTCCATTCTAAAATTGCATTTTACATTTGCCACCAGAGATGTACTGATACTTTTGTAGTTCTGATATTTGATAATGGACCTTACTCACTTCCGCTTTGGTAAACCCCATAATCTATGACCCAGCCTCACAACCAACACTGATTTATATCAACTTCACAGTACTGGAGCAAAAAACTGGAATCAAACCTTTACTCTAGATTTTAGACAGCAAATTTTTAAAAGTTATGAAAAGAGAATCATACTCATGTCAACTGCAAAATATATAACAGAAAAATGGGACAAGTGACTCTTTAAATTAAAATTTTATTAACATATTTAAATATTATTTTCCTTCACTCTCTTCTTGACCTTCAAATGCAAATACGGCATTGGGTTTGTCCTTGGCCATTTCTCTTCTTTTAACTGCACTCACTCTTTAAGTGACTTGATTGAATCCTGTGGCTTTAAACATATTAATTTCCTGTTGACTTTCAAATTTATGTCTACAACACATTCCCCTCATTTGGGCTCCCATCTCACATATTCTTCTGTACCTTGGCATCTTCACTTAGAGATCTGTAAACATTTCATACATGATACTCTAGTTTGCTAGCTGCTGGAATGTGATACACCAGAAGCAGAACAACTTTGTAAAGGGGGAATTTATTAAGTTGCAAGTTTACAGTTCCAAGGCTGTAAAAATGTCCCAATTAAAGCAAGTGTCTAAAATGGCCCAATCTAAGGCATCCAGGGAAAGATACTTTGGTTCAAGAAAGCTGATGACATTCAGAATTTCTCTCTACTGGAAAGGCACATGGTGAACATGGTAATGTCTACTAGTTTTCTCTCCAGGCTTCTCATTTTAGGAAACTTCCCTAGGAGCATTTTCCTTCTTCTTCTCCAAAGGTCTCTGGCTGTGTAGGATCTGGTAGCTTGGTGGCTCTGAAGCTTTTTCCAAAATGTTTCCTCTTTTAAAGGATTCCAGTAAACTAATCAAGACCCACCTGGAATGGGTGGAGTCCCATCCCCTTATAATCAACGGTTAATACACAAAATTGGGTGTGTCACATCTCTGTGGAGATAATCTAATCAAGTTTCCAACCTACAGTGCTGAATAGGGATTAAAAGAAACGGCTGCCTCCACAAGATGGATCACGATTAAAACATGGCTTTTCCAGGGTGCATAATCCTTTCAAACGAGCACACATGACATGACAATACTTGGGCTCTTGATTTCCCATCCAAAGCCTGCCTTTTCTCTCAGCTTTGCCCATCTCAGTGCATGGGACCACTAGCCACTATGATGGAAGGAAGGAAAAAAAGAAGGGAAGAAAGGAGGGAGGGGGATCATTGGTTAGTAGGGGGATAATGTGGTCCTGGGAAATAGGTATGTGGAAATGGAAAGCTTTAAATAGAATTTTGGTGGCCAAAGTACTTTTAAAAACTGCCTTCATGGATTGTTTATGCTTTATTGATCCATTTTTAAACTAAACTTTAAGAATGAGAAACAGACATCACAGAGGGGCAACATTTTAAAACATGGATGATAAAGTCAGCAACTACCATATAAAATGTCTCTATGGTTTAACATGCAAACAAGCTCATCAATATTCTGCTGAGTTCAAAGCATTCTACTGACCACTCTATCAGCTATTTTTGAAATATGACTGTTGAGATACAGGGACTGAATAAAATCCAGGACAGTATATTAAGTAAAGGCAGGTTTGAGGTGTAACCATTTGTGGAAAGTTGTTTAAATGTATATTGGGTAATGCTTATTCTCCGGCAAATTTTAAAACCAAATCTGAGAAGTTAGCACATCTTTTATATAAATGTAGAGTGCCAAGAAAGAAAAGAGACTAAGAAGAACCTCCAGTACCACTCCCTTATCACTCTCTCTGGGTGTGTATAATCATTACTGAGTGCACATCCCTTCTGTGAATTTAGCTGCTGGAAGATCACCAGCATCTGGTTGTGATTAGCCTTTGTACCCTGAGGACAGCAACAAAATGATGAACCAATCTTTAATTCCCCTCAAGCACCATCAACCAAGTCCAGATATTTACTGGATACCCTCTGGTAAAAGACCTTGTGCTATGCCCTGTAAAACATTTCTCTAACTTCTTCCTTTCCTGAAAATTGGAACTCTTTGTAATAACTATTTTGTTTGTATGCTGCACAATGGGGGGGAGTGTCACATTTCATTCTTTTTGCATGTGAATATCTTCCTCTACTGCAGCACTATTTGTTGAAAATGGGTGGGGGTGGGGATTGGAAGAGTACATGGTACAGGAATTGAACTCAGGTCTTCCTTCATGGCAAGCAAGAATTCTACCACTCAACTACCCACACATCCCCTTTTTTACTATTTGTTGTTAATGTTTAACTAAAAATCCTAAAAGCTATCAGCATGAGCTTTATCACAATATTCATTTCCAAGGAGAGAATAAACTATTTGAGAGCATAATTAAGGCTTGCAAGTGATGCTTTGCTCACTTCCCCTAATTCTGGAGCAGTTTTTTTTTTCCTTCTTTTTTGCTCTGTCATGTAGTGGGAGAGCAAGCTGACTCCAGCAATTTCACCAGATACCACAGACTAATGGCTGTGGACTGCCGCCAGTTGCCCTGTAGACATGTGCTTCCCATTGGCTTATCTTTACCCATTATTCTGTTCTTAATATCATTGTGCAAAGAATCTGAAGATTATGAAATGACAAGGGTTTCCAATATGCTGCTGTGTTTAAGCATGTGATAAATCAACAAGGGAATAGAGCAATGAAAGCATTTGCATTTAATTTCCATTCAGGGCACAGAGCTAATACAGCACCAAAAGCGAATACAGTTTGGTTTATTCTTAAGAATTCGAGAGAGCACAAAACTAAATAAAGCTGCACCACAGTACAGTAGGATTTATTAAATCCACACAACTAAACAAAGTAACAACCTAAACAGTGAACCAAGCTGCCTTTCTCCTCCTTTCAAATTGTCAAAACATAGACCCAAAGTTTTTATGTTTTTATGAAAAAATCACTTAGTATTCCAGTGCCCCACAGATAGAAATTTCCATTAAAGAAAATCTGCAGTTAAGACAGTTCATGAGAGTAACACAAGAAAAGGAGATGAGAAATTTTAGTCTAATACCAGTTTTTTCACTCAATGATCTTGGCCAAACCATGTATTTTACAAGGTTTTATTTCCCATTTGTAAAAATATTACAATAAAATAAAACTATGTTCCAATTCACCTCATGGTAGAAGTGAAAATTTTTCTGATGTGACACTTATAAAACACGTTTATCAATTCAAGGTGCTTTTTAACAAGAAATATAGGAAGAATAAAGTAGTTTTTCAATTATATATTAATAATTCAATTAGAAAATCGCATTTCTGTAGATATTCACTACAGGATGGTTTGCACTAGATTTGTTGGATGGATAGCACTGTTTTGATAGAACTGGGCACAGATCCAAGAACAGAGATTTAAATCTTAAATGTGAAACAGTTCTTTGTTTTGCTTTTCTCATTGTTTGCAAAGCTCATTTTGTGGCTTTAAAAATATTTACTCAAGGGATACTATCATCAGGAACTATAACTAAGAAGTTGCCAACTTGATGTTATTTGAGGAGGTGCCAAAAGACCCTTTCAAAAACATTTCCCCATTCCCTCCCTGATGCCCGAAATTGCAATTGTAACTCCCTCAGTGGTACCCATGGCTGACATCTCCCTAAGGTAAACTTTCAAGGTAGAGAAGGTAGCAGGTAGGTAGAACTGCTCAAATAACCACAACAAAAATCACTGCACCATACTGTCATTCCTTCTGCAGTTTTCCATATTATTCACAAAGATATCCTGAGGTTTTTCAATTGCTTTACTGAAACCTAGTTATAGTGTTCTATAATATGTGTTTCCAAACTTACTGAGAGAAGAGGTTCCTTGAGAAGTCCTGGGGTGAAGCCAAAGGGATAAGGTCTTTAGTAGAGCAGATGAAAGGAAGCAATGTCACCAGCTCGAATTCCTTTCACATTAGATATCCTGGGAACCCACATAGAGGAAAAAACTGGTTGGCTGTTAGTGCTCGGTTGCTTATAAATGCTCATCAATCATTTTTTAGAAAATCTCTTTAGAATTTAATCAGACATTCCACTTTTTAAAAAATTAGGACATTTACCCATCTTATACATTCTCTCATTCCCCAAGTTTTAAGTGATGGCTCAGAATTTCAGGGGGATCTAAAATGACCCTCAAAAAGTTCTTCAGCCTCCTAAGGTATTAGTTGTGGAGGCCTGAACATTTTCATTCATCTAAGATGGTTTGATGTTTTCTCTTAACATCTTAACCTACAACACAATATCATTTCTTCTTTATGTGGTTTAATAAATGCTTTTCTGTTTAGGACCATTGTTTTTGTTAGAAAAAATGGAAGCAAAAGAAGAGTTAATTAGTTGTCTTCTTTTGTCATCTGGTAGCATCTATTAACATAATGTGTGTGCCAGTTTGAATCTGTGTGTATTCCAGAAAGGTCATGTCCTTTAATCCTCATTGAATATTGCTGGGTAGGATCTTTATGATTATTTCCACGGAGATGTAACCTACCCAATTGTGGGTGGTAACCTTTGATTAGATGGTTTCCATGGAGATGTGTCTTCACCCATTCAAGGTGGGGTTGCTTACTGGAGCCATTTAAAAGGGAACCATTTTTGGAAAAAGCTTTAGAGCAACCAGAACTGACAGAACCAACAGAACAAACAGAGCCCCAGGGAAGCCACTGAAGAAGCCTGTGCCTTTCCAACTGAGAGAGAAATCCTGAGCATCATAGCCTTCTTGAACTAAAGTATTTTTCCCTGGATACCTTAATTTGGGCATTTTTATGGCCTTGCCTTAATTTGAACTTTTTCACAGCCTTAGAACTATAAACATGCAGCTTAATAAATTCCCCTTTTTAAAAGCCATTCCAGTACTGATATACTGCATTCCAGCAGCTTGCAAACTGGTACAATCGGCTTCTCCTAAAATAAGGGGGAGGAGAACTGGGTATCTCTGTTTTAACATACTGAGCAAATATAATTAATTGACTATTCAACTATGTGAACATATAAATTTGATTTTAAAATGCTACCCAATAAGGGAATAAAAAAGAATTAGTGGCCCTGATTCTGTAAGCATTCTGAAAGCGAAAGCACAGAACCTGCTCTTTGGGAAAAAACACTGTATTGTAAACCCATACAAGTTTGGGTTTTCAAGTTTTGATACATTTTACTCTGGCCCTGCTCATGATTCTAGGCATATGAAAATAGCAGGGAGTTCACTATTTTGACATCTGTAAATTCACAAGTGTCACTGTCAAAGGTTTATTGAAATTATTTTATGTAAAAAAAAAAAAAGCACCAAAGTATTATTTCTTGTTGTTCCAATTCCTTTTCTCAAGAAAAAGAATGAAAATTTAGGCATGAGTTTAATGTGAATAAATAATGAAGTCAATGGCGGATAAAAGATATTAATTTATCCTTGGAATAAAAGCAAAATAAATGACATGTTTTCCCTATGACAGAATAGTTCTCCACAAATTACTAAACCATTTCTTTTTGTAATCAGCAGGAGGTAGGAGACTGAAGGGGAGGGATCAGAATGTTGGTGGCGATCATTCTCTTTCTTCACCAAAGGGGACATTTCATTGATCCTTGTCTTTCCAGCATGTCTTTCTAGCATGTTCACTATTCTCTGCAGCATACCAATCTGATAAGGCTCAGAAAGGAGAGGAAAACTTAACTTCACTATTTTCCTGCTGAGCTTGAGAGTGCTTTGCAGACCTTAGCAAGATGAAAATCTTAGCTGCAGCATCAGAAAGAAGATACATAAGTTTATCCTTTCCTAAGTCCTATCTCTGTCAGGTAAGTAGCTCCAGAGAAGGAACTGATTAAGAAATTCAATGTAGGTTTCCATTCATGTTTAAAAAGGGACTATCTCTAAAGATAAGTTCATTTGCTTCCCACATCAGCTTTCTATAAATAATACATCTTCATTAGAACCCGTTTCTCTTTAATCGCTTAAAATAGGTAACTTGAGGAATTTGATGCATTGATAATTTACCAAAACAGGGATTCATAATGGAATATTGTTGATTATTATATGTGGAATAAATATATTCCTGAACAATTAGTCATGTAACTGGAATTTAGAGGAAGACTTACTGTGCATACCTACTTCAAGGACTGGTAGACAGGAAAATAGCAAACTCTTAGATATTCCACAGATGGGGGTATTTACTTTCCAAATGTACTGTTCTTTCAGCTGTTTAACCATTGCAACTCAATTTTCTCATCTTCTAAGTACATTAAACTATAAATCTTATAGATCATTGTGAGGAAGTAAATAACATATCAAGAGCTCCTGGCACATAATACGTATTCAATAAATAGTACTTGCAGTTATCATAATAATAAAAAAGGACTTTTTTATTATTCTACCATAAACATTTACTACTTGGTGGCAGTTACCCTACCGTGCTCCTCCTCCTTATCTAAGCGAATTTAGAGGTCCCTAGAAGGATCCATTAAGACTGACAATGGGCTCAAGATAAGAGGAGAACAAAAGCTTCTAGAATGCCCTGTGCAGTCAAAGAACTCATTCTGAGATCAAACAGGCTTTGGACACTGAGGAATGGGAGCAAGTGGAAGGGAATTCCAGCCACAATGTCTTCAGATGCAACTTATGGAGATGTTTATCTCAAATCACTCTGCCAGAGGAATGGCTTTAAGAAAACTGACAAAATGGAGTGGTTGTTGTTGGGAACATGGGAAAAGACCTATAATAAGGGGGAGCCTTGGGTGATGACAGCAGGGGGCCAAAGTGAGGCCATAATGTATGTATGAGAAGAGCATCAATGCTCCTCTCAGTGTGCAGTGGGACCCACAAAGGAACAAAACTATGGCAGTGAACTCTCATGAGCTACTCTAGATCTATAGCAGGAGAAGGGAAGGCCATGGTGGGGATAGGTCTGGGAAGGTCCAGGCTACTGCAAGTGCAGGACAGGGTTGTTGCTACCTTCACCATCATGATTTGCCATTCCTCTCGATCATCTGCTCTCAATCATCCTCAGGCTAAACTAGCTTGGGTGAGCATCACTGACAGCTGTGAACCAAATATCTATATATTTAATGATGTTTTTCTTTTGATATCCATTAACTTGCTCATATGTTATTCTCCCTCCTTATTCTTCCCCTAATGAAACAGAGGCAGCTTACAATTTAAAAGTACAAAAATAATATGACCATTACAATAGGAAAGAACATTACCCGAAACAGGAAGAGAGAAAAATATCAGTACTAGAAATTTTAGTTTACAATTAAAAGTTCTGAGCTTCCTGTAGTCAATGGCAAAAAAAAGGAACTTTAATGGCTTTGAAAACACTGAGATAAGGTATTGAGGACACCAACAATGGATACTGCCAGTGCTCATCATTCCTGTTCTCCTTTCCTAACTGAGCACCTGGAAAACTTTACTCTCAACCCCCATTACAGATGAGCAGAGGCATGTGGCTAGTTTAAGCCAATGAACTGTGAGCAGAAACAACATGTGTCACTTCCAGATTAAGGAAGTGTCCCTGCACCATCTCCATGGAGTTTGCATGTCAATTTAATGGAGCCACCAGATCAAGCTTGGATCACATAGGAGACAGCTATCCTAGAACTGATTCACAGAGGACATTGTATGAGTAAGAAATAAACTTTAGGTGTTAAGAAACTGAGATTTTGGAATTGTCTATATCCACAGCATGAGCCTAGCTGTCCTGAATAACACACCAAGTATGGTATCTCCCCTAGAAGCCAATCTATTACTTATTCCCTTAACCAATAAAAGGTACATATGCTTTTCAAGAGTAATAAAGACTTTTTCTGGAGCTCAAGCCTTGAGAGAAATTTATTTCATGCATCTTTAAGAAAAGAACATTAACCGATCTAATGAAAAATATCTTCAAAAGTGGATTATACACCCCTACATGAGACATAACATCCAGAAGTGAAAGTCTACCTGGAGGACTGGAAGATGACTCCCAGGGATGAATCTGGTCCTGGAACTGTGGGATCAACAATGCCATCCTGATCAAAAGGGGGAAAAGAAGTGGAACAAATAAGGTACCAGTAGCTGAGAGAGTTCAAATACAGTTGACAGGTTACTCTGGAGGTCACTCATATGCAAGCTTCAGTCAGACATTGCTACCTACCATAACCTGCCAAACCCCAACCAAAACCATTCCAGCCAATTCTAAAGAACATTTAGGGCATTATATAATATGCTACACAGGTTCCATACACTAGGGTAACATTCTAGAAACCTACAACCTCCAGATGGGTCCCTGGACCAGAGAAGTCCTGAAATGCACAGGGACCAGATTCACCAGAACATCAGCTAGTTCCATCCCCTTATCCCATATTATTGACAGCCCCTTCCAACAGGAAAAAGTTAGAATGTACAGAGCCCAAATATCCCTAAATAAAGGGAACAAGATCAAAGGTGATGGTGGAGTTATACAGAGAAGGTAGGTTTAACAAACGAGTATGGTTGCTAAATCATTATACTGATATTTCTTTTAGCCTCCAGTATCTGAGAGCAACTAAAAGTAAAAACCTAAAGTTGTGGAATTGTAACCCCTGTCAATCTGAAATCTTTTCTAGAACTAATTGTTGCAATTTCCTTGAAATTTATTGCTTTTAGTATATATATTATTTTTCACAAAAAAGAAAACAAATATATTTCTTCTAGAATCCAGGGTTTTGGAACAGTTAGAAGGAAAAATCTGACATAGTGGAATGGTAACCCATCACAAACTCTGAAATCTGTTCTGTGTCTACTTATTGAACTGTACTTTGAAAATCATTGCTTTTTTTTTCTTTTCTTTGTATATATGTTATATTTAACAATAAAAAAAATTAAAAATCCCACCCCAAACAAGATGACAGTGTGAAATACTCGAGGGTCCCAAGTCCCTGCAGAAGCTTTAGACAACCAGCAAGAACTAACAAACATCTTTTTCAAAATGCTAGACAATAGTTAAAGGGCTACAGTAACAGGTCAAGTCCCTGATCAAGAAAAAGGTAACTTAGAAATGGCAGGATCTCATACCGCCATAGCCGGCCCCCTACCCACACCTTGCTGGCTCAGCTCACAGCTGGGAGCATGTATGTCCGGCCCAGACTTGTCTGGTGGTAGTCTGGGGGTACTCACCATCCTAGAACTTGCCTTGCATGTAGAAAACAATCTACCGAGTTCTCCTTCAGAATATGTGGGAGAACAGTTAAGTCGTCCTACATGGGGCTAAGAATTGCTGACTGTAGGACATACAGTGTAGTGCCCAGGACAGCATGGAAACTGTTTCCTAGGGAAGAAGGGACATTCAGAACTGAGTAAATGTAGGAATTCCTAGGGACATATGTGCATGCCCAAAACAAAATGGTTATGCAGAAAGGATCACGGAAGCCCCTAAACTTTGGCATAAACCTATTCCCTAAACCCACTATATGGCTAAGCCCTGAAGAAGAGTGTACAAATTAATCTGAAAAAACTAAGAAAGGTGATTTCTTCTTTTTTTTCAGCTTCTGGCATTCAAGGAAAGATCTGTCATAACATTAGCTGGATACAAGTTTAAGGAACAGATGCCACAGAGTCAAAATTCTAGAGAAAGCACGTTAAATTATCAAATGCACAGGTGTCAAACAAAAGACTTACAAAGCATACAAAGAAACAGGAGATGATGGTCCAGACAAAGGAGAAAAGAAAAGCATTAGAAACCCATCAATGAGGAGGAACATACCTGAGACATGCCAGACAGAGAACTTTTTTAAATGGTCCTAAATATGTTCAAAGAGCTAAAAGAACACACAGACAAAGAATTGAAGAAAAGCAGGAAAAACAGATGAACACAAAGAGAATAGAAAGATGGAAATTATCAGAAAGAACCATACAGAACTGAAGACGACAGCAATAGAAATGGAAAATTCCCTAAGGGGGTTAAACAGCAGATTGGCCATAGCAGAAGAAGTAATCAATAAACTTGAAGCTAAGATATTTGAAATTGTCCAGTATGAGAAGTGTAAAGAAAAAGGAATGATGAAAAATGAACAAAGCCTAAGGAACCTGTGGGAAACCATCAAGCATACCAACATATACATTGTGGGAGTCTCAGAAGGAGAACAGAGAAAGAGGCAGAGAAAATTAAAACAATAATGACTGAAAACTTCCCAAATTAACAAAAGACATACTCAAACCTCAATGAACTCCAAAAAAGATTAACCCAAATAGACCCATGCCACAGCATATTATAATCAAACTGCCGAAAGCCAAAGACAGAGAATTCTATGGAAGATGCCATAGAGAAGCGACAAGGGAGCCATAGTAAGATTCTGCTAATTTCTCAAAAGAAATTATGAAAGCAAGGCAGTGGGATGACATATTTCAAGTGCTGAAAACAAAAAATCATCAACAAAGAATTCTATATTTGACAAAATTATCTCCTAAAAATGAGGGAGAGGGTGGGCAACCATGGCACAATGGCAGAGTTCTCACCTGTCATACTGGACACCCAGATTCGAGTCCCAGAGTCTGCCCATGCGAAAAAAAAAAAAAAGAGGGAGAGATGAAGACATTCCCAGATAGGCAAAAACTGAATTTATTATAACTAAATTAACCCTATAAGAGATGCTAAAGAGAGCTCTGTAGGTTGAAAGACTAGGATAATAGACCATGGAGTAAAGCCACTTGAAGAAAGAAAGATCCCTGCTGAGGATTAATAACACGGATAAATACAAATTCCAGTACTATTGTATTTTTGGTTTGTAATTCCACTTATTATCATACAAGGCCTGAAAAGCAAATGCATAAAATGTAATGATAAATCAGTGGTTTGGGACTTATGTTGTATACCATGTAATTTAGGACAAGAATTACATAAAAGGCAGGGAGGAAAAGGGGTACAGGAATATAGGTTGTATATACTATTGAAGTTAAGTGGGTAGCAAAGCAAATGAGACTGTTGTAGAATTAAGATGTTAAATTCAAGCCCCAAAGTAACTACAAAGAAAATATCAAAGAATATGCAAGCTCACAGAAACAGAAATTAGAATACAGGTTGCTAGAGACTGGGGAACAGGGAGAATTTATGAGTTGATGCATAATTGATATAGGATTCTGTTTGGGGAGATGGGAAAGTTTTAGTGATGGAATGTGGTGAGGGTACCACACCATTGAATGATGTGCTGGGTGTTTGGGTTTGCTAAACACTGTCAAATGCAATATGCCAGAAATGGGTTGGCTTTTATAAAGGGAATTTATTGTTATAAGTTTATGGTTCTAAGGCCATAAAAATATCCAAACTAAGGCATCCAGCGAAAGATACCTTGACTCAAGAAAGGGTTGATGATGTTCAGGATTACTCTGTGAGCTGGGAAAGCATGTGGTGATGTCTGCTAGCTTTCTTTCCCAGCTTCTCATTTCATATGACTTCCCTGGGGGAATTTTCTTTCTGCATCTCCATAGATTTCTCTCTGAGTAAGCTCTGAAGATTTTTCCAAAATGTTCCCCTCTTAAAGGACTCTAGTAAGCAAGCCCACCTTGAATGGATGGAGACACATCTCCATGACGATTAAAGAACATAGCTTTTCTGGGGCACACAACAGTTTCAAACCAGGACACTGAGAGTGGTTGTGAAGGGAATGTTTCCATTGTATACATGTTCCCACACTTAAAAAAAAAAAAGAAAGAAAGAGTGACTAAAGAAATATTATAAATGCATAACATGTCCTTGGATGGGACCTAACAAAGGAGTTAAAGGCTCAAAGGGCCATTATTGAGACATATGAAAAAACTGGAATATAGACTGTAAGCTTTGCATCAATTTTAAATTTCTCGAACTTGATAACTGCATTTAAGGTGGTTACATAAGTGAATATATTTATTCTTAGGAAATGTACATAGCAGTATTCAAAGAGCATGATAAATACAGCCTACACTCAAGCATTCAGAAATGGATGGATGGATAGATAGATGGATGCAGCAAATATGGCAACATGTTAATATTGGTGGCTCTAAGTATCTGGGGAACAGGGGTATGTAGGACTTAGCTATGGGGGTTGTATTATATTTGTAACTGTCTTTAAGTTTGAAAATATTTAAAAATAAATTTTTTACAGTGGTATCACCAAGTAGATATATTTTATTTTATATCAATCTTTAATTTATTAAAAACCTAGGCATATTATCACATTGTAAAATCTCTGCCATGTTTAAAGTATTGTGGTTCAAGTAACTTCTGGTGATCTAAGAGGATATAAAGACATAGCTAAGATAGATGTCACAAATTTGTGGCCTGCGGTGCAATCTTAGGCTACAGAAGTGTTTGCTTGGCCACTGAGTTTTAACATTTTTTAAAACTAGCTGTCAACATTGAAAACCAAGAACTTCCACATAAAAATCTTGATTTCTGGATTCTTCAAAAGCAAACAAAAACCAGTTTGGCAACACTAAGTCCAATTCCCAGTGGTAAAACATTCTACTGGAGTTGGATAGTTGCTGGCCTTTTAGCTGCAGTTTGTTCTCCAGGTAATCTAATTCCTTCTTCCTCCAATTCACTCATCCCACAACTTTCCATTACCTGACTGGCCCTTTCAGACATTTGAGTTCATAACTCTAGGATTAAAGGATCTAGAATACCAGAACCACTCTACAGCCTCAAGGGTACCTGTTGAAAAAGTTTAGAAAATGAGGCTCCAGACTACACTCGTCCCCTTTAAACCCATCGGCTACTTTTGTATATTTGGTACGTACTGGTTTTTGTATAAGTCAGCTTCCCAACTGGAAATAGAAAGCTCACTGAAGGTGCTACCATTTCAGAAGGATTTAACCAAGTGTGGACAGGATGGCATGGGACAGAGGATCCCATGGGGGTTAGGGAGGTACCCTGGGCCTGAAGGGGCAAGAGAGAGAGGGGTACAGAGTATTGTGTTGTGCGGAAAGGGCCACCGGACAGGGACTGGAACCTTTGGAAAAATGACCAAGCCAGATGTGAAAGCCTCACAGGGAGGAACCAGGAGAAAGGATACTTCTACCTCACTTGCTTCTCTGCCTTCTGATCTCTTGCTGCTGCTTCCCATTGGCTGAAACCAAGTGGAAGCCAGAGGGTAAGATTTAATTCCTAGAGGTACCTCCTGGGGTACCAATCAGGAAAAAAAAGGTAATAAGAAGATCAGAAGAGACAAACAGAAGATATCCAACACAGCTTCCAGGTAGAAATTTGAGGGAAGAAATCGTTTTGCTGCTGCTAAATAGTAAGTAGATTAGATAGATGATAGATGGATAGATGATAGATAGATAAAGATAAAGATACCGTTGAACTAGAAATGTAAATAGCTAACTAAATCCTTACACAGTGGCTCTCAGCTGATGGTACATTGTCAATTCTACAATATGAAGGAGACTAGATGGAATATAGGGTTTCCATAAAATTTAGCTATTTTGTTTATATTTTCTCATATGTCCACATTAGGAATAAAATATATTCCCAGTAATAGCACTGCAATTTATAACCCTTGTATTTTCAAGTCACTATAGTATCCAACTGTATACTCAAAAGTATTATTTTAATTTGAAAATGCCAATGTAATTGCTATTTTGGTTTGTTGGTGCTTTAAGGTTTAACAACAAATTTACTCCCAATTATAAAACAGCAATGTTTACTTCCTTAAAATAGCATAAATTATCTTTCCAATAGTAGACTGTATAAATATCCTTTTGGGAAGAGTAGGATTTGTCATTAATTGTGGTGGGATCAAGTTTTTGAATAGAGTCAGGGGTGACCTCTCTGCTATCTGGAGGGTTATAAATCACTGCCTAAAATCTCTCTCAGCTCTGTCTGATTCCTCATGTAATACTAAAGATAACAGATTGTAACTCCAAATATACTCTAAATAAATTCACACTTAAGATGCAATCATTTTTAAAATCAATATTGAAGGAAACTGTCATAAAATGATCATCCATAAGTACCAGAGGTGCTTTTATGAACTACATCCAGATTCCTTCTGAAGTGATACTGCTAGAATTCTATCTTCATTAGAGAATTTTCTGTTGATACTTCTCCCCAAGCCACATAGGAAATTGGGCAAGGCCTTACTTGAAAAAAACAAACAAAAAACTAGAAATTTCCCATCAACTCAGTTTAGAGAAGTGAAACAACTTCACTTGAAATATTTCAGTTATTTTAATTGCATATGCTATTTTTAAAAATAACTCTGTCTGAACACCTATTTTCATTTCCATGCTTCTAAGCAAGGGCAGAGCTTAGTTATCCAAAAAAATATACATTCTTTTGTCAGCGTTCAATGTTGGGCCACTTGGGAGCTTCAGGGCTAGCATTTAGTCTTCCACTCATTCATTCACCCATTCATTCATTCCCTTTGCTTTCTGGCGCCCCCACCATGTGCCAGGCTCTCCTCTCACTGCTAGTCACCTCCAAGAGCATTACTATCAATTGCCCTCTAAGCTAGTATTGGCCTTAGTTTAGGATTGTGTTTCAGAACATTAAAAGCTTCTCCAAAATATCTTAACATTTTCCCTTTTTAAAAGAAGCTAGAAATATTTGGGGACTATGCAAATGCTGAACACCATAGGGAATGTGTTGTAATTGTTTTTAATCGCTTGAGATATTTCACAAGATTTATGCATAAACAGCATTGGGTGTTTTCTAAAGGCTTAGTTACAATATAGTAGATGTTCATTCATCCTCACATGGACAACTTTATTGAGTTTTGGGTCTCATCTGGGAAGCTAAATCAGTTTTAGAAGAGATATAAGTAATGTCTAATATTGGAAAATGCTAGACCAAGGTCAATTGAAGTGGGCATAAGGGTATAAGTAGGTCCAAGACTGGTAAGAATGGGGTTGCATAGTAATTGCTGAGATGAAGGAAACAGACAGGTACCAAAATAAGGATTGAGATATGAACTTGAGCTGAGAAAAAAGAAAATCAAATACAAGGGCATAAGGTCAAAGTTGGGCTGATACTAAGGAAACATGAAGTGGAGTCGCCTGCAGTTAAAACACAGTCCCTTGAGGGGCGGGCCGCGGTGGCTCAGCGGGCAAGAGTGCTTGCCTGCCGTGCCGGAGGACCCCGGTTCGATTCCCGGCCCCAGCCCATGTAAAAAACAAACAAACAAACAAAATATAATAAAAACAAGGAAATGTTTAAAAATGTTTCCCTTTCTTCCTCCCTTCCTTCCTTTCCTCCCTCTCTCTTAAAAAAAAAAAAAAAAAAACACAGTCCCTTGAATTATGCCTTCCTTAACTAAAGGTATGATCTCAGAACGAAGGTATAGCTAATCCTATAGGAAGATCAAGGAAAAGCCACAATCCAGGTTGGAAAGTAGGCACAGACTGCACTGAGTTTTCATTCAATGATTATCAGTCCCAAAGTTTCACAGAAACACCTGTCTAAGGATTTAGTTTGAGTTCTATTTAGCACCAAAGCCAGATGACAACTTTCTAGGCTCAGAAAGAGATATACAACAGTTATTCAGGCATTTAACAAATACATATTGAATCTCTATCCTTGTGCTCAGTACTGTGCTGAGGATAAAGTGATGAACAAGTCAGAGAGTGCTTGGGCTATGGAGGGAAAGAAAGGACATGGGGACAGGGAAGAAAAGCAGGTCCTGCAAGGTGTATAGACCATGTTAAGGGGGTTGAGTTTTCTTCCAAATGCAAAGGTTTATTTTGGTCTGAGTTTGTTTAATAAATATCACTTTGACCACTGAGTGGAAAATAGATAATAGTGGGGCAAAAATAATAGTGAGGGATCAATTCAGAAATTATTGCAATGATCCAAGTGTGAGGCATTGGTGCTTGGACTAGTCTGGTTACAATGGAATAGTGCAATTGATAGATGGACTGACAGACAGATAAAGAGATAAATGTGTGGGGTGTATGTGTGTGTCCGGACGTGGAAATGACAAGACTTGCCAATGGATGAAGGAAGGAGAAGAATAAAAAATAAACCCAAGTTTGTGGCCTAAGTGACTGGATGATTAATGGTACCACCGTCCAAGATGGAGAAGACTGGTGAGGGAGGGGACTTGGGAGAAAAAACTGAAGGAAAATATTAACATTGAGAAAATATTAAGATTGAGATATTAGATAGCCATGAGGAGCTTGTGAATAGGGCTGGAACAAGAGTGCAATTAGGGCTGAAGAGAACCTAAAAGTGCATCCCAATTTTCTTTCTCGTTCTGTTTTTGACCTTGAAATATCATTTAAATTTCTCCTATTTAATTTATTCCACTAATAAAATAGATACTTTAATATATGTAAAACAGAATTTGTTACATATTTATCAATACTTGAGAGCACTTTTTAAAGTTTCTTCCCCCAAGACTTCTGAAAATATGGCATGGGAAATCTTTGTTTTTATTTAAAAATATTCAAACAGACAATTCTAAAAATATGGAAGCATAAATGCTTCACCTTTAGAGTCCTAGTTAAAAAGAAGAAAACTATGAAAAATAATTATATTACCTAATGCTTACACATATTTCTTATTAGAAAAGTAATTGAGCTCTCTGGGCTTGGAGTTAGTTTGCGGCACATGATGAAAAGCACCAAGGTCAAAATCATCGGCGAACACAGGACCTGTTATGGTGCCTCTCTCGAGAAATTGGTGAAGGAAATTGAAATCAGCCAGCATGCCAAGGACACTGGGTCCTTTGGTGGCAAAATCAAAATGACAGAAAGAGCTGTGGGGAGCTGGCAACGTGGTTCTGCTTGAAAACAGCAGCTTGTAGTGCCTGGACCTATACCACCACCTCTACAGTCACAATAAATTCTGCCATCAGGAGACTGAAGGAATAGAAAGACCAGTAGAAATGCCACAATTTGAAATATTTCTAGCCTATAACAAATGGGTTAATTTATGTAAAAAATAATAACTGCAAGTTATTACTCATACTTTTTACTTGAAATGAAGGCACATTTTCACTTTAAGACAAAAATAGTTACTGCCAAAATTACACATGTATGTGTCTATAACAGAAAAATAAACATTTGAAAGCCATTTGGCATTGCTTATATTCCAAATTTAATTGAACTCAATATTTCATACCTCTTTAAAACAAATATACAGTTTGTGTTGAACTATTCTTTCTTCACTAAGGTACCTCCACATTTAAGACCAAATCTGATAAATTATATAGATCTCACATGTAATAATAAGTATTCATATGAATTATGTCCAGAAAAATTACACCATTCTTTTTTTTTCCTGTTCTTTCCTCTAATTAATCACATAGAGAGATAAGGGTTACCTGTTACCCAATTCACCAAGATTGACTTAACTGTCCTGGCTGAGAGGGACCTCACTTCTCCCTTCCTCCACCTATTCATTTTTCTAGTAGAAAAGGAGGCCCCCACCCACCCCTAGGAAACAAAGCTTTCACAACCCATATGTGGAAAATGACCCCATATATACCAAGTGAAATCAATACTAGAGAAAGCTCAATCATCCCCTGGCACTGGGAAATAAGCTCTTCTGCAGTACCATGGCACTGTTTAATAAGTCTGAGAGAGTATGAAAAGTGCTAGCTCTAAGACAAACTCACATCAAAGCATATATGAGACATCATAGATAGCCTGAATGATTTAACTTACCATGCACTTAACTTCAAGGGAATTCTCCATTTACTACACCTTCATATGAAGCCATAATGTGCAGATGAAGAGACTATATTCTATTCCTATGACTAAGAAGCTTTTCATCTTCTTGTTAAAGAGAACAGAGAAACTTTTGGATAATACGTCCACACTTACTTTTCTTTTGTTGCAAAATGCTTGTTTACATGTTAACTTGGAAACAGAAAGACATCATTTCTGGTGGGGATGTATTGCTATATCTAAGAACAGCAATCAGAAAGATTCCTTCTCCCATAGTTTCTAAATTATTTAAGGAGTCAGCCTTTAATAACCAGAAGTACCCAAAGGTTCAAAGACTTATTTTAATATTACTAATTTTTCTTTTTCTAAGTATTAAATTATATCTGTACTGGTCATATAATGAGGTAGAGACAGTTCTCCATTGTAATAGTCAAAACAAGTCATCTGGAAGTTCATAAGTTTCCTCACCTCACTAGACCTCAGACAGGCCTCAGGCACTGAATAGCACATATAGCTTTCCTTTGTAAAGAGCATTTATCAAGTTGCACTGCTATCTCTGTTGTTTCATGGATCACAATAGCAGGGAAATGGCACCAGGAAAGTTTGGGAAATCTATACCCACCCTATTTTCCCCCTAATCACCATATCCACATCTCTCTTCCCATCTCACCTTAAATAGTCTCATTCATACCTAGGGATTCCCAAATGTGTGCTTCCAGAACTTTTTCCAGGCTCATATATCTAATGACCTACTCTTCCTTTTAACTTGGATCTCCCACGGGCAAATCAAACTCAACGTTACTGAAATGGAACTCATCATTCCTTCCCCAAACTCTACTGCAACTATATCCTTTCTCTCTATGACAGTATATCCTTTCAATCCAAAGAGAAATCTAGGAGTCACTCTAGACTCTCCAAGTCCTTCCTTCTCCCACACCCAGTTTCTGGATGAGCCTTGTCAGTTAGACTTTCTTAACATCTCTCCTATCTGTCGCCACACAGAGCTGCAATAATAGTATTTGTACCTATGGAGAGAATTAGGCATAAAGAAAAGTCTGATCAGATCCACTTGAGGTTGAAGGAGGTTAGGAAAGTGCTCATGGAGAAAGTGAATTTGAGTTAGGACTTAAAGGGGGGATAAGTATGGAGGCCATTCCAAGCAATGGCAGGAACATTACCAAATGCTTGACAAGATAAACTTGCAAGCCTTTCAGTATGACTAGAATATAAAGCTAAGTGCAAGCACAGTAAGGGAATTTGTCAAGAATGAAAAGTGAAACAATAGTAGGGCCTAGGGAGTTTAGGTTTGTTCTCCTAGGCAGTCAGGAGCCACTACAAGGATTTAAAAAGATGAATGGCAAAATCAGACGAGCAGTTTAGAAAGCTCTCCAGTGCAGTGTGGAGACTATATGATAAGGGAGCAAGACTGGAAGCAAGAGGCTATTGCTGTAATCCAGATAGCAGGGCACACCAGCCTGAACTTCAACTGTAACTGTAGGGATGACAACAGACAGAAGTGTTGAAAACTACAAGACTCTGTCCTCACTGACTTATATATAAGTCATTCTTCCACATAAGCTTTTCATTTGAACAAAAGATCCTGCAATTTGAAAACCTCTGGTCTACGGGGTGAAACATGGTCCACAGAACCCTCAGTGATATAACCTCTGAGTAGCCAACTCTACCTCTTCTCTTTCCACTCCATGTCTAGTCTACCACCTCCAGTCACAGCAACTGTTTGTGGTTCCCCCCACACACTGTCTTCTTTCTTACCTCTGTGCCTATCATCTTCCTCTCCCATCCTCATTTCCCTAACTGCTTAGCCATCACCTCTTCCAGAAAGTCATCTCCAATCCCCTCAAATTCTAAACTTCGGTCACTGCCCATCTCACCCTACATCTTAAAATATCTAAAACTCAGAATATTCCCTGATTTTATTCCACAATGTTCCTTAAATTTTCATTTCATTTCTTGCCTAAATCAATTATCCTATGCTTAATACATATTGGCTTTTCTTTTTAATGTACTCTCCATTTGTATAATTATTAGTTCTTAACTTCCCAAATAAACTTCAATCCCCCAAGGGCAAAGTCAGTGCCTTTTTGTTTCTTGATGCTTGGCTGGTTGTAGAAAGGGAAAATGGATCCTCATTACACCTGGCTGTAAACCATACTTAGCAGTCTCCCCAAGTGAAAATTTTTACTGATTTAATTATCTCCTCTCTCCTCTCTTCTTCTCTCGCTCTGCTCTCTTCTCTTTTCTATCTTTTCTCTCCTCTCTCTATCTCTCTCTCCCACATACACACACTAAGTCTCATAATTATATTAGAAATGAGATGTCTCTGTAGTACATGCCACAAGTGCTGATGATAGATGTCATGTTATAATGAAATTCTTTTCTATTCTTCCATTGGCAAAACTCTGCTCAAGAAGGTCTAAAACAGATGCATGTTATACGAAATTCAAGCCTATAGGAAAGGTTTAGATTAAGGGATTCCTGATCATGCAGAGGTTTTGTTATATGGAAATCTATTTAGAAAGTAGCCATGGTTGCTATATGTCATTAAATTTTCTTGTCTGACAATTCACATTCTAAGCAATCTCTATATAGATACAGATGACATGGTTGAAGAAAAGAATACATTTATGTATGTATTCTCAAAATAGTTAAAGAAAATGTTTGGTGAAAAATGAAACAAGAGAGTTAATTCAGATGAACTCTTTCCTTAAAGGTAAGATTGTGGTTTCATTCCTCCTAAATGACAGAAATCAACTCCCAGTGTTATAATATGATACTTCGTTAGTTTTAAGATATTGGGAAGAAAGTTGTGATTCTCATAAATAACTAAGGCCCCACATAAAATAAATGGTACTGGAGATTTGGGACTCTATCTCAGCACTATTAATCTTGGGTGTAGGCACAGGAAAAAAGAAAATATAATTAAAGACATCTCAAAATATTTCTTCTTGTGGATCAACTAAATTCTTTGTAAAGGTTTAGAATTCTCAGGGCAAAGGGATGGTACAGGTTACCTAGCCACAGAGAAGAGAATTACCCCATAACCCTAATAGATACCTTCACCTGAACATTCCCAATTATACTAAACTCCCTATCTTTTAAGTCAGTCAACTCCATTGTTGAATAACTAAATCTTAGATTTAACCAAAAGATTTTTTTAAAAAAAGAAACTTCTTCTGCAAATTCCCTCTTGGAGAAAGAGCAAATGATCTTTCTTCTGTGAGTGGTACATCTCCACAATGCCCTTCAAAAATTTAGAGAGTGCGATATCCATTATTTCCAGGTTAAATATACCCCGTTCTTTCTTTGCTTTCCCAGTCTATGTTTTTTTCTGTTCTTTTTATTAGAGTGGGAACAAAACTAAGCCCACGTATTATTTCTCTCAGAAATGAAACAATGAAAGTGACTAACATATTTTAAAATATTTCTCAACAGAACCTAGTCTTTTTTTCCCATGGACTTGGAAAGAAAAATGAAAAACATGCATGGAGATGGTTTGGTAGAAGGGAAGTTCTCATCTTTTCTTCTTTAGGGTTTCTCCCTTGATCATTCATTCCTCAGGCCTGCTACAGAACACCTAGGCATGTGGTTGGGAGTAGAGGAAGAACCACGGATCCCCTGAAAAATGAACACCGGTCCCACTAAATTCTCAAAGGAGTCCCAGAACCAGAAAAGGTTAAGAATCACTCAGGGAAAGAGCCTTCAATAAACCTGAGACTTTAGAAACAAAAGGGTTAAATATTATAACAACTGGCAAGTTGGTTTGGAGACAGAAATAAGGAGATTTCATGGGACTTTAAACCTCTGTAGACAATGGAAGGTGTTTGTTCGGTTAACTTTTCCAGAAACGACTTCCTGCCAAGCAGTAGGCTACAACACTTCCACACAATAGTCTGCACTTCCCACACAAACTGCTAAGAAAATTCTGATTTCCGTGGACTGTTTCTTAGGACAGCCATTACATTACAGTTGAGAAAATGAGTGGGAGGGAGGAGGGAAACACTGCATTCAATTCTCTTACAATCTATTTTTAACATGCCTGAGAAGGTTTCAAGCTATTAATGTAATGAGACTAGATTCAAAAACAAAAAGAGCAGTAGGGCAGCAAAGGTCCACCATCAACCCAGAGATGGCTGATTCCTTAGGGGAGCTAGCAGCTGTTTCAATATCACATGTGATGCACACAGAATTCCTCAATGCACAATTAATCTGAGGAAATCCTGATGTAAAGCAAATGGGTGATTCGAATGAATGAGCCTTTCCCCAATACTGTTTTTCAACTGTCTATGGTAGTATTAATAATTCTCTGCTGTCCCTCCACCAAGTTTTATATCTTACATGCTTACTGGGGAAATTTCTATAACCCTCTACCCTGCTCGTGCTCTATTTTTTTTCAAAAACAAATGAAATAAATATTTGTTTATCATGTCTGGGATTCAGGGTAGGCATTCCTTGGCTAGAACACTCAAGGAACAGCCTGAGCTAGTGTAACATCATTCAAGGTCAAAATATCCCAAATTTTATGACACTGCGGTAGCTATGTATCAATGCCCTGCTGTTACATTTCAGAGACAATGGCCTCAACAATCATTGCTCAGTGCAAAGCTTAAAAACTTGGGCATATTGTTCTTTGATAATTTTTCAAAATTCTCCCCCTTTTCATTTTCCAGAAGTTCAGCTTGTCAACCTACCTACTGGAGAGTTAAGCAGGTATTGGGTAAGAAAATGGTAAGAGTACTATTAGCCGTGACGGTATTATTGAGTGCCTATTAATAATCAAACACTATGCTGATTACTTTAAAAATGGCATCTCATTTAATCCTTATTTTTTTTCATTACACAATAAAACCAAGATTCAGAAAAGTTAGCCACTTGCCAAGACAATATTGCTAGTAAGTGGTGGAGCTGAAATTTGAATAAGTTCCTTCTTAATCCAAACCTCCATGCTCTTAACCCTTATGCTGTACAACTTTCATCCAGAGTCCTGGTACACCCTGCATATTATAAGAAAATTATATCAAAGCAAGATAGACCATTTTCTTCTTCAAAAAATTTATCTGGTACCAGGTCCTAAATATGTACTTCTCAACCTCTTTTGTCTTCCCATCATGGTAAGGGTGGGGAAAAGAAGAGAACATGACATCCAGTACCTCTCACCCTGCACAGCAAGCATCTGCTTTTTGCACAGTTATTTCCAGCTATAATTCAATCTAGGAAAAACAACTTTATGCAAATTATTCCAACTTCTGTAAACATACCTTAATAATGTGCCAAATTCCAGATCATCCTGGTAGTATTGCTGTTGTCTACAATTAGATTGGAATACTGACTACCCTATAGAATGGGACCATGACAATTCTTTAACCGGAGGGTTATTTATTATATTTCTTAATCGTAAGTGTATATAGTAGACTCTTTCATTAAAATGTCTCAAACAGAAAAAATAAAAATAAAAAAAAATCTCAAACAATATCATTAAACTTGCATTAAAATTCAAGAACAAATAGAAATGGAAACATTTGACAATATTTCGCTAAGAAGAAGAAGTAAATGAAGATGCCCAGACTTGTGGAACTGATTCTAAGATTTGTTTCATTTACCCAACTTACTCAATTCTCTCAATTTCTCAGCTTTCTCTCCATGGCCTACTTGCCTTCTGTTTTGAGCCTCCTCCTGCCCACAGATCCCTTATGCCACAGTATATGCCAGGACAAAAAGTATGGTACCGATAAAAGGACTCTTTCAATAAGAAAAAAACTGAAATTCCTGGGTCTTTTCATTTTTGTCTCATTAAATAAATCATATATATAAATGTATATTTATTGTAGATAATTCAGAAAATATAGAGATATGAGAAATACAGAGAATGAAAACTCATATTTATGCAATCTACAGATAGCAACTATTAATATTTTGCTGTACTCCCTCTTGACATTTTTCTGTGTTTCTGTGTTTATATTGATTAATTCATTCACCTGACAAAAATTATTGAGTACCTACTCTGTGACAGGCAGTGCTCCAGTTGTTGGGGATACGGCAGTAATGAAAACAGATATAGAAGTCCAACCTAATGCAGCTTATATTCTAGAAAGAGAAGACAGAACATAACCCAAATAAATGAGTACATTATATGGTATATTAGAAGGTGACAACATTATGGACAAAAATATAGCAGGTATTGGTAAAGGAATGTTGGTCTTGGAAAAGGGTTGCTGTATTAAATAACGTGATTTAAAACACTATGGTGACATTTGAGAAAAAATTTGAATAAGAGGTAAATCCACGCAGACACCTTACAGAAGAGTCTTCCAGGCAGAGGTAACAGACCAAGAAAGGTAGGAGTTTGCCCAAATGTTAGAGGAACAGCAAGAAGGCTGGGGGGCCCTAAGTGAATGAGGGGGAGTAAATACTAAGAAAAGAGACCAGAGGTAATGGAGACAAGATTGTATGTAACCTTGTAGGGTTTCAATATAAAAGTAAACAATAATATGTAAATACCCATCAGGGTACATAGGTAAACTAATACAAAATATGAAAATAAGCATTTATTATTCCTTGTTCACAATTCTGTGGCTTACCTGTGATGGCTTTGTTTCAGGTGACAGTGGCTAGGGTGACTCTCCTCTACATGTCTCTCATCCCTCTTCTGAAACTAGTGTGTTACCTGGGGTTTGTCATCTCATGACAATAGCCAAAGTGCAAAAGGGTAAGAGACACCACCCAATCACATCTCAAGCCTTTGTTTGTGTCATGTCTTCTAGTATACCATTGGCCAAAACAGATAAGGCCAAACCAATGTTAAAGAGCAGAGATGTACACTTCTATAGAAGACTGGGGTTAGGGAAAGAAAGTGAATTTTTTAACAGTAATATAATTTATTATGGCTCTCCCTATTATTTATAAATATTCATATTTCTTTCATATGTAAAATGCACTCACTCCTATTTTAAGTCTTCAAAAGATTTCATCCATTGATAACATTAAGCTCAAATTCCAGGATCCCATGATCTGCATCAGATCCAGATTTGGCACTTCTTGATCCAGAAACCTATGATCTGAAAGAGAAAATCTATTTTTCATATGCACACCCAAAATACAATGGTGGAATAAAGCCAGGCTAACTACAATAAACACTCCCATTTCTAAAGTGTAAGAATGGGAGGCACATAGCAATCACTGGTCTACAGCAATCCTGAAATCCCAATGTAAATATATTTTGCCACTTTCTTTTGAGGGAGAATATGTTCCTTGATTAACCCAAATTCTACTACCTGAGAGTATCGTCTTTCCCAGTCAATTGTTCTCTAAAGCTTTTGACTCAGCCCTCTGGGGGTGAAGATGGGGTCCTTATTTTTACATTTTCCTTCTTGGCCATTACTAAAAGTGGCATGGAGAATATAACATTCTTGGAGCCTGAGTAATTTTCTTATCCTACTTTTTGCTTGCACACTGCTAAGAGATCTTTTGTTCTCTCTCATATAATCTTATTCCACTTTTGTCCAGGGGGTACTGTTTTGACAATACAATGATCTCAACAAAAATGTGGATTTCCAGTGTATTTTATTCTAATCAGGGTTGTTTGTCAAAATCCACATCCACAATTCTTTTTGAGACATGTCTCTCTTTTAAGACCGAATTACAGGCAGAATCAGCTTCTGCAAGAACACTTGGTAAAAATAATAACAATCATTTCTTTTTCAATTATGAGTTTGCAGATCACTTGGGGAAGCTCTGCTTTAGGATGCAGAAATTAGCTAACATGGCTCTGCTTCACATTATGGGGTACCTGGGGTTTCTCTGCTCCATGTGACTCTCATTGTCTTCCTGGGACCAGCAGGCTCTCAAGGTCATGTTTTTTCATGGCAGTGACAGAAGTACCAGAGAGGAAGCCCCACTGTAAAAACATATTTCTAGGCTGTCTTTGAATCATGTCTGCTAACACTTCATTGACCAAATAAAGTCACATGGCCAAGTCTTGAATCAATGGATGAGAAAGTACACTCTTTTCAAGGAGGTCTGAGAGGGGATGAATATTTTTGAACAATAAACTAACATTCGAGATGTGGCCCCCAAGTTCACCCTGGAATCGGATGAAAGCAAGGGAAAGACACACAAATATAGAACCTCATCAGCCCAAAACGGACACGTCTCTTTAGTTCCTGTTCCATTTTACCAAAACTAGTGATATAGTCCCATGTAGTTAGAAGGGACTAAAAAATGCATTCTCTGGATGGGCAACAGCTGCTTCCAAACAACAACTCTACACAATAGAAACCAGGGTTAAACCTTTGCAAGTTGGCTGTCAATTTCTACCACAATAGAGAAATATTTTTACTCTTCTGTAGACAAAAACACATAGTAAAATATATACACTATGATGTTACCTCTAAGATAGAGAGAGAGCTAGAGGTAAAAGGACATGTATATATAGATATACATATAGGAAAAGATATAATTATAGACGAATTGCATAGTGAGGTTACAGGTAGGTTTTTTTACTTATATACAAATATGTAAAGTTTTGTCTTATAGCAATAAAGTATTACTATAAGAAAATAATAAGGTATATAAAATACTCAAATTTTTTTTTTACAGCATAGTGACACTTGCTACTTTTTCAAAGATCTATATTAAGACATTATCATGATTTTTATATCATGCATGTATATATATAAGCATATATATACCCATTTTTAATCTTTGGTGTTTCTTTGGGAAAGATGGCCATCCTTTGATTTTTGATCTGTCACTGATTTTGCTAATTCTTTGAGAATGTTCACAATACCCTCTATTACTGTGGATATGTTGATAACTGAGGACATCACTTTCCAACACACAGGCTAACCAAGGATTATGGGCTTTTCCCCTGTAATTTTAGAAGGAATATTTTGGATGGCCTTGGTGTCAACTTCTAAAGTTATAAATATGTTCCCAAGAGACAAAAAAAAAGTTCAAGGGCATGGAAATTAATGTTCTAATCTTGCACGTATAGGTCCTTACTCTGGATAGATTCATATCGACAGTCACTGTAGGCTTACATTTGGTCATCTCTACCCACAGAAGGAGGCTGAATGTGTACACTACCCAAACCATTCACTCCAGCTGCTTTTCATGGGGACAAATGTAAACCATAGTTCAAGAATTCCCTTTATAAATGATTTCTTAACAATTGTGAACTGAAGGCTTCAATCACCAAAAGTCTAAATGTACCAAGAGTTTTATTCCAAATCTTCTTTGCCTAAATCTAATTTTTTATGCCAAGTCTTATCTGTCTGTCACAGAACCTGTGCCAACTATCTCATGTAAAGAGAATATGAATTCTCTTTATATGAGATAATATATATTCTCTTTATATTTATATACTCTTCAGAGTATTATAAATCAGGGAGGGGGTGGGAGGGGGCAGGGGTGGATTAGAAAACAAATTAGAAGCAGTCCACTTCCTCAAGGAGATAATATCTAATTGGAAAAATAAAACATATGTAGAAAATTACTTAGAAACTACAATAATAATGATATTATCAGTATGGCCATATTCCATTTGATATGTAAGCAAGAAGTTCAGTACCTCCCTCATGGATCTTCCAACCTCCCTCTGAGAATGAACCCTGGGTTTGAATCCTGGTCTGTCACTTTCTAGATTGGATAATTTACTACTTCTCTTGGCTTTATTTGCCTCACCTACAAAATATTGTAAAAAGCATAGAATAGTGCTTCGCATGTAGTAAGTGCATGATAAATGTTACTTTTCAATGTCATTTTTAAAGGTCACATGGTGTTATTGATGAAAACATGCCCTCTACTATCTGACAGACGAATCTATTCACTCTAAGAATATATGCCCGTAACTATTACCATGTAGCCACCTCATCTCTTTAGTCTAAGACCATTTTACTTCATGTTTACTGTTTTACGAAGGATACCTCATATTTGGGCTCCCACGTTTACAGCTTTAACTCATCAGCCCTCTAGGAATCACTCCCAGTCATCACAAAAGACAAAGGCCAGTATTCACAGCGCTTGATTAAGAATGGATCAGATTACTCTATCATAATAGACACAAACCAATGTGCTTTTCTCTTTCTATGGACAATCCATGCTGAAGGCTCAGATAACTTTTTCCCCCACAAGTTCTTGACACATAAACATGTGATTATATCCATCTTCCAGTATATGGGGCTACTCAAAAATCTTTCCAGAGGTCACTATCTCAGTCCAGCTAAGGAATCTTCAGAATGGCGCTATTTCCTATGACTCAAAGGTGATTTACGCCCTAAGATGACTTCTCTGTCGATGTTCCTCCAAGTGTCCTACACCTAATCAAAAGGGATGAGAGGAAGGCAGGGACTGACTTTGGAGATTCCACTATTCTGGCCCCTCTGATGATAGAAAAAGGGGATAATTCAAGTTTAATCCCTAGTGGGGCATCCTACTGTCATAAGAGCAAACATTTATTTATTAAGCATTTAAGAATAACAAGCACCATGTTATGTACTTTATATCCAATATCTCATTTAATCCCTCCAACAACCTTGGATTCTGTATTCTTTCTACCCAAATGTAATGAGAGGTTGAAGAGACACAGAGAACACCAAGAAGAATAAATATCCACAAACACATAATGTACTTTATACCCAAACTGCTGAAAACTAAAGATAAAGAGAAATTCTCAAAAGCAGTCAAAGAAAAGTGATATAATACACACAGAGGAACAAAAGAATAGTAGCACATTTTTCATCAAAAATTATGCATGCCAAAATATCACAGTGACAATTTTAAAGAGCTAAACACAACTTAAACTCTCAACCCAGAATTCTATATCCAATGAAAGTAACTTTCAAAAATGAAGGACACCTTTGAAAACTATTGCCGTTTTCTTTCTTTGCTTTGTATATATGCTATATTATACAATAAAAAGTTTTAAAAAAAGAATAAATACTTTTTGAAACAGAGAAAAACTGAGAGAATGCATTACCAACAAAACTGCATTAAAAGAAATGTTAAAGGACATTCTTTTAGTGGAAAAATTAATGGAATAAATGGAAATGAATTAAAACACAATAAAATTTTTCTCATTTTTACTTATCCTAAAAGTTAACTGACTTCTAAAGTAATAACAGAATCAATAGTTTATGTGTTTACAACACAACTAAAAGTAAAATGTCAGACAGTACCTGAAAGGTTGAGGCAGGGGTAATTGGGGATATTCTCCTATAAAATCCTTACACTACAAATGAAGTAGTATAACACCATCTGAAGGTAGACTGTGAACTTGGTGATGTATATTTTAAAACCTAAACAAACCACTAAAATTTTTTAAAAGAAATATAGGAAGTAAGCAAATAATGATGATAAAATGGAAGCATAAAAAATCTTTTAAAAGGGCAGAAAAATAGGAATAAGGCAAAGCCAGGTGAAGTAGTAATAAAACAGCCGGAAACACAGAAGATTTTAAATCCCAATCATATTGCTACTAGCAATAGATGTATATTATCTAAAGACAACAAATAAAAGATATTGTCAGATTGGATAAAAAGGAAGACCCTGCCACTTTAAATATAAATATCTAGGATAAAAGTAAAAGGTTGGAAAATTATGTATCATGAAAACACTAATCAAACTAAAGTCTAAATAGGTTATATCAACAAAGTGGATTTCAGAACACAAATATTACCAGGGTGAAGAGGGATATTATGATAAAAGGTCAATTCATAAGGAGATATAATCATCCTAAATATGTATGCGCCTAAGAAGATATGTAAAGCAAAAGCTGATAAAAGTACAAGGAATGGGCGGGCAACGGTGGCTCCATGGCAGAGCTCTCGCCTGCCATGCCACAGACTCAGGTTCAATTCCCAGTGCCTGTCCATGTGGAAAAAAAAAGTACAAGGAAAAGTAGACAAATCCACAATTACACTTAAAAACTTCAGCAATTCTCTCTTAGTGATCAGTAGACTAAGTAGACAGAAAATCAGTAAAGCTATAAGTAATAGATATATAATGATAAAAGGCTGACTGCTTTCTTTCTAAGATTATGACAAAAGACAAAGATGTCACTGTCACCACACCTGTTGAATATCTTAATGAAGGTCCTAGGCAATGCAATAAGCAAGGAAAAAAACATATTGGAAAAGAAGAAATAAAACTGTCTGTATTTGCAGACAACATGACTGTCATATAGAAAATTCCAAAGGAGCCATCAAAGAAAAAAAAAAAAAAGCTACCAGAGTTTAGCAAGGACACAGGCTACAAGTTCATTATACAAAAATCTTTCATGGGGGCAGTGCAACAGTGGCTCAGTGGCAGAATTCTCACCTGCCATGCCAGAGACCCGGGTTCGATTCCTGGAGCCTGCCCATGCCAAAAAAAAAATTCAATCACAGGGGTGCAAGGGTAGTTCAGTGGTAGAGTTCTCGCCTACCATGCAGGAGACCCGGATTTAGCTCCTAGCTCATGCACTTCCCAAAAACAAAACAAAGCAAGCAAACAAACAAACAAAACAAAAGTTCAACAAACAGTGCTGCAATAAGGGGATACTCACATGGAAAAAAAATGAAATGTAGCTTCTGCCATACAGCATACAAAAAAAATCATATTTCTATATACTAGCAATGAAAAAGTAGAAGTTGCAAGAAATAAATGAATTTCTTGGGAAAGGAACAATATCTTTCCCCAAAAGATGAATCTACTAATTAAAATCAAAGCTTAAATAGTATGTAACCAATTTTAAATATATAGCCAAAAAAGCTTAGTGTTTATAAAATTTGGAAAATATTACTTTTTCTTGCATGATGAATTAAAATAGATTGTTTGTGCTATTTTAGAAATATCAAACAAACTATTTTCAAGAAAAATATTGTTTTCAAAACTAAATTTGATCTTCATGCTTTCATGTTCAATAGTATTTGAATTGATAAAATTTGTTCATATCTTCCTTTTCTGCTTCTGAAATACTATATAATCAAACTGTTGGGTGGATATTGTCTTATCATATTGCAAGGTAGTCTGATTCTGGTAAAAAAAAAAAAAAAAAAGCTGCCATGCTGCCTGCCGCATGCTTGACAGCTATGTAGCTTTTATGCCTAAACTGCCCCCTCCCATAACTGTGGCAAATGTCACTGATCACAGCTTCTTGACCCTCTAGCCTTTGACTAGTTAGAATCTTTCTCAGCACAGCCACCACCTAACAGCCACAACCAGTTCAGAGTTGACAAGCTATCTGAAACCTGTTTAATATCCTAGAGTTCTAACACCAAGTCCAAAATTAAGCCTGCCAGACATTACAAATTGCCGCAGTATGGCAAGACCCAACCAACAGTATTCCTGAAAACCCTAAAGAAAACCCAGGACTCTATAAAAGTTTTACTTATTAAGTTTATTTTTCAGAAACTTAAAACCTCCACATTGCTCTTAAGCCAGATCAGCCCTGAAACATAGAGTAACCAGTCTCTCGCAGAAAATCAACCAGTTGTATTCCCCAAACCCATAATGCTGACCCCCCTTTTCGACATGAAGAAGTCAGAATGGTCATTGCCCACATATTCCTGAAGATTGAGCGAATGATCAAATGAGAGCAAGGAGTTGTAACAGAGAAGTCAGGATTTAACAAAGGATTATGATTACTGAATCATTACATACATATTTCTTTTTAGTTTCCAGTATATTAGAACAGCCAGAAATAAATATCTGAAATTGTGGAACTGGAACCCATACTATACTTTGAAATTTGCTCTACAACTACTAATTAAACTGCACTTTGAAATTTATTACTTTCTGCATATGTTATATTTCACAATATGTTATATTTCGTATTTCCCAATAAAAATGTTAAAAACATGAAGTCTGCCATAATCTAACACTCCCCTATACCAAGCCTGCCCTTTCTTTTAAGCCCAGCTCAGGTTCTATCTCATCATAAAGACTTCCCTCAAATACTTGAGTCCACAATGAATATTCACTTATGTGAGCTCTTATTCTACATATAAGCAATACCGCATTGTAATGCTTAGTATGTCCCCTTTTGGGTCATGAGTTATGGCTTTGACTTCCCAAATTGGCCGACATCCTTTCCTGTGATTATCGTACAGTTCTCCTATCAAAGAGCTGAAGGCAATATAGCGCGCTCAATCCCTAAGCACCTGCAGAGCACACCTTGAGCAGATAGCTGCTTCCCTCCGGAATTACACCTTTGAAAGTATCCAAGTATTTCCCAGGAGGAAGTTCACAGACTTCACGCTGTGATAAGACTTCCCTAGAGGAATCCATCATTTTATATCAATACTTTCCTTAAGTCATAGTGATTTTTCACAAAAGATCTGAAAACCACAAATACAAACTTTAGAGAACTCTGTTAAGTTAAACAGGGACTATCATTTTGCAGGTCAGAATGGAGAATCATGCACAGAAGAAGCAACCTTGTTATAAATGGAGAATCACCGGGGCTAGTTTTATTAAGATCAATGTCAGGATCAGATAAGACAGCTGAAAGAAGTGATCAGCTCTGTGTAGCCAGACAAATAAGGAATTTTCAGAACTCTCTGTAGATGATACCCAGATGACCATATGAACAAAAAAGGATGATTATAATGTGATAAATTTTGTGTTAGCATCTCCATTCAGTCTGCAAAGTCAGAACTCATTTTTTGAAACATATTCTGTCATCAAATGAAAGTTCAAAATTAAGACAGCCTGTGGTGAGATGCTGTTTTTTGAAACAGGCATGTGAATTCAAAACTCACTTTTCAACATGTGCCATTTAATTTGTACATGTTTTGAACCTCTCTTTATAAATCCCAGGTTCTCTAAAGTATAGAAATGCCATGCTATTTACTAGTTTTCAGGTGATTCCTCCTCACCACAAACATATGGCACATTCTTCTCCAAATTTAAACTATTTTAAAAACTAGACCCAGACAGAGGACCCATAAAAAATCATCAGTTCTACATGGGCAAACAAATAAGGAAAAGGGGAAAGACTAATGGACGGGTCCCTACCGATTCTGGGTACATAAAGAGCTACTGCCAGGATCTTTAGTAAATATTTAATACACTCTGGGACAACTTGTTTATATAGTTCTATATCATGCATTTTTTTCTTTTCAGAGCAAATTCCCAAATCTTCCAAACATCTTCACATACATCATTTTAATGTGTGCTCAGCATTTTTATATGTATTCAGGGGGAAAAAAAAGCAGATTAAAATGAAAGTAACCAAAATGCTAATAATGATTTATTTTGGAAATTGAAAAAGAGATCAAGCTTCAATTAGAGATGAAAATGAAGCCGATTGGGTCAGGACAAGGCAAATCAGAACACAGGGGTAAGGAGGTCACTGTCTGTATTTTAGAACTTTACCTATCTGTAAGACCAAAGGAAGAAAGGTTTATTTTGTCCAAAACCTAAATTTTCTGTAGCACATAATCTAACTCAACCTGTCTGAAGAGATCATTTAAACAACTCAAACACATGGAGCTCAGAATGGGAATGAGGGCTTGTAATTCTATGTAGTTTAATGTAATGTCTGGACACATCCCAGAGTATGTTGCGCAGATCATCAAAAACTATTGGCAATGGGCAGGCCACAGTGGCTCAGCAGCAGAGTTCTCACCTGCCATGCCTGAGACCCGGGTTCAATTCCTGGTGCCTGCCCATGCGGGGGGGAAAAAAAAAAAAAACTATTGCCAAAGTCCCTTTAGGGATGGGAGAAAATTATGGAATTATTAAATTTACCACCAGGGAGCCCCTGATACTGTCTCAAATATTAGGGACTCCCAAGTCAATAGGCCAAACCTTCAATCTTGAGGTTTGCTCTTGTGAAGCTTATTTATATAGCATAGAAGCTTTAGTTAAGCCTAAATTACTTCCAGAGAACCTCTTTTGTTGCTCAGATGTTGCTTCTCTTTCTCTAAACCCAACCCTGCAAGTAAAATCATTATCCTCTGCACTACATGGGGCATGACATCTAGGGTTGAAAGTCTCCCTGGCAATGTGGAATATGACTCCCAGGGCTGAGCCTAGCCCTGGCACTGTGGGATCAACAATTCCTTCCTGACCAAAAGCGGAAAAAAAATCATAACAAAATAAGGTATCAACAGCTCAAAGAGCTCAAATAGGGTTTGAGGCTATCTGGATGCTACTCTTATGCAAGCTTCAACTATGTATTTCTATTTATCATGGTTTGCCAAAATCTAACCAAAACCTTTCCAGCCAATCCTAAAGAACACCTAAAGCTCTATCTTAGATTCTACAAAGGTTCCATGTGCTATGATTACTTTCCAAAAACCTGGATGGAGTCCTAGGCCAGTTAAGTTCTGAGACCCAGAGGGGCCAGCCTCTCCAGCACATCAACTACCTCCATCCCCCTATCCCATATTATCAACAGCCCTTTAAACATGAAAAAGTTAGACTGGGCATAGCCCAAATACCCCAAAATATTGGGGAAAAGATCAAAGGAGATGGTTATAACAGAGAAGGTAGGATCTAACAAATGAGTATGACTACTGAATCATTATATTGATACTTCTTTTAGTCTCCAGTATGTTGGAGCAGCTAAAAGGAAAATCCTAAAATTGTGGAACTGCAATCCATACTAAACTCTGAAATCTGTTCTATAATTAATGGTTGCAATATGCTTTGAAATTTATTGTTTTTTGCATATATGGTTATTTTTCACAATAAAAAAATAATAATTATTTGCTCTGAATTTACTGTGACATTTAATACCAAGGTTTTTTTTTGCTTCCATTTTATTTTTATTTTACAAATTTTCCACAATTTCAAGGTACTAATTTTATACTTGGAAAAAGAAAGTTAATTCGAAAAATACACTTGTACCTCACTATTTCTGGTGCCCCTGCCACATGGCTGAGCTCCTTTTAGGTAACATTACCCTATAGTGAATCCTTATGAGATTGCTTAAGAATCTGGTAAATTTCTATTACTCTTTGTGGTAAGAACAAAGTGAAAGAGGAGATGCTGTTCACTTCATTGCAAGACACAGAATCTAGTACTTTAATAGCACACCACGCACACATACACACACACACACACACACACATACACAAACTTCTTTTTTTAAATATAAAATTAGGGTTTCTCTACAGGTAAATTATAAATTAAGTATTTTTAAATCCTCCACTAGTTAGATCTTTTACCTCTTTTCTCATTTTATTATTTTTTACTTTTTTTCATTTTACAAACTTCTCATCACTTTTCTTCTGCTTAATCTTTGAAAGCAAGGAAATTTTGCAATGATGTGCTAGATTCACTTGATCAAGATATTAAAATCTTTTTACATTCTGAGAAATTCAACAAAAGCAGAATTATTTTCCTGTCTTCTAATAACATCATACAAATCTTGGGAAAAGAGAAAGTTAAAAAGGTAGATAGATATTCTATTTCAGTTCACAAGTTTTGTCTAATGATTCTAAAGGAAATAAAGCTCCTTTATCTTGTAAATATATAAAAGTAATACTCAAAGAGCCTAATATTTTGTTCAATAAAGCACAAAAATTATTATTCAAACACCAATGCACAAATTCTATTTTTAAAAAGAGCTATCTTAGGTACCATAAAATATTTTCAGAGTCTTAATATTTTGTGTTAATTTTACCAATATGTAAGTTTTAACAAGGAGATACCTGCCTTTCAAATTTTAACATATTAAAAAAAAGTTTTTTATCACTATTCTGATTTCATCTCTTTATATACATGAACATAGTATGTACATATAAACATATAAGTCTAAGACCCCTAAAGAACAAAGGTCAAGTAGAGCCATTGATCTCATTTGCCCAAAAAACTCTGTCCAGTTCTTTCTCTTTGTTTGCCTATTTCATGACTGAGTTTATAATTTAGCTCATAAGCCTTAACAGCAGAACCTGTGGCTTTTGAATGCTCACAGTAATCCCCTAGAGCCATTGTTTGCAGTGATTTTTTTTTACTCAAATGCTGTCACTGCAGGGAGTTTTCTTCTCTTGTACACTGAACTTTTGACAGTCCATATGGCCTTAACGAATTTCCCAGGTGCTGAACACCATTCAACCTGTATTTCTGGCAGCCTACAGACGTACTTAAGTCTGCCTTTGTCATGCCTCATAAGGCTGCTTAAGATGTTTTTCAGGGGCGGGGAGAAAGTTTGAGGTGGTTGGTGAAAACAAGTTTTAAACGCCTACATTATCAATGCAAATATACTGTCAAGGAGAATTCACTTCTGTGAGAAGGAAACAGAAGTCATTCACACAGTGATATTTGTGGAAGCCTTATGGGATTTTGTTATGGGAATTTGGGAATTTGTGTTCGAGTCTTATGCATTGCACTTCCAGTTGTAGGAACAAGTCTGATCTCTTTCATCCAGATAAAAAGTTGTATGCCTTAATATATCTCACCTAGCTAATAAATCTGGATAAATTTAGGGTGATTACCAAATCAACCCAATTGTCAACCTTGCTCATTATGGGATTCCAAATCAGTTTTCAAATAGCAACATGCATTTACAGGCTAGCACAATTGAAATAATGGTCATTCAGTTAATGAAGTGCTTGGGAATTATTAAGACTGTCTACATAGGAAGAAAGTATTTTAAATCTTCAGGCTGTATTGTAAAGTTAAATTTGTATTTACATCTTTCCTGTTTCCCCAATTTATTAAACACTTACTTTACATACATTATCCACAAAACCCTAGAAGATAGGCATTTTTAATAACCCCATTTTGGAGAGCAGTGATTAGAACCCAGATTTGTCTAACTTCAAAAATCATGCAGTTAAGAGTGTGTGCGCAAGTTTTGCCCAATTTGAAAAGTACTTCAGCTATCAGAATGCATATTTTGGCACTTGTAAAGATAGCAGCTAGAAAATGGCCCCCTTCCTGTGCTTGGGGCTCTCCATCGCAAGTGGATTTTTGTGGGAGACAGAGCTTCATCTCCCACTGCCAATGCCTAGAAGACCAGATACCCCTGCTCTCAGATCCCTGGCAATGACGGCACAGACTAATGTGCCAAACTCAGCAGATCTGGTATCCCCACCTGAGATTTTTAATCTACCACAAGGAATCAAAAAGAGATGATTCATTTCCAGCTTTAACAAGCACCCAGTACCTAGTTTCCATCAAGATGATGGCAACAGAATCAAGAATCCAAGGGTCTAGTGGTGGTGTCACCAGTGGCGCTATAATAGGGGGCCCATTTCCATGGTGTAATGTGGCTATGAGGGCAATTCTGTTATTCTGAGTCTAGCTCAGTACCTGGATCACCAGTTTTTTCATCAAATCTGTGATCTACCTGATATTCAGTCAACAAATCTCTTTTCAACTTTAGTTAACCTGAATTGTCTCTGTATTTTATATACTTACAGATTGCCACTCAACTGAAGACAACATTTCCCAAATATTCTTGCAATTATGTTGATTTATGTAACAAATATTTGGCCTATGGGATGTGAGTAACAATGATGACTACAATTCTACTTCATGATATTAAAGGAAAAGCATTCACTCCACTTTTTCGCCCTTTACTGCTGGCTAGAAGCAGGTGCGTTACTTTCCTAGCACTGCTGTAACAAATTAGCACAAACTGGGTGGCTTAAAACAACAGAAGTTTATTTTCACATTTCCGGGGACCAGAAGGCTGAAATTAGGGTGTCAGCAAGGTTGGTTCGTTCTGAGGCTCTGAAGGAGAAACTGTCCTATGCCTCGCTCCTAGCTTCTGCTGGCTGCCAGAAATCCTTCTGTTCCTTAGCTTGCAGATGGATCACTCCAGTCTCTGCCTTCATCTTTACATCTATGTCAACTGCTCCCCTCTGTGCCTCTGTCTTTTCTGTCTCTTAAAAGGATACTCATCATTGGATTTAGGGCCCATCCTAATCCAGGATCCTTACCTTAAATACATCTGCAGAGACCCCTTTTCCTACTAAGGTCACATTCAGGTGATATTCTCGTGAACATATCTTTGAGGGGAGGTACCTTCCAAAACACGGCAGCAGGCATAAAAGTGGGAGTTAAAGCATCATTTTAGACCATGGGATGGAAATCAAAAGTTGATATTAGCAGAGCAACAATGTAGAAGAAATGTGGGTCCCAGATGCAGTGCAACCATCATGTCAGTCCCAGCCTGCTTACTGGGACATCACTTGTGAAAGAAATTAATTATCTTGTTTAAGTCCTTATTGTCTTGGCATTTGTTGCATTCTAACTAATAGAGATGTCAACAATTTCAACTGCATTACTCAACTTCTTACCAGTCATCCCCAACACTGGGTTCTGTTGAAACTTTCTCATAAGGAAAGAAATACTACTTCATTGCCTCCCACTTTGAGCTTTTTTGAAATTTAATGTTTGTCAGCCAAATATAATAGATTGTCAGCAGTAATGGAAATAAAAAGAAACTACAGGGGGATTGCCTGGCAAATTCACCAAGGCAGAAATGGAGGCCATAGCATTGCATGAAGAGTCATAGGAAATTCTAATGACCATGAAAAGGTCATGTCTTAGCTTTACATGCTGCTTGAAAAGTGGTATGGGGCCTTTCAGTAGTACTTAAATAATGGTCATGCTAGTTTTTATTCTGAGGTTCATACCACGCTACCTAAATAGAAGAATATGTGAAAGAAAACAGCTGCGTTGTGATTTATGATATTCCCTTTTGTTATTGACAAAATTACATCTGAGGTTACTTTTTATTAATCACACTGAACAAATGTTCCAAAGTAAGTCTCTCTTTTTCCAATTAAACATAATCACTATTTCATATATTAAAGTTAATAAAATCAAATTCAATTCAGTATGAAAATCTTCCTTTCTTTTCTCAGCTCAGAGTTGACCATTCCCATGTGCATAAGATAAAGGGGTAGTGAAGCAAGTGGCTTTGCTAAACATTTTGGTATGCAGAGAAACCATTACAGCACTGACGCTATGGGACTGCAATCACATTCACATCAGAATGAAACATGCTGACTGCAATAAATTGCTGGTATGTTAGAGCCTTGATTTGACTCAAAGTGCTTAATAATGGGTGTTTTCTGCATCTAAATCCCTGCTTTCCTAGGGACAGAAAGAAAATCCTGGACTCTTTCCCCATTTGTGGTTCATGTTCCATAGCTGAGAAGGGAGGAAAAGAGAGAGAGAGAGAAAAAAAAGAAACCCTCTGATTTGTTGCAAGAATGTAAAAATTCATTGTCTCCAGGAAGCAGGATCAAGTCATTAGTAATTATGAGCACTAATATATTGCCATTATTATTTTGTCTTTATTCACTCAAAAGACTAGAAAACTTGAAGTACAATTGAAATTGTTAAAAAAAAATGACACATATGACATATCATAGAGTCATCTACTTGAAACTCATCAATTTCTTCTCATATGTATTAGAAATCCAGGAGACATGACAACTTATACCCTGTGTTCTGATACTTAACAGGACAAGAATCTCTTAATAGCATGAAGAAGACCAGCTAAGAGCTCAGCTGCCAAAGATGATTGCTTTAAAGTCCTTGTAATATTAGCCTAAGGCAGCCTAAGAGATGAAGAAAGAGATTAATCACAGACTTTTAAACACGGGTAAGCAAACCACAGCCAAACAGATCATATTTCACTAAGAACTTGTAATCTTTGGATGCTGGGATTTCTTCTACCACATACATTCCATATTGGCTATAATTCCATTAGCACTAAATACCCACTGAGTTCTAAGTCAAGGAAAGGAATCTAGTCCTGTCTTCAATATCAAGACAGCCAATTGGTTTGTTTTAATAACTATATGCCAGAAATTATGGTAGTTGATTAGGATATAGCCATGAATAAGATACTGTTCCTAAATTCTACACTTTACCATGAAGTCTCACGGTAATTACAAAACTGAAACAGATCTTTTCAATGTGTAGAGTGGTAAGCACATAGACGAGGCAGTAAAAGTACCTGGGTTTAAATTCTAATTTTATCACATGCTTACATGTTACTCAACCTCCTTGTGCCTGTATTTCCTCATTTGTAAAATGAGGATATTAACTGTACCTACCCCATAGGATTGCTGTCCAGATTAAATGAGAAAATACATTTAAATCTCGTAGAATGAACCCTGCTAGGGAATAAATATTCAATAACCATAAGCAGTGACAATTTTTAAAATTGCAGAGTTTTTTGGAAGCACAGAAGTGAGAAACTTTGCCACACCTGAGTGTTTTTGGAGACACTGCCTGAGGAAGAGGTGCCAAAGATGAGCGAGGTTCCTGGCAGAGAAAATCGTATTTAAAAAAAACACAAGGAGGTGAAGTCACATGGCAAGCACTCTTTGGCCTGTCAAAATGTAAATTCAGAGGAATTTCCTCAAAAGTTCAACCTAACCATTTGCTGTTCTGTGTATTAGGATCTGGATGAAAGACTTAAGATTTACCAAGATATTTCGGCACCACAGAGAGAGGAGGCATAAGGCCAAATTCAGATCAAGCTAGCCCTATAATTGATGGGAATCCAAGGAAGCATATTAAGGAAGGGAGTTGCATAATCTGATCTGCCATCTTAAAAGATCACTCTTCTTCTGTAAGGAGAATAGATTGGAGTAGGGAAACGGTAAAAGCAGGGAAAGACCATTCAGCAGGCTATTTTTGTAAGTTTAGGCAAAAGAAGAACTTAACTAAAGGTAGCAACTGTAGAACTAGAAAGAAGAGGGTGGATTCAAAATATATATTAGATGTAAATTCCCCAGCATTTGGTGTTTGATTAGCTGTATGGGATAAGAGAAAGGGAGATATTGAAAATAAGTCTCAGATTTTGTGTTCAAGAAAGTTGGGGTATGGCCATTTATTTAAATGTAAAAAAAAAAAAAAAAACAGGAAAAACAGATTTCAGATCTGTTTTTCTGGATATAATCAGTCAGTTTTGAACAAGTTTAATTTGAGATGATTATATGACATTCAAATACAGATGTTCAGTAAGAACTTGGACATTTCTGTGAGGTTCTCAGGAGAGAGGTCTGGCATAGGGTCTTGAACATACACAAAATATTTGAGATTCTTGAAGTAGAACAAAATTGTACAGAAAGAAAAGAAGGAGGTCCTAGTATATAGGACATTCAACATATATAAGTTGGGTAGAGGAGAAATCTCCAGAAAACAATGAAAAGAAGCAGTCAAATGTGACAAAAAGTCAGAATATTTAGTTTCATGGAAGCCAAATGTAATGGTTAGGTTCTGGTATCAACTTGGCCAGGTGATGGTGCCCAGTTGTCTGGTCAGGCAAGCACTGGCATACCTAACCATTACTGCATGGATATTTCATGGCTGGTTAACAAACCAGAAGGCTGGTTTATTAACTCATCAGCCAATTGATTGCTGCTGTGGCTAATAACATCTACAATCAACTAAGAGCGTGTCTCCCACAAATGAGATAGTGCCCCTAGTTGGATCTGATTCAATCAGTTGAAGACTTTTAAGGGAGAAGAGAGAATTTTCACTGCTTCTTCAGTCAGTGAGACTCCTCTGTGGAGCTCATCAAGACCCTTCATTGGAGTTGCCAGTCTCACAGCGTGTCCCATGGATTTTTGTTTGTTTGTTTATATCAGTGAGGTACATGGCCCCAAACAACACCTGTCAATCATATTTATCTTCAATATGACACTACTGTTTATAAACCCATTAATGAACTACCATCACCTCTATTCATTCTCATACTTTTAAACTCAATCTTGTTAACTAGTCTGTACATATTAGGTAACTGTTCCCACTTCTCTAGCTTCTGTCTATTGCTAGGTTCCCTATATTCTACATTGCATATTCTATATTTTAAGACTCTGAATTTATATTTTCCAGGGGGTTCATATTAGTGAAATGATCATCTATCCTTTTGGGTCTGGTTTATTTCACTCAACATTATGTCGTCAACATTCATTCATGCTGCCATAAGCTTCAGGACTTTATTTCTTCTTACTGCTGCATTTTATTCCATCAAATGTATGTACTATATTTTATTTATCTACTTGTCTGTTGATAGGCACATGCATTATTTTCCTCTTTTGGCAGTTATGAATAGTGCTGCTATGAACACCGGTGTATAAATGTATGTTCGTGTCACTGCTTTCAGCTCTTCTGGGTATATACCGAGTAGTGGTATTGCTGAGTCATAGGGCAACTAGATAATTAGTTATCTAAGGAACCGCCAAACTATCTTCCACAGGAATTGTACCATTATACATTCCCACCAGCAGTGACTAAGTATTCCAATTTCTCCACATCCTCTCTAAAATTTGTAGTTTCCTGTTTGTTTAATAGCAGCCATCCCTATAGGTGTGAGGTGATATCATGTCATTTTGATTTGCATTTCCCTTAAAACATGGTCTTGCTATTAGTCTGTATTCCTGTGGGTTGAGCCCATTGTCAACGGGATCTCTTGAAGAAGGTGTTCTAGCTAGGGTGTGGTCCACCCTCAATCTGATTACTGGAGACTTTTATTAGCAGTGGGAAGTCAGACACAGGAGAGAAAGCCATGTGGAGGAGCCAGAAGCTGGGGGTCAAGGGAGCCAGAAAAGTAAGGACAGGATATTGCCATGGGGCAGAAAAGCCAAGGAACCCAAGAATTGCTTGTCAGCCAGAACCTACCAACCCCAAAAGTGGGTAAGTCTTCTAGCCTCTGAATATATGAGCCAATAACTTTGTTGGTAAGCCAACCCATTATGCGGTATTAGTCTTAGCAGCCTGGAAACTAAGACAAACCAAATAGCAGAACTTTCATTGTGCTCTGTGGACTCAGGCTGTATGTCCAGAAGGCTAGAGCTTTTGAGAGTGCTGGTAGACAAGTATCAGGAGATTGCATTCTGTCAGTTTCTCAAGTTGTTTATTTTTGAGAAAAATCATATCACAGAAGAATTTATAATATAGCTGTACAATTTAAAGCATACTAAAACAAACATTCATGAATCCATCTACCCAATGGATCAGTTTTAGGGGTAAAGGCAAGTTACAGGTAGTAATCTAGAGGGTCCCCTCTGGCCCACTCTCTGGTTACATCCCACCATCCTAAAATTTTATGAATCATTCTCTTCTTTGCCTTTGCAGTTTTATCATATTCTAGCCTAAAACAATATATAATTTAGGTTTTCCTAAACAATATATTTACTTATTTGTTGTATATTTTAGGTGTCTTTTTTATTTTTTGTGAAAAATAGCATATATACAAGAAAGCAATAAATCATAAAATATAGTTATAGAACAGATTTCAGAGTTTGGTTTGAGTTACAGTTCTACAATTTTAGGTTTTTCCTTCTAGCTGCTCCAACACACTGGAGACTAAAAGAAATATCAATATGATGAATCAGAGGTCATATTCATTTGTTAGCTTCTATCTTCAATATTATAACTCCACCTTCTCCTTTGGTTTTTCTCCCAATTTACAGAGGTATTTGGGCTATACCTAGTCTAAATTTTTCATGTTGGAAAGGGCTGTCAACAATATGAGATCAGGGTATGGAACTAGTTGATATTCTGGAGAGTCTGGCGCCTCTGAGTTTCAGGACTTACCTGGCTTATGAATCCATCTGGAAGTTGCAGGTTTTGGGAAAGTAATTACAGTGCATGGAACCTTTGTAGAATCTCAGATAGAGCTCTAAGTGTTCTTTAGGGTTGACAGGAATGGTTTTGGTTAGGTTTCAGCAAACCATGGTAAATAGCAATATCTAGCTGAAGCTCGCATAAGAGTAATCTCCAGAGTAGCCTCTCGACTCTATTTGAACTCTCTCAGCCACTAATACCATATTTGTTACAATTCTTTTCCCTTTTGGTCAAGAAGGCATTGCTGATCCCATGGTGCCAGGGACAGGCTCATCCCTGGGATTGCCAGAGAGACTTTCACATCTGGATGTCATGTTTCACAAAGAGGGGAAGGTAATGATTTTACTGGCAGGGTTGGGCTTAGAGAGAGAGAAAATGTCTGGGCAACAAAAGAGGTCCTCTGGAAATAACCCTTAGGCATAACTATAGCTGGGCTTAGCTTCTCTACTATATAAATAAATTTCACAAGATCAAGGACTTGGCCTATTGACTTGGGAGTCCTTAATGTTTGAGACAATATCAGGGGGTTCCCCAGTAGTAAAGTTTAAGTTTCATATTTTTTCTCCCACCCCTCAAGGGACTTGGCCAATACTTTTTGATTATCTCCTCAGCATAGTCAGGGATGTATCCAGGTATTACATTAAGCAATACAGAATTACAAGTTCCAATTCTAGGCTCCATGTGTTTGGGTTGTTTAAATGCTCCCTCCAGAAAGGTTGAGTTATATTGTGTGTTACAGAAAATTTAAGTTTTGGACAAAATAAACTTTTCTTCCTTTGGTCTCAAAGAGTAGGTGAAGTTCTAAAATACAGCTTATGCCTTCCTTAGTCCTGACCCAATGAAATTCATTCTTACCTTTAATTGAAGCCTAATCTCAATTTCTTTAACAGCTGTATGTGGCAATGCAGAACTCTTACTCTGAGTCATGGGTGTCACACAAGTATCCAAAGTTCCAGGAAAATACCAGGTTATACACATATAGCATAGCCCCTCAAAATCTAGGAATAACAATTACAACTCAAGACCAAATGTTACTGCCATAAGAGTTTACAACCTAGGACCCAATTTTCTTTTAAGTATTTTCTAAATACAACCATACAGTATTTGCTCTTCTGTTTCTGACTTATTTTGCATCACTATGTCCCCCAGGTTCATTCATATTGTCGCATGCCTCATGACTTTGTTTCATTCTGTAGTAGCACAATATTTGATCATATGTATACATCACAGCTTGCCATTTTACTTCTCAGTCAGCGTATCCTTCAGCCACCTCCATCTGTTGGCCATCATGGATAATGTCCACAGTCAACAGTCCATATTTCACACTATCTTCACTTAGTTATATAATCATCCGCACTCTCAATTTTAAACAATTTTCATTGCTCCCAAGTGGAAAATAACTGATAAATACACCCTCACCAAAAAGAAAATCCAAGTCTCCCCTTAACTCTTGTCCTTCCTTTCATCAATTATTTATCCCTGGTATTGCTATGGTATTGTTGTTTTCCCGTAAAACATAGCCCATAGCATGCAATAGTAGTTTGCCCCTATTACTTTTTGTACAAGATTAATACCTTTGAAATGGTTCATATAAGAACATTTATATTTGTAGTATTAATTGGTGGGATACATGGTTCTAAACAACCCCTTTCAGTCATGGTCACTTTCAAAAAAATATATGGCAATATTACTTACAGACCCACTAATGAACAGCCTTCACTTCTATTCATTCCTTTACATGTAAGCTCAACCTCATTAGCTAACCGTTCCCCCAACTCTAGCTTCCATGTAACTCTAGGTCTCCTATTTTCTGTATTACAAGCCTCTGAGTTTACCTTTACCAAGGTCATAAAAGCTAAATCATATAGTATCTATCTTTTTCTGTCTGGCTTATTTCACTCAGGATTATGTTCTCAAGGTTCATCCATCTTGTCATATGCTTCAGGATGTCATTTCATCTTACCACTGCATAATATTCCATCGTATTTTAATACCACATTTTGTTTATTCTCATCTGTTGATGGGCACTTGGATTGTTTCCATCTTTTAGCATCTGTGAATAATGCTGCTATGAACATTGGTGTTCAAATGTCTGTTTGTGTCACTGCTTTCAGTTTTTCTGGGTATATTCCGAGTAGTGGTATTGCTGGGTCATAGGGCAACTCGATACTTAGTTTTTGAAGGAACCACAAAACTACCTTCCATAGTAGGTTATTATAAAGCCACAGTGGTGAAAACAGCGTGTTATTGACGCAAAGATAGAGGTATTGACCCATAGAATTGCATTGAGAGTGCAGAAATAGACCCCAAATCTATGGTCAACTGATCTTTGACAAGGCCCCCAAATCTATTGAACTGGGACAAAATAATCGACTTTTTCCTTCTTTTTTGTGAAAAATAACATGTATACAAAAAAGCAATAAATTTCAAAGTACAGCACCACAATTAGTTGTAGAATATATTTCAAAGTTTCACATGGGTTACAATTCCACAATTTTACTTTTTTACTCCTAGCTGCTCCAAGATACTGGAGACTAAAAGAGCTATCAATCTAATGATTCAGCATTCATATTCATTTGTTAAATCCTATCTTCACTGTATAACTCCACCATCACCTTTGATCTTTCCATCCTCTCATTAGGGGTATTTGGGCTATGGCCATTCTAAATTTTTGAAATTGGAAGGGTCTGTCACTAACATGGGTTAGGGAGATGGAACCATCTGATGTTCTGGAGTAGCTGGGCCCTCTACGTTTCAGGACGTATCTGGACCTGGGACCCATCTGGGAGTTGTAGGTTTCTGGAAAGTTACTCTAGTGCATGGAACTCTTGTAGAATCTTATACACTGTCCTTTAGGGTTGTCTGGAATGGTTCTGGGTTGGGGTTTGGCAGGTTATGATAGGTAGCAAGGTCTACCTGAAGCTTGCATAAGAGCAACCTCCAGAGTAGTCTTTAAATTCTATTTGAACTCTCTCTGCCACTGATACTTTATTTGTCACACTTCTTTTCCCTCTTTTCACCAGGATGAAATTGTTGATCCCACAGTTCCAGATTCATCCCTGGGAGTCATCTCACCCCTGGATGTCATGTCCCATGTAGGCGGGAGGACAATGATTTCACTAGCAGAGTTGGGCTTAGAGAGAATGAGGCCATATCTGAGCAACAAAAGAGGTCATCCAGAGGTAACTCCTGAGCATGCCTATAGGTTGTTTAAGCTTCTCTGCTACCTACATAAGCTTCACAAGCGTAAGCCTCAGAATTGAGGGCATGGCCTGTTGATTTGGGTGTATTTAAAGTTGACACCATATCAGGAGGTTCCCTGATGGTGAGGTTTAATAGCTCCATATTCTTTCTCCCATCCCTCAACGGACTTTGCCAATACTTTTTGATTATCTGCTTAATCTGCTCTAGGATATATCCAGGCATTACAATAATCTATACAGGATTAAAGGACCTCTTTCTTATTCTGGTTTCCCTGTGTTTCAGTTGTTCAAATGAGCTGTACAGATAGGTTGAGTTAGATCATGCAGTACAGAAAATTTCAGTTTCAGACCAAATAAACCTTTCTTCCTTTGGTCTCAAAGAATATGTGTAGTTCTAACATACAAACACTGTCTTCTTTACCCCTCTTATGATTTTTTGTTGTTGTTCCCTCATGGTCCATGGTAATGACTCCCTCTCATTTCTGATTTTGTTTATTTGCATTCTCTCTCTGTCTTCTTTATCAGCCTAGCTGAGCATCCAAGGATTTCATTTTTTCTCAAAGAACCAACTTTTTGTTTAATTGATTTTGTTTCTTTTGTTCTTCAATTCATTTAATGCTGCATTAATCTTATTTCTCTTTTATTTGCTTCGGGCTTAGTCTGCCATACTTTCTCTAGTTCTCTAGGTGAGTAGTTAAGTCCTCAATTTTTGCTCTTTCTTCTGTTTTAATATAGGCATTAAGGGCAATAAATTACCCTCTCAGCACTGCCTTTGCTGCTACCCTACAATATTGGACTCTTGCATTCCCGCTGTTGCTTCAGACACTTGTATAAATCTCATCTTTATAGATGTCTCCTGTTGGTTCTGTTTTTCTGAAGAACCCTGACTAATACACCAAGGAAATATTTATCAAGAAGCAGAAGTTGATAAAATATACTAAAAACTAAAGAAAGTAGAAGTAAAGTGGGAAATGAATATTCTTCCTTGAAATCTTTAGGTCTCTGATAGTCTTGAAAAGAATCAATTAGTGAAGGGGTATGGGTAGTGGATGCCAGATTGGACCAAGATGAAAAGTCAGTGGGAATTTACAAAGTTTGACTTTGAAATGGAGATGCATACTGGGGCAATATTTGGAAGGTATTAGATGACCCAGGGAATACTTGGCTGGTTTATGGGGAGACTGGAGTGTGTTTAAATGCCCAAGTCCATGAGTGGGGGGGTCAAGGCTGGAATTCTGACTGTAGACTTCTTCTGAACTATCAAAAAACATTGCTCAATTATCGCTGCTTCTGTGGAAGATTTCCTGGGCATCTAAACTAAGTTAGGTGGTATGCCCATAGAAAAATGCCTACAGACCCCTATTAAAACATGTCATGCTTAGATCTTTGATCCATTTTGAGTTAACTTTTGTATAGGGTGTGAGATATGGGTCTTCTTTCGTTCTTTTGCATATGGATATCCAGTTCTATAGGCACCATTTATTGAAGAGACTGTTCTGTCCCAGGTGAGTTGGCTTGACTGCCTTATCAAAGATCAAATGTCCATAGATGAGAGGGTCTACATCTGAGCACTCTATTTGATTCCATTGGTTGATATATCTATCTTTATACCAATACCATGCTGTTTTGACCACTGTGGCTTCATAATATGCCTTAAAGTCAGGCAGCGCGAGACCTCCAGCTTCGTTTTTTTTTCCTCAAGATGTTTTTAGCAATTCGGGGCACCCTGCCCTTCCAGATAAATTTGCTTATTGGTTTTTCTATTTCTGAAAAATAAGTTGTTGGGATTTTGATTGGTATTGCGTTGAATCTGTAAATCAATTTAGGTAGGATTGCAGTTAGAGGAAAATGTTGGGAGATATCTTATGAAACTTACAATTGGAGGCAGTTTTATGGACCTTAAACCTAAAGCAAGAGCACTGAAGAAGGAAATAAATAAATGGGAGCTCCTCAAAATTAAACACTTTTGTGCATCAAAGAACTTCATCAAGAAAGTAGAAAGACAGCCTACACAATGGGAGACAATATTTGGAAATGACATATCAGACAAAGGTCTAGTATCCAGAATTTATAAAGAGATTGTTCAACTCAACAACAACAAAAGACAGCCAACCCAATTACAAAATGGGAAAAAGACTTGAACAGACACCTATCAGAAGAGGAAATACAAATGGCCAAAAGGCACATGAAGAGATGTTCAATGTCCCTGGCCATTAGAGAAATGCAAATCGAAACCACCACAATGAGATATCATCTCACACCCACCAGAATGGCCATTATCAACAAAACAGAAAATGACAAGTGCTGGAGAGGATGTGGAAAAAGAGGCACACTTATCCACTGTTGGTGGGAATGTCAAATGGTGCAAACACTGTGGAAGGCAGTTTGGCGGTTCCTCAAAAAGCTGAATATAGAATTGCCATATGACCCAGAAATACCATTGCTAGGTATCTACTCAAAGGACTTAAAGGCAAAGACACAAACGGACATTTGCACACCAGTGTTTATAGCAGCGTTATTTACAATTGCAAAGAGATGGAAACAGCCAAAATGTCCATCAACAGACGAGTGGCTAAACAAACTGTGGTATATACATACGATGGAATATTATGCAGCTTTAAGACAGGATAAACTTATGAAGCATGTAATAACATGGATGGACCTAGAGAACATTATGCTGAGTGAGTCTAGCCAAAAACTAAAGGACAAATACTGTATGGTCCCACTGATGTGAACCGACAGTCGAGAATAAACTTGGAATATGTCATTGGTAACAGAGTCCAGCAGGAGTTAGAAACAGGGTAAGATAATGGGTAATTGGAGCTGAAGGGATACAGACTGTGCAACAGGACTAGATACAAAAACTCAAAAATGGACAGCACAATAATACCTAATTGTAAAGTAATCATGTTAAAACACTGAATGAAGCTGCATCTGAGCTATAGTTTTTTGTTTTTTTTTTACTATTACTACTTTTGTTTTTTTTCTCTATATTAACATTCTATATCTTTTTCTGTTGTGTTGCTAGTTCTTCTAAACCGATGCAAATGTACTAAGAAACGATGATCATGCATCTATATGATGATGTTAAGAATTACTGATTGCATATGTAGAATGGTATGATTTCTAAATGTTGGGTTAATTTCTTTTTTTCTGTTAATTAATAAAAAATAAAAAATAGAAAAAATTCAGGACCCCCCCCCCAAAAAAAAAAAACATGTCATGCTATAATTATTGGTTCACACATGTTTTGCTCACTGAAGTAGAGTCCTCTTAAGGACAGGAACTACTAATCAGTCCAATGCCCAATATGCTCAATTCAATTGCCAAACAATAAGGTCTAACCCAATAGCAAATTCTGTTCAATTTCTTTGATAAATACAAGTGTCAAATTCTTCTATTTTAAAAATGTCAGACCAATGAGAGACATTATGGGGTTTCTGAAAGACCAAAATAAAGAGAATTCCAACCTAGATTTGAAGTTAACTTAGGCTATAAAGATAAGGCTATATAGATAAATTTCTTCTCTAATTTTCCTATAAATATCTTATTTTGTGCATTTATGTATCATCCACTGAGTCCAGAAAGGTACTAAATACAAACTGGGAGGTTAATAAATGTGTATTGATTTATCATTCTTTTATATGCACAAATTTTTGTATATAAAAACTAAAAAGACAGCCACAATAAATATTGTGATAAAGCAGCAATTTCTCTTTAATGTTACCAGAACAGCTTGTGTCACCCATCAAACTGATAAAGGCCTTTCACACAAAACAGCAGGTAAGTGAATCACAGTAAATAAGACAACCCATTTGCCTCATAAAACAGATGCACTGGTCTCCTTAGAAGGTGAAATCTTCTTTAACTCTCAGATGATTAAATTGCCAAGTTTAACTTCTAATTGCTTAAATTTGTTGTTGGAAATTGATGTTAAAGTTAATCTGCTCTCAGGAACATCTCTAACAGGCAGAGCGGTTAGTTGTACAACAGGATTAAAACAGAAGTTTTCTAGTTAGAAAAATTTACAAGCCAAGCAATCTATTGCTCTCCATGATGAATCTGTCCAGGATAATTTCCTTCTATGCAAAGTACAGCCATTTTATTTTCTTACTGCTGCTCCCACTGCCTCACGGACAGATGTACTGAGTGCCAAAAAGTCAGAAAAACAGCTAGATCTCAATATTAACATTCAATCTTTCTTAACTACAGAAAGCTAGCAAAGGATGCTATTTCCTTTTCCAGTACATCAGACAAGGGTCCCAAGATGTAAATGTTTGTGGCAGAGGTCATCAATTCATCTTTATCTGACTTTTCAGTTGTAAAACAATTTTGTGGAGGAAAAAATTGTAAAAATATTTGATAGGGGTCCTTTCAAACTATGAACAATTCTTGGTTAATCCTTGAGTGAAAGCAAGGGCCCTATCATCAGAGAATGGTTCGTTCAGTCACGGAACAGAGTTAAACTCTTCGTTAAATCATTCTGGTATAGGGAATTGAGAATTGCACACCCTTGTTTTGAGTTATTAAAAAGATGCTGCAAGGTACTAGTGCATTTGGATTCTATGTGACTTTTGGAAAAGGTGGCTATTGTGAGCATATGAATCTAGCTTTTCTTCCAAATTCCCACCAAACTGACCAACAGAATATTCAGACTGGAAACACTGTCTCAGCACTGCAAGCTAGAAAAAAGAGTCATCTTTTCCTATGAGAAACTCTTTCATGCCAGATGGAAAAACAAGAAATGGAAAGGTGCTGTGGGAATAAAAACATTAGACTATAAGTAATGATACTTCGACCAACCGCTATTAACCAGAGAAAGCACCCAGAGACAACAGCAGGAAACAAGACCACAGGTAGAGTCCTTCTTTCTTTCCTTTGCAGACTGGTAGTACTGAGCCTAATAAAAGGAAAACTCTGCATTCAGTTTAGGATCTCACAGTTTTATTGAGTGATTTATGAATGGAACAACATCCCATTTAGAAAGTAGAAAGGTGCTCTGCTAAAAGTTTGAACAGGGGAAGTACATACAGAAGGAATGGGGAAGCAAGTGAGGAAATGCTCTGATCGGTGGACAATGTCTTACAAAGTGGGAGCAGGTACGTACTGATTAGTATGGTATACTTGTTCATTCTAATCAGCTATCTCTACTAGACCAAAACTAGTTTTATCACCAGGTGTCGCTTTTCTGTATTTCTGTAAAGGTATGTTCTGTTTTCTCAGAAAATCCCTGCACAATTGTTTTTGTCTTCTGGAAAATCCCTTCCTACAAAGAAGGCATCCTCCTGGCAATGTCCAATGCAGGCAGCCATTTTATTTTACTTAAAAGACCTTCCAGCCAAGATTAGAAGACTCCATGGTTGTCTTAATTTTCCAAAGCCACTGTCACAAATACCATAAACCAGTTTGGCTTAAACAACAAGCATGCATTAGCTCATAGTTCTGAGGCTAGGAGAAGTCCAAAATTGAGGCATTAGTCAGCAATGCTTTCTCCCCAAAGTCAATAAATTCTGGTGCTAACTACAGGCAATCCCTGGGGTTCCATGGCTCACATCCTGCTTGGAGTCACATGGCTATGTCCTCTCCTTTTTTTCTGGGTTCTGTTGACTTCCTGCTTCTGGTTTTCACTCTCTTTCAAAGAGTGAAACTCTTTGAGAGAGTCAAAGAGTGGCTTTCTTTGACTCTCATCTGTAGTTTCTTTCTCTTTGTAAAGCCTCCAGCAATCATATTAAAACCTAACCTCATTCAGTTAGGCCACATCTTAACTTAAAATATGCTCCTATTTACAATGGGTTCAGGACCATAGGAATGCGGATTAAGATTAAGAACAAGTCTAAATGGGGGTACATAATTCAACCTACCAAAATGGTTTTCTCCCAGCACAGGCAGGACCAGAGCAAGCAAAGTTGTAGGGGCACGGAATGTAGGAGTCAATCCATAATGAAGTGGTATCGCCAACAGTTACCTCTCTGCCATAATTACCCACAGCAACAGCCCCCTCCCTGGTCCTCTCATATTGATAATGTGCTGTGATATTTTTGTTGATTTGGTTGTTTTCTTCTCCTCTACCTCCTTCTGTCTAGACTTGAAGGACCTCTGTAAAACATTTGCAAAGAACAGGAAGAATATCAGTTTCTAACAGAACCCACTCAACTCCTACAAAGGTTGGCAAGCATAGTCATCCTTCTGGCAGTTAAAGAAAGCTGAAAAAATCATGAGACCTAAAAATAAGGGAAGTATAAATGAAGGGAAATAAATCCTGGTCCTTCAACCTGTGATTAATAGGAATCCCAGAAAGAAAGAAATCAATAATCAGAGGAACGACAGAGGAAAAGTGTCCTGGCCTAAGAAAGGCCTGACATTTTTGTAGAAATTGACAAGTTATTTCCAATATTTATATGAAAGTTCAAAGGATCTGGAAAAGCTCAAAGAATGCTTAAAAAGAAGAAAAAATTGTATAACAATACCTACTTTCAAGACTTCCTATAAAGCTACAGAAATCAAGAGAGTGCAGTGTTGATATAAGGAGAGGCAAAAAAACGCAATGAAATAGAAGGGAAAGTCCAGAAAATGTGCCCATGCTTATATGTGCAATAGACTCCTGACAAAGGTAAACAATCAATTTAATGGTAGAAGGAAAATCTTTTTAACAAATACAGCCGAAAAAATGGATATATATATGGAAAAAATTGAATCTTGATCCTTATATTTTATCATACAAAAAAAATTAATTCAGGCTGGATCACAGGCCTAAACTGATAAGCTAAAGATCTAAATTTTCTAGAAGATACAGCACTTTTTCACAAGTTTCAGGTAAGCAGAATATATTTCCTATAAAATACTAACCATAAAGAAAAAAATGAAAAATGAATCTGTTTTAGTTTGTTAATGCTGCTGCAAATGCAATATACCAGAAATGGGTTGGCTTTTATAAAGGAATTTATTGAGTTACAAGTTTACAGTTCTAAAGCCATAACATTATCCAAACTAAGCAATCCAGAGAAAGATACCTTGACTCAAGAAAGGGCCAATGATGTTTGGGGTTTCTCTGGCAGCTGGGAAGGCACACGGCTACATCTGCTAGTTTTCTTTCCTGGCTTCTTATTTCGGTTTCCCCAGGGGCATTTTCTTTCTGTATCTCCAATGTATCTCTTTATGTCAGCTCTGAAGCTTTCTCCAAAATGCTTTCCTCCTAACAAACTCCAATAAGTGACCCACTTTGAATGGGTGGAGACACATCTCCATGAAAACCGCCTAATCAAAAGGTCCTGTCCACAACTGGATAGATTACATTTCCATGGAAACAACTTGATCATAAGATCCCATCCAACCACAATATTGAATCAGAATTAAAGAACATGACTTTTCTGGGGGACACAACAGTTTCAAATCAGCATAGAGTCTTTATCAAAATGTAAAAGTATTGTTTATCACAAGTCCCCATTAAGAAAATGAACAGACAAGCTAGGCTGGTAGAAAATATTCTCAATACTCATTTCTAACAAAGTATATCCAGAATATATAAGAAACTCCTACAATTTAATAATAAGAATTATTATAGCCCAGGAAAAATGGGCAAAAGACTTAAAAAGATGCCTCATAAATAAGATATATGAATGAGCAATAAGAAATGGAATTTTATTCAATATCATCAGATCTTAGGAAATGCAAACCAGCAACTACATTCTACATACTAGAATAGTAAAATAAAAAAGACTGACAACAGCAAATGTTGCTGAGGATGTGGGACACCAGAACTCTCATTCACTTCTGGTGGGAATATAAAATGGTACAACTGCTTTGAAAAATAGTTTGGCAGTTTCTTACAATGTTTAAAATATGCCTCCCTTTTGCCCGGGTATTATTCCAAGAGTAATGAAAATTTATATTCACAAAAACTTCTACAAGAATGTTCATAACAGTCCAGTTCATAACAGTCCAAACTGGAAACAAACCAAATATTCATTCACGTTTTTGCATTTCACTGTATGTAAATTCTATGTCAGTTAAACAAAAAAGTTTTTTAAAATCTGCATCTGAAAATTTAGAATGTGCTTCATGTTCCAAGCAAACTTATTTAAGAGACTCCTAGAGTGATTCCCAAATTTCAAAAATAAAGAAGAGTCACATGGCCCAAATGGAATAAAAACCAGGTTGCATACTGCTTTCTTCCAGTAACACTAAATTATAAAGACTATGTAAAAGCATCTTTACCACTTTAAACTATGAAAGGCAATGGGGAAGGGTGCCCACTTTGAATTTCTAGCAAAATTGCCCTTAATGTATGAAGGCAACAAAAAGACAACTTCAGATATGGAAGGGCTCAGAAAATAGATTAGTCACCCAAATACTCTTCCGAAAAAATCTACTTCAAGCCCAAAAAACAATAGCAGGGGAAGTAAACAAGATTAAGTATGAGAAAATTGACAAAGGAAACAATCGGCTGTGACATAAAAGCTAGTTAAGTAGTTAATGATAAATGTAAATACCAAAAATTATTTTAGATGTGCACATAAAGCTGATTACCAAACATTTTTTAAGTGAAAGGAATCATTTGTATAAGAAAAGGAAGGCAGAAAGCAGCAGTCCAAGTTTATAACACCAACGTAAATTAACAGTTATTGGAAAGGAAGAACGAAAAACTCCAAACCCCACATTTCCACATACATAAAAAATATTCTTCCATTATTTAATTTACTAGTTTAATATACATTTAAAGAGTTTAAGATAAACAACAGTTGATTCAAGAATAGTCTATACACCCCCCAAATCACAGGTAGGAATCCAAATCACTGTAGAAAATAACAAAACAAAACAGCCCATATGACTGAAAAAAGAAATCAGAATTTTTTTAAATGGGCAAAAAAAACAGCACATATGCACATAAAGAAAATACAAGGATGACAATGAAGGTTAATGGTTTAAAATCCCTTACTTAAAAAAAAGAGATTCAAAGAAGATTGAGCACTTCATGTATACAGGAAATGCAAAAGAAGGAGTTTTCATTCTCGCAGGGAAATAGAAAAGTATACAACTTCTTACCACTTCCACATAATGTAACTTAGGACCTTCCTCAGCAGAATGCAGCTCTTCCATGCCCCTCACAAGAGGGAGAGTTGTAACTTTGACTCTTCCGTCTCATGTTCAATATCTTTTCTTTTTCCTGCTTTTACTTTCCCCAAACACCAACCTGTATATCATTCCGAGAGGACTTCGCTCTCCCTTGGTTGTAAACTGGGATATATAGAAAAGTCAGTGGGAGAAAGGAAATCAGAAATTGAGATTAGGCGCTATCATGTCTCGGTTTATACAGATGTTTATCTAATCTTTCTCCATCCAATTTCCTCTTCCATAAAAGTAAGTAATACCCCTCAGAAAGATCCTATAAAAATTAAATGTGTGATAACTCAGTATCGTGCCTCAAATATGGTGGTTAACGACAAAATGTATAAACTGAAAATATTTTTGAAAGATTAACTTTTCGCTGGGACATTTGCTTTTAAACCCAAAGGTTTTGATATGTATCAGGAATCATGCTATGAGGTTTCACATAAATTACATTATTTAATTACTCAAAAAGAAGAGGTAGAACTTCAGTTTGTAAATCCTGCAACCTGAGCCAGTTTATGGCACTCCCATGTTCCCTTGATAACTAAAAAGATACGAAGAACCTATAAGTTTTTTGGAAACATGTATTTTTATAAAATCATGAGGCATGGAATTTGGTCCTGGAGGGCTGTCCAAAGAATATAATTTTTAAATATGAAAGCAACCCAAAAGAATAAGTGTCTATAAATAGAACTGTGCTGCTAAAGAAAATTAAAGATTTGGAGGTTTTCTTCACTTTCGTCTCCACTTACAACCTTCCTACCAATCTTCAGCAGAATGTTGCAGCGTAGAAGCACTTCAGTGAGTGGTTTTTATTCAAGTGTTTTGCTCACACAACTCAAGAGAGAAGATTGTAAAGAAAAATACTGCAGTTTGAAATGAAGTGTACTGCTCAAAAGACCTTGAAAGAAGCCATAGTGTATATGCATTAACTGGACCTCAAGAAGCTCCTTTACTTAGACTTATACCCTAATGTTAACATCTAAAGTTAGAAAGTATTTAGAAAAAGAGTGAAGTTTCAATTATCCCTTTTCTTAAAAGTTGTTCAAATAAGGCCTGATGAGTCTCTATAGGGCATGGCGTTGAAAACCATTAATTAATAACTTTTGATCATAGTACAATGTGTCTTCACCTATGTGCTTTTCAAAATCTATTTCAGCTCATGCTACTTCTGGAATTTTGGGTTCAGAGAAAATATCTCAATCTTAATGCTCTTAGTTTGCTCCTCTGTAACAAGAGAATGATAACATCTATACTACTTATCTCACTGGATTATTTGGGAGCATCAGAAACAATAATAGGAGAGCACGTGATAGTATATAACATGCTGTGGTAAATTGCTTGCAAAAATGATCACGATTATTTCCTTCTCTGTATCAATGCCTCTTCACAATGTGAACTTGAAGCTTCTCCCATCTTACCGATGTACTTATTGTACAATTTATTTCTTCACCCCTAGAGTCTGAGCTGATCTTATAACTGTCTCTGGCCAACAGAATGTGTCAGAAGTAATGTGTAACAGTTCTGACCCAGGCCTCAAGACCCAAGCCTGGGCAAGTCAACCGCCCCTTTTGGAAACCTGGAGAGAACTCATGGAACAGGGCAGAGCCAGCCAAGCTAAGGTCATCCTGGATCAGCCAGCTCCCATTAAACAAAATTGAAGCTAGGTGAACCTGGACTATCTCTAGAGTGCTGACTAGTCAACCGTCAGACCCATGAACTGAATAAATGGTTACAGCTTTAAGTGACTGCATTTTGAGGTAGTTTTTAAAACAGCAGCAGATAACTGATGCCCATATTATGAATGATAGTTAAGATATGAAGGTGTCAGGAAAATGTTTTTGCTTTCTTCTCTTCCTAACAACAGAGGTCTGCACAATAAATCTTGAAGGAAAGTTCACCTAAAATTCCCTTCAAAGTGAGACAAGTTACTTTTATGGAGAACAATTTTAACCTATTAGTAAAGCTTAAGTAGTATGATTTTGTAGTCTGTCTTTTTATGCAACATATACCTATGGCTCTGAGGTAAATATACTCAACGTTCCTCTCAAATAGCAAAATTTTCCAATAAATCGGCCATTTTCATGAAAATACAGACATTCTCATAAGAAAAAATATTCATTGCATTGTAAAGTATCACCTCTTCCATCCTCATGGCTAAATGTCACCTACAGGATCTTAAATTTAAAAAGAGACCAGTTTGGGCAGGCCATGGTGGCTCAGCAGGCAGAGTTCTCGCCGGCCATGCCGGAGACCCAGGTTCGATACCTGGTGCCTGCCCATGCCAAAAAAGTAAGAAAGAAAACAGTTAAAGATCATATTCTTCAACTTTCCACTTAATTCCAGAACCCATTCTATATAACATTCCTGATAGTTGTCAGCTGGCCTTTCCTTGAACCGTTCTTGTGATATAAAAGGGATTCATGTCAGACTTGCATTTCTGGGATCTGTAGTAACTAACAGCTTATATATTCTTAATATCAATGAATGAACTAGTTCACTAATTAAACAAAGATCACTAGATCTTTGCACTAGATCACTGATGGGTGTCATGAACTGAGGATCATTATCAACCCAATTCTCTTTACCTCTTCACCAATCCAAAATACAATGAAATGCAAAAATAGAAGGAACTCACTATTTTTGAGGCATCCCTTTTACATACCAGGAAGGACCTAATCATTAGAACATTGTGTTCATCCACTCTTTAACACTAGCTCTGTTGTTTAAGCCAAACCAAAAACTCTGCAGTCCCTACTACCCAAGTCACGCTCTGCTGTCAGAAAGAACCCTTAAATCAGTATTTCTATGGCTCCACCTTTAACTGTAGGAACTCCAAATGCCTCAAATTCCTCCTAGGTGGCTCTAGGAATCCCCAGGCAGATCTCACATGAGCTTTAAAGTCCAGTCCTCTTGGCTACTGTGTGGCATGTGCCATTTTCTTCCTTTCATACTTCAGCTGACTATAATTATATTTCTTATTACTGCCCAAAGACAGCAGCCATGTTTGGGATCCATACTAAAAGCAACACCACTGCTTACATGTAACAGAGACAAGGCTACCTCTACAAGTGGCTGCTGATGTCACTAGCAGATTTTAAGTGTCTGATGTTCAGCAGCTTGGTGTCACTCTGAGGGGGCTCCCATTTGCTTCTGACAAAGTTCCTAGCACCATCTCTTCTCATACAGACTCCTCTGGCACCAAAGATGCTGATACCCCATGCTCTCAATGGACAACAGAGATTATATCCAGGCAATTCATAGTTTTTGCCTTGTTTTGTTTTTTAATTTTGGTTTCCATCTCTAAGGAACAATGTCTGTAGAGCTTAAGTCATTAAACAATCTGTGGGACAGAACCTATGCTAACTCATTAAATTGGACACTTAGAAGTCATCTTGTTAAGTCTCCCTCCTAAATGAACATCCTAAGAGCACCCTTTCTCTCCAACAATAACCTGTTGCCCTTAAGAAAGCAAATAACTTAACTTAGTTATATCCTCTTGGTAGGAGTTCTTACTCTAAAGCACCTGAACTTCTCCTGTGGTGGAGAAATAATCAGATAAAGACTTACTTGTATTTAGTTTCCCCTGCTTCACTATAAAGTGCCAGAAATTCCTTGTAAACACAAAGAAACATAAAAGATATCCTCCCAACAAGTGGAAGGTAAATGACCTTTTGTGTTGTTTCTAAGGTTGGAATTTTTCTAACAGATAAACAGATTCAATTGTTAGAGAAGAGGCATGGCATGAGGACAGCTTACAAGTAAGGGTCAGTCAGCAGTGGCAGGGAGGTAACTGGGGTAGAAGATGGGAAGAAGAAAAAGGGGGTGGTGCCTTGAGTCTGAGAGGCAGCAGACAACCTGAGACAAGTTCTGGGATCTCTCTGGGGTATAGACGGGTCCAGGAACAATAGAAAGAACTGTCATGAATAAGACGATGCTCTAGTTCCTCCAGCTGAGGCCAGCCCAGACCACCCACCCCTGCTCCCTGTCAAAAAGGTGACTCGCCCAGTCAGGCTCCCACTTTGCCCCTCATACTGATTTTCTGGTCAGCCTCCTCCAGCACACCCCATCATTACCTATCAGCCCTGGCAATTATGAGCCCCAGCAACTCCCCTAGTCTCCTAAAAGGGAGGGAAGGGAGGGGTGGATCAGAGGTGCTGCTCTACCTGTCAGAGGGTACCGAAGTCTAGAATGCTGGAGACAGCCTAACTGCATGGGTGTACTCCAAGCCAAGGGCAGATGCGAATGGAAATCATGACTGCACTCTTACAAATGGACGCTGGCAGGTGTCTTCCCCAACAACACCCCGCAGGCCAGCCCAGACGGTGATGATTTCTGTAACGATCACAGATTACATTCAATCTGCTATCCTTATTTAATATTTAATCCTTCTTCCAAATGACAGTCTTTAAAATACTCAATCGAAGCTATCATGCCTACCCTGTCTTCTTTCCCCTGAGCTAGGTTTTCCTAGATCCTTCAATTAGAAAATAAGAATGCCTGAGTGGAGCCATTTGAAAAAAATTCCCAGCAGCTCACTGAGGCAGGGAACCCCATCTGCAGTCATCAGTGTAAACATTAAATGGAGAAATCCCTTTGATACTGTCAACAAGACAACCATCCACACAGTGGGCCCTGTTAAAGCCAACAGCATTGCTGTGATGAGAATTACACAAATTAAAATCTGCACCCAAGTGAAAAAAAAATATTGTTTTGTTTTGCAAGCAAACTGTCTGGCATTGTTCATAATTGTTTCATAGGTACTAGTATCATCACCCATGAGACTGTAACCTCTTTGAGGGCAGGACCAGTATTTCATATCACTTCCAAAGAAGTTTCCACCCAGGACGGGCACACAGTTTCACTTAGTTTATCCTTAATGATCTATTTATAGATTGAATATATTCATCTATCATATCATATCATAATATTTAAAGTCAGAGGAGAGAGGTGCTTACAGAAGCCTGCACTGGAGTATACAGCTCATACTAAGAAATAGGTATGCTAAATGGTGGAGTGCCACGATGGAAGAGATTCAGTTTTATGCAGAACAACCCAATTCACAAATTTCCACACAGCTCTAATGACACCACATCCCTTATTTGATTAACACTGGGATCACAGATCTGGAAATGTGAACTTTAATTGAAGAGAGTTTTAGAAGCCCATTTTCGAGTAGGATCAATGGGATAACATTTTTAGGGAAACCTGAAATGGCCTAACACAGGAGCAAATGCAGAAGAAACAGTGCAAATAAGTTCAAATGTAGCCATGCATCACAAAACTTTTCTTTAACCATGTGTATCTTTATTCACAAATATTTATTTAATGCCTACCATGTGCCAAGGTACCAGACTGAAACTCTGAACAAGTCTCTATTAGTTAAGCATTGCTGCAAGAATTCTGTACAGCACACACACACAAAAAAACTCAAAACCTTAACAGCTTACCACAGCAAATGTTTATTTTTCTTGCTCACACGTCTGAAGATTACTGGAGATTCGGTTGGCATTCAGCTGGACTTGGAAACAGGTTAAGTTGGGTTCTAATCTCCTCCAAGAGTTTTCATTCTGGGACTATAAGTTACCTATGGCATATTCATTACACAGAGGGACTCAGAACTGTAAGAAGGGCCAATGGAAACACACCATATCTCTCAAGGCCTGGACAAGAAACAGTTATGTCTACCCACATTGTATTAGCCAAAGGAAACACATGACCAAGGTACATGGCCAAGTCCAATAGCAATATAATGGGGAAATAATATTTGCCTAGTCCAGTGGAAAGAGCTAAAAGTCACATGGCAAAAGACACAGATGTATATTACTTATATGAGGAGGAAGGGAAGAATTAGGGAAAACAGTCCAATTATCACTAAAGATATGGCTCTGCTCATGGTCCTCAAGTAAGGTGAAGGGAGTGGTAAAAAATAAATTTTCAAGTTCAGTGGGAATCCACTAAATAACTTCTCAATGGAGTTATATAGACTGAATATATATTAAGATCCTACTTGCTACTATTTAGAGAATAAGGGGCAAGAAGGTAAGCAGGGAGACTAGTTGGGAAGCTACAGCAATTGTCTGAGTGAGAGATGATGGTGGCCTCAGCTACAGCGGTGGCAAAGGCAATCAAGAGAGGTGGATAGAGTCACTATATATTTAGCAGATTTCGTCACTATTAAATACTGTATGCAGGGAAAGGCAGTTGCGAAGGATGACACTTTAGTTTCCGTTTTGGACAACAAAGGAAAATGATGCTGAAGTGGGGAAGCTTAAGGGTAGAGTGCCACGGTCTTTGTAGTTAACTCCCCAAATCCATTCTTCCTAAAATAACTAATCTGAGCCAGTAACCCCAAACTGGGCATGCATCCTGCTTTCCACACCATCTCCCACCCCCAACCCGGGGATTCTCGAAAAATGGCAAGGAGATATTTTCAGTGTCCAGGGATGAGTTACTGATATTTTGCATTCGGGGTCCCAAAATATGAATTACTAAGATCTATGGAATGGTCTCACAAAACAAAGATTCAAACTGTCCTGCATGAAGCACCATACACCCCTCTGAAAGACATTGGCCTATGCCTATTATGATAACCCCATTCTGCTTAAACCCAATGATTGGTCTAAGAATAAAATTGTGGTTCATCCTAGGAAATTCACTAGGGACCTTACATGAACATTTCCTCTCATAAGACAAAGACACAAAAAGAAATAGTCACTTCCTTCCTCTGAACGCTGTTTGGATATGATGCCTGGAACTTCTGCAGATAGCTCATGAACATGAGGGAGGCCAATCAGAGGTCAAAATCAACAAGGCTGAAAGAACAAAATAATGAAAATAAAAGGGATCTTAGCAATATCATTAAGCTGCTGAATCAAGCAACTCCGGATCTGCCCATCCTTAATCAGGATATTAGATAATAAATTTCCTTATAGCTTAAACCAACTTGAGTTAGATTTTTAATACTTGAGTAAGAAAGTGCACTAGATAATAGAGGAAGGAAATTGGTGTAGGAGTCAAAAAAAATTCAAGAAACTGTCTTGATTTGCTGGACTGCTATGACAGATACCAAATAATGGGTTGGCTTAAACAAAAGCATTTATTGGCTCCTGGTTTCAGAGGATAGAAGTACAAGATCAAGGTATTGGCAAAGCCATTCTTTCTCACCAAAGTCAGTGGCTTTCTGGAACTAGCTGCTGGCAATCCTTGGGTTTCCTTGGCTTGCATCTCTGACTCCCGTCACATGACAGTGTCCTCTCCTTCGGTCTTCTCTTCCCATTTTCCACTAACTTCCAGCCTCTGGATACACTCCTGTTTCTCTGACTCCTGGCTTCCAGTTTCTTCTCTTTACAAGGATTCCAGTAATATGAATTAAGACTCACCCTGATTCAGCTGGTCATCACTTAACTAAAATTAACATGTTCAAAAGGATGGGCCACAGTGGCTCAGCAGGCAGAGTTCTCACCTGCCATGCCAGAGACCCAGGCTTGAGTCCCGGTGACTGCCCATGCGAAAAAAAAAGATCCTTTTTACACATCAGTTCACACCAGGAATGTGGATTAAGATTAAAAACATGCCTTTGCTGAGGAACATAATCCAATCTATCATAAATCCAATTTTGGACAAGTGCTTGTGAGAGAGGTAAACATGTGAGTCTAGATATCTCAGTATGTGGATTTGTATACGTGCTGCCAAGTGAGCATTCAGTATGTGAATTTGGAGTTCATAAGCAAGAAAAGACCAACCCTTTGATTCCATACTGGCGGACATTATCGCATGTCTCTGTGTAATGACGTGTTTGTGTGTGTGCGCATGGGTTGTAGTGTTTCAAGTGCATTAAACCAGACCATCTCAGTGTACATTATTAAAGATGACAATCCCTAAAATCACTGAGCACTTAATGAAATATTGTGGCCTTTTCCTAAAGTGTAGGTAAGATGATCTCGGAGTCCTAAAGCATATAGTTAGGTATGTCTTCTGGTTGTTTCATGAATACTTCCTTGCTGCTCCCTAACTAAATTGTGATCTCCTAGAAAACATAAACTGAAGTTATTTATTCCATACCCCCCATCAAGTAAAATGCAAGGCACCAAGCAGGTACTCAACAACTATTTATTGAATTACAATTTCTGAAAACTTGACATTCATTTCTAAAATTGTTGGCTAAAGAAGGATTTTGCAAATGAAGTCACCGTCTTACACCAAAGGTGGCAAACTGGAGAAACACAAACACATATTGCATGCCTTGATGCTTCAAATATTTGAATTATGTCATTGTTGAAATTTAAAAATTAAAAGATCTCACATTAAAATTTGAATTTCTGGCTTCCCTTGAAGATCCAATAGCACTGATTTTCCTGCCTATCAACAATGAATTGGAGCTGAGAAAGGGATTCCACCCTCCATTCCCCATCTTCCAATAGCCTGCTTCACTCACACATTTGATGAGGTACCCCTTGCTTAATCTCTCTGGGATCAGAATTTGCTTTTATAAAATGAGTCTGTTAAATCAAGTAATCTGGCTCTGACATTCTGTGATCCTAAAAGCCTGTCTTTTACAATAATAAAGTAGTGCATTTTCAGAATGTTTTTCCCTTCCTTATCACTCTTTTTCAGTATTTAGCCCTAATATTGGCTCTCCCTAGTTTTAGCCTAAATATACTACTTGGTAAAAATAGATCAAAGTTGCTCTGGTCAGCTTCCAAATGGTTTGGTTGAGGATAAACTTACAGTTCTCGCTATTTACCACAAGAGAGCAACGTCTATGAGTAGGTAAAAACTTAAAAACCCAGATAAAAAATAAATATAAGCTATTCTCTGAGGGAAATGTCTCAGCCCGCAAAATAGAAGTGCCCCACCTCTGTTTCAATAATGAAGAAAAAGGAGGCCGCTTTTTAATTTTTTTTTTTTTACCTGCTGGGTGATTGCTTAAAAACAAAAATTGAATTGTTTATATTTTATCTTTAGCTAGATATTTTACCTTTAATTATGATCTCCTATTTTCTTTGTCAATGCAAGAGTTTTGCCTATTTTAAACCCCACTGAGATACCATGAGAACATGTTTTTCAGCTCTTGTGCCGTCCTGCTGTTCTATTCTCTCTTTGCACTAACCCAACAGACATCTCTCATCTAATCCATTTTAACAACATACAAAGAGGTTAGAAATCAGACGTCAGCTTTTTTCCTTTCCCATCTAAGATTTACGAAAATAAAATGAAGTCATGATCAATAGCTGTATTAAGCAACAATTGTAAATATGTCTACAGGGCTACCCTCTTCTAAACTCTAGAAATGTATCTAAAATACTGTTCTTCAAAGCTCTATGTTAAAAGACTTTGAATTTTTGTATTAACACCTCGTATATGATATTAATGTAAAAAAGCAAGATTTAGTATTTCTAACTGCAGAGAAAATAGGAAATAGACACTCCTGGAGCAATGAAGTAGACAAATACCCTTTATGCCATTCAACCAGGGCAAGATATGCAGTGAAGGAAACACATAAATCGGTTGTTCAGACAGTCAAGGAAGCAGTGCAACTCTTTGCCTACAATAAGGATGAGAAATGAGATTGCCACTCTGCCAATCTTCAAAATTTTCTGTTTCTCCCTTGAGCATATAATATTATGATGCCTCTACTACATAAATACAATGTACTTTTTATACTCACTCAATAACGTACTTAAACAGGGTATGCAGAGACAGACGAGCAGCAATAAGTAGTTATAGGGGGATGATCTTTTATTCATTCAGAATATTAAGGAAAAGATATCTAGGTTTTAAGACGTCTTTTTGTTGACTTGATAAGATACTTTCAGCTATGCATAAATTAAGGAGAGATATCATTTACTAAAATCTTTAGGCTCTGCATTCTCTAAGCAGTGTAGCTAGTATGTAATGCAATTCTTGAATATAACATTATTCTGAATAAGGTATCACTATTCCATATTCCCTCTACAGGAGACAAGAGAATATGCAATAAAGCTTGATTCCACAGAGTAAGACAAACCAGCACTGGCAAAATGTCTACTTGTCATTGTTTCAAAAGAAGATTTAAATTTAGAAAATCATATATTCTACTATTTCTGGCCAGTTCCAATGTTGTCTTTAAGCTTTGAAAAGTAGAATTTAAATTCCATTATTCCAAACTGGTTATTTTAATCTTTTCCACACTTATAGGAAGAGTGTAATTATCTACACTAACTATAAACAAAGTCTATATTGCTAGCTATATCACTGACATAGCTAGAATACAGAAATGGAATGATTATTACAACTTTATTCATGAATAAAATGCTATAGGGCACATATAGATTATGTGTACAAATTAAAACTTTTTCCTATGGATTTCTTTTTTTTTTTTAGAAATTACTATGAAATTGAGTTAACAATATCAGATATATGTAAGTGATAATTTAAAAACTCTTTGAGAGCAGATTCAAAAGTAATGTTATATAACTGTAAAAAGATAGAGAAATAAACCCATAGTGTTTAGTTCTTTCAATAGATTAAAAAAATATACGTCAAACACTTAACAACTTTCAGCCTTATTTGAGAAATAAAATATGGTGAAATAGTAAAACTAATTTAGAAAATTCCCTGTGTTGGCTATTTAGTACTTTTATTTCTTTACGTATTATTCACTCATCCAACAAACAGTTATTAAACCTTTACCACCTGCTAGCAATTGATGGAGATTTTTTAAATAAAAATAAATGGCACTTTCCATAATAGTTAATATATTATGTATTTCCTATATTCTGGTGCCTATTTACAAAAGTATAAAACATATACTGATCTAATTAGCCAACAAGGGAAATAAGTGTGGTAAAAGTGTCTGGCTTAGCACTTCCCTTTACCTAGGAGAGAAAGCTCTGGAGCTGTGACATCCCTGGGGAAGACGCCGTCGCACAGGCCTGTCTGGAAGGGATTAAGAAAGACAGAGCAGCTGGGACCCATTTTCAAATCTAAAACCTGTATGAAAGGCTTTATGTGAATGGCTGAAAATCTAAGTTCAGATAAGCTGAAAGAGCCTAAGGGGATGCATTAGTCTTGGTGTTAAACCAAAGAAAATTTATTAGATCACAAAATGGTCAGATTTAACTTTTGATTTCATAAGCCTAGGAAAATGAAAAACAAAGATCCATCCCTTTATGTATCAGTCTTCTTACCTATGCAATCAGAAGATGATGAAAATTAAAAGTCAGATAAAAATTAACACGATTTGAACTAGAATAGTCAAGACTATGATGCATGATAAAATCATTCACGTTTCAAAATTCTAAGCAATCTTTGATAAGTTCCATTCTTGAATATTAAAAGGTCAGTGGCTTTTTTCTAAGATAAGATAATATTTTCCACTCTCTGATCCTTCGTCATCTCTTTCTGGGAATGCCCCTTCAATGGTTAAGTGGTATCTTTTTTCGAGTGTCTTCATACTCAAGAAGGGTTGAATATCAATTTATAATAGACTCTTAGGTTATATTCTTAAATGTAATTGGATATCAACCTGTTGTTTAAATTTGAATTTCAGTCAATGACATTGTTAGAGTCCTAGGAATTTAGAGTGGGGTCAAAATACAGCGAAAATAAAGAGACAATTCTATTTTATTTTCTATCTCTCTTTAAGAATATCAAATGATAATAGTACAATTGTTAAGTTTTTAGATATAGCACCTATGAACAGTACCTTGATGCGTATGAAGTGTCAATTTCTTAAACAAATATAGAAACCCAGCAATTATCACAAGCATTCTTCCTCATTACATGGCCAAAGTGTACAGGATTCGTAAAAATAAAAACAGTATATTGATAAGATTTGACAGTCAGAAATGTTTGCCCATTAGCTTGTTGCTGATTCTAGTCGAGCATAGACTGGCTTCAAATTTCACATGGTAGAAATACCACAGAACTACAGGTATCATTGAAATATCATAACTTCAGGTTCTGAATAAAAGCCACTTCTAAATTGCACATTTTGCTTACTTAAAAATAAAAAAAGGCCTTATTCCAATGTTATTCTTTGATAGTGGTAGCATATAATTCTCATATTCTTAAAATTGTCTTCATTAAGAAACCAAAGAAACTTTCTCATTCAGTGGGAAAAAATCAGCATTAGCAGTGTTGGAGGTTCTGGAATGCCTAGTCCCTTATCCTTTCCCTTGCGTATTTTGCACTCTCTAATAATGGGTGTACTATATAATGTCCCCCAGAAAACATGTTCAAGCCTTAATCTGCATTCCTGTGGGTGTGAACTCTTTTGTAAATAGGACCTTCTAAAGATGTTTCATCAGCTAAGTTGTGGCCAAATTATTCAGGGTAGGTCTTAATCTATATGACTATAGGCCTTATAAAGAAAGGAAATGGAGACACAGTCAGCCAGAGAAAGCCACAAGAAGTCAGAGTGCAGAGAGCGAGACTGCCACGTGATGGAGGCCTGCCGTCACCAGAATGCTACCAGCTCTGGAAGAAAGCATGGCCTTGCCAATATCTTCAGTTGGACTTCTAGGCTTCAAACTGTGAGCCAATAAATTCTTGTTGCTTATTCCAACCCATTGTGTGGTATTGTCATAGTAGCCCTGGCAAACTGAGGCACACTCTTCTCTACCCCTCATCTAAAGCTAATGTTTGGGACCTTATTTTGGGAAGCACGCATCTGTAAAGGACTCTTAGAGTCCCAAACAACTGCACGAGCATAATGGACAATAATACACCCTGTGGAATACCAGAGAGAGAATGTAGGCACTGGCTCCACCCCCTGCTTACTGTGGGCCAATGAACGGCTGCCTGATCCCATTTAATCCATCTATATATCATTCTGCTTCCCCTAGCAAGAAGTCAGTGTGGGGTATAGAAAAAAATCAAGATATTTTCCCTTCAATACTGTGCCCCTTCTGGGGTTTAGGATGGGATTTCTCTGAAGGAAATCAGAGAAAAGATGAGTAAGTGTCCTCTATACACTAACTTTGCATTGATGTATTATAATGCTTTTATATTATTCTGTTTTTTTAAAAGCTATTCCTTTGCCACAATAGTTTTCAAAATTAACAGGTTACACAAGATTTCTTCTCCAGTTTCTCTCTTCTCCAGTGAAAGTCACTGATAATTATGAAATAGAATCAGCCATCTGCTCTATTGACTTGATAGAAAGTAATCCTAGGATGTGCACATGATTTATCAAGTATAACACCTCACATGTGTATTAGAATATTTATTTAGTGAGAGCCATTATTTGTTCACTGAGAGCTGAATTGATCCTGAGAGGAACTGACCCACATACAAACACTGGAGGGACCCCTCCTATAAGGTTCATTCATGCATTCATTCACCCGCCACATGCCAGGACACGTCCAAGCACTGAGACAACAGGTAAGGTTCCGTTTTCATAGACTTTCATTCTGGAAAGTGGTTACAGTCAAAGTCAATCAGTCAAAGAAGTATATAAAAAGGATAATTTTATGTAGTGATAGTATAATGGAAGACCCGAAATGTACTTGACATGATAGTTACTGGAAATATCGCCAACTGGAGACTAGAGCACAGGAGGACTAAATGGTCAAGAATCTCTGAGCAGAAACGATTAGAGCTGAGGTCTAAATAAGAAAGAGGTAGCCAGATTTGAAAGGTAGAGTGTTAAAGATCTTAAAATTCATTCAATGTCCTAGAGATGAGATCTATAGTTTCAATGATAGTTTTCATAGAATCCAACCTATTATATTCCAAGAAAATTACTCTATAAGGTTTTATCATCCAGTTAAACAGCTTACTCCACTGTAAAAACACTTGGTAAATGAGTGGGAAATGGCATATGACTAGTGATGAATTCTAGGCTATTTATCCACGATGAGGGATAAATGAATGACATATAGCCAATGCCTAAAATACCAAGCACTGATAAAGGTTCTTTTATATTCTGCTCACTTTGAATAAATGCATCTATTGCTCATTCAGCAAATGTGTATTGAGCTCCTATATGTGCAAGGCATTGTACTTGGCATAAGATTCAATTATTAACCCAACATTAACACCTAGGCCTGATTGACACAAGTAGTCAAATAAGCAATTGCTATATCACTTGATCAGTGCCATCAAATGAGTAAACCTAATGTACTACTGGTGCATATGAAATTGCTCTTAAACTACTTTGGGAGAGATATCAAAAAAGGCTTCCTAGATGCAGTGACACTTAAATGAAGCTGTATTGGTGTGTAGAAAATAAGCCACATGGCTGGAAGCAGCCTAGGGAAGAAACAGGGTTCAGAGAATTAAAGTTCTCCTCCAAGGCTGGAGCCATTAGAAAGTGAGGAAAATTGTCAAGAGATAAGACTATAGCATCAGCAGTGACAGAATCACAGAGCCCTGTGTGCTGAATTAAGGAATTTGGACTTTATATGGCACCAATGGGGAACCACTAATGAATTTTAAGCAGGGCAATGACATGATCAGATTTGTGGGTTTTTATAAAATCTCTCTAGCATCAATGTGGAAATTTCAAGGTGGTGAGAGAGAAAAGCAAGTTGAACACAAAGTGAACATAACCCATCCAAGTAGTTTTCTGTGAAAACTTGAAAGTCTTCATTGAGCTGGATTTCAGCTCAAATCACATAGTGCATTGTGAGCTTAAACCTTACTTAGAAACTACACTCACATTTTTAATAGTCAGGTGGTGAATTTAATCACATAAGGTTACATTTTATTACTTCATATATTCTGAAATGTGAGTTTTTCACTCAGTCAGCACAGCCATATCACTTAGCTCAGGAAAACATGTCAGTCCTTATGCTCTTCAAAACTACCAATAACACGCATGGCATCAAATTTTTCTAGGTGGAATGAAATTAAATCATGACTCTTTGCAATGTATTCTAATCAGCTACTCCATTAACTGTTTTCAAATGGTAATCAACTCAGCTCAAAATGAACAGTTACATATTCAGTTTGCTCCATGAATTCTATGAATGCATTTACCGTTACAAGTTATAATTATATTACTTTCAGAACTCATTTACAGCAATTGAACAAACTAAGAAGAATGCTAAGATTCCTGTGTGACGGTGTAATTAAACAATATGAACTATAGGACTCTACTTTACATTCTAAAATTCAGCTATGATGTTATATTTTCCAAGAAATGATATTTTCAGAACAAATATAGACATTCTTAAGTTAATGTCTTTAAAATTTGAAATTATGGACCGCTGTGATGGTTTGAAAGTGTATGTACCCCAGAAAATCATACTCTTAAAGCTAGTCCATTCCTGTAGGCGTAAACCCACTGTAAATAGGATCCTTTGATGGAGCCACTTCTGTTAAGGCCTCATCAGGATGGAACACAATCCTATTACTGGAGTCCTCTATAAATGGATGAATACAGAGAAAGAGCGAGAAAGCAACTGAAGCACAAAGCTGAAATCAATGAAACCTGGAAGAGGAGGGAGAGACCAGCAGACCCCACCATGTTTCTTACCATGTGACAGAGAATTCGACAAAGCATCACCTTGATGATGCTTTGATTTGGACATTTTCACAGCCTCAAACTGTAAGCTAATAAATTATCATTTATTAAGCCAACACATTTCATGATATCTTCTTTAAGCAGCCTAGGAAACTAAAACTAATACCAAGTGAAATGATCAGATAATACAGTACATTTTGTTATTTGCCAAATTAAATACATCTCTAGCAAAGAGGAATTCACTCTCTTTGAATGAGGAAGCAGGAGGGAATGTCTGTAGCAACAAGACTACTTGGGCAAAAATAATATTTTTGGAGAGCTTACTATGTGACAGGCCTTATGCAAAGTGCTTTACATATTTTGAGCTATGTCATCTATTTCATCCTAAGACAGAATGGAAGAGTAACCTCTTCCTCTAGGCAAAATAGTCACTTTCAGAATAATTAGCTCATTTATAAAAGGGGCTATAGTGTTATTTTAATTATCTATTGCTATATAAAACACCATGCCAAAACTTAGGAGCCTAAATTATGAACAATCATTTATTATCTCATGATTCTGTGTGTTGAACAGGCAGTTCTGCTTCTTTGGTGATGACTGAGGGTCTGGGTTGGGGTAAAAGTTTTACAGTGACCTTACTCACAAGACAGGCATTTGGTGTTGGCTATCGGCTGGGAGCTCTGTTGGGGGTGTTGGCCAGGAACCTTGATTTTGTTCCAGGTACACTTCTCTAAATAGTTGCTTGGACTTCCTCTTAACATAGCAATTGGGTTCCAAGAATGGAACTCTCTGAGAGTGAGCATTCTAGGAGTATCAACCCAATCAATATACAAGCATTTATTATGGTGGGCAGAATAATAGCCCCTCAAAGATTCCCATGGCAAAAGAAATCTTAAGGATGTAATTAAGTATCTTTAGATAGGAAGATTATCCTGGATTATCCATGTGGGCCAAATATAATTATAAGGGTGCATATAAGAAGGAAAAAAGGTATAACGGAGTCAGAGAAAGAGAATTAAAGATCTTATGCTGCTGACCTTGAAGACTGAGGAAGGGGGAATGAGGCAAGAAATGCAGGCAGCCACTAGAAGCTGGAAAGGGCAAGGAAAAATATTCTCTGCTATAGCTCCCAGAAGGAACGCAGTCCTGTTGACACCTTAATTTTAGTCCAGTTAGACTTTTGACCTATAGAACTCTAGAATAATAAATTTGTGTGTTTTAAGTTAGTACATTTGTGGTCATTATTTACAGCAGCAATTGGAAACAAAAACACTTTTCAAGCATCTATTTGTATCAAGTTTGCTAACAACCTATGGCTATAGCCCAGGGCCACTGGGATGAATTCACGTAGGCATGGCTCATTGGAACAGTCACCACCAAAGGAAAAATCCAGCACAAGTATCATGCTCCTCAAAATCTTTCCTCTGTGCTAGTTTTCTGTAGTTACTGTAATTACCACAAATTTACTACAACCTACCACAAATTAGTGGTTTAAAACAATACCATCTTGTATCAAAGTTTCTGTAGGACAGAAGTCTGATACAGGTCTCCTCAGGCTAAAGTCAAGGTGTCGACAGGGCTGTATTCCTTACTGTTGGCTGAACTTTTGCCAACAGGAGGTTGTAGGACTGAGGTACCCATTTCCTTCCTGACTGTCTACCAGGGACCATCCATAGCAACTAAAGATTTCTCTTCAGTCTTCGCACTTGGCCCCTAGGTCTCAGAACCAGTAGCAATATGTTGAATCCTTCTCACAAACTGGATTTTTTCTCATTTTCCTTAAGCTGCACCTCTGTTCTGCCTGAAGCTGGTGTAAGTTTTTGGCTTTTGAAGGTTCATTACAATTAGATAGAGTCCATCCAGATAGTCTCCCTATATTCAGATGCATAACCTTAATTACATTTGCAAAGCCTCTTTTGAAATGTAATACAGGATATTCACAAGTCTCAGGGATTACGGCATGCACATCTTTGGGAGGCATTATTCTGTCCACTACAGTTCTCTACCCCCTGAATCTTAATCCAAGGAAAAGTTTGAAGTGCAACACCAATCTGCTCTGTGCCCTATGAATAAGCCCCCATTATTGTAATTAGCACAAATAAACTCACCATCATTCTGCTGTTCACTGGCTCCAATAGCATCCCCAAGAGGCAATTTATTTGAGATGTTACTCCTCCAAAATTAGTCACACTTGGGTATTTCCATAATCAGCACTGCTTCATCATTAAAAAGCAACGTTGTTCAAAAGAGCAACAAAGCTTTTTTTTGCAATATCACATAAACTGCCTTCTTTGACAATGAAGGAGAGCAATCAAAAAAACAATCAATTCAAAATGATCTCATGACTTCATATGGCAGACTATGTAACTACAGTGAAGATTGCACCTCTGCATCCCTCTTTACTCTCCAAAGCTTTCAGACTCTGCGTTAAAATTTTGAATCTACTAATGAATTCTTCAATGCTAAATGCAATGTAATTTAAGGTTTTCAGGGTGAACTGTGATTATCCTATATTAGAAATATGAAAACTTTCCTTACTTGTACAAACATAGAGATTAAGGTGTAAAGATAAGTAGAGGCAGCAACTATATTTACAAAAAATTTCAAAAACCTTACTGATGCATTTCAACACATTAATTTTTTAAATACTATATTATTGATCTAAGGACAATCTTGAGACAACAAGGCCTTGAGAAATAAATTCAGGAACAATGTGAGCTCCAAAGATAGTCAGGAGACCTGTATACCAACATTTTTGTTAATTGATATTCAACTAAGAAAGAAACATTATATGAATGAGCTGTGGAAGGAAAGGGTACTTTCCACTTACTGAAATCTTCTTACCAGTGACGCAAATGTAAATTCTGTTTCCCCAGGGAAAATTTTGGAGTGCCTCCTCTACCACAGCCAATGACAGAGATACTTGGGGTATATTAGTGTCACCTGGAAAGACATAATTTGAAGCTTTTGTCCAACTTTATACAGCAAGGTGGAAGGGAGCCTCCTTCTGGTCAATAAAATAGAGGAGAATTTTTCTCAGTGAAAGTTTTTCTTTGCCTATTTGATGGCTGAAATTACAACCCGCTTCTCATACTGAAAAATAATCTGCCAGATGAATACAAGAGGAGTAAATTTAAAAATCACTCTGCACTATCTCACAAAAAAAAGCACCCAAAAATGCATGCACTTCAAAGCAAAGGAAATTCTTCATTGTTTCAATAACTAAACATTTCACACAATAGTCAAATTCCAAAGAAAACACAGCCTACACATTAAATATATTCTCAAATAATGGGCACAGTTAGTTGCACAAAACCTGCAAACTAAATAACTTGAAAGTGAATTTCTAAATGGCCTTTTAAAAAAGATATTCATTATTTTACTGTAGACTAGATTTACACTTCTAATATTTATATATAATAAATTATAGGATCATAAGTCCTTATTCATATATTTTAATTTAAAAATCTGTCAATTTGATTAATGGAGTCATTTTTCTGTCCAATCCTTTTAAATTGAATCCCCAAAGTAAATTATGAGCTCATTGAGGCACTCATCCTGCCAAGAGAGTATCTGGCACACAGTAGGAAGCCAATAAATATTAAAAATGATAAACATGTATTTTATCAAGGCATATGTAGTACAGATTTTCAACCACATGTAGATTCTTCATTGAAATGCTAACAACAGACCAGTTTGTGCTTCATCCAACACCTGAGAGTCACTTTTTTCCTGCCATTAATTGAAATATATTCTGGAGAATGAAGCTAATATTAATTAAGTTTTACTATGAAAGCAAAATCATGCCATCACATATGTACTCTGAGTCATATTACAATGATTTGAGAGTCACTGTATTCCTTGTTCCCTCAATTTATGCTGATATTTAGTTGCACGTCATAATGTAGAAATTAATCACTCATCAAGAAGAATCAGGGTGGGTGTGGCTCAGGTATCTCATTTTACATACTGGCAGATAATGAACGGGGGATAAATTGGACGTAGGGCTGATTATGTGTACTAGACACTGTGCTGGAAAATGGGCATACAGAAGAAAAAAGACATGTTTGCTGTTCCTGTCCTCAAGAAGCTTACAAGCTAGTAGAGGAGAAGAAGTTTACACTCATAAATGCAAGAAAATATTCAAAGTCCTCAAAGAGAAAGAATGAAAACACAAATGTGGATATTGTTAGTTCAGAGAGAGGTAGGGAAGAAAAGCTGGGAAAAGTTTCCCCACTGTGTCTGAGCACATCAGTCCCCTGCTGTCAAAAGTACCTGAATATCTCCATCTTCTTGTGAGAGCTTTGGAAACGTTAAAGAAAATTAAATGCAGGAAAAGAAAGGCCCCAGGAGACCTAAGAGTGACTCAGAATGGTAGATTATTTCCAATAGGCCATTCCTCAACTACCAGGGGTACTTTCAGATGTCAGATAGCAGATGCCAGAATGTAGCTTCCTTCTGGATGCCACACATGTGCACATATACACACAGGATCCACGTGTGCACACACATGCACAAGATACATGTGTACACATACGTGCACAGATGATGCAAGTGTGCGCACATACACACAGAACATGTGATACATGTATGCATACATGTACAAGATATATATGATAGACTGCTTTATACTGTACATATTTTTTCATTTCGGTTTGTATTCACCAGCCTCTGGAATAATCAAGGACTTGGGACCCTGACTCACAGGTATCAAAGGGACCTCTGCATCTAGCCAGTTCTCCAAAGAGATTTACAGGTCTTGGAGAAATAAGATTCCTGGAGGTATCTTCTAAAATCCAAAGCTCAAAAATGCCAGTGAACTCACTCCTCCCCCTTCACCACTGTTTCCCCCCAAGTGGCCTCATTCGCCTATCATGCACAGAAGTCAATGCAGTGACACCAGCATTTCCAGAAGAGAAAGGGTTTAATTGCATAGTAGACCAGCAAGGAGATTAAAGGCAAGTCTCAGATCAGTCTCCCAGAGCAAAATGGGAGCTGGGGTTTTATACTGTCTAGGAGAGGCAGGCAATGATGGGGTGGGATGATATGGGTTAGTGGGTGGGCTAAAGTGGCGCATGGTCAGCTCCAAATCATGCTACTTCAGGCACTGCATTTTAAAAAATGGTGTCTTATCTCTTCTCTCTCTCCCTAAGCCGACTCTGCAGGTAAAATCATTATCCTCCCCACTACGTGGGACATGATTCCAGGGGTGTGAATCTCCCTGGCAGTGTGGGACATGACTCCCAGGGATAAACCTAACCCTGGCACCACGGGAACAACAATGCCATCCTGACCAACCAGGGGAAAAGAAATGTAACAAAATAAGGTATCAGTGGCTGAGAGAGTTCAAACAGAATCAAGAAGCTATTCTGGAGGCTACTCTTAATGCAAGCTTCAGCTAGATATTGCTAATTGCAAAGGTTTGCCAACCCTCAACCAACACCATTCCTGTTAAACCAAAGACCAGCGCTCTATCTGAGATCCTACAAAAGTTGCAGCACGAAGTTTACTTTTCAGAAACCTGAAACTTTCAGATGGTTCCTAGGCCAGATAAGTTCTAAAGCCCAGAGGTGCCGGTATCTCTAGGAACATCAGCCAGTTCCATCCCTGCATCCTATGTTGTCAACACCCCTTTTCAATATGAAAAAGTCAGAATGGATATAATCCAAATATCCCTAAAGATTGAGAGAAGGATCGAAGGAGAAGGAGGAGTTATAACAGAGAAGTTAGGACTTAAATGAGTATGACTCTGAATCATTACATTGATATTTCTTTTTAGTCTCCAGTGTCTTGGAGCAGCTAGAAGGAAAAATATGAAACACTGGAACTGCAACTCATACCAAACTTTGAAATCAGTTCTATAGGTACTTGTTACAATGTACTTTGAAATTTATTGCTTTTTTGTATACATGTTATAGTTCGCAATTAAAAAAATGGCAGCTTAGCATGATCAGTGGGTATAGGGATTTTTACTATTATTATTAGACAAAGGTGACTTTAGGTCAGGGCTTCTCCTTACTGGGCATGCTCCAGTGGCTTGGACTGGCTAGAACCAGCCTTAGCATTGCTGTAAAGGGAAAGGAAACAGTAACTTTTCTTGCAGCAAAACAAGCTGCTTCTGAGTAAACATGAGGAGGTGGGAGCTCAAACAAAAGATTTGAAAGCTTTCTCAAACTAGCAAGGGAGAGGCTACTTCAGTGGGAAGGGGGTTTGTAAGTGGCATTTCATGTTACCCCTAGTCAGTTATGACCTTTGCTACTTGGGCACATCATCTCCCGGTGAGGATGATGTCTCCTCCTTCTTTCTTGGTATTCTACCTAGCTCCTGCCATAGCACCTCGCATGATGACGATGAGGATGACAAACACAGCAAACATCACAACTCTCCAAAGGAGACCCGAATGTTAAAGGCTTGATATTTTACTAGGGGTTAGAAAGTCTGTGAAAAATCTGGCTGCTGGGCAGGATATTACTATTAGATACATTCTAAGTGTTTTATTTTCCCATTTCCTCTTCCTTCCAATATCAAGGTAATAGAGGGTTCATTGACGTGTGTATTCTTTATTTGTGCTGCTTGAGAAGAAATACAGAGGCTCCCATTGTGCCTAATAAGGCATCTTGTCTGCTTAACATAAGTCACCATATGGAGCAGATTCTACCTGAGGCATGCCTGGGTGGAGTCCAAGTCACTGTGAGACCTGATGTCCAATTTATCAGGTAACGTCCCAAGGCACCGCCAAGACGCCAGGCCTTTGTTTGTAGTATCAGGAATGAGGTCCCCTAGTCTGTGTCCAGATACCAAAGGGAAGTCTTCGCTTTCACTGAGAGGCTATCGTTCTGCTGCTTGCACTCCATTCTGGACCCATAAAGCCCAGATTTGTTGCAAGTGTATTTATTTGGAGAAGTCTGAAAGGACAAAGCACTCCTTTGCTTTAAGGAAAGCAAAGAACAATCATAACAATTTATGGGAAGTTTTATTTGACTGCTGGGTCAGTGGTTTAATTTTGCATATGCTCTCATAAATGTAGCCAGCAGTGTTTTATGAGGGGATCATCTTGTAAACTAAAAGTGCTGGCAGAAGAAAATCAGTTTGTAGCACCCAAGGCATTAGGGAAATTGGCAGCCATGAAATACACCTTATAATACTCTCCTCTCCAGCCCTGCAGCTAACCACCAAAACGGCAGTACCTTTGCTCAAACACTCTCCTCTCAAGTGGATGCTCTTCTGTCAGCCAATTACCTCATGGGTAAATTTCAGTATCAACAAGAAGCTGGAAGTAGCAACAGCACTTAACCCGGTGCTATTTTAAGTTGAAGACAAAATATTATCTGACTTAGTAATCAGTCTCACACAGCTTATGTACTCCAAACAATGGCAAATTAAGGCAAAACAAATTAAATAGAGAAATTCCTTGTTTTTCGTGTGAGTTTTTGTGTGCACACGCATTTGCACGCTTTGTTCCCTTTGGCTGAGGCCAACATGGAAACGTCTGCTTAGGGGAACTTTACAGCCTTGTCCATTGACCTCAACCCTATTAGGGAACGGAAATCCAACAGTGCAGACAAACCATCCCCATCTGAAGTTGCTTCAATTATGATGCAAGTTGGTATCCTAATTAAATTGACTCCAGACAGGCTCTTTGTATTTTGTGAGTAGCCCTCGACAACAGTGTGCCCTAATGTGATTAGCCAAGGATTATGGGAGGACTTAATGGCTGCAGCTACCACTTGTGAATAAGACCTTCCAGCTACAGACACTGTGCTAGGTATATTAACTCTAACCTTTCTCCCATACTGCTGAATCTGGCAGGACAGATATTCTTATACCTATTTTACATATACAAGAAAACTGAATTTCAGATAAGTTAGAGTAGAAAAAATGATATGTGCACTTTTAGTAGCCTGGCTTTTCCCACTGCCTTTATACACCTCTAGGATTATAGTCAGCCACTCAGCCTGATTTGCTAAGAAACCATACATTTCTGGGCAGTTAATACTCTTGAGAGATGAATGCTATTCCTGTGGCTTCCCAGCTAGAAGATGACAAAATAATCTACCCACTCTGCTGAGCTAGGGCCAGAGAGCATGCCCCACAACTCCCACCTGAGACATCAAGAAGGTAGGAACAAGGTTGAAAGCAAACAACAGAAATAAATCTTCCCTCAGCCGTCTCCAAGAAAAATCTAATCTGCATCATTCATTCATTCATTCATTCAATACTGGTTGAGGAACTACTCCATGCCAGGCACTGTAATTGGTCCTGGAATAAAAATAATGAGTGAAAGATAATGCCTTCCCTCAAGAAGCTCACAATACTAGAGGGGACAAACTAGCAGAAAAGCAATTTCTATACAGAGTGATAAAAGCTACTGTTTGAGTGAGCATAGGGTTATGGGACACAGAGCAGGGACAACCACTCTTCATGGGTATTTGGAGCAACTTTTGGGAAAAAGTAGCATCTGGGCAGAGTCCTAAGCCACAAATTATGGTGAACCTGGCTGTCAAAAGGATGCAGTTGGGAGTTGTCCAGCAGAAAGAGCAAGACGTACAAAGACCTAGAGGTAAGAGAGAGCCTGCAAAGTCCTAAACCTGCCAGCCGCTCTATGTTGCTACAAGGGGAGAGAAAGGAGAGAAGAAGAGAAAATAATGACACTGGACAATTAAAAACAGGATGGATCCTTAGAGTCCTGGTGAGGACCATTAGGACTCCATCCTGAAAAGAATGTGTTTCCTAAATGGAAAATTACAATCTAGATATCTCAGCTTCCAAGCAGAATCTCAGGGAGTGAGAACATTTCTCATCTGACCCATCTCAGGGGCTGAAACATCAAACTTGTGATGTTTGTCCCCATGTGCTTTTCACTCAGCCCTAAAGAGTGATCAGGGTGATGGCAGAGGTGTGATTCTCCACCTGTCTCATGAATACTCATGAGAGAACTGAAAGGACCAGAGCAGAGGAAGACTGGTGCCAAAGAATATCATTCATTCATTGATCCATTCATTTTTTCAGTCATTCATTTGAACCGAAGCAATACAGCCATAATGATACAGAGCCAGGGTCAGCAGTCCACAGCCTCAGGGCCAAAGGTAGCCTACAACCAATTTTCAAAATAAAGTTTCATTGGAACACATCCATACATATTCATTTGCTGCTTTTGCACTACAGGAGCAGAAGTGAGTTGTTCCAACAGAGACAGTATAGTAAAAAAGCCAGAGACATGTACTATTTGAACCTTTACAGAAAATGCTTGTTAACCCCTGACTTACTGTCTGTCATTGGGCTCTGAATCCACTAAGTTTCCTTATCTATAAAGCAGAGATAATAAAAATGGTGTTATTTTATATGTGAAGTTCCCAGCACAAAGTAAACATGAAATAAAATTACTTATTATTATTAATTTCTTTTCCAAATATTGCAGGAGTGGTCAGGAAATTGGGGCCAGGACTACAGTGGGCATTACACGCAGTCCCCATGGCTGCTGGGCTGAAGATTCTCCATGAGGAGGATGGTACAAAGGCTGAGAGCAGCCTCCAGTCCTAACCTGTGGCTCACCAAAAGCCAACGGCAGTGAATGGAACTTCCAAGAGCGGGAAGAAATAACCAAGCACATGTCTGCTCTTAACTTGCAGTGTAAGCGATGTCTGCAAGCAGCAACAGGGCAGAACTTTTAGTGATTCTAAACAGCACTCACATACATGCATAAGACTGTTTTAAAAAACTCCTAGCTGCCTCCTTTAAATGGCCAGGCTCACCTTAATTCATTCCTTAGCACTCTTCCCAGAGGCTATTTTCCTCTGGAAGTAGTTCCAAACACCCCAGACAGGTGGTAGGCCCTGATCTGTGTCTTCTAACCTCACGCTCATGCCAACAGTAGCTCTTACCACTCTGTACAGAAATTGCTTCTTTGCTAATTAGCCTCTCCCAATGGAATATCAATTTCCTTTCATATATTGTTCATACTTTAGAAAACCATCTGCAGAAGCATCTATCTTTAAACTTTTCATGGTGGTGCCATTTTGTTCCATCCTCCCAAAAAAGCAATTGCAGTATAATTAATATTTCTAATACCTTCTGGTAACAATATAACTTACTATTAAAAAAAAAATAAAGTGAAACACTTGTAAGCCCTGACATTATAACCACATGTAGGAAATAGATTTCTTACGATGTTGAAATTGGCTTTTTTTGAAAAAGTAGGAGCAGTTGAACAGAAAGCACAATTTTTGTAAATTAAGCTCTTCCAATTCATTCCTTGTCTGACAACTGTGTGGAAAGGGGAAAGTTATTACAGTATACCAATGCTTCTATTTGAAAGCCCAAGTTATTGAAAAAGGGAGGAGGAGAGTATCTCATGTACTGTGGTTAAAGGAACAATATTCCCTGTGGAATTTTACTAGGAAACTAATCTCTTTCTGCCTAAAGTCAGAGGAGGAATGAAGAGCCCCACCAAACTAAGTTGGAAGGAAAAGCCAGAGGTATCATTCAAAGAAAGCAATAAGAAATCGGAAGCGATCAGTGGGAGGTTAATACTGATGAAAATATCTGAGTGGTTAGTTTGACTACTGGCCAGGGTCTTGGTATGGTCAACAAAATAGAAGTTTGACCAATCAATTCACTCATTTTGTGACTATTTGATCACTTGTGTGGGGATGAGAGTTGAACAGGACAGGGAGGGGATGTCCTGTAGGACTATAATTTCCAACCATTTTTCCATCACGACATACACAAAGAATGATGTTCCCCTCCACAGCACATTCCCATGGGCTGATCCAGTTAGGATGCAATACAAAAGTGCAGAAATGTGAAAAAACAATTGCCAAAAGAACATATTATATTCATCCAATGAACACTGACAGCAGACCTACCATTTGCCAGGCACAGTTCTGGCAATGGAGAAAGTGATGAATAAAGCAAACTTGGACTCTACATTCACAGATCGTACACCCTGTTGCAAGAAACAGACAACAAGCAAATAATTATATGACACTGGATAGCATTTTGTGCTTTGAAGAAAAATAGTCCAATACGGATAGAATAGTCTGATATAGACAGTGCTGGTATAGATAGAATAGTTATAGAAGTTCTCCCTGAGGGGGTGACATTTAAGTTGTGAGCTGAATGAAGTGAGGAACCAGCCATGGTGTATTTGAAGAAGAGCTGTCAAGGCAGAGGAACAGCCAATAGAAAAGCTTTGAGATGGAAATGTGCTTGGCAAGCTCCAGGTACAGCAAGGAGGCCAGATGCTTGAAACCCTGTGAGTATGGTGAGGAATGATGGGGAAATGAAGTTTTGAGGCCAGAGAACAGTCTGGGGCCAGATAATGTAGGGCCTACAGGAGTTAGATTCTAAATTGATGGGAAGCCACTAGAGTTTGAGCACAGGAGTAATGATTGACTTAAGTTTTAAAAGGATCACTATGGCCACTGTGTTATAAGAAGATAAAAGGAAACTCCAAGACCACTTAGGGAAGCTATGACAATAGTCCAGGCAAAGGATATCAGAAGCTTAGACTGGGTTGATAACAGTACTGAAGATAAGAAGTGGTCCAATGTTAGATATATTTTATAAATAGAGACAATTGGAATTTGCTTCTGGAGTGAATAGAGAATGAGAAAGAAAGAAAAGTGTCAAGGATGACTTCAAGGTTTTGGGCCTAAGCAATTGTTGTATGCTGATGTTGCTTATTGAAAAGGGAGAGTCTTGGGGTAAAATTCAGTATTTCTGACTTAGGCATGTTAGGTTTGCAGTGCCAATGATGTGGGCACAAAGACAGTAGGGTATACAGATGTGGATTTTGGAGGAAAAACCAGGGATGGGTATACATATTTGGAAGCTGATGACATATGAGATATATTAAAATCTCAGATGTAGATGGAATCACTTAGAAAGTTTCTGGATAAAATCACTGGGAAAAGTATGTGGAAAACAGAGAGGGCCAGGCACCAAATCCTGGAGTTTTCCAAAATTTGAAGTCAAGAAGAGCAAGAAGAGTTAGGAAAGGATGGGAAATGAGAAGGAGGGGTCAATGAAGTAGGAAGGAAATTAGGACAGTGTGATAGCCAAGAAATGAAATCTTTGTTTCAAGAAGGAGGGTATGATCCACTGTGTTAAATATAATTGATGGTTCAAGGAGCTGCAGACTGAGAACTGACCATTTCATTTGGCAAGAATCAGCTTACAAGAGTTTATCAATGGAGATTTCTGGGAAGATGGCTGACTAAAGTGGCTCGACATTAGCCCTGCTCCACGGAAAGGTTGGAGAGGGGACAGGAGGGTAACTGAGGCGGCGATTCAGGAGTGCAGCTGACCTGAGAGAGGCTTCTGCACCACATGCAGCAGCCCTACTTGCAGAGGCCAAGGAACTAAGAGGCAGAAAGCTGGAGCCTGGTGTGGAGGTGTGCAGTGCAGGGACAGGAGCCCAGGACTAGGAAGTAAGCCACGCCACATTCCTTGGGCACGCTACACTCACCAGCACAGCTCCGTGACTGGCGACTCACCTCACACCCCACGTACCTGAACCCCATCACCCTCTCCATTCCCTGTGCTCCTGGCGCCCTCACCCCACCAGCCCCAAGTGCCCACTCCCCCATCCCAAGTGCAGCCCAACCCACCTCTCCTGCACCCCTCCCAAGCACTGCCTCCCCCTCCCTGTTCCCTGCAAGCTGTTGCCAGCGTATAAAGGTTGCAGGCACTAACCTCTGTACCTAGGCTACCCCAGCCCCACACCCATAGTGTCACACAGCCTCACCCCACCCTCCCTGAGCTCAGCGCATCCCTTTATGGCAATCCCAGGCTCATAGATGCACACAGGCCCCAAATCACGTCATTCAGCTCTGGGAACCACACCTTACAGCAGTCCTAGAACCACACGTGTGCACACCCTCAGCCTCACTTCCCAGCTCTGAGAAAGTGCTGACCTGCACAGCCGGTTCACATCTGCCCCCAATCCATGAAGGCATAATGCCGACCTGCTGCTACAGCTCTACACATGCGCACAAAGGGCCCCGTGCCTTAGACCAGCACACTCCAGGATTACTCCCCCTAGACCCGGGCACCCACACAGTTATATCCTCCGTGGCCGCTGGGCACCCACATTCACAAGAAACAGTGTAACATCCCCAACCTGGGCCTGTACCTGCCCTGAAACAAATCAACATGCTGAGTGCTCCCCCCATGACCTAACCATTCCGCAAACACAAGGCCTTAGACTACTGGAAGAAATCAACTCCCAAAGTAAATCAATCAAGATATTTACATGCCACAAAGACAGCAGAAGATCACTAAACAAATCACAATGCAGGCAGATACAGCTCTGTCTAATGACCATTAAAACACCAGAGGAGACGCAGATGTTGGAACAACTAATCAAAGGTGTTCATACAGATCTACTTAATAAAATAAGTGGGATAATAAATGGAATAAAGCAGATCAAGAAGACAGTAGAAAAACACAAAGAGGAATTTGAAAGAATAAATAGAAAAACAACAGAAATCACAGAGATTAAAGACTCTGTAACCAAATAAAAAACAACTAGAGGCACACAACGCCAGATTTGAAGAGGCAGAAGAAAGAATAAGTGATATAGAGGACAGGATAACTGATTTCAAAAACCCAAAACAGCAAATGGCAAAAAAAGATGGAAAAAATTGAATTGGATCTCAGGGAAATGAGAGTCAAAACAAAGTACACAAATATTAGAATCATTGGTGTCCCAGAAGGGGAGAGAGGAGTAAAGAGCTAGGAAGAGTAGTTGAGGATATAATGGGGGAAAACCTCCTGACACTATAAAGGACATAAATATACAAGTCAAAGAAGCCCAAAGAACTTCAAACACAATAAATCCAAATGGGCCTTCCCCAAGGTGCATACTAATCAGTCTGTCAAATGTTGAAGAGAAACAGAAAATCCTGAAAGTGGCAAGAGAAAAACAATCTACTGCATACAAGGGAAATCAAATAAGACTGAGTTCAGACTATTCAACTAACACCCTGGAGGTGAGAAGGCAGTGGTATAATATATCTAAGATCCTGAGAGAGAAAAACTTCCAGCCAAGAACTCTGTACCCAGCCAAACTGTCCTTCAAAACTGAGGGAGAGATCAAAGTTTTCACAAAGAAATCCTGAAAGAATTTGTCAACAGGAGGCCAGCCCTACAAGAAATACTGAAAAGAAAATACAGGAGAGGGAGGCCTGCAGGATGGCACAGAATTGAAGAGCATCACTAAGGGTAATTTAAAGAATACAAAAAGAAAGAGGGAAAAGAATATATTGATCTGATTAATAAAATAAAAAGGATAAGATGGTGGAATCAAGAAATGTCTTTTCAGTAATAACTTTGAATGTTAATGGACTAAATTTGCCAATTAAAAGATACAGATTGGCAGAATGGATTACGAAACATAACCCAGCTATATGCTGCTTACAAGAGACTCATCTTAGACACAAGGATACAAACAGATTGAAAGTGAAATGATGGAAAAAGATTTTCCACACAAGTTGTAACCCAAAGAAAGCAGAAGTAGCTGTACTAATATCAGACAAAATAGACTATAAATGTAAAGACATCAGAAGAGACAAATAAGGACACTATATACTAATTAGAGGGTCAATTTTACTAAGATATATAACAATCATAAATGTTTATGCTCCCAATCAAGGAACTCCAAAGTACATGAGACAGACACTGGCAAAACTGAAGGGAGTGACAGATGTTTCAACAATAATAGTAGGAGACTTCAATACACCAATCTCCTCTCTAGACAGAATAACCAAACAGAAGAGCAGCAAGGAAATACAGAAGTCAAATAACTTGCTAAATGTATTCGACTTCACAGACATAAGCAAGTCATTGCACTCCAAAGCACAAGGTTATATATTCTTCTCTAGTGCTCACAGAACATTCTGGACAGAGGACACTCTGGTGCACAAAACACAGGTTTTTATAAATTTAAAAATATTGAAATTATTCAAAGCATTTTCTCTGATAACAGTGGGATGAAACTGGATCTCAACATCCACCAAAGAACAAGAACATTCACAAATATATAGAGATTAAGTAACACACTCTTAAACAACTAAAAGAATCAAGTACTTAGATATGAACTTAACTAGGGATGTAAAGGACTTGTACACAGAACACTACATAACATTACTAAAAGAAATCAAAGGAGATCGAAATAGGTGGAAAGACATTTCCTGCTCATAGATATGAAGGCTATATATACTTAAGATGTCAATTCTCCTCAAGTTGATCAATAGATTCAACACAGTACCAATAAAAATTCCAACAACTACTTTGAAGATTTGGAAAAGCTAACTACCAAATTCATCTGGAAGGGAAAGAGACCCCAAATAGATAAAAGCATCCTAAAAAAGAAGAATGAAGTGGGAGGATTAACACTCCCCAACTTTAAAACTTATTATGAGCCATGGTGGTCAAAACAGCATGGTACTGGCACAAAGACAGAGAGAAGCATTAAACAATGGAATAGAATTAAGAGTGCAGAAATAGACCACCAAATCTATGGTCAACTGATTTTTGACAAGGCCCCCAAATCCTCTGAATTATTGAAAAGACAAAACAGTCTTTTCAATAATTTGGCATGGAAGAACTAGATATCAATAGCCAAGAGAATGAAAGAGGACCCATATCTCAAACCCTACACAAAAATTAACTCAAAGTGGATCAAACAACCAAATATAAGAACTAGCACCATAAAGCTTCTAGAATAAAATGTAGGGAAACATCTTCAAGACCTAGTAATAGGAGGTAGCTTCCTAAACTTTACACCCAAAGCACAAGCAACAAAGGAAAAAATAGATAAACAGAAACTCCTTAAAAGCAAATGCTTCTGCACCTCAAAAGATTTTGTCAAAAATGTGAAGAGGCAGCCAACTCAATGGGAGAAAATTTTGGAATTCACATATTGGACAAAAGCTTGATTTCCTGTATATACAAAGAAATCATATACCTCCACAACAAAAGAACAAACAATACAATGATGAAATGGGCTAAAGATATGAATAAGCATTTTTTTGAAGAGCAAATACAGATGGCTCAAAAACACATGAAGAGATGCTCATTTTCACTGGCTATATGGGAAATGCAGATCAAGACTACAATGAGATACCACCTCACACCTATAAGAATGGCTGCTATTAAACAAACAGGAAACTATAAATGTTGGAGAGGATGTGGAGAAACTGGGACCCTTATGCACTGTTGGTGGGAATGTATAATGGTGCAGCCACTATGGAAGACTGCTTGGCGGTTCCTTAGGAAATTAAATATCGAGTTGCTCTATGACCCAGCAATAGCACTACTTGGTATATATCCAGAAGAGCTGAAAGCAATGATACACAGACATTTGCACCCCAATGTTCATAGCAGCATTATTCACAATCACCAAAAGATGGAAACAAACCAAATGCCCATCGACAGACAAGTGGATCAACAAAATGTGGTATATACATACAATGGAATATTATGCAGCAGTAAGACAAAATGACATCCTGAAGCACATGACAAGATAGATGAGTCTTGAGGACATAATGCTGAGTGAAGTTAGTCAGACACAAAAGGATAGATATTATATGAGTCCACGTTTATGACCAGCATAAAGGTATAATCAGAAGTTTATAATACAGAAGATAGGGGACTTAGAGTACTTAGAAGGTAGAGATGGGTGAACTGTTAGTTAATGAGGTTGAACTGCCACGTAAGGGAATAGATAAGAGTGAAGGTGATTCTCTAGTGGGTCTAGAAGTAACATTACCATATTGAGGATGAACATGATTGAAAGGGGTTGTATAGACCTACGTGTCCCACTGATTAACACTAGAAATATGAATGAATTCTTGTAAAAATTACTTCAAAGATATAATTCTTGTATAGAGTATTTAAATCCAGAAAACAGGGGGAAAACTGCTATTGCAGGCTATGAGCGATGTTCAAAAGGAAACCTTCAGCACTACCACAGTAACAGCAGAGGTAAACAATGGGATGAGAGACAAGAATTAAGAGGAGGTTTAGATTTCCTATTTTGCGAGGGTGTGTTTATTGGTTTTCTTTCTCTTGGGAACAACAAAATTACCTAAAATTGAGAATGTTGATGGACTGTGGACTTTGGGCCCTCTACATGATGTCAGATACATACAGGTGGCTGAAGGATGCACTAACGAAGTAGACTGGTGAACAATGGTGTATACTTATGAACGATGGTTGTACTGTTACAAAAAGGAACAATGTTATAAGGCATGCAACGATGTGAATGAACATGTGGGACGTTTGATGAGACAAAAAAGCCAGAAACAAAAAAAAACAATATTGGTATGGTCACCTTCAGAAAATGCTTATAAGAAAACAGGAGCCTGGATTGTAAGCTTTTAGAGCAGATACATTAAGTCCAGAGTGGTGATTATCATTTCTGGATTTTGAGAGGCTGTTATATATATATAACCTGATATTTAGAGATAAGAACGAAGCTGAACAGGTTGGGGTTAAAGTAATTCAGAACATAGGGGTAAGGAAGACAGTGTCTACATTTTAGAACCACACATACTCTTTGATATCAATGGAAGAAAGGTTTATTTGATCTGGAGCTGGAATTTTTTGCAGTGAATAATCTAATTCAACCTATCTGTATAGCTCATTTGAACAACTGAAACACAGGAAGCACAGAACAAGAGATTCTTTAATCCTGTATAGATTTATTGTAATGCCTGGCAACATCCTAGCACATATTAAGCAGATAATCAAAAAATATTGGCAAAGTCCCCTGAGGGAGGGGAGAAAGACTATGGAACTATTAAATCTTACCATCAGGGAATCACCTGATACTGTGCCAAACTTTAGGAACACCCAAATCAATAGGCTGCACCCTCAATCATGAGACTTACTCTTGTGAAGCTTATGTAGATAGCAGAGAAGCCTAGATTACCTATAAGCATGCCTAAGAGTTACTTCTGGAGGACCTCTTTCATTGCTCAGATGTGGTCCCACTCTCTCTAAGCCCTACTTTGCAAGTGAAATCATTGCCCTTCCCATTACGTGGGACATGACATCCAGGGGTGAAAGTCTCCCTGGTGACGTAGGAGATCACTCCCAGGGATGAATCCAGACCTGGCACTGTAGAATCAACAACTGCATCCCGACCAAAAGGGGGAAAAGAAGTATAATTAATAAAGTATCAGTGGCAGAGAGAGTTCAAATACAGTCGAGAGGCTACTCTGGAGGTTGCTCTTATGCAAGCTTCAGGTAGACCTTGCTACCTATCATAACCTGCCAAACCCCAACCAGGGCCATTCCAGCCAATCCAAAAGAACAACTAAGGCAATATGTAAGATTCCACAAGGATTCCAGGCACGAGAGTAACTTTCCAGAAACCGACAACCTCCAGATGGGTCCCTGGCCCAGATAAGTCCTGAAACCTAACCCAGCCTCTTTAGAACATCAGATAGTCCCATCTTCCTACCCCATATTAGTGACAGACCCTTCCAATATCAAAAATTTAGAATTGCCATAGCCCAAACAACCCCAAAGAGAGGGATGGAAAGATCAAAGGTGATGGTGGAATTATACATAGAAGATAGGCCTTAATAAATGAATGTGAGTGCTGAATCATTAAATGATGTCTTTTAGTCTCCAGTATTTTAGAGCAGCCTGAAGTAAAAACCTAAAATTGTGAAATTGTAACCATGTCAAAGACTGAAATATGTTCTACAACTGACTGTGGTGCTGTGCTTTGAAATTTATAGCTTTTTTGTATATATGCTGTTGTTCACAAAAAAAATCGATTGTGATGATAAAAAAGTATTTAAGCCCTCTAGCCTCCTATATTCTGAAGCAGCTAGAAGGAAAAATCTGAGAGAATCATATGGCAGCCCATGAGAATCTTTGGGATCGTCCTATAACAACTTGTTGAAGAATGTTTTGAAAACTATTGCTTTTTTTTATTTCTTTGCTTTGTATACATGTTATACTATGCAATAAAAAAGTTAAAAAAAAAAAAAAAAAGAAAGAGTATATCGATGACAACAAGAATTGTTTCGGAGACTGGAGGGGTTTCAAGAGAGTGAAGGTGAAGAAGTAAAAACTATAATATAAAGGGGAGCAGAGAAATGGTGCAGAATCCCAGAGGTGTAAGGGGTCAAGGGAGAGATCCATAAGATGGAAAATATTATAACATGTTTGTGTGCTGGTGGAAATGTTTCAGTAGAGTGGAAAAAATAAGGGGATGGAGGCAGCAGAAAAGATAAAGGGATGGTTACAGCAATAGCTGAGGAGGCATGAGATTCAGTGCTAAGACTAAGAGATGGACTCAAACAGAAGCATGTTAGTTCATCCATTTTATCAAGAGAGAAGGCAGAATAGATGATACAGATGCAGGTATGCTAACATATTTGATAAAGGGAAGACAAATTAATTTTCTTCTGATTACTTCTTCCTGTGCAATAAAATAAATGTAAATAAAGGTACTCATATGGATGTGAGTGAGTAGACTGGAAGGGGTATGTGAACTTTGAGGGCAGACTAGATGGATTTGAAATAACAGATTTGAATAGGGAGACAAAGAACCGAAAAGGGAAATACAGCATGGTTAGTTGGCTGTGTTGAGGGCCCAGTTGAAGCTTGTGGTCATGTATTTAAACTTTAACCAGTCAGCATTATTGCAATTTTTTTCTCTGTCCACATTCAGCATTGCTGTAGGATGAAATAGGAAGAACGCTGGATTTACTAATAGTTATGTCAGGCAAAAAATGGAAGCAGAAATAGGGCAAGTATATTAAACCTGTATACACGGAAACTATGTAACAATGGGCCAAGGCATCTTAGATGGGTAAATGTGGATGTTGGACAGAGTCGTGGCAGGAAAATCATTGGACTGGGGATCCTAGTGGTGTCCAAGAATTGCTAAGTAGAGACCCTGGAGTAAGTCAGATGGAGAAATAAGAAGCGTTCAGAGAATCGCGTACTTTGGCATTTAGCAATTAGAGATGACAGAAGCAGTGATGGTGCGAAATTTAGTAAATTAATGGCTAATCTCTAATGCATGGGGGAAGCAACAGAGAGGTAAAAAAAAAAATGGGATCAATGTTACTTTAGCCTAATTCCACACACTTTAAAAGACTAGAGGGTTTTAGAGAGGAAATGAAATAATGGTAAGGAAACAGGCTTTAAGAAAAAAGGTGGGCACCTACTCTAAATAACTGCAGTCACAGATTAGCAACTAAGAGAAAAACACTTATGCCTATATGTAAACAAAGTAAAGGGAGTACCTTATTAAGGTAATACCAGCTGCTGTAAAGAATAGATAAAACCTGAAAACTCAGTGGCTTAACTTAATAGAAGTTTCCGTCTTATTCAATAAACTCAATAGAAGTTTATTACTTGAAAGGGGAAGGGCTCTGCTCCATGAAGTTCTTCACAAATTCAAGTTCACAGAGTCTGTCATCTTCAGTACATGGTTTCTAAGGTGATCATGGGTGTTGAAATCAAACTAGCAAAAGAGAGTGAGAAGAGAATTCCATGGGAGATTTTTATGGGCCAGGCTTCAAAATGGTGCACATCAGTTAATCCTAGTCAGTAACTTGGCTGGTAATGGGAGCTGTATATTTCATCCAGAAGCAAAGAAAAATGTATTTAATGACTACCTAGTCAAGTCTTTTGAAGCAGAAGTCTGGGGAACAGTTTAGCCAGCATACTTTTGTTGGACCTTATCAGAAATATATATATATATATATAATGTATTAAAAAAAAGTCATGAAATTAGAAGAATTTGATTTAAAATCTCACTAAATCATATACCCATATCATTTATCCTGTGACCTTGAGAAAATCATCTGAATTTAATCCTCACTTATAAAATTGGGGTAAATAACAGCTCTCCTGCATCAAAAGGTATTTGTAAAAATCAAAATGAGATACTACATATTAAATATGTCCATAAACTCTAAAGCACTGCTTAGATGTTAAGTATTATTATTATTGCTGAGAATATAGTAATAATCTGTTCCATTCTGGCTCCTTCAAATTAACTACACATCCCTGAGCAAGTTAGTATTGCAATCCTGTCAAAAGCTGCTTCCAATATCTAAAGTTCCTCCTTCAAATCTCATTTCATTTGTCCATTCGGTTCTTGGCACCCATGACCACCCAGTTTCCCATTCGGGTACCATTATTCCCATTTTCTGATTATCCCATAATATTGAGACCCAAGTTCTAGATTTCCATTTTTCTTTTATCCTTTGGTACATCTCCAGGATACAACTCTCCTCCTGATAACACACACACCTTCACAGAGGGTGATGCAGGTGGGAGCTCCAATTTTTGTTTGCTGTCATTGTGCTCTGGCAGGATCACTGCACAAAGCCTTGCATGCTGTGCTCTATATAAACCTAGATGCCACTGTTCACATCACTCAGCTGAGTTATCATTACAGTTTTCTAACAGATGGCAAAAAATGTCGATTTAGCAAAACAATATTCCATCAGAGGGAAGCTCTGCATCTTGAGGAAGCGGTCCCTTTTTTCTAATCCACAACAAGGAGCCATATGGACTTGTGATGGTCCTGCACATAAGGTCTGTTCCTGCACATCAAGGAAAAGGAATCATGAACCCGTCCAACAAGATTAAGTAAAAAATGCAAGGAAAACAACCAAAATTATGTCAGAGCCTCAACTCTTGCAAACCATAGATAAAATAGTTTTATCAGTTCCTAGTGACATGGAATTATTAATTAGATGAGCTAAACAACATAAAACACATGTACTTTGTTGTACTTATGACTGCATTTTCATCATTACATAAACTTGTATGTAGTTTTCCCAAAGCATTGTTTTAGACTTCAAAAATAAACCAAAATGCTTTGTTTCATAGCCAAATCAAAATAACTCGTTCCATCAAAATTAAGGTAAAAACAAATGAACTCAAGCGTTCGTGCTTTTTTACCCTAGGCAGGTGCTTCTCTGTCTCCTGGGCCACAACTTAACACTGATGATTCTCATATAATTGATGCCCAAAGATCCTTCCTGATTTGAGAATTGCCAGGTATTGTCAGATACACACAATGAATAGCATCCAAAATGTGTGTAATCTAAGAGGAATGTGCCCAGGGAAAATAAATAAAGACTATGATGCCTGAGCTTCGCCGTATCTCAGTACATGCAAGGGAAACACTCTTTCACACTATACTAATCCATTTACCTTAATTAGTCTCTCTGATCTCTGACTATTTAGTCCTCATATTTCAAGTCCTAGCTCAAAATCTACATTTTTCTCAAATCCTCTGTTACACATTCTTGCCTGAGGTGACCCACTCTCTTCCCAAATATTATTGTCTGTCTTATTACTTGTTGCTTTGTCATATACCTCCTTATGACAACTATTGTTGTCTTAAGCTGTTAGCTTTGTTTTTTTAAATATAACAGCATATTGTATATTTAAGTCTTAATGAGACAGTTGTAATGAAATTATTTTAAATTCAGTATCTGCATCTTACATTACATGCCCACCATGCCCTGTTTATAGTGGCATTCAATAAGTACCTGCTGTTTTAACCAAGCTATGTCACAGCAGGATGCACAAGATGTGAAGAGTTGAGGCTGAATCTTAATTTAGTATAAAGGATAGTGTGAGAAATAGGTAAAGAATGAGAGCATCAGTGAAGACACAAAAGCAGTGAAGCCAAATTCTGCTGATGGTTGCCATTTTCATTGGCTCATCTTTTTATTCAACAAAAGACGACTGAGTTCCTGTGTATAAGACACTATTTATTTTTGGATACAAGATTAAGGATGACACAATACTTGCCTTTAAGAACTTATAAATCTTGCAGTTTCTGACCCTCACCTAGAAGATGAGACAGAAATAATAACATGGACCCATGTCAACCAATCTGAGGGCCAAGACCAGATTTAGTAGTAACTCAAGGGGGACATGAATGAGCAACATGAAAATGCACCCAAAGAAAAGAGATACATAAAAAGTTATGAGAAATTAAATTTGTCACCAGGTACAAGAAGCAAGCACAAATGCCAAAATACGAAATGGAGACCAAGGTATAGTTAATGCAGTAATGAAACAGGCATTTACAAACATTTAAAGGACTTTGGCCACACTCAGAAACAGGGTACATGGAATTCCCTCTTCCTATATGCAGTTCCAGTTACCATAAAAGGATACACCCTGGGATAAAGGCCAGGGTTAAACAAAGCAGATAAGTAGGGTGGATATATAAGCTATCAAATTAAAATTACTAAGCGCCCTAAGAAAGGAGCCAAATATTATGAGACTGCACATTAGGCAACATAACATAGCAGTTAACTGAACAAATACTGATATCAAAGTGCCTAGGTTTAAATCACAAGGCCAGTTATTTGCTATTATAACCAGGGGCAAGACAGAGAGAGATGACTTAGTTTTCTCATCCATAATACAGGAGCAAAAATTATACCTACCTTATACTAGGGTTATGAGGAGCAGATGAGTTAATTTATGTAAAGTGTTGAGGAAAGCCTAGCACATACTAAGCATTCTTTGTGTATTAGTAATCATGGTTTAAAGGTAGAGGGACCACTTCAAGATGTGACGGCCAGGGAAGACAGTAAAGGAACTGGCATTTGAGTTGATTCACCAAGATGGGAGCCAGCCCAGATCCAGGAATTTTCCACCAAATCCTCTCCCCTTCACTTAGCTCATACAGGTACAGCTTGAACATATGGAAAGGGCAAACGGGGCAACTCTAAGTAACAAGGAAGATCAAACTGTGTTTCAAGAATAGTGAGAGGAAAAAGATTGAAAATAAGGCATATATCAGAATTTTCAGAGATAGGATTAGAAGGGCGAGTTGCAGTCAGGTAAGGTGAATGCAAAACCAAAAGTCTGACCTGTACCCAAGAAGCAACAGGGCATCAATATAGGATTTTGAACAGGGAGTGGGGTGATCAGAGAAGTGGGATGAATCTGGCTCCCTTTATTATATAGACTTTGGAATGAAGAGACTGGAAGGAAAGTACCTAAGTAGGAAGCACATTTACCCAGGTAAGGTATTAAGAGGCAAAGAAAAGGTGCAAAAGGTACCATTAAAGCTGTAAAAAGTGTAGAACTGTAAGAATGTGCCCTAGAAAACAGAAATAAATAATATCTGTGAAACCCACAATCTATTATAATACAAAATGCATAATGCATTTTACATTGCGACAGCTGAGAATTAGAATCCCTATTTGTTACATTTTTATCTACCTGGGATGCTCATTTCTATGCAAATTCCTTAAAAAGCATTCAGATTTCTCCAAAATATGATGCTTATATGGATCTCTAACCTTATCCCTTCCAGCCCTAATGACACACCCCATGCCACAGTCAAATCTCATTAATTTTTACTCCCAATCAGTGAAAATACACTGAAAATTATAAAGCATCATGTAAATCTCAGAGCTTACTTGTTATTTTAATATCTTGTATTTTCTTCACAGTAGGGCTTGGCTTGCACAGTTTTCTCCCCCTGGAAAATTTTTCTTTATCTACAACTACTAAATTTCTACATAACTTTCGAGGCCTCGTTGAAATGCCACTTCCTCGGTGTAGCTTTCATCAGTAGTTCCAGCAGGAAATGATCTCTTTTCTATATTCTCTCAGCAGTTGATATATTACCCTTATATATGTATGATTTAATACAAAACTCCACAAATGCTATCTGTGAACATGTCATAATGCTGTCATTTCTAATACATTTTTAAAATCGAAATAGTATTTGAGAGTTTAGAAAGACATGAAAAAATATAATATCAACTAATCCTTTTCACCAGTGTTTGATGCAATTATTATTTTATAATAATGAATACAATTATTATTATCATCATTCGCTATTGCTGGCAAAAGATTAAATGAATTATCCAAGGTCACACATCAGAAAAGTAGCAGCACCAAGATGAGAGCCCAGAACCAGGGATTTTCCACCAAATCCTCTCCGCCTCACTTAGCTCCTTCTTGCCCTGCTTTCCTGACCCACTGAACCCGAACCCCACCCTCCTCTCGGGCAGTGCCTGTGGTGTGCTGGCTCTGACCCAGGGAGCTGGATCTCCACAGCATTGGGAGAGACAGAAGCTTGTGGGCAGAGACTCTGTCATTTTTACCTTTCAGTTTTCAGGTCACCATTACCCTACCTGAGCCTGGCACACATCACCACAATCATTCTGTCTTCTTCACATTCTCTAAAGTTTCCCACAGATGCAGGACCACTTGATCAGAGGTGCACACAAAATGAAGCCTCTTTCGCTATCCTGAAATGGGAAACATGGAGGAATCACGTTGTCAGTCTCAGAACAGTGAAGACGGCTCAGACTGTACTGACTACCACTGACTCAGTATAGTGTTTTTGGTCCACTGTTCAAAAACACATTGAGTAGGACGGGCCATGGTGGCTCAGCAGGCAGAGTTCTCACCTGCCATGCCGGAGACCCAGGTTCAGTTCCCAGTGCCTGCCCATGCAAAACAAAAATGCATTGAGTACTCTGCCCCAATCTGTCCCAGTGCATAAATGAGAAAAGAGTAATAGTTTGTAGAACATTACATGACTTTACAATATCTGAGACTTTACTTAAGCGTTTGGTTTTTCCATCACTTGATTATAACAGATCATTTTTCATTTTTGTAGCTTCTGAACTAGACCAAAAAGCACAACCTAGCAAAGGGAAAAAAAAAGATTGAGCCATACAAGGCACTAGTTCATGAAGTATAACATCTATCTCTGCCAAATTCTTTCTCTTGTCAAATTTTTGCCGGAATCAGTTACTTTGGTTTTATTAAACACTGTACTGAGCCAAGCAAATTAAGCTATAAATAATATTGCAAATACTAGTCAAAGAAAATAATGCAAGATTAAATGCTTCAATGAAGTCTTCCTAGATAGTGTTTTTTAGCAAATTGCATGATGTAGATATTTAGGAGACTGTTTTTCCTTCAAAGGAGTGCTGTCCTCTGAATTGCAGAAAAATCAAAACAATGACCCACACAAATAGTACAAATTATTGGTTTTCAAAAAAAAGTACTTTCATTTGAATAAAAAATATAAAGGGAGAATAATATTTAATGAAATTTTGGAGACCTCTCTCACTCTGCTTTCCTTAAAGCATTACAGAAAATCCAATATTCTCTTTCATCCCATCTTTATTTTAATCTTTATTGCTTTTACTCATTGTGAAAGTAATTTGTGCTTATCATAATATTCAAATATTTCAGAAATGCATAATATAGAATGCAAAGATTTCTGCAATAAACTAGAATAGCACAATACTGTGTGATGTTAGCATTAATACTGTAAGAGTAATTAACAAAGCTGAGTGTTAATATGGTTGAAAGAGGAAGGCTAGAGTCATGTATGTCAGTAAAAGGAAAGCTAGAGACTGGGAATATATAATTTAGTGAAAGCTAGAGTGGAATACGATGGTGGTTAATTGGATAAATATAAGAGAGTTCTTACATGAACTGGGACAAACATACACCACTATTACAAGGTGTTAATAACAGGATGTTATATGGAAAAGATAAAATTAATGTAAATTAAGGTCTAAAGTTAACAGTAACATTGTAATGTTCTTTCAGTAACTGTAACAAAGGCACTATACCAAGCTAAATGTCAATAATAGGAGCATATAAAGAGTATGGGATTTTTTTCTTCAGAAGAAATGAGAATATTTTCATATTGACTGTGATGATGAATGCATAACTACGGGATTATACTAAGAACCACTGATTGTACACTTAGGATGCATTGTACAGTGTCTGAATAAAACTGTTAACAAAAAAAGACATAATTTCTAGAGAACAAATGGAAAGCCACAGAGTATATGTGACAGTTTTCATCTGTTATATACCCCAGAAAAGCCAGGTTCTTTAATCCTCATTCAATATTGCTGGGTGAGATCGTTTTTATTGTTTCCATGGAGATGTGACCCACCCAATTGTGCATGGTATCTTCTGATTAGATGGTTTCCATAGAGAAGTGTCTCCACCCATTCAAGGTGGGGTTGCTTACTGGAGTCCTTTAAGATGGAACCATTTTGGAAAATACTGTAGAGCAAACAGAGCCCACACAGTCAGAGACCTTAGGGGATTAAAAAAGAAAATGTCCCCAGGGAAGATGTTTGAAACAAGAAGCCAGAAATCCCAGCAGATGCCAGCCATATGTCTTCCCAGCTGACAGAGGGATTCCTGACCCATTAACCTTTCTTCAACCAAGGTATTCCTTTCTGGATGCCTTAGTTTGGACATTTTTATAGACTTAGAACTGTAAACCTGCAACTTAATAAATTCCCTTTTAAAAAGCCATTCCATTTATGGTATATTGCATTCCAGCAACTCAAACTAAACCAGTGTGAGAAGGTATTTATCCAGAATATAAAGGATTTATATCCAGAATATATACTTTTAAAATGTATATAAAACAATTAAAAATACAGACATATCTATAGAAACAACAGGCAAAACATGAACAGTCACTTCACAAAAGAGAGTATTCAAATAACCAGGTGCAGTAGTTTCTTAAATGCTGTCGGAATGTGATATACCAAAACTGGAACGGCTTTTCAAGGGGGGAATCTAATAACTTACAAGATTTTACAGTTCTATGCCTATAAAAATGTCAAAACCAAGGCATCCAGGGAAAGATACCGTAATTCAAGGAAGGCCAATGGATCTGGAACACCTCTGTCAGCTGGGAAGTCATGTGGCTAGCATCTGCCGGTCCCTTGCTCCTGGACTCTGGTGCAGGTTCCTGTTTCAGCCTCGGTTCCTGTAGGAGTTTCTCACTTTGCTTTTCTGTGGCTGGATTTCATCTCTTGGCTTCCCTTGGCTCTCTCCAGGTTCTGGCTTGCTTAACATCTCATGGGAAGGCACACAGCAATGTCTGCTGGGCTCTAAGCACCCCCAAACATCCGTATCTCTGCTCCCTCTATCAGCTCTGAAGTTTCTATTGACTCTCTCTCTGTCAGGTATGTCATTTCTGACTCTCCAAAATGTTTCCTCTTTTAAAGAATTCCAGTAGACTAATCAAGGCCCACCTGGAATAGATGGAGTCACATTTCCATGTAATCAAAATGTTATGCCCACAATTGGGTGCGTCTCACCTCCATGGAGATAATTTCATCAATGTTTCTGCCATACAATATTGAATTAGGATTAAAAGAAATGGCTGTTCCCATAAGATTAGATCAGGATTAAAACATGGCTTTTTCTGGGGTACATAATACTTTTAAACTGGCATGCCAGAAAATTAATGAAAGGTGATCAACCTCATCAGACATCAAAGAAATGCAAATGAATGCCACAAAAAGATACATATATATCTCTATATACTGCGTGACTGAAAATTTAAAAAGACTGACAACACCAAATATCGTGAAGGGATGTGAAGCAACTTAAACCTACACACATTGCTGGTAGGAGTATAAATTAGGACAACCATGTTAGAAAACTGTTTGGTGGTGTTTTGGTTTGTAAAAGCTGCCAAAATGCAATATACCAGGGATGGAAAGGCTTTTTAAAAAGCAAGTTTATTAAGTTGCATGTTTACAGCTCTAAAAACATGAAAATTCCAAACTAAGGCATCCAGAGAAAGAAACAAGAAAGGCAATAGGTCCAGGACACCTCTATCAGCTGGAAAGGCTGCTACCTTTCTCTTCTGGGTTCTGTTTCATAAAGATTCCCTGGGGCTTTTCTCCATCTGCATCTCAAAGATCTCTGGTTGTGTGGGCTCTCAGCTCTCTCCAAATGCAACCTTGAGGGACAGTGGGAAGACAACCTTTTTCTTGGCTCCACCATCTCCACATCAGGGCCACCCCCAGCTCTCTGCTATCTCTAGGGCACACACTCAATCTCTCCAGAATGATGAGGTGACAGCCAGGCTCTCCCAAATCCCCAAGGAATGTGCTCCACCCTCTCCAAAGCCTGGAGCACTGAAACTCCTGCCCTCTGCCTTCTGGACAAACGTCCCCCTCTTCGAGTGCGTGAGTGGGTCCACTCTCCTGGCCCCCCAGGCTTTTATTTCAGACCTAAGCTTCTATGGTACTGCCTCTGAAGTTATTTTTCCTCCAATTTGTCCCTTTTCTGTCCCTTTTAGTCCAGATTGGCAGAGGTTCCATTTTTACAGATCCCACCACACTCTTGTTGGTTTTCTATGCAGTACGCTGGGATGATGCCCATCAGACAAAATGACTTTCCACAAATCCTTCCTGGATAACTCCATCGTCGATCCTTGCTTTTTCTGAAACAGCTGATGGGTTCCATGTTTGGTTAAATCCTCATGTATGATGCTATTCTCTGGGGTTTCCCTCTCTGGAAGCCCAGAGTTTTCCAGACCATCAATTTCTGGTTTCTTTGTACCCAAGAGTTCAGTTCTCAGTTTATCACTTTCCTATCGCATTTTACTATAGGCTGCAAGGAGAAACCACGCTGCCTGTTTCATTTTTTCTTTGAAAATTTCCTCAGCTAAATATCCTGGGTTGTTGCCTTTAAATTCTAACTTCCTTCCAACAGCAGTACTCAATTTGGCCCAATTATTTGCCATTTTAAAGCCAGGGTCACTTTCCCTCTAGTTTGTAATGACATATTCCTGTTTTCTGTCTAAAGCTTCATCAGAGGTATCTCTAGAGATCACATTTCTACCAACAGTCTCTTCAAAGCATTCTAGGGCTTCTCTATTAAGCTCCTCACAATTCTTCCAAAATCTTCCACTTATCTGCTTAAAAAGCCATTTGTATATGTTTGGCATTTACAAACTGCAGCAGTACCCCACTTATGGTACGAAAATTTGTGTCAGTTTGTAAGCTGCCAGAATGCAATATAATAGAACTGGAAATTTTTTTTTTAATGTGAAATCAATAAGTTATTAGTTTATACTTCTAACCCTATAAAAGTATCCAAACTAAGGTATCCAGTGATAGATATCTTAATTCAAGGAAGGCTGATGGATCAGGAACACTTGTCAGCTAGGTAGTCACATGGCTGGCATCTGCTGGGCCCTTACTTCTGGGTTCCACTGCTTTCAGCCTCTGTTCCTGTGGGGATTCCTCACTTTGCTTCTTCAGAGCTGGCTTTCATCTCTTGGCTTCCTTTATTCTTTCCAGATTCTGGCTTGCTTAACATCTCATGGCAATGTCTAGAGGACTCCAAGCAATTCCAAACATCTATGTCCCTATTCTCCAAGTGTCAGCATCTGTGTCAGCTCTGCTCTGAAGTTCCTGTTGGTTCCCTCTCTGTCAGCTCTGTGGCTTCTGTCATCTGTCATTTCTGGCTCTCCCCAAAATGTTTCCTCATCTAAGGATTCCAGAAAACTAATCTGGACCCATATGGAATGGGTGGAGTCACTTCTCCATTTAATCAAAACGTCACACTCACAATTGAGCATGCCACATCTCTGTAGGAAGATAATCTAATCAATGTTTCTGTCTATAGACTTTGGGAAGATGGCTGAATAGAGTAGCTCAAGATTAGCCCTGCTCCACAGAAAAATTAGAGAAGGGACAGGAGGACAACTGAGTCAGCGATTCGGGAGTGCAGCTGACCTGGGAAAGCCTTCTACACAACATGGGGCAGCCCTGGTTGCAGAGGCCGAGGAACTGACAGGGAGAAAGTTGGAGCCTGGCGTGGAGGCACAGAGTCTGTGGGAGTGCACAGATAGGAGCTGGGGACTAGGAAGTAAGCCAGGTTGTGTTCCTTTGGCATGCTACCCTAACCAGCACAGGCCAATGACCAGCAACTCACCCCACACTCCACATACCTGAATAACATCACCTGCTCCCATTCCTCACACTCCAGGAGTCCCCCCCCACTAGTCCCCAGTGCATGTACCTGCCCAACACCCCTAACTCAAGTGCAGCCCAATGCAGCCCAACCCACCTCTCCTGCACCCCTTCCGAGTACTACCTCCCCTTCCCTGTTCCCTGCAGGCTGTTGCCAGCACATAAAGGCTGCAGGCACTAACCTCCATACCCAGGATACCCCTGCTCCCTTGCCCCACTGCCCATAGTGTCACACAGCCCCACCCCAACCCCTTAGCTCTGCACATCAGTTTATGGCACTTCTAGGCCTACACATGCTAATTGGCCCCTAATCACATCATTTGGCTCTGGGAACCCCACTTTACAGCACTCCTAGAACTGCGCATGCACACAGCCCTCAGCCTCACTTCCCAGATCTGACAAGTACTGATCTGCACAACCAGATCACATCTGCCCGCAATCCTTGAAGGCATAATGCTAGCATATTGCCCAAGCTCTATGCATGTGCACAAAGGGCCCCATGCCTTAGACCAGTGCAAAACAAGGTTATACCACCACCACCCCAGACCAGTGCACTCACACAGCTACATCCTCCCTGGCCGCTGGGTGCCCATGTTCAGTGTAATTTCCCCAAATTGTGCCTATACCTGCCCTGAAACAAATGAGTGCAACATCCCCAACCTGTGCCTATACCTGCCCTGAAACAAACCACCACACTGAGTGCCCCACCCTGTACAATGCTCCCTGCTGTACAACCATACCACAAACACCAGGCCTTAGATTACTGAAAGAAATCAACTCCCAAAGTAAATCAATCAAGATATTTACATGCCACAAAGAGAGCAGAAGATCACTAAGTATATCACAATGCAGACAGATATAGCCCTGTCTAATGACCAAATTAAAACACCAGAGGAGAACAGATATTGGAACAACTAATCAAAGATGTTCATACAACTCTAATTAATAAAGTAAGTGGGACAGAAAATGACATAAAGGAGATCAAGAAGACAGTAGAAGAGCACAAAGAAGAATCTGAAAGAATAAATGGAAAAATAACAGAAATCAGAGAGGTTAAAGATACTGTTGACCAAATAAAGAGCAGACTAGAAGCACACAACAGAAGATTTGAAGACACAGAAGAAAGAATAAGTGATATAGAATATTCAATCAGTCATCAAAAATCTTCCTACAAAGAAAAGTCCAGGACCAGATGGCTTCACAGAGGAATTTTATCAAGCATTCAAAATGAAAAGAAAACTAACACCAGTCCTGCTCAAACTTTTCCCAAAAATTGAGGAAAAAGAAACTCTACATAACTCATTTTATTAAGCTAATATCATTTTAACACCAAAACCAGGTAAAGATGCTAAAAGAAAAGAAAACTACAGGCCAATCACCCTAATGAACACAGACACAAAAATTCTCAATCAAATATTAGCAAATTGAATCCAACAACAATTAAAAGAATTATACACCATGACCAAGTGGGGTTTATATCAGAATGCAAGGATGGTTCAACACACACACAAAAATCAATTAATGTAATACAGCACATTAACAAACTGAAAGGGAAAAATCACATGATCATCTCAATTGATGCTGAAAAAGCATTCAACAAAATTCAGCATCCTTTTCTGATAAAAACACTTCAAAAGACAAGAATCAAAGGTATCTACCTCAATATGATAAAGGGAATATATAAAAACCAACAGCCAGTCTCATACTCAATAGAAAGAGACTGAAAGCTTTCCTCCTAAGATCAGGAACAAGACAAGGATGTCCACTGTCACCACTATTATTCAACATTGTGCTAGAAGATCTAGCTAGAGCAATGATGCAGGACAAAGAAATAAAAGTTATCCATATTGGAAAGGAGGAAGTAAAACTCTCAGTATTTGCAGATGATATGATACTATACTTGGAAGATCCTGAGAAATCTACAGCAAAGTTACTTGAGCTAATACAGTAAGATGGCAGAATATAAAATTAATGTGCAAAAATCAGTAACATTTCTATACACAAGCAATGACCTAGCAGAGGAGTCAGTTAAGGAAAAAATTCCATTCAAAATAGCAACTAAAAGAATCAAGTACTTAGGAATGAACTTAACTAGGGACATAAAGGATTTGTACACAGAAAACTACATAACATTGCTAAAAGAAATCAAAGGAGATCTAAATAGATGGAAAGACATTCATTGCTCACGGATATGAAAGCTAAATATACTTAAGATGTCAATTCTCCCCAAAATGATCTACAGATTAAACACAGTACCAATAAAAATTCCAACAACCTACTTTGAAGATTTGGAAAAGTTAATTACCAAATTCATCTGAGAGGGAAAGAGACACTGAATAACTGAAAGCATCCTAAAAAAGAAGAACAAAGTGGGATGATTAACCCTGACTTTAAAACCTATTATAAAGCCACAGTGGTCAAAACATCATGGTACTGGAACAAGGATAGAAGCATTGACCAATGGAATAGAATCGAGAGTACTGAAATACATCACCAAATCTATGGTCAACTGATTTTCTACAAGGCCCCCAAATCCTCTGAACTGGGACAAAACAGTCTTTTCAATAATTTAGCATGGAAGAACTAGATATCAATAGCCAAGAGAATGAAAGAATACTCATATCTTACACCCTACACAAAATTAACTCAAAGTGGATCAAACACCCAAATATAAGAACTAGCACCATAAACCTTCTAGACGAAAATGTAGGGAAACATCTTCAAGACCTAGTAATAGGAGGTCACTTCCTAAACTTTATACCCAAAGCACAAGCAACAAAAGAAAAAAATAGATAAATGGAAATGCCTCAAAAGCAAATGCTTCTGCACCTCAAAAGACTTTGTCAAAAAGGTGAAGAGGCAGCCAACTCAATGGGAGAAAAAATATCACATATCAGACAAAGGCTTGATTTCCTGTATATACAAAGAAATCATACAACTCAACAACAAAAGAACAAACAACCCAATGATGAAATGGGCTAAATTTATGAATAGGCATTTTTCTGAAGAGTAAATATAGATGGCTCAAACCCACATGAAGAGGTCCTCATTTTCACTGGCTATAAGGGAAATGCAAATCAAGACTACAATGAGATACCACTTCACACCTATAAGAATGGCTGTTATTAAACAAACAGGAAATTATAAATGTTGGAGAGGATGTGGAGAAACTGGGATGTTTATGCACTGCTGGTAGGAATGTATAATGGTGCAGCCACTATGGAAGACTGTTTGGCGGTTTCTTAGGAAACTAAATATCAAGTTTCCCTATGACCCAGCAATAGCACTACTTGGTATATTATCCAGAAGAGGTGAAAGCAATGACACAAACAGACATTTGCACACCAATGTTCATAGCAGCATTATTCACAATCGCCAAAAGATGGAAACAAACCAAATGCCCATCAACAGACAAGTGCATCAACAAAATATGGTATATACATACAATGGAATATTATGCAGCAGCAAGACAAAATGCCATCCTGAAGCACATGACAAGATGGGTGAGCCTTGAGGACATAATGCTGAGTGAAATTAGCCAGACACAAAAGGACAGATACTTTATGATTCCACTTTTATGACCAGCATAAGGGTTATAATCAGAGGCATATAATACAAAACTTAGACTTAGAGATACATAGACGCTAGAGATGGGTGAACCGTTAGTTAATGAGGTTGAACTCCCATGTAAGGGAATAGACAGGAGTGAAGGTGGTTCTCTAGTGGGTCTATAAGTACTATCACCATACTGAAGATGAACAAGCTTGAAAGGGGTTATATAGACCTACATGTCCCACTGATTAACACTAGAAATATGAATTAGTTCTTGCAAGAATTATTTCAAAGATATGATTTTTGTACAAAGAGTGTTTAAGTCCAGAGCAGAGGGGGGAAACTGCTATTGCAGTCTATGAGCTATGTTCAAAAGGAAACCAACAGCACAACCATAGCAACAGCAGAGGTAAATAATGGAAGCAGGGACAAGAGTTAAAAGGTTTAGATTTCCTATTTGGCGAGAGTGTATTTATTGTTTTCTTTCTCTTGGGAACAATGAAATTATCTAAAATTGAGAATGTTGAAGGACTGTGGCCATTGGGCATTCTACATGATGCCCAATGAATGCAGGTGGCTGAAGGATGAACTGACGGAGAAGTAGATTGGTGAATGATAGTGTATACTAATGAATGAAGGTTATGCTCCTACAAAAAGGAACAAAGTCATGAGACATGTAACGACGTGAATGAACATGTGGGACATTTGGTGAGAAAAACTAAGCCAGAAATGAAAGAACAAGAATGGCATTGCCACCTTTAGAAAATGCTGATAAGAAAACAGGGGCCTAGACTGTAAGCTTTTAGAGCAGATACATTGAGTCTGGAGTGGTAATTATTATTTCTGGATTGTGAGAGGTTGCTTTATATATACAACCTGATATTTAGAGATAAGAATGAAGCCAAACAGGTTGGGATTAAAATAATTCAGAACATATGGATATGGAAGACAGTACCTGTATTTTAGAGCCACACATACTCTTTAAGACCATGGAAGAAAGTTTTATTTGGTCCGGAACTGAAATTTTCTGAAGTGCATAATCTAATTCAACCTATCTTTATAGCTCCTTTGAACAACTGAAACACAGGAAGCCCAGAACAAGAAAGAGATTCTTTAATCCTGTATAGGTTATTTAATGCCTGGATACAACCTAGAGTATAGTAAGCAAGTAATCAAAAAGTATTGGCAAAGTCCTCTGAGGTTGGGGAGAAAGAATATGGAACTATTAAACATTACCATCAGGGAATCCCTTGATACTGTGTCAACCTTTAGGGACACCCAAATCAATAGGCCATTGTGCTGGCTTGAAAGGAAGTATGCCCCCTAAGAAAAGCCACGTTTTAATATAAATCGCATTTCATAAAGGTAGAATAATCCCTATTAAATACTGTATATATGAAACTGTAATGAGATCATCTCCCTGGTTAATGTGATTTAGTCAAGAGTGGTTGTTAAACTGGATTAGGGACGACATGTCTCCACTCATTTGGGTGGGTCTTGATTGGTTTATTGGAGTCCTATAAAAGAGGAAATATTTTGGAGAATAAGAGATTCAGAGAGAGCAGAGAATGCTACAGCACCACGGAGCAGAGAGTCTACCAGCCAGCGACCTTTGGAGATGAAGAAGGAAAATGCCTCCTGGGGAGCTTCATGAAACCAGAAGCCAGGAGAAAAAGCTAGCAGATAACAATACCATGTTTGCCATGTGCCCTTCCAGCTGAGAGAGAAGCTCTGACTGTGTTCGCCACATGGCTTCTAGAGACCCTGAATTTCATCAGCCTTCTTGAACCAAGGTATCTTTCCCTGGATGCCTTAAACTGGATATTTCTATAGACTTGTTTTAATTGGGACATTTTCTCGGTCTTTGAACTGTAAACTAGCAACTCATTAAATTCCCCTTGTTAAAAGCCATTCCGTTTTGGTGTATTGCATTCCAGCAGCTAGCAAACTAGAACAGCCATGCCCTCGATCATGAGGCATACTCTTGTGAAGTTTATGTAAGTAGCGGAGAGGCTTAGACTACCTATAGGCATGCCTGAGAGTTACTTCTGGAGGACCTCTGCTGTTGCTGAGATGTAGCTTCAGTCTCTAAGCCTAATCTCCAAGTGAAATCATTGCCTTCCCCCCTATGTGGGACATGACATCCAGGGGTGAAAGTCTTCCTGCCGAAGTGGGAGATGATTCCCAGGGATGAATCCAGACCTGACACTGTGGGATCAACAATTCCATCCTCACCAAAAGGGGGAAAAGAAGGGTAATTAATAAAGCGTCAGTGGCAGAGAGAGTTCAAATAGAGTCAAGAGGCTACTCCAGAGTATCATAACCTGCAACTCCCAACCAGGACCATTCCAGCCAATCCAAAAGAACATCTAGGGCAATATATAGGATTCCACAAGGGTTTCCTGCACTAGAGTAACTTTCCAGAAACCTACAACCTCCAGGTGGGTCCATGGTCCACATAAGTCCTGACACCTAGCCCAGCCTCTCCAGAACATCAGATAGTTTCATCTCCCTACCCCATATTAGTGACAGACCCTTCCAATATAAAAAATTTAGAATGGCCATAGCCCAACACCCCTAAATAGAGGGATGGGAAGATCAAAGGTGATGGTGGATTTATACAGAGAAGATAGGATTTAAGAAATGAATATGAATGCTGAATCATTAAATTGATATCTCTTTTAGTCTCCAGTATTTTAGAGCAGCTAGAAGTAAAAACCTAAAATTGTGAAATTGTAACCCATGTCAAACTCTGAAGTATATTCTACAATTAATTGTGGTGTTTTGCTTTGAAATTTGTAGCTTTTTTGTATATATGTTATTTTTCACAAAAAAAGAAGGAAAAAGTCGATTGTGAGGATAAAAAAATATTTAAGCTCCCTAGCCTCCTATATTCTGGAGTAGCCAGCAGGAAAAATATCAGAGGATCATATGGTAGTCCATGACAAACTCTGGGATCTGTCCTGTAACTACCTGTTGAAGAGTGCTTTGAAAACTATTGTTTTTTTATTTCTTTGCTTTGTATATATGTTATACTATATAATAAAAGGTTTTTAAAAATATGGATAAAATAAATAAATGATAAGCAAAGAAAAGGTAAAATAAATTGGGTAGATGGAAATATTAGTGGTCAATAGGAGGGAAGGGTAAGGTGTATGATATGTAGAGTTGTTTCTTTTTTCTGTTTATTTCATTTCCTGGTGTGACGAAAATGTTCTAAAAAATGATCATGGTGATGAATACACAATTATGTGATGATATTGTGAGCCACTGATTGTACACCATGTATGGAATGTATGCGTGTGAAGATTTCTCAAAAAACATTTTTTAATGAGAAGTAGGAGGTATAACAGAGAAAATGGGATTTAACAAATGAGTATGGCTGCTGAATCACTGTATTAATATTCCTTCTAGCCTCCAGTGTTTTGAAGCAGCTAAAAGGAAAAATCTGAGATGATGGAATAGTAGCCCATGACAAACTCTGGAATCTGTTCTGTAACAGATTGTTGAAGTGTGCTTTGAAAATTATTGCTTTTTCTTTCTTTGCTTAGTATATATGTTATATTTTACAATTTAAAAAGAAACATTTAAAAAAATCATCTAAACAAAAAGAAAAAAAGTTTCCATCCTCCAATACTGAATTAGGACTAAAAGAAGTGGCTACTCTTACTTACACTGGATCAGGATTATAAAAAATGGCTTTTTATAACATGGCTTTTCTGTGGTACATAATTCTCTCAAATCGCAGAGTGGTAACTGCTAAATCTGAACAATGCATACCCTATGACCAAGCAATTCCACTCTTAGGTAAATACTCCAGACAGTGTATATCAAAAGATTTGCAGAAGGATGATCACAGAAACCCCAAACTGAAAACAACTGATATTTCCATCAAATAATAGGATGATCTGTACTATTTTTATGCAATGGAATCCTATACAGCAAAACAAAATATGAATGAACCCACAACAACAAAGATGAATGCTCAAACATTAAACTGTGGAAAAATGGCATAGTCAAAAGAGTATAGTAAGACTTCATTTATATAAAGTATGAAAACATGCAAAACAAGGTGGGCGACGATGGCGCGGTGGCAGAGTTCTCGCCTGCCATGCCAGAGACCCAGGTTCAATTCCCGGTACTTACTCATTCAAAAAACAAAAAAAACAAAAACAGGCAAAACAAATGCATGATGCCAGAAGTTAAGATGATGGTTTTCCCTGCAGTGAAGGAAGAAGGTAATGATTGGATGCTAGTAACATTCTAATTCTTGATCTGAAAAGTGGTTGCGTGGAGTTACTCACTTTGGGATCAATAACTTATACATCAATAATTTGTCCAATTTTGATATATACATATGTGCTAGTTTGAAAGTATTATGTACAGCAGAAAAGTCATGTTTAATCCTGATCCAATCTTGTGGGAGCAGCCATTTTTTAAATCCTGATTCAATACTATAGGTTGGAAACTTTCAATTAGATTATCTCCATGGAGATGTGGTACTCCCAATTGGGTGTGATATTTTGATTAGATGGAGATGTGACACCACCCATTCCAGGTGGGTCTTAATTAGCCTACTGGAATCCTTTCAGAGAGGAAACATTTTGAAGAAATTCAGAAATGTCAGAGCCAACAGAACGTTCAGAGCAGATCTGATACAGATGCAAATACTTGGAGGACAGAGACATGGATGATTGCAGATGCTTGGAGCACAAAAGACATTGCCAGTGGGATATTAAGCAAGCCAGAACCTGGACAGAGTCAAAGGAAGTCAAAAGATGAAAGTTAGCCCTAGAGAAGCAAAGTGAGGAACCCCCACGGGAACAGAGGCTAAAAGATTCCAGGAGCAAGGGACCAACAAATGCCAGTCCACATGACTAACCAGCTGACAGAGGTATTCCTGATCCATTTGCCTTCCTTGAATTAAGGTATCTTTCCCTGGATGCCTTAGTTTGGATGTTTTTATAGATTTAGAACTGTAAACTTGTAATTCCCCTTTATGAAAGCCATTCCATTTCTGGTATATTACATTCCAGCAGCTTGCAAACTACTACAACATATATATTTATGTTATATTTCAATTAAAAATATCCTTTAAGGGAAAAATAAGACATCTACATCTGAAAAGAAAATAGTATGCATGTAGAATTGAAAAAGGGACTATAAATATAAACCTATAATTTAGAGAAGCAAACAATTTTTGAGAATTTGGGTATCTCAGTATAGATGCCTTAAAAGCTATTATCACTAAATTCCTGGAGAACTACCAACCACAGGTAAGTGCCCAACACATGCATCTTACTTATGACCACAAATAAGGAAATTACATGGCAATTTACTTAGACACAATCAGAAAGTTTCTTTTTCCATTAAAAAAAAGGCTCTACATTTCAAAGAAAGCCAAAATCAAGATGGGTTTCAGTGTTTTGCTCAGCTAACATCACCTGGGATGTGCTATTCAAGTTTATTAGTTGCAGAGCATCATGAATGTTTTGAATTAAGACTGCTAGAAAGCTTTTCCTGGACTTTGCAATGGGTGAATCTCTCTACATCTTTTCGCTGTCTATGAGAACCTAGAAGACCTTCGAGGCTTGTCATCTTTGGGTTCTGAGGCAGAGTGTGACTGCACAGACAGTTCTGTTCATGCCAACAAGCCAAAAAAATATTTTGATGGTTTCCATGTGTTTTTCCAATCTTGGAGGTTGGAGAGCATTCAAATTGAAAGACTTTTTATTATTTCTTGAAATAAACCTTATATTTATTGAAATATAACCTTAATCTTAAAAAAATGGAAACAAGATTAACATTCAACATTAGATCAGTGCATTTAGATGGTTAAAAAAAAATGGTGTTGGGCAATGCAACAGTGGCTCAGAGGCAGAATTCTTGCCTGCCATGCCAGAGACCCAAGTTCGATTTCCGGAGCCTGCCCATGCTAAAATATATATATATGGTGTCTAAAGGAGCCATTTTAAGCTTGTGGCCCAATGGGAATATAGGAAAAGATATGAGTTAAGAAAATGTAGAGTATGGCATTCACTTTCTGGCCATCTGCTGCCTCCCACATGCTGTTACACAGTGCAGGAGCTAGTCATTCCCATCTCAGAACACCATCCTTCCTCACACACAGGCACTGCACGAGGCCATCGGGGAGTCAGGGTGGCTGGACCCAGCCAGCAGCAGTACAGAGAGCACATGGGTGCTTTCTCTCCCAGAGAAGACTGAGCCCCCTACTCTCATCTGCTATATTCAACATTTAACATAGTTATTGAAACATCTAAAGACACACTCCCCCTGGACTCACAGAATTTTAAGTCCAGTAGGGAAAACTCAGATATTTAAAAAGTCTGAAAAATTTCACTGCCAATCTGGTAAATGAACTTTTGCTTTGTTCCCCTGGATATGACATATCACTTCAGTAAACTACCCAAACCCACAGTCCCTACAGAAATGGCGTTTCTCTGGCTTTCTCTTGTCAGTGGTGTTCTAGGAATCAGAATCTGTCCCTGAACCCCTGTCAACTGTTGCTGAATCATTTCCCTGAAGTCAGCTGCTCGCCTGTTAGTCTGACTTCCTAGCTACCTAACTTCCTGGCCACCCAGAATTCTAAATGACTTGTGCATTTCCCGCTATTGTGTTCCACCTATCAGTTGGAAATTACGTATCTTCTTGGTTTGGACTCCCACTCCTACCTTAATCAGTGCTTCCTGACAGAAATTATAACCAGACTGAGGATTTCTCCCAAATGTCCACAATTGCATCTAATGTTTCTGTGATGGAAAGACTCATAAAAGGCCCTGAATAATCCCCACTTCCTGGTATTCACACCCTTATATAATCCTTCCCCATGAGTTTGAATGAAATCTGTGATTTCCTTGTGGCCAACAGGATATGGCAAAAAACATGGGATGCCATGTCAATGATTACACTGCATAAGAACATAACTCCCATCTCCCTAGCCAACTTTCTCAAGTTTCTACATGGAAAGACACGCATGGTAAGGTAGTCTCCACCCATTAACCAGCTAGAACCTGTGGCCCTAAATCTAGCAAGGAATTGAATGTTGCCAACAATCATGTGAGCTTGGAAGAGGATCCTTCAAGTGTCAGCTGAAACCCTAGCCATGGTCTACACATTTATTGCAAACTTGCAAGAGACCCTGACACAGAAGACCCAGCTAAATCATGCCTATAGCCCAAGTCACAGAAACTGTGAGGCAGTAATTGTGTGCTGTTCTAAGCCATAAGTTTGTGGTAACTGTTTACATAGAAATATGGTTTCTAATATCTGATCCACCCCCCAAAAGTCCCTGAAGTTAAACTGGTTTTCCAGACCAGTCCCAAGTTGTCACATTTTAAATAATAAGCCTCTATATTTGTAGGCCTGGGAATTGAAGAAAAGAACAGTGTATTTATAGACATTAATTTCTAATTGTTTGGATTTCTGCCATTTTGAGTGTCTAAGGATAGCGTGGAACAATAAATGAACTTCTAAACATTTTCTATGAATTGGCAAAAGCTTTGTTCATTTTCATGTCCTATGACAGATTATATTTTCCAAGAAGGGCTGCAATAATATCTCCCATTCAATATTCTCTCACATAATGTGGTCTTGCCACACCTTCACCAACAGTGGATTCTATTTCCCCTCCCCTTCATTCTGGGTTAGTCTTTATGACTTGCTCATAATCAACAGAATGTGCAGGAATGACATGTGATTCCAGAGGCTAGATCAGAAAACACTGCAATTTCTACCAGATTCTCTTGTCATTCTCCCTCTAGGGGCATTTCTTTCAGAATGCCCTCAGAACCACCTTGAGAAGCCTAAGCCACATGGAAAGGCCACAAGTTGGGGCTGGAGTTGACAGTCCCAGCTGAGCCAAGTCGTTGGATCAATGTATCCCAAGTACCAGACCCATGAGTGAAGATGCTTAGTGATGGTTCCCCAGCAATTTGGGTCATCACAGTCATTTGAGCAATCCCATTTGAGTATCCAGATATCATAGAGCAGAGACAAGCCATCCCTGCCATGCCTTATCTGAATTCCTGGCACACAGAATCCATGAGCCCAATAAAATAGTTGTTTTATGCTACTATATAATAATGTTTTTTATATAGCATTAGATAACAATAACACTTCCTGTTACATTACCCTCTTCCAAATAAGTTTCTAAATCACAACAAAATGCTGATTTGAAGTGTTTTGCATCCCTTTCATACTTTAGGCAAAATAAAAGTCAAATTACAGTCCTGTTCCTGAATCTAAACATATTTAGATTCATTATGTCACTGAGCTCTAAATCTAAAGACTCATCTCTTTGTCTTAAGCCAAGACTATATTAAAAATAGACAAGACAAATGTCACCTGAACATAATTCTTGAAGAAAGCAAATAAATTTTTAGCATGGATTTTCCCTTGTCATGATCAAGGTGCCAGAGTCACATAAGTAATAATAATGATATCATATTAATAACAATAAACATTCTTTCTCTAACTGTAGCCCCACCTGCTTTTATACGACCTCTTTTCTCGGAAAGCTCCCTTTCTTCATCCTCCTATTTTTCAGAGAACTCAGAAGCTTTCTCTCAAATGAGTGCATGTTTTCTTTGGCTTCACCTGGTGCCCATCATTTTTCCCCACAGTTCTCCAGCACTTTTTCGAACTGTCCAGTGATCAAACTCCCACTGACTGAAGCTTTGTGAGGAAATGGTGCCACAGCCTGCTGCCAGAGTCTTCTGTCCAAGGTGCTGATATCTATGCCAAGGTATATACTGTACCTTAATAACTCAAAGTTGTCACATTATCTGGTGCCATTGATGAAACCATTCACCCCATATGCCAGAACTGGAAACTCAGACATACAATTTCTCCAAGTGCTTCTTGGAAAGATTTTGAGTGCTTCCATGATACTGAGGGTAAAGCTTGGCTGACACCACGATTGCTGTTATTAAGTTGGTGGCTTAAATATATCAAAGTTGTTCCTGTCCACGCTGTTTTTTAATGGACACCAATGCAATGCCTCTTGCTGCACTTTATGATTTACTAAGTTTTTCGTGAAGATGGATTTCTCCATTTTTTTCTTCAATCCTTGCTCTCCTAAACTGAAAGATGAATTTTTGAGAGTCAAGCTGAAAAGCAAATTTCAATAACAGACAGCATATTGTACTCAAAATTGTCCTCTCTATCTAACTATCAAGCTTGCATACTGACTCTTCTCTTGAGATAAACTCTCAATTCTCAAACCTTCTTCCAGAAAGATTCTGAGTGAACCTGCCCTAATGTGTCTGAAACCTGGGATAAACAGCACTTAGACTTTAGTTGAAAATGACCACCACATTAAATTTATTTAATAACCTAGTAAAGTTAAGGAAAAGTTATGAGTTCTTGGCTCATTCCTACTAGATAAGAATCCAGAACCCAAATTTTAATTCAAACATTTTATTTTGGAGTATTGGCTTTTTTAGATTTACTAATCCTAATCGGTCAAAAATAAGTTAAGTTAAGGGATGGCTTAGGAACAAGACTATCTGGGTTCTAATCCCAGTTTTGCCAATTCTAGTTGCAAGACCATGGAAATGTTATTCAGTCACTTTGTCTGTGCCTCAGTTTTCCTAGCCATAAAATACGAATATTGGGCAGGCCACAGTGGCTTAGCAGGCAGGATTCTTGCCTGCATGCTGGATACCCAGGTTCGATTCCTGGTGCCTGCCCATGAAAAATATATATATATTGATGGTGCATACTTCATATGGTTATTGTGGATAGTAGTTCACATTAATAAATATCATAGGTTTAAAACAGTGTTTGGTATATAGTTAACACTATATATGAGTTTGCTAATATCATTATATAACTTGTAGCTGCTGTAACATTTCCAAGCATTACCCATGCAAAGAGCTTCTCAATTAGTGGCACTAGATGAGTATGAATTGATGTGGTCTGTATTTGTGCCAAGGATTTTACTTAACACTTCTGTATGTCCTGTACTGGAGAGGAGGAATGTATAGAAGAAATTGTGTAAATGTTTGTTCTTATTTGTAATAAGGCATTACATTCTGGCATATTTGGAAGAGTGTGTTGTTTGGGAGATAGTTCAAAAGCAAATGTGTTTTATTACATATAGACATCTTTCCTGTGTAAATACAACTGCGCGTTTTAGCCAGCAGCTGGCATAGATATATGGTGTTGTTACATTAGATATATGAATCCAATATATAAGCTTCTATATTTCAGGCTCTATAATTTAATTGTATTTTATTAATTTGAATATCAGCATTATTCCTCTTTTGATTGATAGTAAAACTTCAACAAAGATAGAACCTATTCACTGATAACTTGTATATTTTCCTTATTCATTGGCTAAAAATATTGAGCACCTCCAATTAAAGAATTAAAAAATTAAAGTGAAAATGAAACCTTACATTCATACAAAAACTTGGTACATGTATATTCATAGTAGCTTTATTTATAATAGCCAAAAATGTGAAACAACAAAAATGTCCTTCAATGAATGAATGAGTAAACAAACTATGTGTGGGGGATTGCATTGTGTTCCCCAGTTTGGACAAGTTCTTGGTCTTGGTACATATTCTGCTGGGTATGGATCCACTGTAAACAGGATTTCTTGAAGATGCTGTTTCAATTAAGGTATGTCCCAAAGGAACCAGGAGGGGGTTTTAATCTGCATTATTTTGGGTCCTTTTAAGCAGAATGAAATTCAGACATAGAGTGAGAAAGCCACAGAAAGAAACTGGAAGTCAATGGAACCCCAAAGATAAAGGAGAAGTCATCACCATGTGCATTGCCATGTAACAGAAAAGCCAAGGACAAAGAATTATCAGCTGCCAGACTCAGAATGCCATAGTCTTTAGGAGAAAGCATTGCCTTGCTGATACCTTGATTGTAGACTTGACCTAGCCTCAAAAAGATGAGCCAATAAATTCTCATCATTTAAGTCAACCCATGATATGATATTTGTATTAGCAGCCAGCAAACTATAACACTATGATATGTCTATACCCTGTCATACCTCTCAGCAATAAAGCAAACTCAACCACTTGGATAGATATCAAGGGAATTATGATGAGTGAAAAAAGCCAACCTTAAAAGGTTACATGCTATATGACTCCATTTATACAATGATCTTGAAGTGACAAAACTGCAGATTAGTCATCAGTGGTTAGTGGTTGCCAGCGGTTGGAAGGGAGAACGAGGGCAGGGAAAGAGGAAGGGTAATGGATGTAGCTATAAAAAGGTAGCACAAGGAATTCTTCTGAATCTTGGCTGCTGTGGTGGTCCCACGAATCTGTGTATATAATAAAATCGCAAAGAACTAAATACACTTACATACACACACACACACAAATGGGTACATATAAAAAAAAAACAGGTAAAATCTGAATAAGATGGATGGATTTTATCAGTGCCAAATTCCTGGTTGTGATATGGTCACATAGTTATATAAGATATTACCATTGCAAGAAACTGGGTGAGAAGTAAACAAAATTTCTCTGTATTATTTCTTATTAACACATGTGAATCTACAATTATTTAAGGAGAAAAAGTTTAAAAAGAAAGTACGATGAAGAACTTTCATAAGACACTGTATATGATATTAACTTATAAATGTGATTTAAATCTAAATGTGGTATAATTTCATTACCTGTTGGTTCCCCATATCTGCTGTTTTAAAAGCACCAATTCCATGATTCTGATCGAATAAATATTCACTCACAGCCTACTAAGTTCTAAGCACAATTCTAAGCATTTCAACAAAGAAAATATTATATGACCTTCAATGCTATACTGCATGGGAGGTACTTTGGTCTCTATTTTGCAAATAAAGAAACTGAGTCAATGATATTAAGGAAATTGTCCAAAGCCATACAGCTAATATACAGAAGATCTATCTAGCATTTGACCCCAATCTTTTGCTTTTTCCACCAATACATCAGAATAGTCTATGTAATACAGAAATGTCTTTCATAATACAAAAGAGCAGCTATTTAAAATGAAGTCAAGAATATGGAGGGTGAATAAAATTTTGACTTTTCTATCACAGTGAATTAAGTGTAAAGAGTTTCTTGTTGCTAGAATCCCTAAATAATTTTTTTAAGTTTTACTTTAACACTTGGCCATAAGGAAAATCTGATTACTTTCTCATCAATACCTGAAAAAGAGCATCCCAGTTCTTTTTCCTCACCCATCCCATAAAAATGTCAACCCTGATTCAATAACTAAGTCCTTCTTTTCCACTCCAACCACTAGGCTACTGGGCAGTTACAGATAGCACAATTGTGGAAAGTGGTACCATTTAAAATTCATAAGCTCCAAACCTAACTGGGCCCTCATTTGGGCCAAATTCTACTTACCTACAATGTGGTCCCAGCCCTACCCCTAGATCCATAAAGAGAAAATCTATTCCATCTCCCTCATGATATTAATCAAGTATCTGAAATCAATTATCATGTTTTCAGAGTCATATTTCCTCCAAGCTTGTCCGAATTCCTTCACCACAAGTCATATGATGTGGTTTTAAGCCAGTTATTAGCCTGGCAGCTTTTTCTGCACATACTCCAATTTATCTAAGTCCCTCTTAAGGCATGGTGCTCACAATTGGCTATAATACGCTTATAGGTGAAGTCTTCCCAGAGCTAAGCAAACCAATCCCCATAATCATGCTAAACACTGTGATTCTTCTATTGCAAGCAAATTTACATCAATTTTCTTGACATCCAGCCACTACTTATAAAATGAAATTTTACATGCTCCTTCTAAGACATATTTACCTTTTACAAGAATTGTGCAGTTGGATGTTATCTGTTTCTTTCTTTGCTTTATTTTTACCGAGGTATGGGTCATTTCATACATTCACAAAGATATTAAATACCGTTTGTTTGACATTTTGCTAAGTGCTGAAGTTATAGAAGTAAACAGTCTCTGACTTCAAAAGGCTCAGAATTTAGCAGGGTGGAAAGAGTGGACAAGCAAGATGATCTGTGATTCTCCTCAGTGTAATGAAGGTGATGAAGGTAAGCATAAGATTGTTACTGGAGTTCAGCAAAGAAACCTAAGGTGGGGAGTTGAGAAATGACTCACAAGTGATAGCAACTCTCAAGCTGAGTCTCAGAGAACAAGAAGGAGGTAACCAATTAAATTGCAGTAGAAAAGGAATCAAGAGTGTATTTCTGATAGATCAGCCAGCATGGACCACTTATGGATCTATAAAAGTTACTTGATATGATAAGGGTGGACCCTGATGAACTCTGTCCTGTTAGGCTCAGAGTTTATGCCATAGAAATCCTGTATCTCAATTATATTGTTCAGTATGCTAGTTATCTTGCTAAGCTTCATCAACAAATTTGATAAACATATGTTGTCTTTTTCCATCCAAGGGTCTGATTAAAAAAAAAGCTGCTTGTCCTATTGTACAGCTCAAATCTCTACTCCTCTCCAAAATGCAACTATGACAAATTTCATAAAATACTTGCCTGAAATTCAGACACACTTTGCCCACTGAGTTATTCAGATCAGCCAGACCAATAACAACCCCCTTCTCTCTCCACCTCACCTCCCACCTCCCCCTCCAAAAAAAATAATAATATAACAGGAAAATGAGATTATCTATATGAATTGATTCGATGAACTATGCTATCTTTTAAATTAGGTAGAAGAATTAAACACAGGCCATTTAAAGTTCTTTAATTCAGCCAAAAGTACACGTCAACTGACCACTCAACACTGGGAACTAAAGGAGGTTGGGAGTCCTATTTCTTTGGCACTGTGAACAATGAATGGAGTTAAGCTAATTAACCATCTTCCCATTCCCAACCGCTAGGTCCAGGTGGCTGGAGGTGGCCTCAGAGTTGAGGTATTTTCCTCCTTGGGTGTGGAATGCTACTGACCCCTCAGACTATGAAATGCTTGCACAGCATCTCTGCCAAAGGACCTGTGAGAGAAAAGCAGCTGGCGCTAGGTTAGGGATCAGAGCATCTTTCAACCAAGAAGACTTTGACAAGCAGAGCAGCTTTGGCTCCTAACTGAGCAGCTTTAGCAAAAAAAAGGTTTAGTAAACACCATCACAACCCCAGCTTGGCCTCTTGTCCACCAGAGCTAAGTCTGATCTTGGCTGATTCCTCTCCCTCAGAGTTCTCATAGACAAGAGAGCTTATCTTCTATTAATCTTTTATCCCTAAGGCTCATCCAAAGAAAAATGTGCCTGCCCATCATGGAATGAATTGGCACACCTTAGTTAAAGCAAAACTAGCAGCCCAGTAGTCAATAGGGTGCATCTGACCTACAGAGATAAATTATTCAATTCACATAATAAAGAAAACTGATCAAAACACGTTGATAACTTCTTAAAATTCAGACTTCTGTCTTTTTTTGAAAAGCTGTACATAGCAAGAAAGGGCAGGCACTGAGTTGCAGATGTACCCCTCCAAAGAGCCAGTTCTTAACCATTCCAAAGTGGCCTGCTTCACCCATGTAAGTTAAGAGAGCATTCCAGTTTGCAACCTTTGGCTCAGGGAGGCAAATCTTCTCATTTCCATAAATGACACCTTCAATAATCTGCTGTAGAGATTTTGTCCTAGGGCATCAAATTCACTAACAGTTTGCAGAATACACTTTCTTACCATTTGTAAAAATTCAAACGTAATGGAGACTTTAAGAAGACAAAGAAAGAATAAGAAAAGGCTATTCTTATGGGGGTTGTCAAATGAGCCAGAAATTTAAGGGCAAAACAAAAGCTACATTTATTTACTGACAATTTACAATGACAAGGAGGTGTGTTAAGTGCTTTACATGCATTTTTTTTCAGTGCTTCTCAAATGTTCCTGTTGTTTATTTAGCTTCTCAGACCCCTTCCCCTTGAGATTATGATTCAGCAGATCCTTGCTGAGACTGGAGACACTGTATTTTTAATATGTGCCCAAAGGATTCTTACCATCAGGGAAAGATTACATTTGCTCATTGCAGCATACCATAACTCTATAAGGCAGATACTACACTACAAACAAACTACAACATTAGAGAGGCCAGCTAATTTGCACAAGCTCACACTAGTAGTGAATTCATGTGAATTGAGAGTTAATCTAGTTTGAGGTAATAAAAGAGTTGGGATAATAGACATTGGTGATGGAAGTACAATATTGTAAATACAATTGACACCATTGAATTGTACACTTAAAGTGGTTAGAATGAGAACTTTTGAGTTGAATATTACCATAATAGTTTTTTTTAAGTTACTCTAGATCTGGGGTCCACAAACTACAGTCCATTAGCTAAATCCAGCTCAAGGCCTGTTTTTATAAATAAAGCTTTATTGGGACATAGGCACACTTATTTTTTAATGTATTGTCTATAGACACTTTTAGGCTATCATAGCAAAGGTGAGTCATTTCAACAGAAAACAGATGGCCCATAAAGCCTAAAATATATTCTATCTGTCCCTCTACAGAAAATGTCAACCCTAATATAAATGCCTAACCCCAAAGTTTAAGATCTTATCCACTATAGTGAATATCTAGTTATGTAATTGTAAATAACTCTGGGAAAAACACAAAGAAGGAGAAATCAATCTGACTGCAAAGATACATCACTACCCAGAGAGCTTTGGTTGTTAAACTAGAAATGAGAAAGTCTTTTCTCCACCATTGCCTGCCCTTCTGTCTGCTTTCTTCTCCCTCCAAGTCTGCTGCTTCACAGAACTGACATTTTCAACTTTTTCCCTGATATATTATTTCTGAAACTTACGACATTATTTCCATTTGGAATTCTAGTTTCCTATCTTTTTTCTAAGGCTGGTACCTTCAGGGGTTACACCAAATCAATCAACTGACCAATCAATTAAAATTCTACAAAATTAACAAATATAATTGTACCTTGTCTTCACTGAAATGTAAATGGGGCTAGTCTTGTACTTTGTCTTCAACACCTTCTTGGAGGAGCTGCCTTGCTCACTCTTCAGATTAAGATATTAACCCAAGACACTCAAGTTGATTAGCTGAGGCATATTCTTTTTGTGCCATGGAAGTCTTTTAATTTTATTTTTGCTTTTTAGCTATTTTACTGAGATATAACTCATAAACACATATAAAATCCACCCATTAAAAGTGTAAAATACAATATTTTTTTTAGTATATTCGCAGAGTTGTGGACCACAACCAATTTTAGAACATTTCATCTCCCCAGAAAGAAATCCCACAACCTTTAGTTTTTGCTCCCAAACCCCCTTCCCCACAAGCCCTGGGCAACCACTAATCTATTTACCATCTCTACAGATTTGCCTATTCTGGACAATTCATATAAATGGAATCATGTAATACGTGGAATTTTCAAGGTTCATCCATATTGTATGTATCAGCACTTCATTCCTTTTCATCATCAAATAATATTCCATTGTTTGAATATGCCACATTTTACTTATCCACTCATCACTTGATGGACTTTTTGTCTACTCTGAAATATGTTTCTGTGAACATTCATGTAAAAGTTTCTGTATGGACATATGTTTTCATTTGTCTTGGACATATACCTAGGATTGGAATTGCTCGATCATACGGTAACTCTGTGTTTAACTATTTGAGGACTGCCATACTGTTTTCCAAAGTAGTTGTACTTATTTTACATTCCAACCAGCAGTAAAGAGTTACAATTTCTCCACATGCTCACCAACAGTTATTTTTTTGCTTTTTTATTATAAACAAGCTAGTGACCGAAAGTGGTGGCCCACTGAGAGCTGGGATGCACTCTTAATGGCACCAACCAAGTCTTGTCAGGTCCTCAAGCCCTCCCCACAGTTGATTCCCAGTGAGTTCAAATCTGAGACCCCCGACTCTTTTCAGCTCCCCAAGCCTCACTGCTCTTCCACTCTAGTTACTGTAAGACTCCAGTCCTGCCCTATCCTTGGCCATGAATGAAGAAGTTACCTCTCTACATGACCCTCAGGATCCAGAGCCAATCCTGGATTTCAGGCCTCCTGTAATAACCTTGCAAGCACTGTCTCCGTCTTTCAGGGGCTCACCACAAACCCTGAAGTTCTTCAGTGTCTCTTGAACAAATGTTGATACATATAGAAATATATTTTCTAGCCAATAGTCAAAGGTAAGCAGCTCTGAGCTTTCTCACTTTCGATGGTGCATGGGCCATATTTTTATTAGAATTCCATCAAAGATAATGTCCCAAGTAGGCCTGTTCACTAAATTTTTCCCTCTAACATAAAAGTTCTAGTTCTGATTTGCAGAGCAAGAATGACTGATATTCCTAGAATTCAGTGTATGGCTGAGTTCTTGTTGACTTAGAATAAGCAGTTCTTTACTCTTCTCCAGATTTTCTCTAATATCTCAAACTGTTGCCCCATCTCCAAAGGAACTTGTTTGTTACAGGGTTAATCTCAAATCTTACAGTACTCCAACATCTAAAAACCTTAGCAGCTATCATTTACCCCAAAGAAAGGGAGGGGTGGTCCCTCAGGGGAATACTGAAGCCAATTCATTTTTATTTCAAGTCCTTTTGCCAACTTCCCTGAGTCTAAAATGGAAATTCATGCATTCACATTCTTTCAACATTTGCTCCTTCCTGATTAAAGGTCTTTCTTTAAATTTACTGTTCACCTCAAAATTCAGTAGTAAACATTAACATTCTACTTTTTCCAAGAAGTTTCTTCCTTGTGAAAAAAAGGGATCCATTATCTGAATTTTCTGAAAAGTTGCCATTACCTTTTTAAGTATTGGAAACAATGTCCTTGATATATATTATATAATGCTAACTAGAAAATAATTTCTATAAATGGCTCGTTTATATATCCAATACCCCAGAAAAAGCATAGACTTTTTCAGATGTAACCATAAGGCAGTAGAGCAGAGGAAGCGCTATCATAATTCCCAGTCTTCTCCATCTTAGTAACGCACTTCAGTTCACCAGTTACTCAAACCCAAAACCTGGCAGTCATGTTTTCATACCTCTTTCTCCTGCATCCCCACATTCAGTTAATTACACGTTTTGCCCATTTTGCCTCCATTATACATTCTGGGGCCTCCATCTTCTCTCTATTACAGTGTCATGACTACCAGAAAGGCCAACATCATTACCAACTGTACAACGTGACCAGTCTCTTTTATGGTCTCCCTGCTTCTTCTTGACCCCCACCCCTTCACTCCATTCTCCACACAACACCCTAAAGGCCCATATTATTCCTTTGCCTAACTCCCCTCAATGGCTCCCCATGTCACCTACAATAAAATCCAATTCCCTTAACATGATTGAGGTTTGAGAAGCCGTGCACCAATCTAGCTTTTCAAACCTCATCCCAACCCATGACCACTCTCCTGTTTGTTTCTTAAGCTATAACCACAGCAGCCCTCTGTAAGTTCTTTAAACAAACATGGCATACCCTTTCTCACCAGGGCCTCTTCCAGCTGTTTAATGGGTCCAGTTCAATCATCTCCCTTTCTTCTCTCAGAATTGGGAAGTTTCTCTTCAACCTTCAGGTCTCTGCTTAAAAACCTTCCTCAGAGACTTTCCAAACTACCCATATTAAAATAGGCTCACCATCAGCCCCACCTTCCCACCCCTAGTTCTCCCTCATAGCACTGCTATTTTTCTTCAAAGACCTCCCACAATCTGAAATTATATTTTTATTTTTGTTTCCTTCTCACCCACTATGTAAATCTAAGAAGGCAAGGATTGTTTCTGATTTGATCACTTTATAACAATGTTAGTACAATCCCAGCACATTGTAGGCGCTCATAAAAAAATCATTGAATGAATGAAAGGACAAATGAATAAATCAAAGCTCAAAGATACACAATATTTATTCAAGGTAGGAGTTAATCATCATCTAAGCCAGAAACAGACCCCTAATTCCTTCTGTTTTCAACCAGCATTTAATCCATTGTTTCATATTTTTCCTCAAGGGGTTTAAATTAATGCTTTTATGATAATACATTTAGTGGAACTATAAAAACTAATGGCTTTCAGAATTCAAATTCCTAATTCTAAAGCTACTGTATTCCATGACTAATGTGAACAATATGCCATCACTACTATAGATTCAACAATTTTGAGTAAGACTATTAATTCTTAATCAGTAATTATTCACAGCTATATTGAAATGTGGAAAAGACACAGAATAGCTGCCACTTCAATGCATATTTCACTGATGCATAACACCAATACAGGGCCTTATTTTACTGTCAAATTCAAAATAATATATTTTCTAATGAGGAGTTAATATAAGTGATTTTTATGAGCATATCATAAATATTTGTTCTGTTGACCCTGCGTACTATGTTTCATTTGTTTCTGTTAGCCTTCAAATTATGTCCTATTGTTTTAGTATGAGCAACTCTGAAAAAGATTGAATTTTAAAAGCTCTATCAAGAACTAGTATCAAAGATTGCATGCTAAATTGGTATGACTTGAAGTTTTTCTATTTTATATCACTTATTAGACAAACACTGTACAACTTGGAAAAACTAAAAGTCATAATACTTATAAGAAGTTATAAAAATTTCTAATCCACATTCCAATTCAACAGATTTCTCTGATTTCCAAGTTAATAACAGTTCTTCAAAACCCCTCTCAGAACTGACTACTTATACCATATTCAGCCTATGAAGAAAAGTCCCACTTAATTCTGGTTATTATTAAAGTCTCTGGACAGGATGATTGCTCATATAATCACCATAGATCAAAGTGATACAGACATGATCTTTCATTACAGCGTTAAAGCTATGTGTATGCTCATGTTCTCCTGAATTCCCATATATTTTGCCCATCTTCTTCACTAGATCATAAATATCTTTTGATAGAAATCATGTCTACAGTTATTTCCTATGAACTTCCCACAACGCCTAGCAAAGCATTCTGTCCATTGTAGCTATTTAATAAATATAGGCTCATTGCCTAGGAAACAATTGACAACTCAGTCATAAAGAATTCATAGTGGTGCATAAATTTATCAATTTAATTTTTTATGTCCCTGTGAGAGATGATGTACCAAAACATTATCTAATCTTAGATGAAATTGACTCTCACAATCAGGTAGGAATAGGGTTTACAAAGGGTCATTTACATTCATGGCTGGCTAATTTTGTGATATCAACCTTTAGTATGTAAAAGCTAAATTCACATGAACAAAATCAGACATGAATGTGTTCTGGTTGGTGTGCATTTCTTTAATTTGCTCTTTTCCTTGCTGTCCAGATTTAGAATATATTCTGTCAACCTGGAAGACATATGTTAAAAATCATATCTCACAAGAGAAGAAAAACATTTTCTAAGATAAACAAAAATAAAAAACAGTATGCTATATTTATTTGAGGGAAAATGGACTTTGAATTTGGGTATTCCTGGGTTCAAGGCTTGGCTCTGCCACTTTCTCACTATGTGACTCTATATGAGCCACTTATCTTCTCTGTATTTCAACTGCTTGTAAAATAGGAATTATAAAATCTACTACAGTGTTGTAACAAGGATTAAATGAATTAGAACATGCAAAGTGTCAAATACTACTAGTTTGAACAAATGCCCAACTACAATTTACATGATTTTTTTTTCCATAATAGCTTGCATTTTGTTACAGATATTGGTTGATAGAATGGGAATCTGAAAAGAAGAAATTATGACAATCTTCTGGGCAATCGGGTAGCTGCTGCATTAGGTAACAATATTCCCTACCCAAATTTCTACCCTCCTCCTACTCCAACTCCTGACTACATGCACTGCTCATCAGCAACAGTAGTCCCCTAAAAAAAATTGAATTTTAAAGTGTCCCACACAATATTTATTTCTGTAATTTTTTTCCTTATACTTTTATTCTAAAAGAGAAGGCAGGATTGTGGCAATATCTGGGCATTGTCCATCAAAATATTCAATAATCTTTAAGAGACTCATCAACTTCAGTTCTATTAATTCCTCCACCAGTCTCTCCCCATTACAATCCAAAATTCTTATTATATAGAATTTTTACAGTTTAGCTTTGGTCATGCCTTTCCATACTCAAGAACATTCTGGCACTCTCCATTTCCTATAGAATACAGTCAAACTCCTTACTCTGGCTCTCATGGCTTTCCACAGTTTGACACCCATCAGCCTGTCCAGTCTTTTCTATCAAAATACCCTCTCATAAGGGCAGGGTTACGTGATCATTCCTGAACATGCCCTAAATCCCATGCCTTAATGATTCCTGTTTCTCCACCTGATATTCCCAATTTCTGTGTATGACTATTAAAACTCTAACCATTTTTTATCCAATTAAAACACTTTACTTTCTTTTCCTTAATCTGCCTGAAATGCCTTGTTTAAGCCTTCTTCATTACCTAAGCACCTACTCTTGCTCAAATTCCAAGGCTCAGAAGTTACTTCCTCTTTGAAGACTCTTAAGATGGAATTCCCTACATCCTTAATCTCTCAAACAATTGGTTACTGCATCAAATTATCTGGCACATATTTACCTCATAGTCTCAATCACACTTTGACAATTTTACCTGTTCACCCGTTTATTTCCTTCATTAGACTCCGGGTTCCTGGAGGGCAGGCACTGCATCCTAGCATATACCACCGATTCCTCCATGTAGTGTCCATAGACATGTTTGCTGAAGGAACCTACCTCTCTTAATGAAGCCTGTGCTGTCCTCCCCCAAATCCCCTCCAAATCAATCTCCTATCCTGGTGTCTCCACAGCCCTCTGAATCTCTGATTGGAGAACTCACAGAGTTCTCAGGAGTTGTTATTGAACTCTCACCAGCCAACAAAATAATTTGTAAAGACAGTAAAAGGTGCTTTTTGGTTAGGTTTCCCTGTTTTTGTAGATCCTGACACTCAAGAAAATCTGTCTCGTCACCAGATGGTAACAAAATAAAGAAACAGGCATCTCAGAGAATAAACACCAGAATTAACATTTTGAAATATTAAAAGGTACAGTGTGCAATGAAACATTACAAGACAAACAAAAAAACAGGTAATTATGGCCCCTCCAAGTAAAGAGAATAACAATCCCAAAACATCGACAAAAAAGACCAGAGCATGGACATACCAAACAAAGACGTGTAAAAAATTATCTTCAGTATGCTCAAGGAGATGAAGGAAAATACAGAGGATGAACTAAAGGACATCAGGGGAAAAAATGAACATGAGAATTTTAAAAAGAAATAGAAATGTTAAAAAACAACCAAACAGAGCTACTGGACTTGAAGACTGAAATAAACGAAATGAAAATGCCTCGTAGAGTTTCAACAGTGCATTGGAACTGGAAGAAGAAATGATCAGTGAACTCAAAGACAAGAAAATTGAAAAAAGTCAGGTTAAGGAGCAGAAAAGGAAAAAAAAAGAATTAGAAACAGCAAAAATAGCTAAGAGAACTCTGGACACTGTCAAGTGTTCCTATATATACATTGTGGGGGGCGGGGGGGGGGGGCAGAAGAAGAAAGATAGAAAGGGGCAGAAGTAATATTCAAATAAATCAATAACAGACAACTTCCCAAACTTAGCAAAAGGCATAAATATGCACATCCAAGAGCCTCAGAGAACAATAAACAGGACAAACTTGAAGAAAAATATGGCCCATCACATATTAATGTAATTGTCAAAAAGCAAAGAACAAGGACAGAGTTCTGAAAGCCATAAGAGAAAAGCAACATGTCATGTACAAGGGAGTCCATATTACATTAAGTGAGGACGCCTCATCAAAACCCAAGGAATCAAGAAGGCAGTGGGTTGAAATATTTAAAGTGCTGAAAGAAAACAAAGGCCAACCAAGAAATTTATGTTTGGTGAGATTTTCTTTCAAACGTGAGGGAGAGATGAAGGCACTTCCAGATAAACAAAAACTAAGGGAATTCATCACCATGAGACCTACCCTACAAGCAATGCTAAAGGGAGTTCTTTTTTTTTTCTTTATTAGAGAAGTTCTGGGTTTACAAAATAATCCTGCATAAAATAGAGGATTCCCATATACCACCCTATTATTAATACCTTGTACTAAAGGGACTTATTCAGACTGAAAGGAAAGGACACTAGATGGTGGTTCAAAGAGGCATAAAGAAATAAAGACCTCCAGAAAAGGTAACAACTTGAGTAATTATAAATGTCAGTGTCATTGTACTGTATTTTATGGTATGTAACTCCACTTCTCCCCACAAGTACTAAAATGTAATAGCATAAAAGATAGCAATAAATCTATGGCTTAAGACTTACAGTATACAAAGATATAATTTGTAATTACCTATAAAAACAGTGGAGTAATTGGATGGATATAAGAACAGTGCATGTGCATGCTATAGAAGTCAAGTTGGTATCAAATCAGATATGATTGTTATATGTAGGATTTTAAATATTAACACCATGGTAACCACAAGATAAATAAATGAAAAATATTTCAACACAGAAATAAGAAGGGACTCAATATAGCACAATAAAAAAGATATGAATGTAGGCATTAATAGAAGAATTGAGAAACAAAAAATGGGTACAAGACCAACAAGATTAAATAGCAAAAGAGAAAAAGAAAGTCTCGAATTGTCAATAATGACTTTAAATATGAATGGCTTAAACTCTACAGTCAGATAGCAGAGATTGGAAGAATACATTAAAAAGCATGACCCAACTATATGCTGTTTACAAGAGACTCATCTTAAAATAAAAAAGAGTAGGTTGAAATCAAAAGGAGGGAAATCTCATGCAAGTGGTAACAAAAAGAGGGCTGGATAGCTATAATAATATCAGATAAAATAGACTTTATGTCAAAAACTGTTAAAAGAAACAAAGATAATTTATGGCATATTGGAGTGGCTAGAGGGAAGTACCTAAATCTGTAGAGCTGAGTTCCAGTAGCCATGTTTCTCAAAGATGATTGTATAATGATATAGCTTTCACCATGGGACTGTGTGATTATGAAAATCTTGTGTCTGAGGCTCCTTTTGCCTATGGTATGGACAGATGAGTAAAAAATAAGGATAAGAAATAAACAAATAGTAGGGGGAACAAAGGTTAAAATAAATTGAGTAGATTGGGAAAAAAAAGAAAGACAAAGAGGCGAGGAAAGATGGTGGCATAATGAGGTGTGGAATTTAGTTCATTCTCCAGAGCAGCTAGTAAATGATCAGGAACTGTACAGATAACTGCCGGGGGACATCAGTGACCAGACACAAATTGTACACCAGTCTGGTAGGGGTGGAACAGCTGAGATCTCACCCAGAACTGTAAGTCTCCCAAGCTGCTGAGGCTGGCACTCCTCCACCAGGGGCATGGAAAGCTGGTTTCCCGTGGGGGAAGGAAATAGACTTTACTGGTAACCAGGGCTTAGCTCAACCAAACTCGAATTGCAGAATTAATTAACAAATTCTGACTACTGAAAACAGGCCCCCAGAACAGATAAACCTGGAATAAGTACAAAAAGAACCAAGAGTTTTTACCCCCACAGAGATGGGGCCAGGCTGACAGGAAAAAATAAAGCAAGCAGATGCTTTTCAAGTTGGATGGCACAAAATATTGGAAAAGGGCTGGACCCCAAGAAAAGGGGGCACATAGATCCCAGGGATACATAGAGCCACGTGCCAACTCAAGCTCTTTATTGGCAAACCCTACGAATAGGAGTCCAGCTCTGAAAAGGTTTTTGCTTTTTTATTTTTTAAAACTCCTAACAACTCATTAGATAGAACTACAAGCACTCTCAGGCTCCCGCACTGCCCCAGGCAAGGGCAGCATTAAAGCACATCTGATAGACAAAGTAACTAGTCAGGTGAAAGGGGTTAATTCCTTAAAGGATGCATATTCCCCAAGAAAAGGGGTTAGGGTCCAGCTCAAGTGGAGTTCCTCCTTCAGGGAATTCAGGCCCCAGGGGCTAGAAAAACAAAAATAATCAAAGCCTACTTATTACCCCAGCCTCAGTCTCAACTATGTCCCTGCAGGAAGAGTGCTGAAATTAAAGACACCACACCACTTTAAGCTGGGGGAAGCTGTGGACAGGGAAGCACCACATACTGGGCAGGACTGGAAAAGCACAAAGTCTTGAGGACTCACAAGAAAGTCTGACAACCTGCTGGGTCTCACCCTGAGGGAAAACTAATGCCAGCTACTCTGTCCTCATGAGATGTGGGCCTGTGTGGTCTGGGAAAATCTGACTGGGATTGATAATATCTGAGGAGACCCTCCTCAAAAATAAGGCTCCATATAGGCAGGGCAAGAAACAAAAAAACAAGAACTGGAAAACTCTGATCAGTTAAACAGAACCTATGCTAGAGGTCTACAATAAGTTGAACTGAATGTCAAAGAACAGATAGAGAACAAAGACTTTTGAAAACAGCAAGTGAAAAATCAATCCATCACATATAAGGGAGGCTCAGTAAGACTACGTGTGGATTTCTCAGCAGAAACCATGGAGGTGAGAAGAGAGTGTTATGATATATTTAAGATTCTGAAAGAGAAAAACTGTCAACCAAACATTCTGTACCCAGAAAAACTGTCCTTTGAAAATGAGGGGGAAATTAAAATATATTCAGACAAACAGTACTGAGAGACTTTGTCACTAAGAGACCAGCTATACAAGAAATAATAAAGGGAACACTACAGGCAGACAGGAAAAGACAGGAGAGAGAGGTCTGGAGAAGACTGTAGAAATGAAGACTATCAGTAAAGGTAAAAAGACAAAAATAAATAAATATGACATATAAAATCCAAAAGATAAAATGGTAGAAGAAATTAGCGCCTTTACAGTAATAAAATAAAATGTTAATGGATTAAAACCCCCAATCAAAAGACACAGGCTGGCAGAATGGATTATAAAACAGGATCCATCTTTATGCTGCCTACAGAAGACTCACTGTAGAATAAAGGACAAAGATAGGCTGAAAGTGAAGGGTTGGGAAAGATATTTCATGAAAACAACAAACAAAAAAGAGCAGGGGTAGCTACACTAATATCAGACAAATTTGACTTAAAATGTAAAACAATTAAGAGACAAAGAAGAGTTCTTTGTATTAATAAAACAAACAATCCAACAAGAAGACATAACAATCATAGATATTTATGCACAAATCCAGTGTGCTACAAAATACACAAGGCAAACACTGACAACAATGAAAGGAGAAACAGATATCTCTACCATAGCAGTTGGAGACTTCAATTTCTCACCCTCATCAATGGATAGAACATCTAGACAGATAAAGCAAAGATTTTGAGTAATACAATAAATGAACTAGACTTAACAAATATTTACAGAACATTACACCCTACAACAGCAGGATGCACATTTTCCTCAAGTACTCTGGGATCATTTTCAAGAATAGACCACATGCTGGGTCACAAAGCAAGTCTCAATAAATTTTAAAAGATTGAAATCATACAAAACACATTCTCAGATCATAATGGAATAAATTTGGAAATGAATAACAAGCAGAGGGTCAGAAAATTCACAAATATATGGAGGCTAAACAATAGGTGGGTCAAAGAATAAAATACAAGAGAAATCAGTAAATATCTCAAAGCAAATGATAATAAAAACACAACATACCAAAAATGTAGGGGATGCAGCAAAGGCAGTGCTGAAAGGGAAATTTATTGCCATAAATGCCTATATTTAAAAAGAAGAGAGAGTAAAAATCGAGGAATTAGCTGTTCACTTGGAAGAACCAGAAGAAGAACATCAAATTAATCCCAAAGCAAATAAAAGGGAAAAAAATAATGAAAATTAGATTACAGCAGAAATAAATGAAATTGAGACTTGGAAAACAATTGAGAAAATCAACAAAACCAGAAGTTGGTTCCATGAGAAAATCAATAAAATTAATAGACCCTTAGCTAGTTTGACCAAATAAAAGAGACAGAGAGAGAATGCAAATAAATAAAATCAGAAATGGAAGAGGAGACAAAAACACTGACCCCACAGAACTAAAGAAGGTAATGAGAGGATACAACAAGCAATTATATGCTAACAAACTAGAGAACATAGATGAAATGGACAGCTTCCTAGAAAGGCATTGTTCTAGTTTGCTAGCTGCTGAATGCAATATACCAGAAACGGAATGGCTTTCAAAAGGGAGAATTTAATAAGTTGTTAGTTTACAGTTCTAAGGCCAAGAAAATGTCCCAATTAAAACAAGTCTATAGAAATGTCCAATCAAAGGCATCCAGGGAAAGATACCTTGATTCAAGAAGGCTGATGAAGTTCAGGGTTTCTCTCTCAAGTGGAAGGGCACATGGTCAACACAGTCAGAGTTTCTCTCTTATCTGGAAAGGCACATGGTGAACACAGTGTCATCTGCTAGCTTCTTCTGGCTTCCTGTTTCATGAAGCTCCCCAGGAGGTATTTTCCTTCTTCATCTCCAAAGGTCACTGGCTGGTGGACTCTGCTTCTCACGGCTATGTCGTTCTGCTCTACTCTCTCTGAATCTCTTTCATTCTCCAAAATGTTTATAGGACTCCAGAAACTTATCAAGACCTACCCAAATGGATGGAGACATGTCATCACCTAATCCAGCTTAGCAGCTACTCGTGATTTAAATCAAATCTCCAGGGAGATGATCTGATTACAGTTTCAAACATATAGTATTGATCAGGGATTATTCTGTCTTTATGAAATGGGATTTAGATTAAAACATGGCTTTTCTAGGGGACATACATCCTTTCAAACCAGCACAGGCATGTACAACCAACATTGACTCAAGGAGGAATAGAAAACTTCAACAAACTAATCACAAGTAAAGGGACTGAATCAGTCATCAAGAAGCTCCCCAAAAAGAAAAGTCCAGGACCAGATGGCTTCACATGTGAATTCTATCAAGCCTTAGTACCAATCCTGCTCAAACTCTTCAAAAAAATTGAATAGGAGCGAAAGCTACCTAACTCATTCTATGAAGCCAATATTACCCTAATACCAAAGCCAGACAAAGATACTACAAGAAAAGAAAATTACAGACAAAATTGTATCTCTCAAATGAATATAGATACAAAAAATTCTCAACAAATATTTGCATATCAAATCCAGCAGCACATTTAAAGAATTGCACACCATGACCAAATGGGATTTGTTCCAAGTATGTAAGTTTGGTTGAATACAAGGAAATTAATTAATGTAATACATCACATCAAAAAGTCAAAGCAGAAAAGCCACATGATCATCTCAATTGATGCAGAAAAGGCATTTGACAAAATTCAACATCTTTTCTTGATGAAAACACTTCAAAGTATAGGAATAGAAGGGAACTTCTGTAATATGATGAAGGAAACGTGAAAAACCCACAGCTAACATCATCCTCAATGGGGAAAAACTGAAAGCTTCCCCTCTAAAATCAGGAACAAGACAAGAATGCCCATTGTCACCACGGTTATTCAACACTGGGCTGGAAATTCTAGCCAGAGCAAGTAGACAATTAAAAGGAAAAAAAAGGAATCCAAATTGGAAAGGAAGAAATGAAACTCTCAGTGTTTGCAGATGACATGATACTATATGTTGAAAATTGTGAAAAATCTACAGCAAAGCTACTAGTGCTACTAAATGAGTACAGCAAAGTGGAAGGGTACAAGATCAACACCCCAAAATCAGTAGTGTTTCTATACACTAAGTGTTGAGTAATCTGAGGAGAAGATCAAGAAAAAATTCCATTTACGATAGCAACTAAAAGAATAAAATATTTAGGAATAAATTTAACTAAGGATACAAAAGGCCTATATTCAGAAAACTACAAGAAATTGCTAAAAGAAATCATGGAAGACCTAAATAAATGGAAGGGCATACCATATTCATGGATTAGAAGACTAAATATAGTGAGAAAGTTAAATGGTTCAACCAATTCTACTCAAATTGATTTACAGATTTAATGCAATACCAATTAAAATCCCAAAAACTTACTTTGCAGGAATAGAAAACCCACTAACCAAATTTATTTGGAAAGGAAGGGTGCCCTGAACAGCTAAAAATATCTTGAGACAGAAAAATGAAGTGAGAGGTCTCATACTACCTGACTTTAAAGCATATTATAAAGCTACAGTGGTCAAAACTGCATGGGACTGGCATAAAGATACATATACTGACCAATGGAATCAAACTGAGTGTTCAGAAATAGACTCCCTCATCTACTGACAATTGATCTTTGATAAGGCTGTCAAGCCAGTGCACGTAGGACTGAGCAGCCTCTTCAACAATTGGTTTTTGGAGAACTGGATATTCATATGCAAAAGAATAAAAGAGGATTCATAACTTACACTCTATACAAAAATTAACTCAAAATGAATCAAAGGCCTAAACATTAGAATTAAGACAATAAAACTTTTAGGAGAAAATGTAGGGAAATATGTTATAAATCTTTTAATAGGAGGTGGTTTCCTAGACCTTACACCCAAAGCATGAGCACTGAAAAAGGAAAAAAGGGATCTCCTCAAAATTAAACACTTTTACTTTGTCAGGAAAGTAAAAAGGCAGCCTACACAAAAGGAGACAATATTTGGAAACCACATATCAGATAAGCATTTAGTATCCAGAATATATAAAGAGACTCTTCAAATAAAAAAACAAAATGACAAACAGCCCAATTTAAAAATGGGTAAAAGACATGAACTGACACATCTCAGAAGAGAAAATACAAATCACTAAAAGGCACTTGAAAACATGCTCAATATCAATGGCTATTAGGGAAATGCAAATCAAAACCACAAGGAGATAAAATATCATATCCACTACAATGGCCATTGTTAAAACAGAAAATGGCAAGTGCTGAAAAAGATGTGGAGAAAGAGACACACTTATCCACTGTTGGTGAGAAAGGAAATGGTTCGACCACTCTGGAAGGCAGTTTGGAGTTTGCTCAGGAAACTAAGTATAGAATTGCCATATGATCCAGCAATCCTATTACCGTACACATACATATTCAGAGGAACTGAAAGGAAGGACCAAATAGATATTTGTACACTGATGTGTGTTTATAGAAGCATTATTTATGATTGCCAAGAGATGGAAACAGTCCAAATGTCCGTCAACAGATGAGTGACTAAACAAGCTATAGTATATACATATGATGGAATATTACACAGCTGTAAGACAGAATAAAGTCATGAAGCATGGAACAATGTTGATGAGCCTTGAGGACATTATGCTGAGTGAAATTGGGCAAAAACAAAAGGACAAATACTGTATGGTCCTACTAACATGAACTAACATTAATGACTGAAATTTAACAGTTAAACTTAAGAACATAGGTTATTAGAAGATAGAAATAGGGCAGATATTGGGCATTTGGTGCTGAAGGAATACAGATTGTGCAACAGCACTGATTGTAAAAGTTCAGAAATGGATAGCACAATACTACCTGATTGTAGCACAAAAAGAGAAGTAAACTAAATGAAGCTGAATGTGAGTATGGTTGAGGAGAAGGGCTGGGGGCACATGTGAAGCCAGAAGGAAAGACAGAGGATAAAGACCGAGAAGGCATAATTTAGGAATGCTGAGAGTAGACAATGATGATGATTAAATGTACAAATATAAAACGTTTTTGGATGAGGGAGAACAAATGAATGTCAATATTGCAAAGTGTTGTAAATGGAAGGTATACAGGAAAAAGTACAGCCAATGTAAGCTAGGGTCTGTAGTCAACAATAACATTGTAATATGTTTCCACTGAATGTAACAAAGACTTACGCCAAAACTAAATGTCAACAAGTAGGTGGTATGGGGAAGGTGTATGGATTCTTTGCAGCAGAAAAGGCAATGTGTTCATATAGATTATGGTGGTGAAGGCATGTCTACTTACTTAGGTTGGATTGTATGATGTGTGAATAAACTGCTTAAAAATTGATAGAGAGAAGCAAGTGCTAGAGAAAATGTGGAGAAAGAGATATGCTTAATCATTGTTGATAGAGAAGTTGAGGTGCATCCCCTCTGGAGGACAGCATAGAGGTTCCAAAGGAGACTAGGGGTGGGTTCCCATATGATCCTGCAACCCCGTTGCTGGGTATATACCTGGAGGAACTGAGAGTGAGGACAAGAATGGACATTTGCACACTGGCCACAGTGTTCGAGATTTGCAATGGATGGACGTGGCCTAAGGGTACAAAGACTGAGGGAAGGAAGTGGGAACTGCGGTTTATACATGCAATGGACGACTGAATGGCTACAAGAAGAAATGAAGTTGTGAGGCATGCAAGTAGGTGAATGAACTTTAAGGACTGTATGTTGAAGAAAATGGCAGAAATAAAAAGACAAATGTTATGATGCCTCACTCATATGGACTAACTATAATGTACAAACTTGGTGAATTGAAGTCGAGAGCACTATCGTTATCATGCTGGGGCCTATTGCAAAGGGACCCAGACTGTAAACTCTTACAGGAGTCACATATATTCAGCAGTTGTGACTGTTATTTCTAAATTCTGAGATATTGAGCTATTTGTATATAACCTGATCATTCCCAGAAACTTTTGGTATTTGTGTGACACCTGAGACTTAGAGTTAGAGCTCTGAAGTTATGAAAGTCAGCATTATACCATACAGCAACTGTTAAAGTGTTGAAAAAGTGATCAGATTTCGACTAGAGATATGATAAGCTGATCCGGATAGGACTAAGGTAAATTAGAATATAGGATAAAGGATGATAAGGCCCATATTTTAAAACTTCAACTTCTGCATGAGACCAAAAGGAGAGATAGTTGGTACAAAATTTATATTTTGGGTAGCACATTACATAATTTAATTTGTATGGTAAGTGTAGTTGAACACCATAAGTCCATGGAATCTTGAATAGGGTGTGAGACTTTGCTGGTTTGTCCAGGTTAGTGTGATACCCCGATATATCCCAGAGTAATTTGGGCAGTGAATAAAAAAGTATTTGCAAAATCCCCTTGGAGGACAGAAGAGAAAGGAGAAAATATTCAATTTCCCCATTTGAAGAATTTCTGATATTCTTCCAAGCAATGGGGACAACCAAATCAATAGGCCAAGCCCTCAATCTTGGGGTTCACCCCTATGAAACCTACTCCTGAAAAGGAGAAGCTAAGCCTACTCATAATTATGCTTAAGAGTCACCCCCCAGAGAACCTCTTTTGTTGCTCAGTTGTGGCCTCTCTCTCTAAGCCAACACAACAGGTGAATTCATTGCTCTCCCTCTTATGTGCAACATGATTCCCAGGGGTGTATATCTCCCTTGCAATGTGGGACAGAACTCCCAGGATGAGCTGGTACCTGGCATTGTGGGATTGAGAAAATGCTCTTGACGAAAACAGGGAAGGGAGAAATGAGACAAAATAAAGTTTCAGTGGCTGAGAGATTCGAAACATACTAGAGGTTATTCTTTACATTATACAGATATCTCTTTTTAGTTTATGATGTATTGGAGGGGATAGAGGGAAGTACCTGAAACTGTAGAGCTGTGCTCCAGTAGCCTTGATTCTTGAAGATAATTGTATAAGGATATAGCTTTTACAATGTGACTGTGTGATTGTGAAAATCTTGTGTCTGATGCTCCTTTCATCCAGGGTATGGACAGATGAGTAAAACAATAAGGATAAAAAAAATAAATAATAGGGGGAGGATAAAGGGTAAAAATTGTGTAGACTGAGATACTGGTGGTCACTGAAAAGGAGGAGTAAGTGATATGGGATGTATGAGATTTTTTTTCTTTTTCTTTTTTTTTGAAGTGATACAAATATTCTTAAAACGATCATGGTGATGAATGCACAACTATGTGATGATTTCGTGAGCCACTGATTGTCCTCCATGTGTGGAATGTTTGTAAAGTTTTATTAATAAAAATATTTTTTAAATGATCATGGTGATGAATTCACAACTATATGATGATAATGTGAGCCACTGATTGTACACCATGTATGGACTGTATGTATGAAGATTTCTCAATAAAAATATTTTAAAAAGAGACAAAGACAGTCATTACACAGTGATAAATGGGTCAGTTCAATAAGAATAGTAACAATTATGAATAAATATGCAACTAACAGCAGAGCCCCAAATATATGGAGAAGATACTAACAGATTTAATGGAAAAACTTGATAGTTATACAATAATAGTAGGAGTATTAAATACACCACTTTCAATAATGGATAGAACATACAGACAGAAGACCAGTAAGGAAATAAAAGACTTGAATGATACTCTAAACCAAGCAGACTTAACAGACATATACAGAACACTCACTCAACAAAAACAGAGTTAAGATTCATTGTGAAGGCATGTGGATCATTCTCCAGGATAGACCCTATCTCTTAGGTCACAAAAATCTCAACAAATATTCAAATCATACAAGGTATCTTCTCTAAATATAGCGAAATTAAACTCAAAAGCAGCTACAGAGGGAGAAATGGAAAATTCACAAATGATATTATACAATCTAATCCTAAGGAAACAATAGGTTAAAGAGGAAATCACAAGAGAAATTAGGAAATATCTTGAGGTGAATGAAAATGAAGATACAAAATATCAAAACTTATGGGATACAGCGAGGACAGGGCTGAGAGGTAAATTTATAGCTGTAAATGCTTACATTAAAAAATAAGAAAGACTCCAAGTCAAAGACATAACCTCAAAACTGGATGAACTAGAAAACGAAGAGCGAACTAAATCAAAAGCAAACAGAAGGAAGGAAATAACAAAAATTAGAGGCAAGATAAATGAAATAGAGAACAAAAATAAAGAATAGAGAGAATCAACAAAACCAAAGGTTGGTTCTTTGAAAAGACCAAAAAAATTAAGAAACCTTAAGCTAGACAAGCAAAGAAAAAAAAGAGAGAGAGAGAATGCAAATAATTAAAATCAGAAAAGTAAAGGGGGATATTACCATAAATCCTACTGAAATAAAAGAACTATACAAGGATACTATGAACAACTGTAAAACAAATTAGAAAATCCACGTGAAATTTCTAGGAACACACAAACTACCTGCTGTATGACAATGTGATTCACTGTCAGAGTGATAGGAGAAACAGGTTTAGAGCTAAAGAATGTGTCCGGTTTTGGAAACTGAGATACCTGAGGGATATCAAGGGAAAGATAACTACTAAATTATCTGAAATAAAACTAGAAAGAATTTTATGAGTTTGAATACTTGTCACAGAGTAGAATCTCTTCAATAAATTTCAAAAGCTGCCTTAAGAAAAGTAATATTCAAAGAAAATTGCAAGACAATAAAACTACCTTCACTTCATTCTAATAAATTCTAATAAATATATTCTAATAAATTTCCCTAAGAATCTAGGTCATATCATACTGGTTTGTCACAGAACTGCTTTAACAGGTTTGCATCTTATTCTAATGCTGTGGTCTCCATGGAAGGTGTTTATGAGATACAGCTCTTGGAAATTCATGAGTTTCTCTTCCAGACGTTGTTGAGGATTTAATTTAGACCATTTGGATTTCTCCTCACCATACCCTATGAGAAACTCTGCTCATCTCAGCAGTAGAAATGTTTTAATTTTTGAACAATTGGCTTGTTTGCCTTATTGACATTGTTCTGAATTGTGTAACTGATCAGATTTTGCCATCTTTTCATTGACTTCTGAAAGCTTAGAACCAAATTCAGGGCTTAAAGAATATTGAGCCTCATTCCTCGTTGGTTATATTTTGTTTTCACCCTTATTTTGACTTGTCTTTTTGCCTCATAATGCCTCACTGAGTTTTTTGTATCCTTACTAACAAGTTTACTTTATTTCTGGAACAAGGTATTATTATTTTTAAGTAATTATTCATCTATTCTTCCTCCCTTTAGAGTTCATGAAGTCTTAGACTTACAGATAGAAGCCGCAGAAGAGGATGAGATGTCCAGTGTCAACAAGTATAAAAAACAAGAAGAGAGCATAAACATATAGTCTACATTTCACGTTGGGAACAGAAGGAGGAACAGGCAAAGGAATCTGGAAAAAAATCATAAAATCCTGAGAGAACGATGTCATAAGAGACAAAAAAGGAAAGTTGAGAGTGAATCAAATGTTGCAGAGAGATTAATTACCATGAAGTCTGAAACAGTCTTTGGGACTGGGTAATCAGGAGGTGATGGTCAGGGTAACTTTATCAACTGGTGGAATCAGCTGCCTGACTCCTAAAGAAAGTGTGTTAGAAGAAAACAAACACTCTTGTGAGGCACTTGAATCAAAACAGGAATGGAAAATAAAACGATGTCATTAGAGGTTGACTTATAGTCAAAGATGAACTTGTTTTTTATATAGAAAAGACGTGGACCTATTAAGGCTGCAGGGAAGACCTGAATTAAGATGATAGGATGAAAGGACAGGAACGCATAATTAGTAGTAGTAGATTTTAATTAGCAGTAGTTAAAAGTAGGCAAAGACTGAGTTAAAGATTCCAGAGATGGTGTTGACTGGGTTCAGCATGGAATCATGCAGATTATTGGACTATGGGGAACTTTGAGACTAAAATGTCAAACTTATCATCCATGGAGATAATAAGTTATCCAGGATCCCAGGATGACTTGGAAGACTAAGATCCAGATGACAATGCTCTCAACAAATGAGGGGAAGCGCCTTCATTTGGATGACAGCCCGAGGAGGTTAGATAGTGGTATGCACAGAAGGCAGTCTAAAAGGAAGGGGACTTGGTTTGAATATAGAAGAAAGATTATTTGCCATGGGTAATGGCAATATTGGAAAGTGCCAGTGCTGCCTCAGAACACGGGCTTTGGAGGATGGGAGGCAATGCTTTAAGCAGTCTCCATGTGAGACCCCTACAAGAGAAGTCTGAAGGACGCGCCCACCCTGAGGAAAGCTGAACTTCATTAAGGCAAGAAAGTAAGAGGTTAATTGCCCGCTGTGATGTTTATAGTTTGGAGAAAGGTTAGACATGGAGGTTAGAGGAGAAGAGCTCATATAATATTCCCGTTAATTCCCCATTTCCTTGAAAAAGTGCAGAGGACCACAACACACACAAACCTCCAGATAAATACCTGGACGGCAGTTTAAGGGGTCAGGCCCTGAGAAGCAGATTTGAAGTGTTGGAGAAATGGAAACTTCTCCCAACACAAAACTAGGAACAACTGTCACAGTGTTTTATGATGACATGGCTCATGCCAAGAAAGCTTCTAGTTATTTGCAAGAGGAAGGGGGAGACAGAAGAGATAAGTAAGATGACCACATCACCCGTATGTATCTAATTTGTAGAGAAGCAATGCTTCTAAGATAGTCATTAATAAATCAACAGTTCTAATCAGAGAAGCAGGGCACCTAATTATTTCCCTTTAGAATTCAGGGAATACATTGTGTGGAAAGCTCTAATATCACTGTGGCGGGAAGAAAAACAAAAAAACTCGTTCGTATTTTTTCATAATTCAACGGATATCAAATATACATAACTGACTGGCTTATAATTTATTTCATATTGAAATTAATGAAAATACCTATTGATAGTCTCCACTTTGATGTTCTAATAATTCTCAGCATTTTTTTTCCAGATAGCATTTTTAAGTGAAATATAGAAGCCCATTAATGGTTCACTTGGGATTCAAACTCTTGGGTGTTTCAGAGGGAAAATCCAAAGTAATGAGATTTTACTCATCATATATCATCACACATATATCTTAGAGAATTTTAACTCAGAGCTTTGAATATTGCACAATATGAGCAGCAGCCAGATTGACACAATAAATCTTAATGTCTCTAAATTAAAAAGTCAGGAACTTTTTGAAAATGAAATTTTCTATCTACTACACTTATTTTTTTTTTGCACAAAAGTGGGCTCCCTAGAATTCTACATTTTTACAGCTCTCTTCCTCATGATGAATAGTTTATATTCAAGGCGCTATTAAAGCTCAGCCATTTTACTATAATTTTTTACATTTATGAAAATTTATAGTTGCATAATTTTCTATAAAGCTAAAAAGTAAAAAGGGGAATTGCAATGACTATTTCTATCAGATTAAATGTACATTGTAAAGACAATTATGATATTAAAAAATTGCTGTCTTCCTTTCACCAAAACAAATCACTGCCAATTTAGAATCTGGACCAGACAAGCTGCTCTAATAGTGCTATCTTATACATATGATTGATAAAAACTATGCTTTCTCTGCTATTATTATCTAACTTTAAAACTATAAGCATCTATCGAATACACAATTCAAAGTAGAATAATTTAAAGATGACTTGCTTAAATATTCTTGAAAATTAAAAAATAACATATTATGCTCACTCACATTTTCTTCTACCAAAGTACAGTATTTCAAAATAGATATCTATACCATGTATGTGGTACAGTATATAAAAGAAATTAAACACTTAAAAGTTTGATTGGGCTTTTTAAAAAGCTTCTGATCTACCTTTTCTCACCTACCCCCACCCCCATCACCCTGCTTCAACTTCCCTTTTTATTGCCAGTAAAACATGACAGCGTTTTCTTTTATGGCTTATTACATTGGAATCATGCATAAAATAAGAATAAAAATTAAAATTTTTAAATTTTAATTAATTAAATTTAATTAAAAAGAAAAATTTATTTTTTCTTCCATGCGCCATGAATATTTTTAATTATTTCATTTTTAATACTTTTCTAAAATTTTCTAATACTTTTTTATAGAGGTATTTATAATAAAATATTTAATCCATATTTAATTTATGATGAATGTAAGCTGAAGTTCTAATTTTCTTCTCTTTTTTCCCCTCTCCTTCGTTCCTTCTTTTCTTTCTTTCCAAATAGCAAGCCAGTTGCTCCAACACCATGATTTAAATACTACATACCTCCCCCCGATTTTAATGGAATCTTTATCATATGTTAAATTCCAGCATTAATAAAAGCTAATACTTTCATAGTGCTTAGACAATGCCAGGCATTGTTCTCAGTGTTTTATATATTTTATTCTGACAACAATTCTATAAATTATGGGGCAGTATATGCCCATTTTATAAATGAGAAATTTGATATACACAGGGCTTTATAATGTGACTAAAGTTGCACAGCTATTAAATGGCAAAGCTGTCATTTGAATCTTGGCAATGTGGCTCCAGAATCTGTGCACCCCACTGCATAATGCACTGTTCTCATCTATTATATATACCTTGCCCTGAATTATATGCTGTCCCCATACCAGTCCTTCAGCTGGTATCATACTTTCTATTGCTGTAATGTTATAGTACATTCTAACAACTGCTAGGGAGCATGCCCCTCACTGTTCCTTTGAAGTTTTCTTGCTATACTCATAAATCACTGCGATAATTTCATTATTACCTTTTCAAGTTAAAAAATCTATTTTGAATGGAAATGTATTGACTACATATTGGGGAGAACAGATGTCTTTACAACAATGAATCACTCCACCCAGGAATATGCTATGTTTCTTCCTTTCTCTGGATCTTCTTTTTAAGCCATTCAATAAAATGTTACAGTTTTCTTCATCTAAGTTTCATACAGTTCTTGCTAAATTTACCCATAGGCATTGTACTTTTATTTCCATATTTGTTCATTATATTGCCTGACTCTCACAGGTTAAAGCATTGATTGCAAAGCTCTTAACTTTTTTATCTTATTTCCCACATTAACCAGTTTCTTACTCATTTCTAATAGATTTTCAGTTGAATCAATTGGATTTTTAGACATTTAATTATGTCTCCTAAAGGGAAAAACAGTGTCTTTTTTTTTTTCAATATTTATATATTTTCTCTCTTTTTTTTTTCTTGGATTAAAAACCAGAACAATATTAAATGAGATGGTAGGGCAGAAAGTACTAGTTGTGACCTAGTATAAATTTTCTTTGTCATCTATGGAAAACCTTAGTTTTTAGATGAACAAGTGTTTACTCAGATTAAATGCTACAGTTTCCAGCATTTCTTGCAGTAGAGTGTGACAAATGTGACCAAGTGCTGGCCAATGTCAGCACAAACACCATGTGGCAACTTATATGAGCATTTAAAAAAAAAAAAAAATAGCAGATGGTTCATTGGCCTCCTTTCTTCTTTGTCCCTTGTCCTTTTACCTGTACTTCCACTGAAACAACTGTGAGGGCTGGAACTCTAGTTGTCATCTTGAAATATGAGAATGAAAATCATTCCCTAGGAGTGATAGAATCAACCTGAATCCCTAAATAGGCAATTCTACACTTTTCCACCCCTGACTGCCTTCCTCTAGCCTTCCTAACAAGAAATAGGAAGAAGAAAACCTAATCAGTCAGAAGAAAACCTAATCCCAACTAACACAACTGTGACAGTGATGGTCACCCTTTCTCCTGAATATAATAGAAATGTCACTGTGTTTCACCGCTTAGTAGGATATTTACCTTTGGGTTCCTGTATATATTATTTCTCAAATCAAGAACGTTTCCTTCTAGTTCTAAACTACTAAACCTTAACTAGGAATGATCATTACTTCTATTAAATGACTTTCTGGCAGTTATTTAATTAGCAACATGCAATAGATAGTTCTGATATGATGGGAATATTCATATCTGTGCTATTTAATACCATGGGCACTACCCATAGCACTTGAAATGTGGCTTGTAGGAATGAGGAACAAATTTTTTAAAACAATTTAATTTCAATTAATTCAAATCTAAATTTAAATAATCAAACATGGCTGGTGTCCACCACAATGGACAAAGCTGATCCAGATGATCACAAGGGTATTCTCTTTTTATTAATGTAAGATACTGCAAAAATAGGTTTTCTAATGTTAAACATCTTAACATTTCTGGAACAAAACCTACTTGGTAATGTTATATTTGACTTACTAATATATGATTAATGTAGAAGATGGGGATTGTTGCATTTGCCAGAAATCTTATTAGAGAAAGCATTACAGTTGTTCAGAAAAAAATTACTTGGTAAGTCTGTCGGGATGGTATATGAGACCTAAAATAATGGACAATAAGGATAATGGAATTTGCTCTCCATAATGAAGGAGTTTGGAATTTTAAGTACCAAAAGGAAAAACTGATTGGGGGCAGGGGAGTACAGCCATTGGTATAGATGCTGCATGAAGGAAGAAGTGAAAAACAAAGCATTAATGACCCTATAGAAAAGGGACTAGAGCAAAAGTTATTTAGGATGAGGATATTTCTAGCAGAATGCTAAACATGATGTGATATAATTCCTACTTTGGCCCCAACAAATTTTCAGTAAGGTCCACAAAGGTCATTAATGTTGATATGTTGTATAGTCACTGGTAAATTCACAGGTATTCCATTTTTCTCTTCTTCCAGATATTTAGTAGGATTTCATTTTCTCAACCTCTTAAAATTAGACCAATAAATGTGAGTGGAAGTGATAGTGAGTCACCTAGAGACAGAAGTTTTAAGTGTATTCAATATTCGTTTTCCCCTGTCAGGGCTACTGGCCATGTTACAAGTAGTGGAATTTCTTATACCTGTGTCCCTGAGTGGGAACGGTATGGAGGGGAGCCCACAGTCAACCAGTGATGGACACAGTGTGAGTGTGAAATAAACTTTTGTTATCTTTGGCCACTAAAACTTTGAGGTTGTTTGTTACCACAGTATAATCCAGTATATCCTACCAATAGGGAAATTGGTAGCTTGTAGTGGAGTGCTGTTGTACCAAAAAAAAAAATCTAAAATATGTGGCATTTGGTTAAGGAATGAGGGGTGAGTAGTGAAGAAAACACTGTTGGAGCATAAACAGATGAAAATTCATGTTATGTGATGAGAAATTGTTTCATGCAAGATCAAAAAAACTAAAGCATATAGCAAATATGAGAGTTATATCTAGAAAAAAAATGTGAATATACCTCATGGCGCATGGAACTGATAGGGACTGGAATCAAATAGGAAAGAATCCATTAATGTTTTCTGTTTGTTTGTTTTGATATATGTGTACTCCAAAAGAATCACAAATCTGAACTAAAATGGTTATGACCATTCTAGATTTATGTCAACCCATGGACCCTGATCTTCTATGGACTAGAGGTAGGCTGGAAAAGCTGTTTACCCCCAATAAAAGACATATTGCCAGAGGCCCACTTGAGATGTAACCAAAGAGAGTAATGGAAAAAGAAAACAGCTTAAGGGCAAAGGCTAGGAACAATGGAGAACTCAGGTCGAGGGAATGAAATTAAGCTTGATCAAGGAATAGTCCTCACCTTCAAACAAAGAACTCTTTCCCTTTCCAATTATAAGTGTTTACTGCAAATAGCCAGTCCCTGCATATAATGTGTTGGGACAGATTGCATTCAAGTTCATAAGTCTTCAGATCAAAAGAAGCCACATATAGGCCTCTTTTCAGATAAAGAGACCAGCACACATCACCCAGAGATCCTGGACATTGAGTCTAATCTTGTTACACTATAGGAATTTTGAGTAGTCTCCCTTGGAGAGTGAACAATTGTATTTAGAATGTAGAAAGGTCAGAGAACCAAAGTATTGCTGATGAAAAAGGACAACTCTGGTCAACATTAGAGCTGTTTGTAGATATCCTAGTTCCCTATACTTCCAAGGCTAGGATAGGACTGTTCCTAATCAACCTTCAAAAGTTAGATGTAGCCATGTGACTTACGTTGCTCAATGATATATGAGTGGAAATGATGTATGTCATCTTTATGATGATGCTTTAAGAGGTAGAATGCTTCCCCATATTTCCAAATGGTTGAGATTCTGAAAGCTTGTGCACCTGAGAGAGAAAAATCCCCAACTAACCCTCAGTGAATAAGTTTTCATTGTTTTAAACCGCTGATAGTTTGGGGTTATTCATCACCACTGCAAAACCTGTTTTGACAACCACAATGTGATAGGGTTTTCTGTGCAAACCAGGGAAAGAGGTTCTGTACTGAATGATGCAAGGCCAATGGTATCAGCCTAGGCGGACAAGAAGATAGATGTCCTCTGGCTTACACTTAGGATATATGAATTGATGTTCATTTATATCCACTGTTTCCTTTTTTACACTATGGTTTTTCAGTTTTCATAGAAGAGTTATATGAGTTTTATAAAATAAATTGAGACATTTTCTGGGGCTTTTTCTATGCTATAAAATAGTAGAAGTAACAAAGAAATTATCCATTCTTTCTTATCTTTAAACTCATCTATAAAACCAATTTGTTCAGAAGCATTTCACTTGTAAGGGAAAGAAACCTAAATCAAGCTAACTTTCACAGAAAAAAATTTTTTTAAGAAATGTACTGGCTCACACGTGGGAAAGACAGCATTGTGTGCTGCACCAGGGATTCAAAGAATCTCTTTTTCTTTATCTCTGTGTCTGTGACCAAGCTCTATGTCTATATATGCTTCTGCTGTCTCTCTCAGTCTCTGTATCAGCTAGGGTTCTTTAGAGAAAGAGAATCAACAGGGAACACTCACAAATATAAAATTTATAAGTGTCTCACGTGACTGCGGGAACACAGAGACCAAAATCCGCAGGGCAGGCTGTGAAGCCGACGATTTCGACGGTGGGTCTGGACAAACTCCACAGGAGAGGCTCACCAGCCAAGACAGGAAGAGCCCATCTCTTCTGAATCCTCCTTATAAGGCTTTCTATGATTAGATTAAGCATCACTCATTACAGAAGACACTCCCCTTTGGCTGATTACAAATGGAATCAGCTGTGGATGTAACTGATGTGATCATGATCTAATTCTATGCCCTCATTGCAACAGACAGGCCAGCACTTGCCCAACCAGACAAACAGGTACCACAACTTGGCCAAGTTGACACATGAACCTGACCATGACAGTCTTACATCTCTTGGTAAGTCAGGCTTTTTATGACTATGGTTCTGTCTGTCTCTGTGCCCCTTCACCCAATCCCTCTTTATCTGACCCTATCTCCCTCACTTTCACTCTCTCGGTGCCTTGCCTGCTTGTTCTATATCTCTCATCTCTGCTTTTCTCTACAAATAGACACCATTATTCTCATTGCAGATGGGCTTAATTTATGTGGGGTGGGGGGTAGCCATGACCACACTCATCTCTAGGCTTACATTATCCCCATTTAGCAACCCAGAAATAAAGAACTTTTCTCACCATATTAATAAGTAATTACAGAAAAAGACTCCAATGAACATTGTTTGGGTCATATGCCAAACAGTTCTCTACTCTTGCTCTACTCTTAGAGCAACCAATACAGACAAATATATATGGTCCAACATTATGAGTTTACTCCTTTGGCCAGGGATTAGTGTACTACAATGTTATGCTATCATAGAATCTTATCATTGGTGTGGGGGGGCTATGCATCCTCAAAAGAAGAATGGTGCTAAGGCAGTGCAATAGTGGCTCAGTGGCAGAATTCTTGCCTGCCATGCCAAAGACCCAGGTTCACTTTCCAGTGCCTGCCCGTGTTAAAAAAAAAAAAAAAAATTAGAATGGTGTTAATATAAGAAAAAAAGAGAGAGATAGAAAGATATAGTAACAGACTCAAGAATTGCTAGGCAAATAATCACAGTAAATACCCACTACAAAGAAAAATAGGCTTAGCTCTTGAGGGGAATAAATCTTTGACAATTTTTTCAATTCCCTCCATGGTCATTTAACTATTCAGATTTTCCTGACACTGCTTAAGTCAATTTTGATATTTATATATTCTTAGAAAATTACCTATTTCATCGAGGTTTTCAAATTTATTGCAAAAAAATTTAAACAGGTGTATTCTCTTAATGCCTATCAAAGGCAAGCCAACAGCATAGTGCCAAGGGCAATTCTATAAAAGCAATTCTCTGGGGTACTCAAACAAAAGTATTTCAGGCTGCAGCTCTCTTTTGGTTTAACTTAATCCAGGAATAAATTTGTGTGTGTCTAGAGAATGGACAGATTGCATATCCTTCAGGCAATTCTCCATATATATTACTTTTCACAACTGGGTTTTTGATAGGTACTAGGCAGCAGAGATTTTGTGATTAAAACCTCTGACAAGAACTTGGAGTACAAATTATTCTACAATGCTCACTTTCATATGTTTCAATGGTCAGTCAAAATGGAGAGAGTTCTCTTATGAAAGTGGAAACACCTAAGGAGAATATGTATCTGAAAAGAAGACCTCCCCAGGACCAAACTAAAGTAGGTCAAGGGAGTAAGACTCATGGACAGGGCCAAGGTTCTTCTCAGAACTTGTGAACAACTAAAGAATACTCAAGACAGAATGACAAATAATATTCAGGGAGTGCTCAGAATAAGCTAGTATGGAAAAGTGGCCATTGAAATACACATCACATGTTGAGGGAACTTGATGGGCAGAAGATGAGCAGACAGGCAAGAGGAAACTTCACGAGCATGCCTTATGAAACATTTTCTTTCTTTGGAGTCTAGAGAATGGACTGGAAGGATAAAGAAAAGGTTGGATGAAAGGATGCACCAACCTACTGTAATAGATTAAAAATGTACACAAAACAGGAATCCATTCAACCAAGATGCAGGCATAGGATGCTCTAAGGTCCTGTTCCCCAACAAAATCTTTGAACACCAAGCAAAACCATCCGACCCAACTTCTTTAAAACTCTGGAAACTGTTGCACTAACTAGGGAAGTGCTGAATCAAGAAAACACCTCCTAAAGAAAACAGAGGAAGAAGCTCATGGAACCTTTGCAGGACCTTCTGCAACCTGTCCCCTGCATGGTGTGGAAGTAGCCTGTACTATTATTGTGGGTCTCTGGCTCTGTTCCAGAAGGAATAGAATAACTCCAGTGCACATAAAGGGGTGCCTTTATGTCAGTGCCAATCTATCAGATGGTAGCCTGAAAGACGAAATGAGGAAACCCGTTCTCAGGCTCCCCATCCAATAACTTGTTCAGCAGGCAGAAGTAGTTTGTGGACAGCTAAAACAGTAGAACAGTAGAATGATTAAATCAAGACAACCTGTAGTAAAGGAATACCCGCTTTAAGACATACAATAGAGTACCTACGAAGGAGAGAAGATCTATTTCACAAGGAGTAGAAAGGGCATTCAGATTCCTAAAAATAGAACAATTCCTAAGGCAGGGAGCACAAGTCCAAGAAAAAACACAAACTCAGAAAACATGTAGAAGACCTCACACTTTCACCTCGGGCTGATCTTGACAGTAGGGCTAAAATCTGGAGGAGACCACGTGGCAGCACAAAGTCAACTGCCAAAGACTGTTAAAAGTGGGGTTAGTTGTTTTTGTTTTGTTTGCTCTGGATTCTTTCTTTTCATTAGCTCGTAGCACTCAAGGAGACTATTGCTATATCATTAGCTGAATACAAACTTAAGGAACAGAGAACTTAGGAACTAAACCCTAGAGTTAACACATTAAAATGTACAGTGTACAATAAAAATGTTTAAAAGAAACAGGAAATGGTAGCCCCTCTAAAGGACCAAGGTAAAGTCCAGAAACCATGAATGAATAGGCCACACTTTGGACACATCCGAAAAATATTTTAAAACAGCAAGTATAAGAGGGAGAGTTCCAGGAGGCCCCGTTTGCAAAAGCTGAAGAATTGAAATGCAGGGGACTGGAGACTGTCCAGCTAGTGCAAACAGCCAAACACACCCCTTACCAAACGGAAGCCCAGAGCCTTCAGGAGTGCATGGACAGGGAGATAGGGACTAGGAAATAAGCCAAGCTGCATTCCTTGAACATGCTACCCTCACACCCGCTGCCCCCAAACCCGACCTGCAATGCTCCCCATACCCCACACACCTAAACCCTGTCACCTGCCCCCCAGGCCACGCTCCAAGCTCCCCTGCCCTAATCTTCCCTGTTCCCACCCCCTGCCCCACATGTCCCTACCCTGCCCTACCCTACGCTCATCCCTCCCCCACCCACCCCTCATCTCTGCCCAGCACCCACACCTTGCACACCTGCACACTCCATGCGTCCACCCAAATCCTGCCTCTGCACCAGCCCCCATGCATCCTCATAGCACCCCCATCCACCTCCCACCATGCTCTACCTCTGTGTCCCCCATGCTGCATCATTCTCCTGCACTCCAAGGCCTGCCTAAGCTGCACTCCACCCCCATGGAACCCACACCACATCTGCACAACCCCACACCCCACACCCCATGCTCACAGGCATCAGCATAGCATCCCTGACCCATGACTATATCTGCACTGCAACACATCACCACACTGTTGTGCACATCCCATACACCATATCCATCCCACAAATAGAAAGCTTTAGACTACTGAAGGAAATCAACTTCCAAAGTAACCCTATCAACAGAAGATCACTAAGCACATGAAGATGCAGACAGATATAGTCCAATCTAATGGCCAAATTAAAACACCAGAGGAGACACAGACTTTGGAACAACTAATCAAAGATGTTCCTATAACTCTACTAAATAAAGTCAACGGGATGGCTAGCGACATAAAGGATATCAAGAAGATACTAGAAGACCATAAAGAGGAATTTGAAAGAATAAATAAAGAAATAGCAGGTATCACAGAGACTAAAGATGCTGTAGACCAAATCAAAAATATACTACAGACACACAACAGCAGATTTGAAGAGGCAGAGGAAAGATAAATAAACAAGACAGAACAACTGACTTCGAACACACAAAAGAGCAAATGGCAAAAAAGATGAAAAATTTGACTTCAATCTCAGGGAAATGAGACAAAACAAAGCATACAAATATAAGAATCATCACTGTGCCAGAAGGAGGAGAGAAGAGTAAAGGGCTAGGAAGATTAGTTGAGGAGATAATGGGGGAAATTTCCCAGCCTTTATAAAAGGCATAAATATGGAAACAAAAGAAGCCCAACAAACTCCAAATAGAATAAATCCAAATAGGCCTACCCCAAGACACATACTTATCAGTCTGCCAAATGTTGAAGAAAAGCAGAAAATCCTTAAAACTACTATGTACAAGGGAAACCATGTAAGACCTAGCTCATACTACTCAACTAGCACTATGGAGGTGAGAAGGCAGTGGTATGATATCTTTAAGATACTGAAAGAGAAAGACTTCCAGCCAAGAATTCTGTACCCAGCCAAACTGTCCTTCAAAACTGAGGGAAAGATTAAAATTTTCACAGAGAAAGAAAGGCTGAGAGAATTTGTCAACAAGAGTCTGGTCCTACAAGGAATAGTAAAGGAGTTCTGTCAGATCAAAAAAATTTTAAAAAGACAGCAGAGGGAGGTCTGGAGGCAGGCACAGACTTGAAGAGTACCAGTAAGGGTAACTTAAAGGATAAAAAGAGAAACAGGAAGAAGAAAATAAAAATCTGACAAATAAAATCTAAAGGATGAGATGGTGGATTCAAGAAATGCCTTTACAGTAATAAATTCAAGAGGCTACTCTGGAGGTCACTCTTAAGCAAGCTTTAGTTAGACATTGCTACCTATCATAACTTTACCAAATCCCAACTAAAACCATTCCTGCCAATCCTAAAGAACATGTAGGGTGTTAGTTATGTTCTACAAAGATTCGATGCACTAGGTAAATTTCCAGATACCTACAAACTTCATGGGTCTCTGGACCAGATAAATCCTGAAACCTAGAGGGCCTAGCTTCTCCAGAACATCAGCTAGTTCCATCTCTCTACCCCATATTATTGACAGCCCCTTCTAACATGAAAAAGTTAGAATAGCCATAGCCCAAATACCCCTAAAGAGAGGGACAGAAAGATCAAAGGTGATGGTGAAGTTATGTAGACAAGGTAGGGTTTAACAAATGAATATAATCACGGAATTAAATTCATATTTCTTTTAGTATCCAGTATCTTAGAGCAGCTAGAAGTACAAACCTAAAATTGTGGAATTGTAAGCCATACCAAACTCTGAAATCTGTTCTACAACTAATTGTTGTGCTGTGCTTTGAAACTTATTGCTCTTTTGTATATTTGTTATTTTTCACAAAAAAGTCAATTGTGATGGTAAAAATACATATATTTATTCCTTCTAGCCTCCAATATTCTGGAGAAGCTGAGGGAAAAAATCTGAGATGATGGTATAGTAGCCATCTATATGCCACCAGATAAACTCTGGTATCTGTCCTGAAACTACTTCTTAAGCACTTTGAAAGCTATTGCTTTTTTCTTTCTTTGCTTTGTATATATGTTATATTATACAATTTAAAAGGTTAAAAAAAAAAAGAAAGAAAAGATAGAATGGGCATAGCCCAAATACATTTAAAAAGTGGGAGAAAGATCAAAGGTGATGATGGAGTTATACTGAGAAGGTAGGTTTTAACAAATGAGTATGATTGCTTAATCATTATATTGATATTTATTTTAGTCTCAAGTATCTTAGAGCAACTAGAAGCAAAAACCTGAAATTGTGGAATTGCAACACATACCAAACTCTGAAATCTGTTCTACAACTAATTGTTAAAATGTGCTTTGAAATGTATTGCTTTTTGGTATATGTTACTTTTCACAAAAAAGAAAAAAATAATCTACTGTGATGATAAATGCACAGCTTCATAATGATATTGTGAACCACTGATTGTACACTTTAGATGATTACATGGTATGTGAATATATAATATATAAATAAAAAATAAAAACAATCACCAATATATTCAAACAGATAAAGTAATGAATGGAGAAAGAACTAAAGTGAAGTATCGTGAAAATGATGAATAAGCAATACAAGAACTTCGATAAAGTGATAGAATTTTAAAAGGGAACTCACAGAAATGCAGGACTTAAAGACACAATAACTTAAATAAAAAATTCCCTAGAAGCATTCAACAGAAGGAAGAATCAGTCAACCCAAAAACAGAATAACTGAAATGATTCAGGCTCAGGAACTGAAAAAAAAAAAAAAAAAAGAATAAAAAAGTGAAAAGAGCTAAGAGCCTTTAAAGACACAATCAGGTATACCAATATATGTGTTATGAGAGTTCCAGAAGAGAAGAAAGTGAGAAAGGGGCAGAAGGAATATTCAGAAAGATAGTAGCAGAAAACTTCCCCAAAATAAAGAAAAATAAAAAGTCCAAAAGACTCCAAACAGGATAAACCCGAAGAGAACCATACCTAGACATATACCAGTCAAACTGTTGCATGCCAAGGACAAGGAGAGTTCTGAAAGTTGCAAGAGAAAAGCATTCTGCTACACACAAGTGAATCCCAATAATATTAAGTGTCGGTTTCTCATCAGGAACTATACAGGCAAGAAAGCAGTGGGATGAAATACTTAAAGTACTAAAAGAAACAAGGCCAACCAACAAATTTATACCCAGTGAGACTGTCTTTCAAAAATGAGAGACTTTCTAAGACAAAATGTAAGAGAGTTCATCACCACTAGGTCTGCCATACTAGCAATTCTAAAGGGACTTCTTATGAATGAAAGGAAAGGACACTAGACTGTGGATTGAAGCACCATAAATAAAGACTTCCAGTAAATGTATTCATATGGAATCCCTGAAATACTGTATTATATTTTTTGGTATGCAACTCCACATTTTACACTTACAGGTTATAATGAACAATCTATAGAGAAAAATCAAGGAAAATATTCAATTTACAATAACAGCAAAAAAGAATATCTTGAATAAATTTAACCAAGAATGGAAAGAACTCATACATGGAAAACTACAAAAAAGAAATCAAAGAACACCTAAATAAATGGAAAAACATTCTGTGTTATGCATTGGGACACTAAATATTGCTAAGACGTCAATTCTATCTAAAGCAGTTTACAGATTCAATAAATTCCAACAGCCTTCTTGGCAGAAATAGAAAAGCTAATTATCCAATTTATATGCAAGAGCAAGGGACCCCAAATAAAAAGCCATCTTGAAAAAGAAGAAAAAAGTTATAGAACTCACACTTCCCAATTTTAAAACTTATTATAAAGCTACAGCAATGATCAAGCAAAACAGCATGATACTGACACAAGAACAGACATACAGATCAATGAAGTCAGACTGGGAATTAAGAACTAAGCCCTCACACCTAAGAGGCACCCCCAAGAAAACCTCTTCTGTTGCTCAGATGTGGCCTCTTTCTTGGTGGCACAGCAGGCAAACTCACTGCCCTTCCCCTCTCTACGTGGGACATGACTCCCAGGGGTATGGACCTTCCTGGCAATGTGGGACAGAAATCCTAGAGTGAGATGGAACTCAGCATCAAGGGATTGAGAAAATCTTCTCAACCAAAAGGGGAAAGAGCGAAATGAGACAAAATAAAGTGTCAATGGTTGAGAAATTCCAAATAGAGTTGAGAGGTTATCCTGGAGGTTATTCTTATGCATTAAATAGATATCACCTGTTTAGTTAAGGTGTCATGGAAAGGCTGGAGAGAACTGCCTGAAAATGTGGAGCTGTGCTCTGGTGGCCATGTTTGTTAAAGATAATTGTATGATGATATGGCTGTCACAGTGTGACTGTGTGGTTGTGAGGGCCTTGTGTCTGATGCTCCTTTTGTCTACCTTATTGACAGACAAGTAAAACATATGGATTAAGAATAAATAAATAATAAGGGAAACAAATATTAAAATAAATTTTGTAGATTGAAATGCTGGTGATTGGTGAAGGGGAGGGGTATGGGGTATGGTATGTATGAATTTTTTCCGTTTTCTTTTTATTGCTTTTTCTGAATTGATGCAGACATTCTAAGAAATAATCATGATGATGAATATACAATTATGTGATGATAGTGTTGAGTTGTTGATTATATAACAAGAATGGAATGATCATATGATAAGAATGTTTGTGTTTGTACGTGGTCATGTATCATAAATAAAAAATAAATAAATTTTTAAAAAAAGAAGTAAGCCCTCACATCTTTGGCCAATTGATTTTTGACAAAAGGGTCAAGTCTACTCAATTGGGAAACTATGATTTTATTAACAAATGGTATTGGGAAAACTGGATATATATATGCAAAAGAATGAATGTAGACTCCTATATCATACCATATACAAAATTGATTCAAAATGGGTCAAAGATTTAAATATAAGAACCAAACCAATAAAACTCCTAGAAGAAAACACAGGGAGGTATTTTCAGGACCTTATGTTAGGCAATGGTTTCCTAGACATTATACCAAAAGCACAACCAACAAAAGAAAAACAAATAAAGACAGGATTTTACAAAAATTAAAAACTTTGTGTATCAAAGGACTTTAACAGGAATGTAAGAATATAATCTGCAGAGAAATGACAGATCCTAAAGAAATAACAGAAGCCTCAAAGCTGACATAAAATTCACAGCAGAGCTGATGCAGATGCAGACACATGGAGAAGAGAGACACAGATATTTGGAGATGCTTGGAGCCCAGCAGGCATCACCACGAGATGTTAAGCAAGTCAGAACCTGGAGAGAGCCAAAGGAAGGTAAGAGATGACAGCCAGTCCTAGAGAAGTAAAGTGAGGAACCTTCACAGAAAGGAGGCTGAAAGCAATGGAGACCAGAAGCAAGGGACCAGCAGACGTCAACCTTGTGACTCAGCTGACAGAGGTGTTCTTAACCTATTGCCCTTCATGAGTGAAAGTAACCTCTTGTTGGTGCCTTAATTTGGACACTATCAGTTCCTTAGAACTTTAAACTTGTAACTTATTAAATTCCCCTTTATAAAGGCAAAAAAAAAAAAAGATAATCTACAGAATGGTGAAAAAATATTTGGAAACCACATATCCAATAAGAGTTTAATATTCAAAACATATAAAGAAATCCCACAACTCAACAACAAAATGGCAATAACCCAATTCTAAAATGGACAAGAGACTCAAAACAGACATTTCTCCAAAGAAGATATAAAATGGCCAATAAGCACATGAAAAGATGTTTAATATCATTAGCCATTAGAGCAATGCAAATCAGAACAATGAGATACCATTTCATGCCACTATAATAACTATTACTAAAAATACACAAAATAATAAGTGTTGAAGAAGACATGGAGAAACAGAAACATGTATTCATTTTTGGTGGGAATGTAAAAAGATGTAGCCACTGTGGAAAACAGTTTGGAAGTTCCTCAGAAAGCTAAGTATAGAATTACCAAATGACCCAGCAATCCCACCTCTTGGTATATATAGCAAAGAATTGAAAGCAGGGACTCCAACAGATTTTTGCACACTGATTTTCATAGCAGCATTATTCACAATTGCTAAAAGATAGAAATAACACAAGTATCTATCAACAGATAAATGAATAAACAAATTGTGACATATATATAGAATATTATTCAGCCTTTAAAAGGAATGAAGTTCTGACATGCTACAACATGGATGACCCCTGAAGACACCACGTTGAATTAAATAAGCCACACACAAAAGGACAAATATTGTATGATCTGATTTATATGAAATAATTAGAATATGCAAATTAAGACTCAGAAACTAGAATACAGGTTTCCAGGGGCCAGGATGCAGAAGGGGAACAAGGAGTTGCTGCTTACTTAGTACAGAGTTTATGCTTGGGATGATGGAAAGTTTTCAGAATGGATGGTGGTGATGGTAACACAACACTGTGAATGAAACTGACACCAGTAAACTGTATATTTGAATGTGGTTAAAAGGGAAATTTTAGATTGTATATATGTTACCAGAATAAGAATTTTTTAAAAAGCATAATTGTACAACACAGTGAATCCTAAACTATGAATGTAGCTTAATATAATTACAATAATACTGTTTCATCCATTGTAACGAAGGTACTACAGTAATGCAACATGTTTATAATAAGGAAAAGTATATGTGCATTGGGGACAGAGGATGCATAAATGGGAACTGTGTACTTTCTATGTGGTTTTTCTGTATATCCACAACTTCAATATTAAAAAAATAATAAACAGAGGTTCAAAAATGTACACACATATCCTAAACACTGGCCACAAACTTCTTCAGGCTATTGATGAATGATTTCCAAAATACAAAGAGATGTGTATGTGGTGGACTAAAGATGGCCAAAATTCTTTGTGACTCCTCTCATCAGTGGAATCCCATCTATTTTATTCCACAGTGGCCCTGTGACTTGCTTTGACCAATGGAGTATAGAAGAAGTGATGCTGTGTCATTTACGGGCCTACCCCTCAAGACTGACAGCTTCCATTCTCTCCCTGAGAGACAAAAGGTTTTCTTGGATGTGCCAGCAATAGCTAAACTTCCAGCTGAATGCAGCCACCCACATGAGTCCAGACACCATCACACAGAACAGAGAAAAACTGCAGCTGAGCTCCGTCTGAATTCAAAACACAGTGATAAATAATAAAGCATTGTAGTTTAAGGCCACCGTATTCTCAGGGTTCCCCAGAGAAATAGAACCAACGGGAGATATCTGTAAATACAGATTTATAAAAGTGTCTCATGCAACTGTGGGAATACAAGAGTCCAAAATCGGTAGGCAGGCTGTGAAGCTGGCAACCCCAATGAAGGAACGGTCTCGAATAACTCCACGGGAGAGTCTCATGGGCTGAAGTGAAAATTCTCTCTTCTCCTTTAAAGGTCTTCAACTGCTTGAGTTAAACCCAACTGACTGGATTATCTTGTTTGCAGGAGGCATGCCCTTAGTTGATCATAGATATGATCAGCCACAGCTGCATTCGACTGAGGGATGATTTAATAAACCAGCTGTTAGCTTATCAACCAGCCATGAAATATCCTTAAAGTAATGGTTAGGTCAATGTTTGCCGGACCAGACAATTGGGCACCATCACCTGGCCCAAAGGACACCAGAACCTAACTATCATAGCCACTAAGTTTTGGGGTGGTTTGTTCTCTTAGGATGATACTCAGGTCCAGATATGCTTGACCAGGTTTGTTCTACATTTATATTAGTGGATAATGTAGTAGTCAGTATTCTGAATTTAAACCATCCCACATGATGGACCATGAACTTTTTCTTCTTTCAAGGAAGGGGTGCAGAGGTGTGGGTATTGAAAGAAAAAGTAAATCCAGCTTCACTATTATTTATTATACTGTGCCTAGTAACTTCCATCTGCACTTACTTTCACTTTCCCCACATTATAAAATGTTTTCCCTTTATTATGATTTCAACAATGCTCTCAATTACTGTCTAGATGTTCTACATGCAAGTTTCTACACAATTCCCATCAAGATGCTCTTGATGACTGACATTTACATGAGTGGCACACTCATATGGGCTTATCTCAGGAGCTGTGAAAGTCTCCATTGCACTAGCTTTATAATCCTCTTTGTGTTGTCCACATCAGGTGATACCTTTGTAAATATTTATAAAAATCAAGAATTGAATTTAAAACACCACAAGAAATTTGTTGCAATAACTTTCCCCCTTTTCAATTATCTCAAATAATTGAAGTTTAAAACAGGGAGCAAAACTACCTTGATTCTTTTTTGTGCCAATTCTTCTATATAAACTTCCCTTACTTCTCTTTTACTCCTAGATGACTCGAGCTTTGATAATCACTTACTTTTTCTCTCTGAATCTTCCTCAAAAGGCAGAATTAATTGTTCTCTCACAGCATTTTAAATACTTCTATGATATGATTTCATTAAAATATTTATTTATGCATCTCTCTTCCTTTGTGAGTACCATGAGTGCTGTGGTGGTATAGAGCTAGGTACCCCAGATATACGTGTTCTTAAGTCTTGGTCCATTACTGGGGGGTGTGAACTCCTGTATATGGGACCTTGGAATGAGGTTACTTCAGTTAAGGTGTGGGCCAGATGAATCAAGATGAGTCCTAATCCTATTACTGAAGGTCTTCTAAGGAAGGTAACAGAGAGAGAAAGTCAGAGGGAGCACCCATAAGCTGAATATCAACAGAACCCAGGAAAGGATGTCACATGCATTGCCCTGTGACAGAAAAGCCAAGAACCAAGGATCACCAGCAGCCAGCCCCAGGACACCAGTCTTCTGGGAGAAAGTACTGCCTTGATGATACCTTGATTTTGGACTTCTCCTAGCCTCAAAACAATGAACCAATTGATTACCACTGTTTATGCCAACCTATCACATAGCATTCGCTTTAGCAACCAGAAAACTGAAGCAAGTATACAGGGCAGATACAGTCACTCACTTTTACTCTTTCAGTTCCCATATCAGTGCACAGAAAATAGAAGGCATTTGGTAACTCTTGGAATTAATGTGGGAACTAAAAGTGTCACCTATTTAATAACATGTAAACAAACAAATGGAAGCAAATATTCTAATGATTCATTTTGGCAAGACCTTTTAAGAAATAAATTATTAGCGAACATTCTAAAGTATAAGTAAATTACAAAAGCAATGATAGAGAATAGCAGAACCAAAATAGTTCAAATAAAAATGTAAAAATGGTGATTAATTCTAGAAAATAATTGATAATGCAGAGATAAGTTGATTGCTTTTTAGGCTTTCTCATATCTCCTATTCTTTCTAGAACCTGAAATTCAACTTATAATTTGACTGTAGAGACAATGATCTATATTCCAGGTAAATATATTATATGAGGCTGTGCGGGAATTCTTCATCACCATTAAACTCAAGGCAAGTCTTAAAAAGTAGAATGGAGGCATGGGGAAAAAAACTGAGCAGTTAAGGTTTCATTCCTTTTACTTATCCTATGGCCACAGAGGAACAGAGATAAATCAGAGAATGGAAGATAATTTTTATAAAATTCCAATTAGTATCTGTTCTAGTTTGCTAGCTGCTGGAATGCAATATACCAGAAACAGAATGGTTTTTTAAAAAGGGGAATTTAATAAGTTGCTAGTTTACAGTTCTAATAATGTCCCAATTAAAGCAAGTTTATAGAAATGTCCAATCAAAGGCGTCCATCCAGGGAAAGATACCTTGGTTCAAGAAGGCCGATGAAGTTCAGGGTTTCTCTATCAAGTGAGATGACACATGGTGAACACAGTCAGGGCTTCTCTCTTGGCTAGAAGGGCACATGGCGAATACAGCGTCATCTGCTAGCATCTTCTCCTGGCTTCCTGTTTCATGAAGCTCCCCAGGAGGTGTTTTCCTTCTTCATCTCCAAAGGTTGCTCGCTTTGTGGACTCTCTGCTTCGCGGTGCTGCAGCATTCTCTGCTCTCTCTGAATCTCTCATTCTCCAAAATGTTTCTTCTTTTATTAGGACTCCAGAAACTTATCAAGATCCACCCAAATGGGTGGAGGTACATCGTCACCTAATCCAGTTTAACAACCACTCTTGATCAGGTTATATCTCCAGGGAGATGATCTAATTACAGATTCAAACATACAGTATTGAATAGGGATTATTCTGACTTTACGAAATGGGATTTAGATTAAAACATGGCTTTTCTAGGGGACATACATCCCTTCAAACCAGCACAGAATCTTTAGATAATTGAGAAATTTCTGAATCCATTGAAACAAAACAGACTGTAATGAAAGGAGGAATTAGAGAAATTTCTGATATGGAGTAACTCCACCAGTAATTTCAAAGCCCCCCTGACTATAGCACCCAAATTAATGTTCCAAGCACTGGTTCTGCAAAACAATAGTGTTAAGTTTATCCAAGGAGATCTGACACTGGCTTCTCTGACACCCATCTTTTTTATCAACTTTATTGAGGTATAATTTACATATAATAAACTACATCCATTTTAAGCGTACAGTTAAAATAGTTTAGACAATTTGTCATGAATACAAATTGTAATCACCACTATCATCAAGATTTAGAACATTTCCATCAACCCAAAATATCTGCTTTGTCTCTTTGCAGTCAATCTTATCTCACTTTTGGCCCCAGGAAACCACTTATCTGCTTTCTAATGCTGCAGAATAGTTTTGTCTTCACTAGAATTTAAAGTATATGAACTCACACTGTATGTATTCTTTTATGACTGGCTTCCTTCACTGCACAAAATATTTCTGAGATTTTTCCATGTTGTTTTGTGTTCTTTCCTCTTTATTATCAAATAATATTCCTATACCACAGTTTGTTTATGCATTGACTTGTGGATGGACATATGGGCTGTTTCCAGTTTGGGAGCATTATGAATAACGTTGCTATGAATTGATGAACCAGGCTTTGTCTGAACATACATTTTCATTTATCTTGGGTAAGTACCTATAAGTGGAATAGTTAGGAATACAATAACCACACATTTAAATTTATTAAAAAACTACAAAACTATTTTCCAAAGTGTTTGTGTCATTTTAGATACCCTCCAGCAATGTATGAGAGTTACAGATGCTCTACATCTTATGCATTGCATCAAAGTTTTTCTTAGTCTGTGGCATGCTTTTCATTTCCTAATGTTTCTTCCAAAGAATAAAAGTTTTAAATTTTGATGAATCTAATTCATTCTTTTTTACTCTTATGATTTGTATTTTTTGTGTTCTGAGAAACCATTGCCTACTCCAAGGTCACAAAGATCATCTCTTACACTTTTTTCCAGATATTTTATAGTTTTGGCATTTACTTTTAGGTCTATGATCCATTTCAAGATATTTTTCATGTAAAGTGTGAAGTACAGGTTGAGATTGATTTTATTACACATGGATATCCAGTTATTGAAGCACTGTTTGTTGAAAATATTACCTTTTGATTCATTGAATTACCTTGAAATCTTGGTCAAACCACCTATACATATATGGATCTATTTCTGTATTCTATTCTATTCTATTCTATTGAAAGTATATATCCATTATTCTGCTAATACTCTATATTTAAATATCCATAACCATAGAATCTTGAAATTAGAGAGTGTTAAGTCCTATAACTTGGTTTTCATTTTTCAAAATTATATTGGCTATTCTAGAGCCTCTGCATTTCCATTTGTATTTGAAAATCAACTTACCAAGTTCTAAAAAAAAAAGCCACTAGAATTCTTATATGAATTGTATTGAATCAATGGAACAACTTGGGGAATTTTAAAAGTTTAACAGCATCAATATGATATCTATCCCCATTTGTTTAGATCTACTCTAAATCTTCTCAGCAAAATTTAGTGATGTTCCATGCGCGGGTATTCCATGAATTTTGTTACATTTATTTCTGGGTATTTAATTTTTCGCTACATAAGTAGTGTTTGCTTATTCTCTTTTATGTTTCAGTTGTTCATTGCCAGTATAAAACAATGTGTATCTTAAATTTATATCATACCATCTGGCAAATTCATTTATTAGTTCTAATAGCTTTTCTGTAGCTTCATTAGGACTTTTTACATACACTATTAAGTCTTCTGCAAATATAAAATGCAACTTCTTTCTTTCCAATCTGTATGCCAGTCATTTCTTTTTCTTACTTACTGCACTGGCTAGAATCTCCAAAAAAAATGTTGAGTAAAGCACTGAAAGTATACATCCTTGTCTCATTCCCAATCTTAGAAGGAAAGCATTCAGTCTTTCACTCAAGTATAATGCTAATTGTAAGCTTTTCACAAAGTTCTTCATTCATTTTGAAGAAGTTCCCTTCTACTTCTAGTTTCCCGAGGCTTTTATCAAAAATGAGTGCTAATTTTTAAAAACGCTTTTAATGCACTATTGAGAAGATCATACGAATTTTCTCCTTTATTCTATTAATATGGTGAATTACTTTAATTGATCATTGAAAAGAAATAACATATTACTGAGATAACACAACATGGTGATGAAGTAATATTCCATGTTGCTCAGAGTGGCCTGTGAGGCAGGATTACATTTTCCAGCCCCTCTTCCATCTAGATATGCCACATAACTGATTCTCACCAATGGAATTTGAGCAGAAGTGCTTTATTTCATCTCTGAGGTTTTTTGTGACTCTGATATGCCTTCTCCACTGTCTCTTTCCCCTTCTGCCAGATGAATCAGAGGAGTCGGAGGCTTTAGAAGAGTGCTGTTCAACAGAAAGATAATCTAAGACACAAGATGTCATATAAAAACTAATTTATGAAGCACTGGCTTAGCAATCAGGTAATGGGTAGCACAAAATGGGCTTTGGATGCTGAAAAGCAGAATATGTAGTGGTAAAACATTTTTTTAAAATTATTACCTGTGGATCCTTGAAAGCCAGAACAAGAAACTAGTGAGATTGTAGCACTAGGGTAAATGGCGTGAAAGATCCAGAATGTCAGTAAATACTGAATGCTGCTCTCTGCACTGAACAAGAGTTAAAAGAAAGAGATATATTCAGGAAAGAATTGACTTGTTTGCAAACACAAATGAAAGAAAATAGAATCTAGAAATTGAGATAGGCATTGGGGGCCTTGCAAGGTTGGAAAACTGGCTCTTCTAGACACCAAGTAATAGAAGTTAAGATCTAAAATGCTTTGTGCAAGAACAGTGTATTAAATTGTTTTACTTAAACAAAGGGATGCGAAGCTAAAACAAAGATCATGATAACACTATTCTCTTTCCATCAAGAGGGGTGAGAAACAAAGGAAATAAAACAGAATTAAGAATCATTTCTAGGAAATAATTTTGGGTGTGGCAACCAGCACGTGGAACTGACTAGAACTATGCATAGATCATAACCCTATTATGGTTTTAGGGAATAACGTATCCAAAGAATTAATGGAAATAGTGTGCTGGGCCCTGAAAGCCCATAAAACAATCCCAGGGACCTCAAATATACATCAGCAGGAAGCAGGCTGTGAGAACTGTGCAAGTCCTAAGAAGGTCATAGTTTTTAATGTCCACCTCAGATATAGCCAGGAAGAGTAGCAGACAAGAAAGTACATTCTAGAGGGTAAAGCCAGGGACAACAGAGAATAGTGAACAAGGACGCTCTTCCTATAGAGTCGTTCCATGGTCTTATGAAGGAATGTGCACCACCTCAAAAGTAGGGAATCTTAATAACGTCTGTCCAGTCTGATTCCTCAATGCTATGGATCAGTTACTTCTTGAGGTCCCTATTCTTCCCCTTACAAAATAAGAGTTTTTGCTGTAGTTATCCTGTTCCTGTTTCACTTTTTGTGTGTTAGCTTTTGCAGGAGATGGGGAGCAGACCGAAAACTCGCCTTTTAATCCACAGGTCTTTGAACTAAAGATATTACCCAGAGGTTTTGGATGGTGTCCTGGATACAGTATATGGATGGAACTTTGGGTTTTCTCCATTAGGGTGGAGATCATAAAGATATTTGGTGGCCAGAGGGCAAATGTAATGCAGAAATAGCTAGCTTCTTCATGAGCTTTTGGTCCTCTTTCCATAGTGGTAGGTTCTTGCCTGGATGTCGCTGCAGAGCTCCTTTTGAATCCACTGTGACCACATGAATAGTTGTTCTCTCAAGAATGTATGCAGAAGTGATGTATGCCCCCTCCCCATCTCTTTCCTCTTCCACTAGCTAAAAATGGAGGACCCAGGGGCCTGCCTAATGAGACCATGGTGCCACAAGATGAAGGGAGCTCTGTCAAAGAATCACCACACGGGAAAGTCATGTGCCAACTAGGAGCAGCCCACAGTCAATTAAGTGAGAGATGAACTTCTTTTTCGTTAAGCTACTACAATTTGGGGGTTTCTTTGCTATAGCAGCTAACACTGCCCTAATTAATTTACTCCTCAAAGAAGTGAAGGAGAGAGCTATGCACCTCTCTGGATAGAAAGCACTGCAAATGCATAGCCTGAGGACAGGAGAATAGCAAGAGTGCACCAGTGCAGCTATAAGCAGAGCAAGCAAGTGGGAAGAGTTTAAAATGATAAGGGCAGGGAGGTAGGGACCAGATTCTTAAGACCTTGTAGGACATTGTAAGGACTTTGGCTTTTATTTTAAAGGAGTTCGGGGAGCCATCGGAATGGAGAAAGGGAACATGATCTGATATTTTAATTGACCCACTCTGGCTGCTACTTGGGAACAAACTAAAGGGCCAACAAGCAGGGAGATCAGTTCTAAGATAATCAAAGTAATCCATGGGGAAATAAGAGAAGCTTGTAACCAGGTGGTTATGGTAAGCAGTGTTTGGATTCTGCATGTTATCTGTGAGGTAGTGGCAAAAGTTCTTTGTCTGAAATTCAGGCATAAATGATATTTATCCTTCTGGCTGGTTAAGTCAGAGGACTATATATGCTCTAAGAGCAGATATTGACTCCCAGTAGCTCATAAAGTGTTCTGTGCCCTCAGTGGTGAAAAAGGGTTGAGCCAATGCTTAACAGTATTATTATTTCATTACAAGTATTGATAATTAAGATGTAAAATCTAAATGAAACTAACTGAAGGTCTTATGAGTGCTTCTGATTTATCCATTCCATAAATACTTTTCAATGAGATATAATATTGATAAACCATACTCATCTTTAGCGTCATCTTTAACCATAAGATTTCCACTGGCCCCAGAGACAAGATTGCATTAGATTCCTTCGAACAACCAATGATGACTGCTCAAAAAAAAAGAAAGAAAGAAAGAAAGAAAAGCAGGATACCAACTTAAATAGGAAAACTATCAAGACATTCTTTTCACATGAAATTCAGTGAGGCTTACCTCTCAACCTCCCCACAGACTGTATGGTGGCATTACTCTCTCGCTGCATATTAAACAAGAGAATCATTTGAAAATGGTCAGAACACAGTGATTTTCTTAACATTGTGAAAACTTTAAATTATTTTATTGCCTTTACTTTTTAATTTTAGCCCTATAGTTACAATTTTGGTACCCCCTATTGGTAAATTGTCTGTTTCCACTCTATAAAATGTTCAGTTATAGTTCAGGTTCAGTTTGTAAATTTCTTCTCCTTTAAAAAAATCACTGGTAAAAGGCATCATTGACATCATTGTATTGTTCTTCAACTAACCACTTTGCTTGGTTTAGTGGAATCTTTAATAAATTTTTAATTACTAAAAAAATTACAAGATTACAGAAAGTTTTGGAGAAGAGCAAAAAATTGCTCCAGATGAATGCTCTAGCACTATGTCCCCATAATTGCAAATACTACTAAAACATTAATAACCACCAGAAAGGTAAAGAAACCAGTGAAATAGAAAAAAAAAATTTTAAGAGCAAATTTCAGCAAGCTTAAGAAAATAGTAAAAGTGGTCACATACAGAACAAAGTTAAACAATAACAAATCCAGTAAAACCGGATGTTGAAAACAGAAAGAAATTCTAGAGTTGAAAAGATAGGAAGAACTTAACATTATTATCTTAAAATATATGCATGTGAATAACCAGAATAAAGAGAAATAAAATGCACATAAAGGAAATTAGATCAATTTACTAAATAGGTGCAGGCCTAAGATGGGAGAAAAAAATGTAATGAAATATTGCAAGGGACATATTAAGAATAGGAAAATACTTTCACTTTATTCACTTATGTTACAGAAAGTATAAGATAACATAAAGAAAGCCAAGCTTTCCTACATAAACGGGTCTAGATCTTTTTAAAATAACAATAAATGGGAAAAACATAATTTTTGGCACCCCTCTGACCAAAACACAATCCGTTTTAATAGGACTTTTATAATAGACAACATCTGGAGAAGAGAAGAGGCTGTTCTCTCTTGCACCTGCAGGCTCTAGTCTCTACATCCACACCAATTTATCAGAGTGTAGGGAGGGCATTCATGAAAGCCCAAGAGGTGGGCATCCTACTTTGGGACTACAGCACTACTGGGGAGCATCTTAGGAAATAATTAATCTGAAGAGACCAAACTTTGGTCCAACCACAATGTCTCAGTCACTGGGGAAGGGGAGTAATTGTAAGTATGGCAAATACAACACAGATTTGCTCCTAAGCTCAGGTTCCATGAGTGAATACTTGTGAAAAGGGATAAGTAGTGAAAAGTAACCTCCAAATGGAAAGAGATTGTCCTCTGACACCCTACTTCAGCAAAGAGCTACCCTAGCCTGAGAGTATTTTGCTGGGGCCAAGGGGATGGTGCAGAGAGGAGGTCAATGCCATCTTGCATTCCCTGTTGCAGAAGAATCTTGCAGAACCAGTAGCAGCAGCAGATGGAAAAAACAAAGACCCAGGTCTGACAGAAGAAGCAGCAGATGGCACCCTTGGGGGAGGGCACACACGCATCACAGAGCACCCCAGACCTTGTGAGTGCCAACATCTTCAGGCCTGACACAAAGTGACACAAAGACACCAATACATGGATTCCCAGCCAGCAAAGGTCTTGCATGTCACCAAAGGTTGAAAAGACCCCAGAATTCACTGGGAGAGACAAGTGGTATCTTCAAACAGGGCTAGAAATTCTTGTATTTTATATAAGGTATTAAGAAAAGCACTGTTTTTTACTTTAAGTTTAACCCCATTTTCACCCCGTATGTGTGGACAGAGGACAGATGTTACATGAAGATGTTGGTTAAACGATTACTCTTTCCAGAAACAGTTTGGATTTTAGTAGGGACTTCTTGTAGACAGTATTTCAACCTTTATATGTTAACATTTTCCCCTCATTGTTTAGTGAAAGCCTGGGCTAACATATTTCCATTTGGGGCCAATATCCTACTTTCCTAAGGTAGAATGTCCTACATATGATGGTGTGCCTATGGCTTAGGAAAAGGCAATATTTGCAGTATTTGAACTTAAGTTTTCAGTCCCTGAGCTGCTAACCCCAAACTCCTTTCCATCACACAGTGAAAGCTCTTTAATTTGATCCAACAGTATATTATAATGAATAAATGCTATTAAAATAATGTGATTTGGTAGGTATAAAAAGTTACATTAGAGGAGTTCCAGGAAAATAGCAGAATAGGATGGGTAAAATTCACCCTTGCTCCATGGAACAGCGAGAGAAGTGTCAGAAAAATGACTGGGACAGCACTTCCAAGGTATAAGTGACCTGGGAGGGTCTTCTACACCACATAGGGAAGCGCTGGTTGCAAAAGCTGAAGAATTGAGATCAGAAAAGCAGAAATGATCCAGCCAGTACCTTTCCAAATGGAGGCCCAGAGCCCTCAGAGTGCATGGACAGGGAGCCAGGGACTAGGAAGTAAACCACGCTGCATTCCTTGAGCGCGCTACACTCACATGCGCCACCCCTTGACCTGCAACTCCCCCCACACCCCAAACACCTGAATCCCATCACCTACCCAGCTACTGAATTCCAAGTACCCCTGCCCCGACCCCTTCCCCACACCTCCGGCCCCACAACCTCGCCCTGTGCACATGCACATACCTGTCCAGCCCAACCCACCTCTCCTGTGCAAGCGCAATCTCTCGCCCCGCTGGACCTGCGCACCCACTCTCAGCCCCTGGACCCCTACCTCCTACTCCCTGCCTCCAGCAGGTGGTTTCCTGTGCTTGTGGGCTGCAGGGCGCACCTTCATGGCCAGGCCACACCCATCCCCAGCACAGAGAGTAAGTAACTCTGCCCCACCCCGCTGAGCGGTACACGCATACATCAGTGTCTTCCCCCCCCTCATCTGCGCACGCACAGGCACACGCACATGCATGCGCATACAGACACCCCACCCCACCCAGCTCTGGCTCGTTCTGTCGAGCCCTGACCTGCGCATCCCGGCCATAGCCTTCCTGAGCCCACACAAGCGCAATACCGACCGGCTGCCACTGCGCTCTGTGCACACACACACACACACACACACACACACACACGCTCACCAGGACCACGCCTCTCAGCCCCATGCAAGTGCACAGCCACATCCTCCCTGCCGGGCACCCATGCATCTGTGTTCCAACCTCTTAACCCCTGCATCCCACCCCACTGCCTCACATACATGCACGCAGTTACCTAACTTTCTGGCACAACTGTCCTGCTCCCACTGGCAGGTGCTCATGCACACATCTGTGCTATATAGACCCACCCTGCACACATGTGCACCCCCACCCCACCCTCAACCCACCCCATCCCCACATCTGCACCAGGGCCCCGCCCACCCAACAACACCTGCCCCTGATCACCTGTGCCCCACCCCTTCACACTTGTGCATCTACATACTAGCCCTCCTGGACCCTTCTCCCTGCACAAGGACAGACCCACAGCCTGCCCTCCTGTGCCCTGCACCCCACATTCCATGCACCCACCCACACCCTGCCTGAGCACCAGCCCTTGTGCATTCGCACAGCACCCCCCATCCACCTCCTGCCATGCCCTACCTCTGTGTCCCCCATGCCACATCCTGCTCCTGTACTCCAAGGCCTGCCGGAGCTGCACCTTGCTCATTCAGCCCCCACACCATACCTCCACAACCCTACACCCACACCTCATGCTCACAGGCACCAGCATAGCTTCCCAAACCCGTGTCTACAACTGCGCTGCAACCCATCAGGCATTGCTGTGTCCTGCCCCATGCCACGCATCCTGCTCCACACCCACCCTACAAATAGGAAGCTTTAGACTAGAGAAGGAAATCAACTTCCAAAGTTACCCTATCAAGATATTTACATGCTCAAAGGCAAAAGAAGATCACTAAGCATATGAAAATGCAGACGTTTCCATAGTCCAACCTAATGACCAAATTAAAACCCCAGAGGAGGAGGTGCAAGGGTAGTTCAGTGGTAGAATTCTCACCTGCCATGCAGGAGACCTGGGTTCAATTCCTGGCCCATGCACTTCCCCCCAAAAAAGCAAACAAGCAAAGAAAGAAAACATAAATGAAAAAATTCAACAAATGGTGCAGCAATAATGGGATACACATGGAAAAAGAATGAAAGGTGACCCCGGATATATAGCATACAAAAAAATTTTTTTAACCCACCAGAAGAGACACAGACTTTGGAAAAACTAATCAAAGATGTTCATATAATTCTATTAAATAAAATCAATGGGAGGGTGCATGGGTAGTTCACTGGTTAGAATGCCCACCTTTCATGCGGGAGACCCAGGTTTGATTCCCAGACCATGCACCCAAAAAAAAAAAAAAAACAACAGGATAGCTAACAACATAAAGGAGATCCAAGAAGACATTAGAAGAGCATAAAGGGGAATTTGAAAGAATAAATAGAAAAATAGCGGATATCATAGAGATTAAAGATGCTGTAGACCAAATCAAAAATATACTACAGACACAACAGCAGATCTGAAGAGGCAGAGGAAAGAATAAACAAACTAGAGAATAGAACAACTGGTTTCAGACACAAAAAAGAGAAAACAGCAGAAAAGATGGAAAAAATTGAATGAACCTAAAGGGTGAAAAGAACTGTAACAAATAAGATATCAGTGACTAACAGAATTGAAATATGTACAAAACAAAGCATACAAATATAAAAATCATCAGTGTGCCAGAAGGAGAAGAGAAGATTTGTTCTAGTTTGCTAGCTGCCGGAAGGCAAAACACCAGAGATGGACTGGTTTTTAATAAAAGGGGATTTATTTTGTTAGTTCTTCAGAGGAAAGGCAGCTAACTTTCAGCTGAGGTTTTTTCTTACGTGGGAAGGCACAGGGCAATCTCTGTCGGCCTTCTCTCCAGGCCTCCAGGTTCCAACAACTTTCCCCGGGGTGATTTCTTTCTGCATCTCCAAAGGCCTGGGCTGAGCTGCGAGTGCTGACATGAGGTATGCTGAGCTGCTTAGGCTGTGCTATGTTGCACTCTCTCATTTAAGCACCAGCCAATTAAGTCAAACATCATTCATTGCAGCAGGCACACCTCCTAGCCAACTACAGATGTAATCAGCAACAGATGAGGTTCACATACCATTGGCTCATGTCCACAGCAACAGAACTAGGCACGTTCACCTGGCCAAGTTGACAACTGAAACTAACCACCACAAGAGTAAAGGGCTAGGAAGATTAGTTGAGGATGTAATGGGAGAGAACTTTCCAATCCTTGCAATAGATATAAATACGCAAATCAAAGAAACCTAATGAATTCCAAATAGAATAAATCCACATAGGTCTACCCCAAGACACATACTAATCAATCTACCAAATGTCAAGAGAAGCAGAAAATCCTGAAAGTGGCAAGAGAAAATCGATCTACTACATACACGGGAAACCAACATAAGACTGAATTTGGACTACTTAACTAGCGTTATAGAGGCAAGAAAGCAGTGGTATGATACATTTAAAATCCTGAAAGAGAAAGATTCCAGCCAAGAATTCTGTGCCCAGACAAACTGGCTTTCAAAACTGAGGGAGACAGGATGAGTCTGGCTCTGGTGCCCTGGGATCAGCAATGCCATCCTGACCTAAAGGGGGAAAAGAACTGTAACAAATAAGATATCAGTGACTGAGAGAATTCAAATAGACTCAAGAGGCTACTCTGGAGGTCACTCTTATGCAAGCTTCAGTTAGATATTGCTATCTATCATAACTTGCCAAATGACAACCAAAACCATTTCAGCCAATCCTAAAGAACACCTAGGGCAATATATAAGATTCTGCAAAGCTTCCATGCACTAGGGTAACTTTCCAAAACCTACAACTCCCAAACGGGTCCCTGGACAAGATAAGTCCTGAAACCTAGAGGGGTCAGCCTCCAGAACACAGGTTAGATCTAGCTCCCTAATAATAATACCATATTATTGACAGCCCCTTCCAACATGAAAAATTTAGAATGGGCATATTCCAAATACCCCTAAAGAGTGGGACAGAAATATCAAAGGTGATGGTGGAGCTATACCGAAAAGGTAATAAATGAGTTTGATTGCTGAATCACTATATTGATCTTTCTTTTAGTCTCCAGTATCTTAGAGCAGCTAGAAGTAAAAACCTAAAATTGTGGAGTTGTAACCCATACCAAACTCTGAAATCTGTTCTAGAACTAATTGTTGAGATATGCTTTGAAATTTACTGCTTTTTTGTACATTTGTTATAGTTCACAAAAAAGAAAAAATATTGATTGTGATGATATATGCACAGCCATGTGAACCAGACTGTACACTTTGGATGATTATATGGTATGGGAATATATAATATATATTAATAAAAATTACAAATAAAAGTTACATCCAGTAATTTATACTAAGTTTAGAAAAATGAAGGTCACAAAGGTCAGTCTTCAGCATGATACTTTTTTACACTCTCAATATTAAGGTATGAATGAGTAAAGACATGTTCAGTTTCACCAAATATGAGAATTAAAAATGAGATTTTAACAATATTCTCATAATTCCATACTAAGTGACAAGTAGGTTTAAGAGTATGTCCTAAGTGTCCAATAAGCATCTAGAACATATGTCTCTGTGTCCTTCAAACTGAATTCTAGATAAGGCTCTGGAAATTAAGGGGCAACTTAATGTTCCTCATTTTCTCTAGCATCTCAGTGGTCAATCCCTATTTTTACTGTCCCTCCTAATGTGGTCCCTCCAAACAATCATGCTCAAACCCACAACAGAAATGTGGCATCACATCATGGGGTATCCCTTTAAACAGTCTCAGACTATTCCCAACCCAGCTCAAAATGCAGCCTGTCAATTGTGATCAGGAAGGATTATTTCAGCACAGCTCCCTTCCCCAATCCTTGCCTTCAGCATGCAAACACAGATATTACATGCACATATACACACAAATACACTATCTTTTCATCTAGTGAGAGCACAGATCACACTGTCATTAAGGAAACTGACCTTGCTCCATAGTGCTAAGGATTATAAGGAATCTGTAAAAGATAAAGAATGAATGCTTTCTGCTCCCTATGAGACATATACTCACAGCTCAGGTACCTCCCTTGAACAGCTGGACATCTAGATGCCATTTGAGATGGAAGCCATAGCTGCTCTTTGGTATTAATATTTTCTTTTTTGTTGCTAAGGCCATGAGCTGAAACCAATCACAGACTCTTTCTCCTTCTGCTATTGCTTGTGGTCAGCCAATAATAAGATATCCACTCTCTCTGAACTGGAGGTTACAGAAGCAAATGCATCACATTCCCAGGCCCATGAATGGCTGAAGACAAAGACCATTTTAAATGACAGCCCTCATTTTAAGAAGAAAGATTAAACTGACTTAACTCAAAGAAACCCGATAATTGCCAGGATATGAAGCCATGTCCCCTCTGTTACCTGTGTGGTGAAAAATCAGTCTCCAAGTCCTTTCCTCCACTGCACTTTTGAGAAGAGATGCCACACAGAGATGACTATGCTTGCAGTAGTGGAAGAAAAGGAAAATATCAGAGAAGCTGATACAGTGACTGGACAACTCAGAAGCTGATACAGTGACTGGACAACTCTTGCCAACCCCTGACAGACATGTATTATATTTCACTACCAGGTATTCCTTCTGTTAAGTGTGATAATCTCTTGTTTCTGTAAAGTGTGGCAAGTCTTGGGATTTGGAACTCCTGAAAAAGGTAAAGGACTATTCACAGGTTTGAGAAGGGGTGGAATACGTTTTTCTCACAGACGAATGTCAAACATAATCTGTGTTTTCTGCTGACCACAGTCCTTACTACTCATTCTTCTGTTACACCTCCACCCTGACCCTCAGATTTCTCATTTACAACCTCAACTCTTTCCAAAAATCAGTGACGTAGCCACAAAGCAGCAAGACCTATCCCCTGAAACCTTTTCATCTACTCAGGCTGCCTGCCTCTTCCTGTCCTTATCAATGAGACCTGAGCTTCCATTTCTGAAACCACTAAGTCAGAGGCATCCAAAGAAGTTCATGAATAAGCACACAACAAGCACAATGCTAAGGAAGAAGATACTAAGCATTTTTAAAGTGCCTGATACACAAGTCCAGTTCCAGGTGAGGCAAATTAGAAATCTCTAGGGTTCATGTATTGGTATTTTTTTTTATTCTGCAGATAATTATAATTCATAGACAGAGTTCAGAACCAGGGGCCTAACACAATAGAGGACACTTGGGGATTGTTGCCATATAAGTAATACTGTAACTGCCTCAAAGAGATTACTGAGGAAGAACTACAAAATACATTAATTAGCATGGAACATGGTATGACCGTTTTAAATATGGCCCCCAATTCATTGACACTTATGGGCTGTATGTCCCTTGCCCTTGAATATGAATGGACTTTTGACTGTTTGGTCCAATAAGGTATGATGGAAGTAATGTTATGTTACTTCAGAGGCTAGGTCAGTCATAAAGGCAATGTAGTTTCTGCTTTGTCCACTGGGACACTCACTCTAAGAGTCCTAATCCACTATAAAAGAAGCTCACCTACCTTGAACCACCATGTTGTAAGGAAGATCCAGCCACACGGAGAAGCTCCATGTAGGGACTCTTCTTCATGACCCCGCTGAGTATTCAGACAACAACAGTGTCAGCTGAATAATTGAGACAATGACAGATTATTTACAAATTCTAGGACTCTAAAACGTCAATATAAACAAGTATGTTGGAGTAGCGTTTCCAGATTTATCCATCATGCATTCAGTTTTCAGTTTTCCCCCAAATGTTTGATCACCCTTAATTTAAATAATCAACGAAAATACAAATTTCTGGGGACACACATTAACTGAATTTCCCTTGATTTGTACAGATTGAGGTTAAATTAAAATAGAAATAGGTAAGAAAAAATACTTTGACTCTGAAATTCCAGGAAAAGTTCTGTAGCATAAAATTGCCTGACCTCAAAGAAAAAACCACTGTAACTCAGAAATATCAGAGAAATGAATGAACTTCAATAATTTGAATGTTAATCTAGAGGACTGAATGGTAGTTCCCCCAAAATATATACCCATGTACTAATCCCTGAGACTTATGACAGTGGTCATATTTGGAAAAAGGGTCTTTGCAAATGTAATTAAGTCAAGGATCTTAGCATGAGGTCATCCTGGATTATCTGAGTGGAACCAAAATCCAACGACAAGTGTCCTTATAAGAGACATATCAGGGGAGATTTGACAGAGAAGGAGGAAGCAATGTGGCCATAGAGGCAGAGATTGGGGTGATGTAACCACAAGTCAAAGAATGCCAACAGTCATCAGCAGCTGGAAGAGGCAAGGAATGGAGGCTCCTGTGAAGCCCATAGATTGAGTGCAGCCCTGTCAACGGCTTGATTTCGTTCTGGCCTTCAGAACAGTCAGAGAATAAATTTGTTGTTTTAAGCTACCCAGTTTGTAGTAATTTGTTACAGCAGTCACAGAAAACAGTACTACGTTTGGAAAAATTATTTCCTCACCTAAATTTCTCACTTCCACTTAAGGACAAAATTCAATAAATTATAATTTTATTCTTTATATTTCCTTCCTTATGCTTCTACCTGGAAGATAGATTTCAGCTCAAAGTATCATTTCTACTACAAAAATATCTGAATTGTTATTACTGCTGTTCGTTTTCTTTATATCTAATTTTTACATGTTATTGGGGGGGAGGGGTCTTTTTAATGAATGACCTAGCAGTGATTTTCAAGCTGTATTTAATAGCAATCTAAATAAAGTACAAAGTGAAAGGGCCTGCCATTGAGCTTCCTGAATTCTGCTGGGATGTCTTGGAAAATACACGTATGTATGGGGTGGGAGATGGAAAGTGGAGCATTTGGTATTGAAAGGGAATGATTTCCTTTTTGTGAAATACATGGATCATAGGGAAATGCCCTTGGATATGCTTTTAAAGGAGGCTGGTGCAAATTCCAATAGAGGGGCATCCTGTAAGTACCTGACTACTGCCCAAAACTGTCAATGTCATCAAAAACAAGGAAAGTCTGAGAAATTGTCACAGCCAAAAGGAGTCTAAGGAGACATGAAGACTAAATGTAATGTGGTATCCTTATACTGAAAAAGAATTCTAGATATAAATTAAGAAAATCAGAATAAAAATGGACTCAATGATATTGTATCTACATTAGTTCATTAATTGTAACAAATGCACTATTGTATTGTACGATGTTAATGATAGTGGAAAGTGGGTACTAGGCTTATAGGACTTCTGTACCGTCTTCTCCTAAAACTGTTCTAAACAATAAACTCTATTAAAAAAAAAAAAAAAAAACAGAACGCTGTCTCTACCAGCATTCACCGTAAATAAGAAACCAAAGTTGAAGGAAGTGAAACATTTAATACCAACCAGTAATGTTTAGGAAATTTTCTCAACTGTTTCCCTCAATGCTGGTGCATTTTGCAAAGAATTACTTAATATGTTTTTTTCCCTCCCTCCTAATTTTTGCGATGTTCTGAAAAGGGGACAACACCCAAAAATATTTCTGGGTTTGCAAAAAAAAAAAAAAAGAAGAAGAGGAAGGAAGGCTGGTTCTGCTTCCACGGCTAACTGGTGTGCCATCTGCTCACAGCATAAAATGGTAACCATGGCTCACGTCTCACAGCGTTCGGGTGTTAGGAAGTTGGCCCAACAAGCCCAGACAACTTCGCTTCCACGCAGGTTGCTGCAGTGCAGGAGGGGAAGGGGGAGGGGGAGGGGATGGAGTTAGCACGCGGAGAGTGTATATCGTTTTTCCAAACTCCATCTGCTTTCGCCTCCCAGGACGGTGCCCGCGGTCTCCGGGCGCGGCAAAGTTTGGAGGCAGGAGCGGGTCTTTTATGCATAACAAAAGAGTTCTCCTCCTCCACCTCCTCCTTCTCCTCCCGGCCCCCACCCCCCGGCCCCGCGCCGTCGCCGGGAGCCCCCACCTAAGCTTCCCGCGGCCGCCCGGGCCCGCGTCCCGGCCTGGAATTGGCTCCCCGGCCCGAAGGTTTCCAGGTACCCGGAAGGGGGAGGGGGTCGAGGCGGCAACAATTGGGCGGGTGAGGGCGAAACGCGCGGCCGGGAGCGCCAAGACTCCGAGGGGCGGCGAGCCCGGGCAGTGCCGCAGCGCGATTGGCCGAGGCCGCCCCGACAGCAGCCGCTGATTGGCGGATTCTCAAATTCGGTCTCAAGGCGCCAGAGGAGGTGTTTTAGCCGGGACCGCGATCCAGGGCTGGAGTCCGCCTGGGCGGGTCGGGACGCTGGCGCTACTCGGACGCCGCGGGGTCCCTGCCAACGCGGGGCACTCGGAGCGGGGATCCGCACGCCTCGTTTCCCCCGCTCGATGTCGCCGCCCCAGCCGCCCGGCTGCTGATCGTCGCTGTCCTTTCCCGCGCCGGTGTGGAGCGGTGGAGGTCCCAGTAGAGGCAGGCAGCCTCCTTAGCAGAGCGGGAGTAAGTAGAGTGTGGTCCTTGCACTGGTGCGGGGCGGGAATTGGGGAGAAATGGGGGGGGGCCCACCTCCCGCTCAGACTGCCAGCCTGCCACCCCTTCTCACCTCCCCCGACTGGCTGGGGATTGAGGTGTATCTGCCGCCGAATCTGGCGCGCGCAGTCTGTCCTGGCTCCAGCTCTCCCTTTAGCAGGACCGCACCGGCAACCTGTCCTGCCTCACGATTTGAGGGATTCATTTGGCGAGTTTACACTCGGGGTGCGCCTGGAGGCCTGGGAAGGGGCTGCACTATGCGCTGAGTGGGTTTGGTCTAGTGATCAGATTTCCTTAGTCCTTGATTCAAAGCCCCTCAAAGCCGAATTCCTCCCCAGTTCTTTGCGCCAAAATTAACTGACCTAGAAGACCCTGGATTTCTGACAGATTTACCCAGCACCATTCTTGACTTGGAAACTTTAGTTTGCCCTGTTGCCCTTCATAAAGAATTCTTAATTTCGTCGATGATCTTCCTCGAAGATTTTCAGTAATTACTAAGCACGCTTTAAGCGTTTGTGTATGTGCATGTGCGTTTTAGCGCGGGGCGGGGTGGGGTGGGGAGGAGGCAGCGGCTGCACTCCTGGAAATTCTCAAGGCCACTTTAGGGAGGGGAAGTTCATGTTCATGAACAAGTAATCGATATTTTCATCAAATGAAAAAATATCTCATTGTAAAGTAGTTTTCTAATGTACTGTGCCTTACAGATGGAAGTAAATTGCTTAACACTGAAAGACCTGATCAACCCCAGACAGCCCAGAATAGAATTTGCAATTGAAGATGGGGAAAATGCACAAAAGGTAAGTGCACATAAAGACCTTAAGCGCTACGTATTTAGATGGTGTGGTCTAATCCAATTCAGTTTTCCAACATGCCACTTATATTTGTCTCATAGATGTACTAATTACTTTTGATGAACAGCATAGAAATATACTTTTTTAAAAATTGAAGCATCCAAACCATTCTTGTTGCATTTCTGTTCTCATTTATTGTGCAGTGGTAAGACAGACTAGGTAATACTGGAACCAACTCCTATGGATAAAAGATATGCTGGATGCATAGGTTTATCATTCTCAAGGATGAAACTAGCTAATACTTTGTAGGAGTGTTAATCCTCAGTTCCCAGGTAAATAGAATTTTATTGCTGTAAATGGTGGATTATTAAAGTGTTATGAAATGTAGTCTTCATACCAACAGCCTAAAGGCTTTTCCCTTTACCCATGAAAATGACATGTGCCTACCATATAGAAAGATAAAGTGACTGAGTCTACCAGCATACTTTTGGAATATTTTACAGTGCTACTGCTGGTTTTGCACTGAGCCATTCACTCTCATTTTTGCACAATTTTTAAGACTAGTTGTATTTTCAAGAAACACTACGAAGTAAAGTTGTAATGGGGATGTCTATGCTATCACCTTCACCTCATCAGCACAGTTGCACAAAACCATCCAATGCCTTACCAAGAGTGTAATAGTTAGTTAATGGTGAGCATCTAAGCATGTTTAGGCAGAGGCAAATAAATATAACGAACCCAGTTTTAGAAACTTTGAATATAAATCTATGCATAACAACTTCCTGGATTGCTAAACTTCTCTGGGTGCCTGATCTTAATTTTAGCCTTAGCATCAACAATGAAACTGCCTCATTGCATAGCACCTGTTCAGTGGGCCTTTGAAGAATACTTGACAACTGTTAATTTTTGGATAGGTATGAAATTATATGCATTTCCAGGTAGGTTTTTTTTCCAGCATTTGATTTATTGTTAAGGAAAGAACTATACCAAAGCATTGTTTTAAAGAGGTGTTTTATTTATTTCAATTACCAGAGATCTATTAGGGTAGAATTGCCTGGTGTAGTTTCTGCTTTGGCTTTGGGAAATTCAGAACAAAACTTTTTTCCCTTTAATAATTTTGATGGTGCAGCTTTGAGAATGTGTATATATTTATATAAAGCCTGAGTCAGTGCTCCAGTTCTTTCCTTCTGTAACTTTAACAAACACGCGTCTACTCTAGTTAGCATCAAGAAGTACTATACCCGTTGAGCTTTCACGGTTTAACGGGGGCAGAGAATAATTCAGATGACTCCAGAGAATGAGAGAAGTAGTTTAAATGTTTGAAATAGAATGTATGAGTAGGAATTATTTCACTGCTCATGGAGATGACAGAGGATGAGAGCAGAATGCTCTACAGAGATACTAGGAGGGGCTTCTCTTCATTTTACATTGCTATGAAGTAAAAGAGGGACAATCTTTAAAGTTGATGAGAGCATAAGATTCGGAATCAGACACCTGGGTTTAGGTTCCTTCTCTGTCTTTTATTGCTATGTGACTCCAAGAAGTATATTTATTCAGTCTTTCAGTAAATATTTATGTTCTGGGTCCTTTGGATACTGTGGTTTAATAAGTCTCCTGCCCTCTCTAAGCTTGTTTTTTTTCTTTTCTTCCATAAATTGGAGTTAATAAATAGCATCTCCCCCAGTGGGCTTTTGTAAGTTACCCAGTTACCACATACTCCTCACACTATACTGAATTAAACTGACAGACCAAAGAAAAATATGATGTTTGCCTTCCCTTGGTTGCCTGAGAGACTTTCAGAGGACTCATATGTAAAACTAACTCTACTTTGGTTTGGTTAGTGCTATAATAAGGGGGAGAGGGGGAAAGTACCCTGGAAAAAGAAAGTGGTCAGGGAGAGTAAACTCCTCACAGAGGAGTTAATATGGGACTAACTTAAAAGATGAGCAAATTGAACCGGCAGGAAAACAAGAGTGAGATGGACATTTTAGGAAGAAGAAACAGCATAAATTGTTGTCATTCAAGAAATGTTTGAGAAATCCTGAGTGGCCAGTAACTACTGGTGATGAGTTCTTTCTTGAAATCCTTCTGAATGTGGTGTCCTGCTGAATCAGTTGGGATTCAGAGGGTTTATCTTTCTTGACTGACAGCATATTGGTCAAGATTGGTAAGTACTGTTTTATGCATGCATCTTCTTATCACTCATGGAGAAACTCTTCTTATAAAGGAGCTTTCAACCTCATTACACAAATTAATTGTGCCTGGTTATGGAGTTATAAAGATACTCCTCTTAAATTGTTTATACTGTATTTGGAGAAGTGAAAAGCAGAAAATAGATGGTTTGGGAACAAGGTATGAATAGTCGAGATTAAACTGTGGGAGGGCTTTGTGAAGAGAGAAGATAACAGTTAGGGCTTAAAGGATGGCTGCTATGACAGACACGTGGTAAGAAGATGAACTGGTAAAGAAATAGGAAGGAGCATAGCGTATTTGGGACAATGCCCTGACTTAGATGCAGGTTTTCTTTGAAGATGATTCACTCTGTTCGAGAGTTGTTGAAAAAGAAGGTGAATTCAGTTTGGAATTTGTTTCTACCTGTATGGTTTGCTGTTTTTTAGAAAAATGCAGGAGGTAGCTGGTCGCCTGACTTGGAAGGTCCCCAGCCATTTTCAAACTTGGGAATTGTTAACATATGGGTTGATTTTAAAGCAACAGGCTTGAGAGTATATGAACTATCCCAGAGGGTGCGCAGAGAGAAAGAGAGGGGTGGATGGCTGGGCATGGACTCCTGCAGTTTGTAAGAGCAGAAAAAGAGGACTCAATGAAGGAGACTGAGAAGTAGGAACAGAACCAAGAGGAAATAAGTGGCATCTCAGAAGCTAGGGGCTGAAATTTTAAGGAGCAAAGAATAGTCAACAGTTGTAACTGCTACAGTGAGGTCAGTGACGATATCTGTAAAATTGCCATTGATTTGCCACCTGAGGAGTAGCCGAAGTGCGAGCAGGGGCTCAGAACCACACTGAAGGTTTGAGGAATCTCTGTGAGGTGGGCAGGGAAGGCCCTCAGCGTGACTTCTCATTCTAGTAAGTTTACTCTAAATGGGAGGAGAGTTGTTAGTCAATAGCTAGAAGGAGACACTTTCTAAAGATGTACTCTGCAGCACGTCTTAATGATGTTCAACCAGCAAAGCTTGGCTGACGGCATTAGAGAAGAATGATGGTGTGAGCAGAAGACAGCTCAGCTTAGAGCAGGTTTGAGGAAAAACAAGTGCTATTGGGGCAAAGTGTGGGATGTGTAAGAACTGGATAAGAGGTTGACAAAATTTCATCAAGGACCCTGACAAGGCTGACAACTATATAGATTGTTTGAAAGCACATAATCAAAGTTGCATCTGAGACAAAAACAGGACAAGAACCTGATCTTTTAAATACCAAACCCTTTATATGGCAGCATACTACCAAATTATTTATAGTCATAGTGGTGTTATTCATCATAATGATAATGAAAATTTGTATAGCACTTCACAGATTACAGACTGCGTTCATATTCATTGTGTGGTTTGATCCTCATAGTGATTCTAAGGCAGGTAAGCCAAGGTTTCTCACCTCCAGGGAGAAGCTGTCTCAGCAATAATATTTTTCCAAGCTTTCTGATGAAGGAAGTGATTTCCAGGGTGTGGTGGATTCGATTTCCTGGCCAGCGGACTGTGAGATAAATTTTAATATGCAGGAGGTTTATTAAAGGGAAAGGAGAGGAAAGCAGGAGGATTGGCCCCAAGGGGAAATGCAGAGCTTTAGTGCAGTCTCAGTGGAAGCTTATGGTGACCCTACAGGGAGTTCAAGGATGATACTTCAGAGTAGTCCTGAGTTGGAGCAGGAGGGCTAGGCCTTTACATGTCAGTGCTACTTCTCCCAGCCATTGGGTACAGGCCTTCCCAGAAGGGGTATGACCTTGAGTAAGTCATCAGTCCTCTTCAACCAGGGCAGTTCTCCAAATCTCTGGCAGCTGGGGAGATGAGCCATTCATCCTGAAGGGGCTCTGGGTGCATTACAGTGTTCACTCCACAGCTGGACAGCCTTGCTAGAAAGGCTTAAAGATAGATACTTCAGTCTAAACCTCTTATTTTATGGACAATGAAAGCAGGACCACAACAGAATGAACAATTTCTTTAGTGTCAGAAGGATTCAGAGCTGAGATAAAAAAGCAGGTCTCTCAATTCCTGTTTTAATCCACCTTTCCACAGCCCTACACAATAGTAGAATAGCAGGACAGACAGATGGAGTAAGATGGGACTAGATGGACTAGTATGTGACTAGATTGCAATTGACTTTCTACCCAAAAACTCTCAGAAAGAGTTTTTCTTGGCTTTTTTTCTCTCTGCTGCTACAAAGGTATAATAAAATCATAACCTTCTACCATGTATGTGACTCACCCCCCTCCTACATGGAGTATCACTAAACCATAATGAAAATTTCACTTCAAAGTGTAGGAGGAAATGGTGAGTCCTGAATTGCTCACTAGATAGAGAAAAATTAGGAGCCAACTGTTCCTATGAGGACAGGTACCATGGAGGCAGTAGAAAGAGTAACTCTCTGTCCCTCTCAGCAAGCCTGGGCTATATCCCTTAACTACAAAGATCCCTCTCGGAATAACTGGATAATCAAGGCATGGTGTTATTTGAACACCTGTAATGGGCAAGGAGTTGTGCCAAGCATTATGAGGAATAAGACAACTTGTGGAACTTGCTCCCTGACATCTACAAATGCATAGTCTCATTTACAAGACAAGACACATACTGGGGAAGTTAAATTACAATATGCGGTGCTGTAATATGTTAGCACTAAGTGCCAACATATAATGGTAATAAAGAATGGGAAAGAGGAAAGAAGATATCGGCTAAGTTTTATTGAGTGCTCACTATATGCTAGAAACTATTCTCATAACCTTCAAAGTTGGTATTTTTATTAACTTGATTTTCAGTTGCAAGTAGAATGAGGTGAAGGAACTTGCTCTTGATCACACTGCTGATGCACAGTAAATGCAGATATTGAACTCTGTTGCCTGTGTGCAGAGCTAATTCCCCATATTGCCTCACCTTAGAGCTAATGGGGATCAAAGTGGCCTACCAGGTACATTTTGTTGGACCCGTGAAGAAGATAAGTTGCAATCTTCACGCAGGACATTACAATTTTGGATGCAAAGTTCAGAAACTTCTACTTCTTAGCTGTTTCTTGAGTATCAATTATTTTTACACGAACGAGGTTGTATGTCACCTGGAACAAGTTATTTAGCCTCTCTGTGCTTCAGTTTTTTTATCTGTAGAATGGAAAAATAATAATACCTGTCTCACAGCGTGGGGTGAGGAGTTAATACATGTAAAGTACAGAGAACAGGGTGTGGCACATAGCAAACAGTAATAATTTTCCTTGAGAATTTACTTACAAAGATTCCATCAGACTTGCACACTAGTAGGGACTTGTTAAAAGATGTAGGTAGATTTAGGGCTCCAGGCTGGATGCTTACTACTACTTTGACATAAGAAATAGCCCCCCATCTGCCCTTCTCCCTTCCTGTTACACTGGGACAGCACCTCAGCTGTGGCTAGCTGGGAGCTTCGCTGTTCCAACACCAAGACTTGGCCAGCTTACACAAACTCCAGATTCTCTCAACGTTTAAACTCGTCACATGTTGCTCAATTATAGGAGAGTCCATTAAAAAAAAAACCTCTTATATTCCATTGCTCAGCAAAAACGCCAAGCCTGCAGTGTACGTGTACAGGAAAGGGATTTAACTTATCTACCTTCATAATTAAGTAAGGCAGTATTGACTGAAAGTGAATTCTATGAAGAAAGCACAATATTGCAGTTTTTAAAAGGCAAAAACTTATTTTAGGGGAAAGAAATTTGTTTGATCATGTGGTAGTTCCAAATGTGCATTCCTATACTTAGTCTTTTCTCATAATGGGTCCAACATTAATCTTTTCTTGTAATTGCCTAAGAGTGCTATTTAAAGTGTGGTCTGGATGCAGGTGCTGGCCCATAAACTATTATGAGGCTGCAAAAAAGTTAAGGACAGATATTGAGAGTTGAGCACTTAGAAACTTGTATAGCAATTTTATGTTGCCACCGTAACATCTAAGCCTGTGACCAATGTAGAGACCAATTTAAGTGCTATCAAATTTAACTAGAGAGTCACATGTGGCAGGAATTGTATACTAGGCATACACAGTAGGGCCACCTATCCACATATAGTAGTTTAGAAATTAAAAATAATAATAATAAAGCATATCCTTCACCATGAATAGTTTGAGAAGCATTGCTCTGGGAGAGTTTTAGACCTCTCTAGGCTGGCTTGAAATGTGATATTTCCTTGGATGCTTTTCCATTAACTGAACCTGCAGTAATTATTATATTACCACTGGTGAGCATTGAACTACAAAAGTATAATTGCTCTTCACTGGTTAGCACAAAGTTGTAAATAGTGTTTAAAAAAAATATGGCACTTAGAAGCCATGTGAACTCAACCCACATTAGCCCAACTATTACAGGCACCCACCAGTGACATTTACTTCATGACTTCTCTCTCAGAGATGCTACGCAAGATAGATTTAAAATGAATAGCAGATTATGTTCCACTGTTTTAGTGGAGCAACTCTTAGATTCCCATTCATCTTTCTGTTTTCATTAGTCTTATCCTTGTATTTATTAGCCCTGAACATATAGACCTGTTTGTATTTTCATGTCTTAGTGAGTCTTTAAATGCTGGGAACAGACTATACTCTTAGCTGTACTTTGCTCTTTCTTATTCTTGCTAAAAGGTCTCTTTTTTTAAATAGGAAAATATATTTGTTGACCGATCAAGGATGACCCCAAAGACTCCAATAAAAAATGAACCAATTGATTTATCGAAGCAAAAAATCTTCACTCCAGAAAGAAATCCAATTACTCCAGTTAAGCTTGTTGACAGACAGCAGGCAGAACCATGGACACCCACAGCTAACCTGAAGATGCTCATTAGTGCGGCCAGCCCAGACATAAGAGACCGGGAGAAGAAAAAGGGATTGTTCAGACCCATTGAAAATAAGGATGATGCATTTACAGACTCTCTACAGGTAAACAGATTATGCTCCTGAGGTTTTTATAAGATGTTTTAAAATTCACTTGAGTATGAAAAAGTCATAGAATTTTGAAAATAAAGAATTTTCTAGTTAAATTTGTACCAAAAGCCGTATTAAATTAATGTTTTATTTATAGCTAAAATGGATTCTTACTCTATCTCATTTTTGATAACGAACACCACTTTCTTCTGTTTTTGTATGCTACTCTCTCGATGAGTACACATTTAAAAATGATGACTTTTTTTAATAACAGGAAGGCCATCTTTAAATTGCTGGTCCTGTGGGCAAAACAGGGCTTTTGAGTAATTAGCATATCAAAACTTTTTTGAAAAATCATCAGTCAGTAGTTTTTACTCTCCCATCAAACCTTTTCCCAGACCTACTAATTCGAGTATTATTTCTTTATTATTTTCTCTCCTTTTGGTAAAATTTTTTTTTGCTATAAAAATTGCCAAAATCATGTACTCAGGGACAGAAAAAAGAAAAAGATTTAATCCATCCCTAAATTACAGTTTGAAATTACTATATCAAATCTGCTACATGCTTCATTGTAAATTCCTTAGAACTAACATATTCCTTAATATAACAAAATACAAATCATGCAGTTTAGAGAGTAATTCTTACTTGCTTAAAGCCAGAAAAAAAAAATCACAAGGCCAGACTGTTCTTTTGCTTCCTTTCCACTTTATATTTGATGAGGAAAATACAAGGGGCTTAGTTTCAGAGCACCTGGGTGACTTCAGGAAAATCATTCAGTGTCTCTGCACCTCAGTTTTCTCATCTGTGAAATGGGAATCATAACACCTGCCTGGTTATATTAGGGTTTTAAAATTAAATGAAATTATGGTTTTTACTGTCAAAGTCATATAAATATTAGGTTTTTTTATTTTCTTGACAAAATACAGCAACGTGAAATCACCCACTGGGAATTATTGGTGGCCTCTTGGACAAGATAGTGTTATTGATATCTTACTTTGGTAGAACAAGTTGTTTAATTTGACCCTAAAACAATTTAATTTTTGGTTTCAACTCAGGCTTTATAGCAGGATTTTAACTGATCAGTCATCTAGAAATGTTCCTTACTATTAAGAAGTAAATGCCCTAAAAATTAAGTGGCCTTTACAAAGCCTAATAATGTTTCTTAAAATTTTTCCATGATGCACTTTGACAGACTATTGATAATATAAGATACAGTGGTCATATATGTAAGTTCTTTAATACACCAGGAATCCTCTGAACCCAAAAAACCCAAAAAATACCATTAGTTTATACCTGCCTCCCCAAACAGGGTCACCACTATCCTGAATTGGTATTTACCATTTCCTTGCCATTTTTAAAACCATAAATGTGTATGCCTATGTAATAGGTTGCTTAGGTTTGATTTGGTTGTGTTTGGGCCTTAAACTTTATAAAATTGAAGCCATACAGTAATCAGTCCTCTGGAACTTGCTTTTGCAGATAACATACATCTTTAAGATTTGCTCATGTTTTTGCATGTAGCTGCTGTTGTCTCATTTTCAAAGCTCTGTGATATGCCATTGCATACATAGACCACAATTTATTTATCCATTCTCTTATATAGCCATCTGGATTGTTCCCACATTGGGGCTAATTGAAATTATGCTTTAATGATGTTCTTGTATACATATGTACGTATACATATGTACGTATACATATACAAATTTTCTCTAGGGAGGTGGTTCTCAAAATAAGGTTCAGGGACCTCTGAGGATTCCAAAGACTCTTTTAGGGGTTAACAAGGTCAAAACTGTTTTCATAATACTAAGACATTTGTCTTCTGAACTTTTAGTCTCTCATGAGTATACTTCATGATATGGATGTTAAAACGGATGAATTGCAGAAGCAAGCATGAGAATGCAGTTGTCTTCAATTAAGCCAGACACTTAGGAGATTTGAGAAGATATTTAAAACAGCACTACTTTTCTCTTAGGAATTTTTTATCTTAGAAAATATATTTATAAAAAAATATATATCACTTGTGTTATTGGTAGGTAAATTGTGTTATTGATAGGTTAAACCCACATGAACAAAAACCTTTTGGGGATCCTCAGTAATTTTTAAGAACATAAAGGTATCCTGAGACCGGAAAGTCAGAGAACCAGTGTTTTAGGGCATGCACCCAGCAGTGAAATTGCTAGGTCATTGGATATGCATTGTTCACAAGAGAATGTCACATTGTTTTCCAAAATGATAGTGGCTTCCACCAACAGTGTGTAAGTATTTACTGATCCACATCCTCCCTGGTGCTTGAATTGTCAAACTTATTCACTTCTGCCAACCTAGTAGATGTACAGTTGTATCTTATCATGGGGTTCGTTTGCTTGCCATGGGTACTCAGGAGATTAAGTTTCCACATGTTTGCTGGCCATGAATTTTCCTCTTCTGTGAAATGTCTGATTGTTTTTTTGGTTGGTTTTGTTTTTGTTTTTGCTGATTTTTATTGGTTTGTTTTTCTTTCTTGTATTGATTTATAAGAGTTTACTATATATTCTTGATATAAACCTATGTTGATTATATATATATGTTTTATATTATTTCAATTTGGTACCTGTCTTTTCACTTTACCTTGTTTCTTCATGAGCAAAAGTTCTTAATTTTAACATACTTAGTTTATCAATTCTTTCTTCTAAGTTTGGTACTTTTTGTGTTTTTTAAAAGAAATCCTTCCCTGATTTGAGGTTAGAAAAATATTCTTCTATAATTTCTTCATTTAAAATTTGCTTTATATGTTTAAATCCTTAACCCATTTGGAATTGATTTAGGTGTATAATGTAAGTCAAGGATACAACTTCAATTTTTCTATATGTAAAATCAGTTGTCTCAGCATTATTTATTTAATAGTTATTCCTCTTCTCTCCAACTGGCAATGCCATCTGTGTGATTCTGTTTCTGGACTCATTTCTGTTCTATTGGTCATTTTATCCATCTCTATAGATTATATGCCTTGATATCTGGTAAAGCAAGACCTTCAACTCATTTTTCTTCAAAAGTGGTTTGACTCTTCTTTGTCCTTTTTCCCTTGTATATATACCTTAGATGAAATTTTGCTTGGAAATGTCTTGAGTCTGTAGAGTAATTTAAGTTGGATTAGTATCTTCATGGTACTGAGTCTTCCTAGCCGTGAAATCAGTGTATTTCTCCATTTTTTATATTTGTTTTAATATTTACACAAATTGATTTATTCCTAAAAACCTTTTTTTTTTTGCTTTTGTAAATATTTTTTTCTGAATTTATTTTCTGTTACTGTTATGTAGGAACACAGCTGCTTTTTAAAATTTATCTTGTATTCAGCCCACCTGGTTTGGTTCTTCTGTTATTTCCAATAATTGGTCTGAGATTCTCTTGAGTTTCTGATGTAAGCAGTCATATCCTTTGCAATTGGAAGTCTTGTATCTTTCTTTCCAATCCCTTACCTCCATTTCTTTTTTGTGTCCTCATGCCCTGGCTGGTCTATCTAGTGTGGTGTGGAAGAGGAATGGTGATGATGGGTATCCCACTCGCTTTCCCTGCTTTAAGGGTGTGCTTCCAAGGCTCCCCATTACAAGTGTCTGCTGTTGAGTTTTCGTGGATAACCCTTTGTTAAAGCAAAGAAGTTCTCCTGTTCCTAGTTTTCTAAGGGCATTCTGAAAAATCATGCATACGTGTTAAAGTCATCAAATGCTTTTTCTGAGTCTAAAATAATCGTATCACATTTTTGTTGAACATGTTCATTGCAAAGCCTTTAACTTTCTTGGGACTTGAATTGAGCCCTTTTCAAATGTGGGTTGATGAGTCAAGGACACTGGTCTAGAGTACTGACAAAAAGAAAGGATAGGGAAGAATAGGATTTAGTTGGCCCTCTTGAGTTTCGTCAACCCTTGGTCAACTATAAAACATTAACCAAAACACTTTGGTGACATGATGCAAGCCAGTACATCCCAAACTTCCTTCGGAATCATTCAGGATCCCTGCAGCAGGTCAGGGATGAGGCCTGAGATTTTGCATCTCTAACAAGCTCTGGATGGTGCTGATTCTACAGGTCCAGCTACTACACTGTTAACAAGGATGTAGCAACCTGTAAATGACTGATGTTTTTCATTTTTATTTTTTAATCTTTTAACCAGAAGACTCAGCTTCAAACTGCAAAGGAAAAAAAAAATTATCCAGAGACGATAATAGGTAAAATATTGACAGTTAGATTAAGATATGTTATTTTAACCTAACCAGCATCTAGGCTGGTAAGGGTTGGGCTGTACCCCCCAACTTCCCAATATTAGCTATTACAATTTCTCCATTAGGATGTTAACCATGACATCTCCCCTCTCCCTTCTATCTGCCCTCTGTAGCTTGATGTTGTTGGGGACAATGCTGTGGATGAATTTGAAAAGCAAAGGCCAAGCAGAAAACAGAAAAGTTTAGGACTCCTGTGCCAGAAGTTTCTAGCTCGCTATCCAAGTTACCCCATGTCAACTGAGAAAACTGCCATCTCCCTAGATGAAGTTGCTGTCAGTCTTGGTATGTACCATCAGACTACTGGGAAGCATGTCTCCAGTTACCGTGGGAAACTGATATTTTCAGGCAGGCCAAAGGCTCTTATATTAAGTAAAAGTGGTCCCTCTGAAAAGATGAGGACAAAAGAGCAGGTAGAGCTTCCCTCTGTCATCAGGTTTCTTACCATTGTGCATAGACTCCCAAGGAGCCTTCAAACCAAAATTTGTTTTATTTTTTTGAGAGAATATTTTTATGAGATTTATATTAAAATTTAATATCTCATATTTTCATTTCATCTTATTTCAGATAAACTCAAAAATGATTTGGAATCGCTTGCTATTTATTTTTAGTAATGTTTCCAGGAATTCAGAACGTTTTTATTTCCTTTATAAAGCAAAATTTGAAAGCTCTTTACGTTTGAAGGTCTTTACTGTGATATTCACAGCAATCCTGCCAAACCAGTAAAAAGCACATCTAGTCATATCTCAGACAGCTAAACCTGTCTGAGGTTTGAATACATGTGTTCACGTGGCATGCAAGTGTATAATATGGGGCAGAGCGTGGGCTATAAATAAGTATATAGCTACTAAAAAAAAAGAAACCCCTCCTGGGTATGCATTGCATTGGTTTCAGGATGAATAGACTGTCGATAATCATTAAATAAGCAGAAATCACAATGGATTGAAGGTGTATCAGGGTGCCTCTTAAAAAATAAGGGGGTTTTACACAGAACAAAAAAGGAAAAAGTTCTGAGGAAATCAGCTACATAGGTTTTGTAGTAGATTATATTTGTAGTTTCGTTATTAGTTCTGTTTTTTCCCATAGCCCAGAGAAATGGGCCCCAGTAGATGACTGTCGATCTGGGTTATTGAAGCTGATGGCTAAAAAGATTTTAGTTATTGGGAACAAGATAATAAAGAGGTAATTGTTGTGACAGGAAGACCATGGGCTGAGCTTTGGGTCAGACATGGCTGGCTCTGAAGTCCAACTCCCCAGTTTACAGGCTATGAGAGCTTTAGAAAGTTAATTCACTTTTTGACGCTATAAAACAGGGACTGTAACCCCTACCTTGCAGAGTAGAGCAAGATTTGGGTATAATATCTGTAACAGGCCTAATGCAGTGCCTGGCATGGAGAACTCTTATTTTATGGAACAGTGTCTACTCAGCTCATACTAGATGTATGCCTCTGTTTCCCCTGCTTCTCAAACTGTCCTCTGAATTTCTGTAGCTCAGAGGAGGAAGTATGGTGCTGGGTTTGGGGAGCCATTCTGGAACCCAGAAGTAGAATGCCATGTTCTGGAATTAATGGCAGTGAAACAAGAAGGGGAAAGTGAGCCAGATAGAAAGAGGCATCTTGCAGAGGCAGCTGAAGAACAGTGTCGTGGAGATAAGGATAAAATGACAGCTCGTGCAGTGTTCTTCTCACTGTACTTACTGATGATGCCAGTACAGAAAGGCAGGAAGTTGAAAAGCTATGTTACCAGCCCCAAGAAGGACAGAGAAGTGGAACCCTACCATCATAGGAGCATTCTGCAGATTCCCATGTTATGGTTGACTGGAACAGATTTTTACATCAGTTTCCCAGTGCCTCATGATCACCCAGACCTGCCAGATGAGTAGACCATCATGTGAGGTTGATAAATGGGATCCATTCCTGGAAGCTGTTTTGATGGTGCCCTTCACTTAGGGTTGAGTCTAAACTTCCTGCTACATCCCAAGTTATAAGCTATAAAATCATATTTTAGGGGCGGGCAGTGGTGGCTCAGTGGCAGAGTTCTCACCCACCATGCCAGAGACCCGGGTTCGATTTCCCGTACTTGCCCATGTAAAAGAAAATCATTTTAACCAAGGGTGAGCACAGCATTAAAATGTCATGGTTTCCCAAATTCTGTAGCCATAGAGGTTTAAGATTGCTCTTATAGGTAAGAAGTTAAGAACTGGGTGTGACTTTAGCCCATGGAAAATAACACAGCCTAGCAAACTATTTTGTTGGGCTGGGAGAAGTTCTTCATGAGCCCCATCAGGGACTAAGGGAAGCATGGTAATTATAAATCCTCAATGGCATAACTAATGCCATAACTAGGATTAAAAAGATTACCTTGTCACAAAAGGAAAAGAAGGTTGAGTGTCAGGGAGAACCTTCCTGGCAAAGAAAACTCCCGGAGTAACCCACAGAACTTGAGACCTGTAAAATGGAACATTTAGTATACCAGCTAATGGACAGCTAAACTCAGTCCAGATTGCAAAGGCGAGTTATTAAATAGGCAAGTAGCTGCCGCCTTTGCCTTTGCCAATACCTACTAGATACCCATTGTGCATATTAAGTAAGCATCATCTTACTGTCCAAGTGGTCAGAATCTTCCTTTAATTTCCTTTCTCAGGCTGTCTAGCCACTGGATGGAGACTTAACAGCTTGTATCAAATACATAATAAAATAGCCAGGCATATGGCTGGCCCTGGGGTGTCTCAGTTGCATTCACATGACATTTCTAATGGGAAGGTTTGTAGAATGTTACACTCCAAACAAGATGTGTTAATAAATGAAAACAGACTGGAATAAAGAACCAGGCAGTTCTGGACAAGGGGCTGCTCACTGCTCCTGCCAGCACCTTCCAGAAGGCATCTGGCATCGAAGCCTGAGATTTGAGGGTGAAGAGCTTTTCAGAGTCATGAGCTGAAATGTTCTGATTGACTGTGAAATGCCTTTTCATACATGTGATAGAACTTCCTCTCAGCTCCAAAGTTTTCATTGTAATGCAATGTATTTTTTGTGTGTTATATCTTTGAAGGTCCGAAAGCTGCATTCACTGAGTCTGCCCTGGTTATATTAAGCACCGTCTGGCAAGCAAGCAGAAAGAGGGTATCTTTGTAGCTGAGCAGGTTTTCTGGAAAATGCCTGGAGGCTTTTGTTATGGATACTTAGATAAGAGCAAAGGGGCCAGTGGATTCCAAAAGCCAGAAGGCCTGTTGCACAACAGGATGAGTCACAGATGTGAGATTTTTAAAATCAGATTCTACTGTGACCTCTTATGCTAGCAAGGATTTTAGGTCTCTCCAATGCCAGGGCACAAGAGTATTTACAAAATAATGTGCAAACAGATAAAATTAACCCTATTGGGGGTCCCTTTGAATTTATTATTATATTTAATCCTTATCATTTTATGAGATAAAGGGATAAGTAACTTTCCAAGAATCACCCAAACCAGTAAAGGGAGGAATGAGGATTTACATCCAGGCAGGCTGTCTGACCCCACAGCCCCACCTTAACCACTATCAATATTGTTAGTAAGCTTGAAGGACAGCTCGTGATTCTAACTGTTTGGTGAGTGTTGAGAAAGTGAATAAGGAATTGATGAACTTCATAATCAGACTGTAATAGAGATTCTGTGCTTCACTGTTGGGCTGTTTGGTAGGATGTAATGAACAGGAGCACAGTGAGAATCCAATAACTGTGATGGAGCAAAAGGAAACTCATGTATTCTTCCAGTTGTGGATGTGCTTCCTCTAGCCAGCTGAGAAGGGTGCCCAAGCTCTTAATTTCTGAGTTTCCAGTTAAAACAGGAACAAAATATTTACTGTTTCCCTTACTGGACCACTAAGCAAGTAAATAAGGTAGTTTTTTCATATCATTCACACTCCAGGAAAGGATAGCATTGTCCAATAATAAGGTATCTGTTATTGGACACAATTTATTTTATAGTGTGCATAATTAGGATACAAGTCAAAATCAAACCATCTAGTATTCATCAATCATCCATTAGAAGCACTATAATGTATACTGATCAATGCCGTATTTTTAATGTCCTGAAATGTTTATGTGGTTTGCCTAACGGGTCTAAAGCAAAGTTGCTATGCTGTTTATGTAACATATAAGCAGCCATCATTTATCTCTAAATGGGTGTTTTCTCCTAAATCTTATTGTATTTCAGTCTTAAGAAGAAGAAAAATGTATTTTCTGTTGCTTGCATCCTTACAGATTGGATTTGTTGAGGACTGGAACTTGCTGGGTGTTGCATTGGGCATCATTCAAAGTAATTCATAAGCAAGATCCAGGCCTTCAAGGAATTTACAGTAAAAAATATTCTCATCATGTCTGTTGGCTTCCATTTTTCAAACAGGCGTTGAAAGGAGACGCATCTATGACATTGTCAATGTGCTGGAGTCGCTGCAGCTGGTCAGCCGGGTGGCCAAGAATCAGTATGACTGGCACGGACGGCACAGCCTGCCAAAAACCTTAAGAAACCTCCAGAGACTAGGAGAGGAGCAGAAATATGAAGAGCAGATGGCATACCTCCAGCAGAAAGAGCTAGAACTGATGGATTATAAATTTGGAGAACGTAAAAAAGATGGCTATCCAGATTCGCAAGACCAGCAGTTATTAGATTTTGCTGAACCCGACTATCCCTCCTGTAAGTCCTTTATAAACATGTGAGTAATGGCAGAGAGAGAATCTTCTAGGAAAGATTCTCCACTTAGATGGGAAATACCAGATTGACAACCCTGGAGGGAGATGTCCTCTGTTCTCTCTACTGAAGAAAAGAAGGCAGATGGCTCCCAACTGGGCTGCCCAATCAGCCTCACTTAAAACCTGTCTAAAGGCAGCTCACTTGATATTTGCATGTTTGTACTGAAGCCGGCTAATGGTACTCCTCCTTGAGAGTGACAGTCCATGCTGTTTTCTTTTGTGATCTTTAAGTAAAATTTACCTAGAAAGAAGTTATCTTTTCAAAGAATTCCATTTTTTAAATTACATACTGGGGTTGATTACTTAGAAGAGAATCCTTTCACCAGAAAATGTTGAAAAGATAGGCAATTCCTGCTTTCATTTGATGCGGAAAATTTTTTGAAGTAGATCTGTTTTGCTCTCCACACTCTTCCTACCCATCCCCCAATTCATATTTATCAGGGTTTCCTCTTCATATTTTAACCATTGATCTTCATCTTTCTCACCCTCTTCCCCATTGCCAAGATGATAAAGGGCAAGTGTCACTCACATTTCACCTGCAAATATAAAAAATAGAAATGAAAAGGTGATCCTAGTTTTCATGAAATTCACCACCTCATGCCTTTTAGTTCTACCCTATGAGCTAGTACTTATCCTCATAACCAAAGGAGACAGCCATCTGCTGGGGATGCTGTGCCTACATCTACAGCAATACACATCTAATCAATGTCTCCTGTTTATTCTTAGTCTGTTAATTCACCTGCCAAATCCGAAGAGAATTGGAGGAAGTGGATACCTGCATGTTCAGGGTATATTTTAGATATTATAGGAAAGAGAAAATTAACAATGGTGTCCTTCCTTTGAGGAGAGAGTGGATGTTCTGAAAACAATTCCTGCCCTATCCTTGTACTACTCTTCAGCAGTAGTAAAAACGTTGCTTCAGGAAAATGACACCATGGAGTCTCTTATTTGAAGCATGAATATAGAGCATTCAGAGTGGTTTAAAATATGCACTTCGGAATTTATGCCTACTGCAGAGCAATTTTATGAGCCACAAGAAAATTGGCATTATTTCTCTTTTTCTCTTAATTTTTTTATTTTCAAATAGTTTCACACTCACAGGAGAGTTGCAAAAACAATGCAAAACCCATGCATGTAACACCAACATCCCCCTCCTCGGTTCCTAGGTATCCAGGGCTTTCAGGGCTGGATACCTAGGGCTAACTTTTCTTTCAGGGCTAACTTTTCTGATGCATGTTCAGTAAGCTGCTGCCTATAGCAAGAGTGATCTTTCCAGCTGCATGTTCAGAGCCCCAGATAGTTGCAGCAAACTGTAAGTATAGTTTCCATTGTGGTAAGTTGCATATTTTGATGCTTTTCTTTCATTCTCTTTATAGCATCTGCAAATAGTAGAAAAGACAAGTCTCTGAGAATTATGAGCCAGAAATTTGTCATGCTATTCCTCGTCTCCAAAACCAAGATTGTTACTCTTGAGGTGGCTGCCAAAATACTGATAGAAGAAAGCCAAGATACCCCAGATCACAGTAAATTTAAAAGTAAGAATCTTCATCTAATCCATATATAAGCACAGAAAGGGTGGGATATTACATATTATGATTTTCTCCCTCTGAGATTAAAAATGTATTTTTTGCGTGTGAAGTGCACTCCTTCCTGCACTCATAAATGTTCTTGCTGCTATGAAGAGGTAAGGGAATCACCCAGAATTCTCATTAACATCCTGTCAGATGCCTTTCCCTAGGCAGGCAGAGTGGGCAGTGAGAAGCAAAATGCCATTGCTGCCAACGCCACTCAGGGAGGGTGTGAGTTACTTTGCATTTCTCTTTAGTATTGCTGCATCCAAGACAGAATGCCTGAGTTTTCTTTCCCCTTTTTTCCCCACCCACTGCATACTCTTCTGAAGGGTGGAGATGAAAGTTGTCTGCAGGTAAGACCCTCCAAAGGACTGGTCAGGGCAGGGTAGGGGTGGTGGGATATGACTGCTGGGCAAGAGGAGAGTTTTTGAGGTTCACCCTCAGTGCATCTTCCTTTTCTGTGAGAGCACACATCCTGAGCCAAATGCCTTCAGCTGCTGGAGTCTTTTCAAGCCCTTTTGAAGCCATGAACTCAACATTTTCTTTTTTTTTTCCCCCCCAACTGGAATCATAGCTACCCAGTGGGAGAAATGGCTATATTAAACCCAGCCCTGTCAGGACTGGGAAGAAAGCTGCATCTAGGATGAATGCTTGATGTTTCTGGACTGTGATTAAAGCTCTTTTGCTTGATCTTAGCCCTGAGGTCATGTGGGTTTCCTACCTATAAATTGATTTCTTCAATAGAAAATACTTTGTAGTCATGTTCTGACTTCAAATGTGATACGTCCTTCTGAGCTTCTCCTCTAGTACATGCACTTTCAAATATCTTTCCAAAAGCCTCTCTTAAGACTCAGAGAATGCTCCTTCTCCCCCACATTGGGTGACCAGGATGCCACAATTTCAGGTGAAGAGCTGCCTGTCTTTAGCAGTTATACTTTGTGACCTTGAAGCCTGGGCATCCTGTGTGCCCAGGAGTGCTGCCTCACAGGAAGCTCTGGGGAACCACTGTCATTTCGACAGGCTGGCTGCCTGGTCGAGCTAGTGCCGTGACCTCTTGCTGGAAGAAACTTCAGGGTCAGCTTTTGATGTGCCATCTGTTAGCATTACCTTTACTCCGACTTTAATTACATCCCATTTCCCTCTCTTGGTGGTTTTGCAATCCAGTGGTCCCTGCTTGTCACCAGGTGCATCTTATAAGAGATGTGACGTTGTGGAAATGGAAGGGCGCAGTGACCTTCTCTTAGTATGTCTTTACACAAGTCCTGTATGATTTAATGGAAAGCCATTGGTCTCTTCATCCCATTCCAGTGCTTTCTACTTGAGGTTTATATGGTGGCCTGGAAGAGTTACTTATCACATAAAGGTTTCAGTGTCTATGTATAGCTATCACTAAAATGGAATGGTGTCACAGACTGCATAACCATAATTGTGTTTTATATCTTCAAGCAAAGGTACGACGCCTTTATGACATAGCCAATGTCCTGACCAGCTTGGCTCTGATTAAAAAAGTGCATGTAACAGAAGAACGAGGCCGTAAACCAGCCTTCAAGTGGATTGGGCCTGTGGACTTCAATGCCAGTGGTAAGGTGGCACGATTGTGCTAGGGACCTGTTTTGTTTATAACCCCCAATTCCTTTAGCAAATCATACATGTACTATATGTAGATAGATAGATTTTCTACTTCATTCCAAACCCAAGTCACATACAAAATCAGATTAGCAGGTTTACTCTTGGAATGTGAGCCTTAATCTTCAAAGCATATGTACTGATCAGCTCACACAAAGTAGCACCAGGAAGTAGAAAACATTGAAAGGTAATAGCTTGGGAGTTTCTGTAACTATTAAATTAAAGCTCTTTTAAAGTTTTTATTTTGTTCCAAAGTTTTTTTGCTGGGAGTTTGGTAATCAGTATTAAAAATGACACTTCTTGGGGTGCATGGATTGTTTATTGGTAGAATTCTCACCTGCCATGCAGGAGATCTGGGTTTGATTCCCAGTCCATGCAATCCTCCCCACCCCCAAATCCTCAAAAAATGTCAACAAATGGTGCTGCACTGGGATATTCACATGGATAAAGAATGAAATGTGACCCCCACCACACATCATACTAAAAAAAAGAAACACGACACTTTTGGAGTTGGGTTGTTTCTATACTGGCATGTGAAAATGTTTTTGGTTTTGTTTTTTAATTTCAGATCATGTAAAAATTGTATCAGTTGCTATCACAAAACTAATATGTGGTAAGATTGCTTCTAAATATAGTATGAAATTAATGAACGCCTTTTTTTATAACTTATATAAAAGGTTACAGATATCATAATTTTACCAAACTAGAATAAAAAAGGATATTATCTACTCTTTATTTCACAGGTAACATCTGAGCAATCGGGCTAGATCCTACCATACCAGCTATTTTACATATAGCTGTGCTGCTTGAAAAAAGGCCATTAGAAGTCATTTTTAAATTACCTTTCCAATTTTGATGTTAGTGATATAAATTTGTGGCACTTAACCCAAGCTTATAAAAGATAAAGCTCTCCATCTCTCCTGTTATACATCATTCACTTAGGCTCTAGATGAAACCACTTAAAAGAAAGTTTAACTCATTCAACCCAGCAAGTACTTACTGAATATGGACTGTGCACCAGTTAGTATACTAAATGCCTTGAGACTCAGATTTAAAGATGTGTGACATCGTTCCTGCCTGTGCAAAATATACAACTGCAATTTTCTGCTTCTCTACCTTTGGCTTCTCCTATTCTTTTCCTTTCCTACGTAAATAAATCTCTTCCATCTATAAGACCTGGCTCAAATGTCAACTCCTCCATGAAGTTTTCTCTGATTATCCAGTGTAGAGAGCATCTAATCTGAACTATTACAATGTAGTAGTAGTCTGTTGTTGTACTTGGTGAGCTTCTATTGAAGGTATATGAGTCACACATTTGAAAATTAGGAATTACATGCTCGACAAGATGGTACTAGCTCTGTAAGAATTCAAAGAAGATAAGGTTAAGTTTTTCATGCACTGTTGGATTTTGGTGGGATGGAGAGCCTTTTAGTTGAAGGAAAAGCATAAGCAAGAAAAAAACTGGTTTGTGTTGGGAGACCAGTCACCATGATTAAAGTGGAGGGCATAGAGTAGACAACTATGAGAAATGAAATTTGATCAGTTGGGTAACCATGTTTTGGAAGGCATCAAAAATTAAGCCATGAAACTTGGTCTAGATGTAATAGACAAGTCACAAGGGGATCCTTGGATATAAAGAGTAAAAGAGAGAAAGGAATCAAAGGTGGTGGCATCATCGAGGAAAATAAGATAGCTGGGGAAGTGAGTAAATGTAGAGAGGCCAAGGAATTCACCAGTGGAACAGCCACTGGGACAGCTCTATAAGCTGTCATGGCAGAGAGGACTTGGAACCAGTTCAGGGTATCATTGAGGACCACTTGTGTCAGAATGTCCTGGGATGCCTGGGTACATGCCATGGCCTGGGCCCTATCCTTGGCCAACTGAATCAGAGTCTTGGGGATAAGGGGCCAAGAGTCTAGATTTTTAACAAGCTTTTGGTATAATTCGTATGTACAATAAAACTTAATTTCTGAATTTTTGTTTTCCTGGATAAAAAATAAATTTAAACAGAAGCTCTAATGTGAATAAGCCATTAGGGCTAGAATCATCCCTAAGAAGCCATAGTTGTTGAAGCAACAAGATTGGATGGGGCCACTGACAGTTTGAATAGAGAAAAAAGAGGAAAGGCATAGAATAAAGGGCAGCATTTGGTAACACCAAGTCTTAAAGACAGGAAGGGAAGATAAGCTAGAAAATGAGATAGACAAAAACAGCCTAAAAGACGAGCCAGGAAAAGTGAAAAGGAGAAGGAATTAGTGGTGTACAATGTCAGAAAGCCTCCAAAAGGTAGAAGAGGATGAAGACAGAGAAAAAGAGGTTGGGTTTGCATTAAGAGCATCTCTAGTAACCTTTAGAGCAAGCTGTCTTGGTAGAAAGGTAAGAAGTGGAGTGGGGTTAAGACAGGAATGAAAAGACAATAAATGGAGACAACAGGATCTTTCCTGTAAGTCTTTACACAAAAAGGAAAGGTGTAGGTCAGAAGTAGAAAGATCAGGTAAAAAGAAGCAAACAGCCTTCATTCCTTCCAGTTTAGGAGACCTAATTTTGTTTGTTGTCAGAAGAGAAAAATCCCTTAAAAGGGGAAGTAAGTGAAAATGTTATTAAAAAAAAAAAAAAAACAACTATAAATTGTATGGAAGTCAGCACCACCACCCCCCCCTCCAAAATGGAACTAATACTAGATTGAGCCATTGTGCTAGGTGTTGTGCCTGGTGCATTGTTTACACTATTTAATTCCATCCTCACAAACTCTAGCTTGAGTCATAGGTACAATTATACTTTGTTCTACAGGTGAGAAGCCGGCTCACAAAGGTTAAGCACCTTTCCCAAGGTCTGGTTGAGGTACAAACCTACGTACATGAGGGATCACTAACTATATTTTTTGTATATAGCATAGTATCAAAATTTTCCTGGGAGAGAGAGGGAGGTAAAAAGATGGGTGGATAAAGAACAACAGTAAAGCTCTAAAATAACTATGCAGGGTGTGTTAGAGAGAAGTTAATCCACACTGAATATAGGCCTATAATTTGCCCAGGTCTGTGTAATTTGGAGTCTTTTAGGTCCACTCTAGAAGCTTAAAGCTGGAACAACAAGAAAGAAGTAAGGTTGAAGCAGATGCTGATTTAGGAGTTATTGGGACCTGCACCCAGTAGATACCAGCTATTGTCATTTCCCTCTTATTGTCATTCTTGGATCATCCTTTCCCATGGTTTCAACTAAAATACCAACAGTCCTAACATCTCCATCTTCAACCCTGACCTCTCCTCACTTCTGACACTGGCTTCCCTCTGTCTACTGTATATTTCTACCATGGTGCTTTTCAGGAACCTCAAACCAAACTTATTTGCTCTATTTGGTCCTATTTCCATTACTGACAACATCATCATCAATCCAGCAACCAAATAATGGAAGCTCAGGTCACCTTTGATTCCTTAACTCTCTCTCCTTCACCCCTTCATTAGCAATTCCTCACCATTAAACTTCATAAATGTCTCTTTCCTCCTTTTTCACCATCATTGTGCAGTTAATGCATAGGTGTTTTCTTCTTTGTAACAACTTTATCAAGGTATCATTGGCATACAGTAAATGGTACATAGATAAAGTTACAATTTGGTAAGCTGGAGCTTATGTATGCACCTGTGAGATAATCACCACAATTCAAGATTAAACATATCCATCACCCTGAAGTCTCCTCCTGCCCTTTTGTCATTCCTCACTTCTTCCCCTCCCCAGGCAAACACTGATCTGCTTTCTGTCACTCTAGATCAATTTGTACTTTCTACAATTTTTACTTGTAAGTCATGTAGTTACACATTCTTTTTATCAGGCTTCTTTCACTCAACATAATTATTTTGAGGTTGATTCATGTTTTAGCATATATCAATAGTTTATTCCTTTTTATTGCTGAGGAATATTCCATTGTCTTGATACATCACACTTTGTTTATCCATTCACCTGTTGATGGGTTTGGGGCTATTTGCTTTAATTTCTCTTGAGTAAATACATAGATGCCAAATGGCCACATTATGTGGGAAGTCTTTAAATTTTTGAGATACATACTGCTTTCCAAAGTGGTTGTAACTTTTTACATTTCCACCTGCAGTGTATATCTGTTCTAGTCTAACCACATCCTTGTCAAAACTTGGTGTGGTCAGTCTTTTAAATTTTAGCCCCTCTAAAAGATATATAATAATTTCTCATTGTGGTTTAAGTTGCATTTCCCTAATGATTTTGAGCTTCTTTTCATGTTTTTGTTTTACCTCTTCCCTGGTGAAGTGCCTGTTTAGACAGATCTTTTGCCCTTTATTTTTTTTTATAGTTGAGTTGTTTGCTTTCTTATTATTGAATTCTAAGAGTTCGTCTATATTACACATTCAAGTCCTTTATCAAAAATGTGACTTTCAGATATTTTCTCCCAATCCATGGCATATTTTTTCCTTCTTTATAAAGTCTGTTGAAAATCAAGAGGTCTTAGTTTTGAGAATGTCCAATTTTTCCATTTTTTTATTTTGTAGATCACACTTTTGGTGTTGTATCTAAGAAAACGTTGCCTAACCCAAGGTCACAAATATTTTCCCTTATGCGTTCTTCTAGAAGTTTTATATTTTTAGGTTTAATATTTAGGCTTATGATCCATTTCTCATGGGGTGTGAATATGGATCGATGTGTTTTCTTGTTGTCGTTTTTTTCATATGGATATCCAATTATGCCCACATCATTTGACTATCCTTTCTCCACTAAATTTCCTTTGCACCTTTATCAAAAATAAATTGACTGCATACATATATAGGATTACTGTTCATTGAGAGTCTGTTTGGTATGATTTGCATCTTAGAATGAGTGGGAAAGTAGTCCCTCCTTGTCAGTGTTCTGGAATAGCTATGTAGAATTAGTATTGTTTTAGTTTCCTAGGTGCCAAAGCAAATACCAACCAATGAGTTGACTTAAACAATAGGAACTTTTTGTCTGATGGTTTTGAGACTAGACGTCCATAATCAAGTTGTCACCAAGGTGATGCTTTGTCCTAGAACACTGGCATTTTGGGGCAGGCTGCCAGTGATCCTTGATCCTTGGCTTTTCTGTCACATGTATGTGCAACATACATGGTGGCCTCTCCTGACTTCTCCATTCTCTTCCACTTCCATTGGCATTCAGCCTTTGACTGCTCCCTCTTATTCTCTCTCTGTGACCTTCCCTCTAAGACTTTTGGTAATAGCATTAAAACCCATCCAGATTCAACTGGATCACACCTTAACTGAAGTAGCCTCATCAAAAGATCCCATTTACAAGAGTTCACACCCACAGGAATGGGGTAAAATTTAAGAACATGTTTTTCTGGGGTGCATAGCTCCAAACCACCACAGGTATTATTTCTTCCTTATATGCTTGGTAGGAATCACCAGTAAAGCAATCTGGGCCTAGAGGTTTTTTTGTGGGAAAGGTGTTACAAATTTTGTTTCTTTTATAACTATCAGGTTATCTTTCTTCTTGAGTAAGCTTTAGGAGTTTGTGTCCTTCAAGGAAATTGTCATTTCATTTAAGTCTGTTGGCATAAAGTTATTCATAATATTCTCTTAACATTTTAGTATATAGAGAATATTTAACAATGTCATTTTTTCATTCCTGATACCGGTAATTTGTAACTTTTCTTTTTTTCCTAATAAGTCTGACCAGAGGTTTATTGATTATATTAATCTCAAAGAACCTGTTTTTTATTTCATAGACTATTCTCTCTTATTTTTCTATTGTCTATTTCATTGATTTCTGCTCTGATCTTTATATTTCTTTCCTTCTACTTAGAATTCAATTTGCTCTGTTTTAGTTTCTTAAAGTAGAATCTGAGATCATTAATTTGCGAACTTTCTTTTTGTCATGTAGAGGCATTTACTGCTATTAATTTCCCTCTAAGTACTGTGTTAGCTGCATCCCACAAATTTTGATGTTTTCGTTGTCTTCCAATTCAAAACTATAATTTCCCATTTGATTTCTTCTTTAGTTAGATGTTTGCCATATAGTTTCCAAATATTGTGGGATTTTGCAGGTATTCTCTTACTGGTTTCAAATTTCATTCCATGTGATCAGCGAACTTTATTTTTCTTTGTATATTTTTCATGTATACTTTAAAAGAATAGGTGTTTTGGGCAGGCCACAATGGTTCAGCAGGCAGAGTTCTCACCTGCCATGCTGGAGACCTGGGTTCGATTCCTGGTGCCTGCCCATGCAAAAAAAAAAAAAATAGGTATTTTTCTTTTACTAGGTGCAACATTCTGTAAATGGCAACCAGATCATGTTAGTTGATAGTATTGTTCTAGTCTTCAGGACTGATTTTAAGCTTATTTTGTTCTATCAATTATTGATAGAGATGTTGAAATCTCTGATTATAATTGCACATTTATCTATGTCTTCTTGCAGTTCTAGCAAGCTCTGTCATTTGGTACGTAAACATTTAGGATCACTTTATATTCTTTAGGAATTGACTCTTTTATCATTTTAGCATTATGCTTTGCGCTGACATCTACTTTATCTGATATTAATTAGCCACTCCACCTTTCTTTTGGTTAGTTACCATATAATATATTATTCATCCTTTTACTTTTAAACTATCTGTATCTGTATTTTAAGTGGGTTTCTAGTAGGCAGCATGTACGTGAATCTCGCTGTTTTATCAAATCTGATCATTTCTGCCTTTTAATTTGGTTGTTTAGACCTCTCACATTTAATATGATTATTGATGTGTTTGGATTTAAATCTCTCATCTTGCTGGTTTTTTTCTATTTGTCCCATGTACTCTTTGTTCTTTTTCTTCTTTTTTTTCTTCTTTTGTATTTATTGAGTTTGTTATGCTTCTATTATATTTCCTTTGTTGGTTTATTACCTATAACTCTTTGTTGTGTTATTTTAATGGTGCTTTAGGGTTTATAGTATGAACCTGTAACTATCACAGCCTGCCTTCAAGTATATTATATTACGTATACTGTATAAGAATCTTACAAAAGCATATTTCCATTTCTGCCACCCAACCCTTGTGCAGTTATCAAAGACTTTACTTCCATATACATTATAAACCCCACAATGCATTATTAATTATTTCAGTTTTAAAACACAGATTAACTTTTAAAGAGATTTAGATTATAAGAAAAAATTTTGTATCTGTCCTTGCAGTTACAATTTCTGGTGCTCATCATTCCTTTTTGTAGATGCAGATTTCCAACTGGTATCACTTCTTTTCTGCTTGATAGACAGTCTCATTCCTTATAGTTCAGGTTTGCCAATGATGAATTCTTTCGGCTGGTCTAAGTCTGAATACACCTTTATTTCACCTTTGTTTTAGAAAGATATTTTTGCTGGGCAATGAATTCTAAATTGACAGGGTTTTGTTTTATTTTGTTTTGTTTTTCAGTACTTTAAAGAAATTGCTACACTCTGCTTTTAAGATTTTCTATATATGATTCATTTTCAGAAATTTGATTACGAGGTACATGGAGGTAATTTCCTTCATGTTTCTTGTACTTGGGTTTATTGAGCTTCTTAGATCTGTAGGTTTAATGGTTTCATCAGATTTTTTCTGTCCCCTCCTCTCTTGTCCTTCTAGGGCTCCACTTACACATATATTTGACCGTTTAAAGCCATTCCACTTCAGCTTCAGTCAAAAAACTGTTTTCAGTCTTTTTTTCTGTATTTTATTTTGGGTATTGCTATGTCTTCAAGTTTACAATTCTTTTCGATGATGTCTAATCTACCATTAATCCCATCTACTGTATTTTCTCTTCTCTGACATCGTACTTTTCAGCTTTAGAAGTTCAATTTGGGCCTGTATATTTTCATGTCTGTGTTTAACATGTTTAATCTTTCCTCTAGCTTCTTGGATATATGGAATACAATTATAACTTTTTTAATCCCTTGTCTACTAATTCTGTCATCTCTGTTATTTCTGGGTCAGTTTCTATTGGTTTTTCTCCTCCTTGTTGGTTAAATTTTCTTGCTTTTTTGTCTGTTGGTAATTTTTAATTGTATGCCAGACATACAATAATTATATGTTGTTAGGTGCTGGATATTTCTGTATTCCTAAAAATGTTCTTGAACTTTGTTTTGAGACACCGTGAAGTTACTTGGAATCAGTGGTCTTTTTGGATTTTGCTTTTAAGCTTTTGTGAGCAGGACCCTATCAGCATTTAGAGTCCATTTTCCCTGCTACTGAAGCAATCTCCTTTTCAGTACTCTAACCAAGGCCCTCCGAATTACCAAGGTTCTTCTGCTCTGGGTTTTGGAAATAGACACTACTCCCAACTGTGGATACTGTTGACTCTAATCCTTTTGAATGATTCTTCCTCTGGCCTCAGATAGTTTGCTCATGTGCAGTCATTACTTCTCTGTCTGCTCCAGGGGTACCTTCTACAGTTGTATGGCATTCTCTATCTATGTGGCTCTCTCTCCAGTCTTAGAAACTCTAACTGCCTTGGTCTTCCTGGATCCCCAAGTCTATGTCCTCACCTTAGTGAGACTTCTGGGCTCCTCCTAGGTCCACTTCCCTGCACTTCAGACTGAGAAAAACATTCTCCAGGCAGTTAGCTGGGGCAGTCATAGAGTTTATCTCATTGGATTTCCATCTCTCAAGGATCACTGTCCTTTCTTTCCTAATGCTCAGTGTTTGAAAGCCATTGCTTTATATATGTTGTCCAGTTTTTTGTTTCAAAAAGGAGGGCAAATGTGATCTCTTATTGCCTTGACCCATTTTCTTCTTTTCTTTCTTTAATTGCCGGTTTTCTAAAAGGAATATTTGCTGGGCTTTGTGACAGGAAAGCAAGCCCTAAAGTTGTTTTGTTTTGTTGGTTTTATTTTTTTAATTTTAAAGTTGCATTAACATGAAAGTGTATATTTTAGAAAATGTAAGTGTCATTGGGCCTTTCAGTTCTTTAAAATTTAAAATTGAAAATGTATGTGCACTGAGCTCAGAAAAAGAAGCACCAGTGGACAGGGTAGGAATAAATGTCAGGATATCAAAGTCAGCTGCCTGGCCATTCAGAGTTCTGTCCTGACGCCACAGAGGACCTTTTAAGCATAAAAATGTGCTTCCAAGGCTCAGCCTTCTATTACCCTCACTGTTCTGCAGCATTTCAACCATGAGGTTTCTGCTAACCTTAGTCCTTTGGTCAGTAACTGAGCCTCCTACTGTATAGGAAAAAAATGTCCAAATATAATAGAAGCTAGAGATTCTTATAGTCATGACCCTCGAGCTATGCTGTAAGAGGCTGATCTTAATCTTAAAAGTACATCTCAAAATATGCATGTGGCCTTGAACGTGGTCAGGTTGTCCTTTGAAACTCTGTCCAAATAGAGCATCTAAAATGTCAGGTACATTCTAATTTGGGTTGAAGAACACCTTGCTCCACTTTTGTTGCAGTTCAGATAATTTTAGAATATATATGTGGATTCAGTGTCACTTGATGGTCATTTACTAACGTATTTTTTTAATAGTGCATTAAGAGAAATTGGGATTTGAGACAAAGCTCATAAAATTTCTTACTTTTTGATTTATAGGGTGGCTCCATTACAATTATAGGCACAAAACCATTATCTTAAAAAGGCTAAAATTATCCTGTTTTATAGCTGTATAACAATGCTACCAATTCTCTCATTTATTTAGATGAAGAACTAGTGGACGTTTCTGCATCTGTCTTACCAGAATTCAAAAGAGAAACATATGCCCAGATTCAAGTCTGTACAAAACAGAGGCTGGCTCGGCATGGTTCCTTTAACACAGTTCAGGCTTCTGACAGGATCAAGAGAAAAGTGAATTCAGAACCCAGCAGCCCTTACAAAGAAGAACAAGGTATCTGCCCTTGCTTAATCCATGGGATCTGTCAGTTGCAATGTAATTATAGCCTTACCCATGTGCTGGCATTTTAAAATGAGCAGACTCTCTAAGCTCTGCTTATTTTTTCCAGAGGTCTGCATTTCACTTACCTCAGAGGAGCTGCCACAAATTTGAAATTGATCCTGGTCAGCTTTGAAGGTCTATTGGTCCACCATGGTTGACCTGTGTAATGAGTCTCAGAAATTCATCAGACTTACAAAGCAACACTTGTTCCTTTTTTCTCCTTTTTTCCTTGCTAATTCTTGTCAAGACCTGGATTCACCATCAACAGCTTCTTGAAATTTCTCTCTTGGAACAAATTCCCAAGTTGTGAAAATGTATTCTGCTGTATATAATAGGTGTGTGTATATATATATATATATATGTCTTTTGCTGTACCTGTTAATCCTCCATTTTCCTTTTTCAGTATCAGGTGGCTATTCCTTAGAAATTGGAAGTCTGGCAGCTGTCTATAGACAGAAAATAGAAGACAGTTCTCAGTAAGTAACCTTTAAAATTTCACTATGTATTCTTGTCTATTGCCAACTATTAACATTGACTAAATTGAAATGCCACCTATCAGAAAACAAAGTTTAGCATTCTTGCTAAATAGTCAGCCATGTGTTTATTAAGAATTTTTTAAATCTCCATTTTGTGCCCAATACTGCAATAAGTACCTTTGGGGACACAAATGTATGAAAAGTTTATGCCCCAAAGGTATATCACTACTAATGTGACACTGATAAATGATGTATTATCATTTGGCTAGCATAGTGGACTTTACACATTGTTCCATGAGTTTTACATATATTAACTCAATTAATCATAAAAAAATAAACCTTTGAGGTTAGAACTATTATCATCACTTTACAGAGGAAACTGAAATTCAGAGAGGTTAAGTAACTTACCAAGGTCACGTTGCTAATAAATGATAGAGTTGGGATTCCAACCCCAGCCATCTAACTCAAATTTGGAATTTGGTTTTGAAGGAAATCGTATATTTTCAGAGAAAGCAGAAGAAATGCTAGAGAGGAAGGGAGAGTTTTTAATGAGAGGGAAAGAAACAAGTTGTGAGGCAGGTTCAGAGAGTCAGAGACAATAGCCAGATTAGTTTAGCTGTGATGGATTGTCCAAATAGAACATTAAAAGGAAATGTCATTCCTAAGAAGAGCTCCAGGGGTTGTAGGTAAGCAGGTCAAGTTGACGAAAAGCTATGAAATCAGGTAGAAGAGTTTGGATGCATCAGTCAGGACCTATTGCAGAGTCACTAAAGATCCTTCTGGCTGCTTTAAGCGATGAAATTGGAAATAAAGAAGGTGTAGAGTTGAGCAGGTCACATAGCAGAAGACATTGGCAGTCATCCCAGTCTTCTGAGTGCAGCTCTGAGCTATGATGTCAGCTGGAGATGGAAACACATGGAAGTCAATCTGTGACAGTGAATCAGTAAGACTCGAAGCTGAAAGAAACATCTAAAATAAAGTCTGGGAGTGGATATGGGAAAATGACAGTGTAAGAAATCAGTCCCTCCACCAGAACAACTTAGTAATCAGGCAGGAACTATCTGAATCAACTATTTCAAAGCTCCAGCGTCCAGAACTCTGTACAGCATCGAGGTAAGAGCAGGAGGAAGATGCTGGTAAATTATGGAAAACACCCACAAATTGCTTTCTCCGTACAGCAGTTACGAATGCCCATCCCCACTCCTACAGCAGGCAGCTGTGGTATCCAGCCCCTGGCATAGCTTTCTGAAGCAGAAAGGGACATAAAAATCCACTTCTCCCCGAAGTGGGGTGGGCATGGGCTCATTGATCGTGGATCAGGGCTTTTAGTTAATGACTTTTAATTGGCAACTTTGGATTGCTGGGGGTTCCGTTGGGCATGGCCAACCCACTGAGACAAAGGCAGCAGAGGAGAGTTAAAGAAAAGACATGAAACCCCTCCTGAGGGCAGTTTGGGGCTGTAGATCACTCCCTTTGTGGGTTCCTGGCTTTATTTTGCTGGGAAACTCCTCTTTAGGTTTCCCACACATACACCTCTGCCCTGCCCCGCCCCATACCTGTGTGGGCATGTTGAGTTTCACAGAGCTTATAAAAGCTATTACTCATTCAGATCGGGCTAGTGGTTGCAGAGAAGTACCAGACCACGCCACTTTTCCCCAACAGCACAGTGGACATATGAGATTGTAGGCGAAATAGGGCTTGGTTTTCCATCAGAGAAGCCAAGAGAAATCCCTGTCCTTGAACCTTCGCTTTCTTAAAGGAATCTTAAAAGACATTTCCTCATCTGTTTCTAAAATATACACTAAGAATACATACATGTTTTTGAATATCTGACTTCACTGATCATCTCATATATCAATGGGACAAATTTTGAATGTGTGCTGCCTAGAAATTCTTTGTTGCTACTAACAAGAACGACTTAAAGAAAATTTTGTAAGCAGGTTTATCTCCACAATAACTGCCCACTTCATTTTTTTCATAGTGAATTTGAGACAAACTAGATTTATCCTTCTTTAAGTCAAAGTCTGCTCCAGTTTCTATTGTCCACGTAGGATCCTTCACAGTGGCCAAGAACTCAGGCTTTGCCATCAAACAGAGCTGGGTATAAGGCCCAGCTTTATTGCTCTGTGGGCTGTGTGACCACAGACAGGCTGTTTAACCTCTGAACTTTGGTTTCCTCACTAGAAAACTGGGGGGAAATGAAGGTGACTCTTATTATTGTATAAAATTATAATATTATGCTTATAATATCATGCTGATAAAAATAGACCTTATATGTCTGGTAAGGAATAAGTGCTTGATAATTGATAATTATCAACAATAGGTAGTAATTGATAACTGTTAGATGTGGAAGCCGGAGGGCTCAGTGTTAGCTCTAATCTGAGCTCCCCCGACAGCACTGCCCATACCATCCATAACCTTCCATCCGGTTTACACCTGGTCATCTACCTCTAGGATGAGCTAATGTGTGCTCAGGGAGTGTGTTTTAATATTAACCTGAGCAGTATTACCTCTCACTTGGTTTTGGTATGGTTCTCTTTAGAAAAGCAAGAATCAAGGGGTGGTAGAATGTGGAAACTTGATAGTACTCATTAGTTTTCTTTATATTACAGGAGTAAAGCCTTTGCTAGTAAGAGAATGAGCCCTCCATCAAGTAGCTTGGACTCTGTTGCTCCTTACCCTGGCCTTTCTGCTGACTCGGAATACTGTGCCAATCCTTTAGCCCACCAAGTATTTTCTGTTGCTCAAACGGATGGGCCGAATACATTCACCATGCAGAATGGTCTGAATGGACAAGCAGGCATCTCACTCACTTCTGCAGCCACTGACGGGGAGAGCCTGAAGCCTGCCCTCCTGGCCGGTCAGCCCATGGTGTACGTGCCGTCCACTTCGCTGTTCATGCTGTGTGGGAGCCTGCAGGAGGGGCCGCCCACAGGGTCAGGGGCAGAGAGAGACTGCATAAGTTCAGGAGTCCCAACGGCAGCAGAACTGTTGTCCACGCCCTTAGCTCAAAAGCGTGTCGGTAAGGAGAGGAAGCCTCGGGAGGAGGATGAGCCAGCCACTAAAAGACAAAGTAGGGAATACGAAGACGGCCCCTTATCCCTTGTCATGCCCAAGGTAAGGGATGCAGGTGGATGTATCTGGTGACATCTCATTAGCCCAGAAGCTTCTTCCTAATAAGATACACAAATGTTAACCTACTGCGCCTGGAATATGAGGAGAGTTCACATGTTACATGTATAGTTATGCACTGGACTGGCTCTTCTAAAAATCTTGCCATAAAGTAATACCATATGAAAAAATTGAGATTTTTTTTTAACTAAGTAATACTTTGTGTAAAATGCTGAAAATATAAAGAAGAAAAAGACTTGCCCATAATCCCACCACTCAGAGGTAGGCACTGCTTACATTTTTGTGTATTTCCTCCCAGCGTTTTTTCTATTTTTTTAAAACAAGTTGAAATCACCGAAATCATCTTAATAGGATGCAGCTGAGTTCTAAAGTCAGGCATTTGGGTGCTCAGTTGGCTCTTTTCATTGCTCAATAATCCCATTCCCCTAGCTGCAAAATGAGCAGAACAAAAACATGAGCTGTCCACACCTCCTGCTTTGAAGCTATTCAGAGGTTAATGAGATATAACCAGTAAAACTCTCTGAAAGCAGAAGCACTGTCATTACAACACTTCACAGCGGGTCAGCTAGGCACACTTCATGGAAGTCATTCCATTAATTAAGAACCTTTCTCCTCTATTCCTTTCTCTTGCCAGAATGAATTTTTCTAATTTTGTATATAGCCTGGGGTTGCAGAGCAGAAGTGAAGGACAAACTGGCATATGTCTTAGACAACCATGCCACGTCTGAGCCAGTTCTGCAGTTCAAAGGGTCCTAAAAGACTACAGCACCATCACCCTTCATGTGTTATCAGTTCGGAAATTATTTTACACAATAGGCAGTTTTCCATTATTGAAATCCCCATCATACTTAGGAAATGTAAGCCTACAGATAGCTTCATATGACTTGTCATTCATTTTCAGACGATACCTGTAAATATTACTCACACAACAGACACAAATTAATAGACACACAGCTCTGTTTTAATTTTCGTGTATGTGTTAACTATTTTGAGAAAGCTGTTATGAAGATTTACTACCTGCGTTTTAACTTGCTGTTCTGCTTCCTGGTTTGGTTGTGCTTAGAAACCCTCAGATGCTGCAGATACCGCCTCTCCCAGGATTACTGGCAACAGGAGGTCTGTGCTCCTTGAAGACATTCATATAAACGGCCAGCTCCTTGCTGCAAAGGAGGTTTCAGGAAAGGCTGCAGCAAACTGCTTTGTTTCTCCTGCGTGGGGAAATCCTTCAAAAAATACAGAAATTGAACAGCCTTCAAATGAAAGTGAAAACGCCAAAGAACGGCCTTTGCTGCAGTATCTTTACGTGCAGTCTCCAGCTGGTAAGGGATCTTATTGTGTACTAGAGTCCTTTGTGTAGTTGGATCATACATTGGATTTTTAACTTTTCTTCGGTGTCACTTATCCTAAGTGGTTTATTAAGGAGTGGCTGTCTCCAGCCTCCGAGTCATTTTACTCTTAGCCCCCTTGTTTTCTCTTTGTTTTCCCCTTAATTTCTCAAGATTGAGTGGTTCTCCTTCTTTAAATTGAAGGTAGAATACACCCTTACTTTTACCAACTTCAAGGGTAATGGGCACATAATTAGGAGAGGTGATTTTTTTAATGCATTAAACTTACTTGGTTTGTTTGTTGAAAAAGCACAATAAATTCAAAAGATGCTTCTATTTTTATAACAGCTGAATCTGACATTGGTTCATTATCATAATATGAACCTGTTGGCCATTATGGGTAAGTAGCCTTCTGAACTCCTGAGTATCAAGAAATCATTGTGGTCAAATATAAGCTCTGGCATAAGAGGGCTTGAGATTTAAAGCCCTCTGAACTTAGGACATGTTATTCAATCATTCTTCATTGGTAAAAGAGAAATAATAATAACACCTGCTTCATAAGTTTGCTGTGAAAATTTAATTTAATGATATGTCTGAAGTGTTTAGAATAGTGCTTGGTACATAGTAAGCATGCAATAAATGTTAGCTTTTGCTATTTTGAATTAAAACTCAATTACAATAGATACCTAAATTTGTAAGGTATGCAGGAAGCTACTCGTAATTTCAATATATATAATTGATTTTCTTCAGTTCCTTCTTGGTTTAAATATCACCAGAGCAGGTTAGGTATGTTTTTATATTATTCACTTACCTTTAAAAAAAGACATTATTTATTCCTTTACCAAATATGTTTATGTGCTTTCTCTAAACATGACTATGTGTGAACAAAACAATGATGAGCAAAAAATAGACTTGGGGCCCTTCCTGTGAAAATTATAGCCCCATACAGAGATATTTGACTTTTTCTGTTTTCTTGCATTTTGGTAAAGCTCACCATTCTGCCTCAGAATTTTACAAATGAATAGATTTAAATACATAGGCTTACAAAGGAAACATTGAAATAGTTATGAAAATAATTTTTAAATGATTTTTATAGTAACAGAAAGATCTGGCAGCAGGTCTAATCTATCTTAATTTGAAAGTTGTAATAAGCTTAACCGATACAGTGAGGTATCTATAATAATTGTGCTGTAGTTTGAACATAGCTGTGCTTTTTACTAGTGACAAAGAGAAAGTGCTGATAATACCTCTGTGATTTGTTGCCTGGGACCTTAATTGTAGGAAATACAAACTTTCAGAAGTTAATAAAAAATGAAAATATTGTTTTTTCCACCCAAGTTCATGTCTTCAATTTGGGTTTGCTGGAACTCACCTTAGGAACCTCTCAGAAGAGACTCAGGCATCAATTAAATAATCATACAAGTAAATGTGAAATTACAGCAGTGCCCACTAGCCTGACGGAATGAGGTGCAGCTTGGAGACAAATATAAGGGAATTTGACTTGGTCGAGTGGGAGACAGGTTTATCCTTCATTGATTTCTTGTGGACTGCCATTCGAAAGGACCAAGAAAGATGAGCGCTTGAATTGTTTAACTTGATATCTTCGTGTTGTGTTCATTATCACCTTGTTCTTCTCTTTTCAGGATTAAATGGTTTCAATGTGCTCTTACCTGGCAGTCAGACCCCTCATGTTGTGGGATCATCTTCAGGTCAACTGCCGTCCCTCGGTGTTCCTTGCATGGTCTTACCATCTCCGACACTGGGCCCTTTTCCTGTTCTCTATTCTCCCACAATGCCTGGGCCGGTTACTTCTGCTCCTGGAACTCTTCCTAACACAGGACCAGTGAATTTCAGCCTGCCTGGCCTTGGGGCAACGGCGCATCTTCTGATTGGCCCTACAGCTGTGGTTAATCCAAAGTCATCAACACTCTCCGCCAACGACCCTCAGCTTCAGGGCCAGCCCTCCCTTAACCTGAGTCCAGTGGTGTCAAGGTCCCACGGTGCCATCCAGCCTGAATCCCCCGTTTACCTGGGACATCCAGTCTCGTTAGTGAAATTGCAACAGGTGAGCTCTGAAGTCTCATCTCAGACACAAGAAAGCTATATCACTCTGTGATGGAGCATGCCTGAATTTAATTAGGCTTAATTAGAGTTATATGGTTGTCTGGCCAAGGCTGTAAGGCAGCCTCTGCCTGGCTGCCCTTACAGATTCACTGTTGTCTGCTGGTATTATAAAGTTCCAAGATATAAGGTATGAAGAACATTCAATGCTTTTTTAAAGAAAAGCCTATTTTTAAAATTGTCATTCTTTTTCTTAGAATTAGAGGAGACATATTTTCAGCATAGTTCAGATGGAATATTCAGAAGAATTTCTCCAAGGTTTCATTTCATGAAGTCCATAAGGGAAACCATTCTAAATTTTAATAATACAAATATAGAAATAATTGAGGGAAACAAAAGTCTTGATACTAAATCATAGCATCAAACTTTTTTTAAAATGCAGTATATGGAAGGAGGCAATGAATATATATATATGTGTGTGTATACATATATATATATACTTATAGAACATAAGACATAAATATGTAACATAAACTAATCAACTCACCCATAGAGTTATGTTGTGCCCAGAATTATTTTAGACATGTTATTCGGAGGCTCAAAAATGTGTTCATTTTTTGACAAGATAGTTATAATGTATTCTTTGATTTGTGCCAGGCATAGATCTAGGTAGTGAGGATATAACAGTAAACAGGATGAGGTCGTTGCCTTTTCAGGCATATTAAAGGGTAAATTTTTAACATAGTAGGATAAATATTAACAAATAAAAAGAGGCAGCACACATAGGCATTGCTGTTTACCCAGCATGCTGCTTTAAAGTGCCATACAAAGGTTAAATTGCTGAATTCTAAGAACCTAGTGAAGTCCATGCATTTATCATCCCCATTTTATGAATGAGGCAACCGAAGGATAGATCGGTTAAGTAATTTGCCCAAGGGCACAGTTATGGCAGAATCTAGGCCATGGCTCCAGGAGGCTACCTTGTAACCTCTGTGCTAGGTTCCTTTCTGCATGTCACCTCAACATGCTCATCTCTGATTGCGGTAAGTGCAGTGAAAGATAAATAGGATCAGTGAAATAGAAACATGCAAAGGGGGAAATATTTCACGGGGATCATAAGGACAACAGGAGAAAAGCCTGCCAGTTCAGAGTCTGAGAACAACTCGACTTTGCTGATTTTATTTATTTATTTATTTATTTATTTTATTTTTTTAGTCACCAGCCCCAGTGACTCCCAAGAGTATCCGAGGAACACCGGGTGAGACATTTTTCAAGACACCTGGCAGCCTTGGAGATGCGGTTACAAGGAGGAGAGACAGGAATCAGTCACGAAACACCAGCTCGGCCCAGAGAAGACTGGAAATACCCAGCAGCGGGGCCGACTAGCCTCACCCTCTGCCAGGTGGGAGTAGGATTAGGCCACCACGAAGTTCCCCGTTACAGGTGTCGCCCTAACGCCAAACAGAAAGCAGACTCCTAACCATTGGTGTCCTTCCTGTTTTTCATCCACTGGTTCTGTCGACTTCCCATCATCATGAATCCTCTATTTTTTCCTAAGAGTAATTATTATTCATTGTGCGTTTAATCCCAGTTAGAATTCAAACTCTGTGCGTGGTATCATGGGAAAGTACGGACTGGCTTTTGTGGTTTTGATTCAAGAATCATCATCTTGCTGGAAATGGATCTGGACAGGCTACTAGAGCCTTGTGGATTTTCTAAGGCGGGGGGGTGGGGTAGGGGTCGCTGCTAGCACTTAACTAGGGTAAGCATTCTAGACATGTATTCCACTCGTCCTGAGTAAATCTGTGGTGAAAGAAACTTCCTTTCTGCAGTTTAAAAAAGCTACTGCTTCCTTAGGCTTCCTCGGTGAAGCCAACTTCAGTTGTGAATCCTATGGTGTTATTTATTTTGTTCCTGGAATGGGATTTAGTGCAAAAAGTTTACAACTACAGCAAAACAGATTATTTTTCAGGGTATGACGACTTGAATGTTTATACTTTTTGTTCTCTATTTGCCCTGCACTTATCCTTCAACCTAGTAATAATGTAGATAAATGTATATACATGGTGAAATGGCAAGACCAAAATAACTGTGAAGAAATGACATACGTTGCTACAAGTGATCTGTGCAAACACTATCTGTGGGCCTGAGAACCAGGATGAACTCCAGCAGCCGAATAGCTGCTTCTCAAATAACCAGGTGAACAATGAAGTTTTACTGTTCATTCGTAAAAATCCTACAGTGTTCAGTTCCCTTCACTAAATGCCCCTGCATTTTTTATTTACATGGTAACTTCAGAGTAGTCGGGTATGGATGCCTTCTAACAATTGCTGTTTATAGAAGAAATCAGGATGCTAGAAAGTAATTATATGGAAAATTGGAACCTGGAGGGGACCTTGTGGTAGAGTTTTTAAAGAAGAGTAACAGTGTAGAAATTGACATAGGACGATAGCTGATTCTCTTGGTTTTCTTTGACTTGTTTTCTTCATCTTTGGAAGGGTAAGAGGGAAAATGGACATCTTATGTGCAGTATCCAAGGATACTCAAACCAGGTATATGGTACTTGTGACAAATAAGAGTGAGTGCAGGGGATCGGTTTTCTAGCATGAATGCAATTCTGGAAGCTGTTATGCAATATCCCTTCTTAAACTACATTATTTTAGGATCTCATTAAGTAGCCAAATTAGCTCTTTGTATTCTTAGATTTACTGATAATTTACCTCAAATCTGTCACTTCAGAGGAAATGGCTTCCTTCCCTCTTCTCTCCCTTCCTTCCTTCCTTCCTTCAATTTTTTTTTTTTTATTTCTATCTTAGATTTGGAACCTTGGTGTAGGGTTTTATTTTATTTTTATTTTTGGACCCAATAAAATGTTATATGAAAGAATAATATTAATTTAAGAGACTCTGGGAGTCTGAGTAAAGTAGCTTTATATTAACTACAGGATAATATTAGGCTTGATACCCCCATAAGATTTTTTTAAAACTTGAGGTAGGTAGCTAGATTAAATAAATTTGCTACGTATATCAAATTTATCAACACTACACTTTTAAGGTTTACAAGATAGTATTTTTGTACCTTTTTTAAAAGCAATCCAGAGTTAAGCAGATAAAAACATGGTTCTAATCAACAACTGCATAGGAAAGATTACCCTGAACTAATTAATAACAGTGGCTATCAATATAAGTAAAAATATGCCTTGTCTAAGGTACAGTATACAGCACATACATCTGCACAGGGTACATGCATTTTAAATATAATAATACCACACTTAATATCTTCCACTAAATATTTTCGCTGAGAGCTACATTTTCAATGAAAACTCAAATTGATTCTCCCCTTGTTTCTGAACACTCTTCTTTTATTAATTTGGCTTCTTTGCTATCCCTTTTCTTGTTCTTTTCATGATATGACCATGTTAACCTCAGAGAATTTATGGTTCTTGAGGAGTGTTAAGAAGCAATCCCATAAATGAGAATATTGTGACTTTGTGACCAAATAGCCGTACTTAGCAATAGGAGACAAATAATTACTTTTGTATTCAGTACCCACTTCTTAATGTGGCTGTGTGGTATATAAAAATAATAATGATGGTGATGCAGTGATTCTTACTGTCAGGAAAAAAGAATCTGTTTCTTGCAAAGCAAACAATGGTAGTGAAGCTGCTGAACTAGATTTGGGTGTTTGGGGTAAATGAAGAAGCAACGGCAATCTTGAGTCTATCATTGTATAATTTAGCAAAAAAAAAAATTGTTAGTGATAACTGCGAAGGAAATGCAGCTTTGCGTTGGCACTGAGGAAGGTGTGGTGCCTACACTGTCCAGGGTTTGTGAAACCCTTACATTCTGGTACAAGAGTTGGGGGTATAACTTTTATACTTGAATCTACCTACCAAGTTTACATTTCTCAATTCCTTTTTTTGTAAGGTGCTATCTCTGTATTTAAATAACTTTGTTATGTAAAGCTGCTTTCTGTTTATCTTATTGCACTGCTAGTTTTATGTAGGTATTAATTTTATTGCTGCTTACTGCTTTTGTTTTCATATTATCTAGCTCTGCTTTTTTTCCCCATATAGCTATATTATCTATAGCTATATAGATAATATCTATATTATCTATAGCTATCTTATAACTTTACTGCACGTAAACTGTTTTTTTTTTTTTCTTTTAGAAAAATACTATGCTTTTTAAATAGCAATAAAAATTTATTCGTTTAATAATAGATGTTGGCTGTGTTTGTTGGTGGGTTTCGTGTGTGAACTGTTTTCAGTAAAACTATGAACTGGTTTAGCATAGTCAACAGGGCTCTGAAAAACGCAAGTCAAATCTGTTTGCCTGAATCGTCCACTGGTTCTCACACACTAAAGTGACTTCGTCAGAATCACACAGGAATTTGAGGGATGGGAGGGACAATGCTATTGAGCATCTCCTTCCCAGTGAACAGAATCTCTGTAGGTTTGGAGCTTCCGGATGATTCTGATGCTTATCCATTATAAGAATCAGACAAATGCAAACTTTTTGGTAGTATCCATAAGGTTAAATGCTTCTCCGTCAGCAAATGCCCACTTTTAGTTCAAGGCCAAATTCCATTGTCAACCCTTTTAAATTAACCTCTAAGCAGAATTAATCTAATTTTTCCTAGCTCATTGTATCGCCAGAAAATCATTTTTATTACACTGTGCCCTAAATTGTGAAGTACCAAAGAAAAAGACAGCTTTAAAATCCCAATTCCAAACCCCAGGCTTGGTACCCAGTAGGGACCCACCTCATGGTGAATGGGTATACTGTAGGATCCCTCATAACAGGACTTTCCAGTTACCATCATCAGTTACATTCAGCTGGTGCCTCCCTCATTTTACTCTGACCCTTTCTTTTCATCACATCATTTCTTTCTTTTCTCTACAGTCTCTAGCCTTCCCTCTCGTAAGACAGACATGAAAACTTTAGGATACACTTGCTTCTATGCATGCATCAGGTTTAGGATTTTATTACATCTGTTTTTATTGGCATATTACATTATAACAGTTCTGCTGTATTGCACATGCTTTGTCTTGGTTGTCTTTAAGGGTATGTGTTGAACAGGACTCACAAGGGAATCATTTTGTCTCCTGATGTCCCTTTAAGTCCTGTCAGTGGATGTAGCCCACTTGTTCTTGTATGAGAACTAGGTCAGGTGCCATGATTTCTCTGGTTACTATAAATAATAGAAGCTCTACAGTCATTTTAAGTTATAAAGTCAGTCAATTCATTACACAGAAGTGTCTGTTTCTCTTCCACAACTGAGCTTGCTATAGTTTAGGCACATATGATGGGAGAGGAGGACACAGTCTTTCTCTTCCCTGACTTCTTCACCCAGTGTGCTTTCCTAGATTTCTAGTCCCAGCGAGGTCAAAGCAGGGGCAATGGGAGATAAAGGGGTTTGCCCTGCACATCCTTCAACCTGTAGAATTGGCAGACTTTTTATCTGACTCACATGGAGGAAGCTTCAGAGGCCTCACCTTGAGCTTCCTTTGATGCTTGCAGGTAATGTATTTTTCTCCAGCTGCTGTTCTCCTTCAGCCTCTGGTTTCTGGCAGTCTTCTCCATATGGACCCTTGTGCAGGATTAAAAACAGCACCAAACTGACTCTAGCTCCCTTTAGCCAACAACTGATGCCCATTGTCCTGATTCTGGGAGAGAAGACCTACCCAAACTCACAGCAACCTCCCTTTTCTTCCACTACCAAAGCTACTGGTCCAACCTCTTCCAAATCCCTCAAGCTGGGGTCAGATGCCAGAACATGCCTGTGACTGCAGGAAAGAGATGAGAAGCAAGCAGCATCCCTCAACCTCCCCTTAGTGTCTCCAGGGTAGTGGAAGTAAGGAATCAGCATAATTCTCTAAAGAAATCCTCACAAAATCCATTTCTGTTTCCATTCCCTCAATTCTTATGGCTTTGTGGTGAGAGAATTCAGTAGCTATCTAACCGGTCGTAGAAAACTTCTGTCAAGTCCACACAGTCTAACATCTCCCTTAAAAATGTAGCATTTACTGTAACTAGGGGCTGCAGCTATTTAACATCCTATTAAAATAATTATATACTTCAGTTTTCCAGGCTATGTATTTTCCTATATGATTATTATGACACTTAATATCTCAAATTGATAAAAGTAATTTTGATAGGTATTAGTTTTTATTGTTAAGATCTGTTTCATTTATTCCGTGTCCTTTCTAACCTGAAAAAAGGTCTGAAATTAAGAGCTCATAAATAACTCTAAAATAGTTTTCTTCTTTTCATTCTCTTACATCTAAATCCTTTTTTTGTAAATGGTCTGGTTGTCTTCAATGTGACTGCCATTTCTATACAAACATCCATTCTTTCGCCAACTGTGCCCTGAAGAACTCAACTGTTAATGGATAATAAGAGTTGAATAAAAGTAACACTGATAAAACAAAATTAAACATGTAAATGTTTTTTTTTCAGTACAACATTTATCTAAGCCTTAAATATGCTAGAGGACATACCGTATATATACAATGGCATTTTAGTTTCCTAGTTGCTAAAACATACAATGGATTGGCTTAAGCCAATGAGTGGCTCACGGTTTCAGAGGCTAGAAAGTTTGCTTTCTCCCAGGGTCAGTGTCTTGTGGCTGGTTGGCAATCTTTGGGGTCCCTTGACTTTTCTATCACATGGCATTGCATTTTGCACTGCCTTCTCCTTTCTCTTCCAGGGTCATTGGCTTCCAGCTTCTGGCTGCTCCCAATGGCTTCTCTTTGTTCTTGTCCAATTTCCTTTGCTTATAAAGACCTCAGTCATATTGGATTAAGGCCCACCATCATTCAGTTAGGGCACACCTTAACTTATAACATCTTCAAAGGTCCTATTTATAAGTAGGTTCACCTCTACAGGACCAGGGGTTGGAGTCTGAACATGTCTTTTGTGGGAGAAATGATTCAATACCACACAAATGGTTTTTAAATACTCAATTGCAGGACCTCTTTTTTTTTTTCTCGGAGCATCTTATAAGACTTGGATTTGGCAGAAATTACTTTGAGAAACAAAGAATTAATCCACCGAACAACCCCCTAGAACTCTCCTACTCTTCACTGAAAAGAAAAAGATCAATATTAGCTTCTTATCAACAGAAGGCTTATGGGTTTATAACTATATTCAAAGTGTCTGGCACAAAATGCATCCAATAAAAAATGGGGCAAAAGAATATTTGATGGGTGAGTTACCATGAAAATAAAACCTTAACGGTTCCTTTTATTGCACAGTTGTAGGTACATAAATAAATAATTATTGCATAGCTTGTTGGCTTTTTTTTTCGGTTTAGAAGAATGGGCTCTATAGTGCCACAAAGGTTTTATAAAACAAATTTAGTCATGACAATCCTGCTTTTAAACTTTCAATGACATCCCACGCAGCATTTTCCTAACTTCTTTGCATGCCTTTCAACTCCTTCACAGTCTGATCCCAACTTGCCTTTCCATCTGTATTAGATACTGCCAATTGATCCTCAGCATCCATGCCCACTCCCTTTCTAAATTCTCCTCTTTATTACAAGGGCTAGAAACCTGGGAACTTCCCATATTCCCTTGCTACCAGATTCTAGATGTAGTGTGTCTAGATTCTAGATTCTAGTGTGTCAGTAAGACACACTCATGCCGGACTTGTAGACAGATCCCGCTGAAGATGTCTTCCTCCAACTGTAGAAGCAACTCAAACACAGATTGCAACAGATCAAGTTTTTGCAGTAACCATACTCTATCCCACTGCTAATCCAGGATTACGCAGCACACTTGATATTGGCAGTGAGTGCGTACTGTCCCCAACCATTAGGAGGAAACAGCATCCTCCCGACCTCTGGGTGGCAGCTATAGTGACATGTTCTAAACATAGCAGCTCCTGACTTCTGCTTCTTCATTTCAACAATTTTGTAAACACTTAATTCCCCTTGTTAAATCCTTTCCTGCTAGAAATCCCTAGAGTGTTTTCTAATTCCTACACAGAACCTAGCACTCTTAGCTCCTTCCATCCCTCCATCCTTCTCATCCACCCATCCCCAATCACTCCACTCTCATTGCTTACATCCTCCATATTCTTTTACGCATTCATGCCTTTTTGCTAGTCACTGCCTCTGCTGAAAATCCCTCATCCCAACTCCATTATCAGGTAATATCAAATGCATCTTCTAAAATCCTGTTCAAATGCCCTTTCCTCAGGAAAAAAGTGAGTTGTTTCCTCATCATACTGGGAAACCCTCCAAGGCAAGAATTGTGCTTTTTTTCATCTAGATCTCAGCACTGGGCTCAATGATTAATGAACAAATGGTCAAACAAGCTGAAAATGTGTACCTGTTAGTGCATTCAAAGTTACCAGGGTAACAATAGCGCTGATATGGATGAGGAAGACTCGGCAGGGGATGGATGTCAGGTAGACTTGGTCACCAAGGAAATCTATGTGGATACTAAAGGGATAATAGGGACAAAGATCAGAAGGGAAAATGTGCATCTCAGCCAATGGCAATTGGAACAGATAGGGACCGAGAACCAGTGTGCCCTTCCCCATGCCCTGAGGCCCTATAGGTGCTGGCAGAAGGGTAGGGCAGTGGTGAGATTGCTGCTGTGAGTCAGCATCCACTTCCTGCTTCCTTCACTTTGATAGGACCCTAATTTTGTGCATGTGTCACCCCCTCCCTTACACGGTTTCTGTGCTTCAGTTCCAGGGAAAGGTTTAAATGGAATAAAGGTAATCTCATCCCCCCTTGCCAGTAATAGGTGCAGAAATGGACATGTACCCCAATTTGGAGCACTAAGAACTGAGAAGAGATTTTCTGGGGAACTCTGAAAAAGTTCTTTCTTATTTCTCTGGAAGAGCTTCCAAAGAGTTGTTTTCTCTGTTTCTTTGATTGTATGAGACTATAATTTCTGCAGTCTGTGGATAATGCCAATAAAGTAAGGGATTTGAATGTAATTAAAAGGGGACATTTTGATTATATGTTACAAGAATAAATATTTTTAAAAAATCTATAGGACTGCACAACATTAACAGAGAAGTCTAAACTATGGACTATAGTTAATAGTATAATTATAATAATATTGTTTCATCAATTTTAACAAAACTACCTCAGTAATGCAATGTGTTAGTAATAGGTAAAACAGTGCATGTGAGGCGGGGTACATGGGAACCCTGTATTTTCTGCATAATTTTTTTGGAAAACTGCAACTTCTCCAATTAAAAAGATACTATTAAAAACATTAACAACCTAAATTTCCAACAATGTGTATAAATAAATTGTGATATGTTCACATAATGTACTACTATTGAATGGTTTAACTAGATAGCTAGGTCTGTCTGAATCAACATGAGGACGTGTGAAATATATAATATTGGTGGAAAAGTTGTAAAAGATATGTATATCTTACCTTATGTAAATGTTTAAAGCATTATGTAGTCAAAACGTAAAAGATTACTTCTAGACAGGAAAGTGTTTAAGAGAGAATGGTGGTATGTGAATAAAACTGTTTAAAAAATAAACAGAAAGATACAAGTGCTGGAGAAGATGTGGAGAGACAGAGAGAGATGTACCTATTCATTGTTCGTAGGGAAGTAGGATGGTGTAGCCCCTCTGGAGGGCAGTGTGGTGTTTCACAGAAGGCTAAGTACAGGGTTGCCATATGATCCTGCAACCCGTTATTAGGTATACAGTTGGAAGAACAGAAAGCAGGGACGCAAATAGACATTTGCACACTGGTGTCATGGTGACACTATTCATGATTTGCAATGGATGGAGGTGGCCTAAGGTACATCAACTGATGAATGGAAGAGTGAACTGTGGTGTATAAATAAGAAGGAATACTGAGCAGCTGGTGGGAATGTAAAATGTGCAGCCCCTGTGGAAAACAGTTTGGTGACTCCTCAGAAAGTATAGAATTACCATCTAATATAATCCCACTTCTAGGTATATACCCAAAAGAATTGAAAGCAGGGACTTGAACAGATATTTGCATACCAATGTTATTCACAATTGTCAAAAGGTAGAAGCAACAAAATTGCACCATTACTTTTTAGAATTTAATAATCATTGATCAACACATAGCTGTCATTTGATCAACCGTGTATCAAATATAAGTTTATATGTATAAACTAAAACCTTATGGTCACAGAAAAAAATTTAACTTTCATTTATATATTTATTTTTGTTATAGAGAAAGGGTGATCAAGAGAAGCCCCACAGGAAAAAAAATTACATTAAAATACAAATCTGTTGGCAAAATGGAATGCAAATATACTTTCAAAAAGGAAAAGGAATAATGTGAAAATTTCCCATTTAAAAGAGCTTGCTCCAACTCTGCAGATAAGCTCACTACCCTGCCCCCTACATGAGACATAACTCCCAGGGGTGTAAGCCTTCCTGGCAACGTGGGGCATGACTTCCAGGGATGAGCCTAGCTTGGGATTGACAAACGTGGGATTGACAATGCCTTCTTGACTTAAAGGGGGAAAAGAAATGAAACAAAATGAAGTTCCAGTGGCTAACAGATTTCAAATAGAGTCAAGAGGTCATTCTGGAGGTTACATTTATGCAAGCTTCAGCCAGATATTGCAAATCGCCACAGTATGCCAAGCCTCAACCAAGAATATTTCTGAAAACCCTAGAGAATACCCTGGGCTCTATCTAACACTCTATAAAAGTTTTATATGCTGACTTATTATATAAATATTTCTTTTTAGTTTCTAGTGTATTAGAATAGCCAGAAGGAAATACCTGATATTGTTGAATGGTAATCCAGTAGCCTTGATCTTTTATAATGATTGTATAATTATACATCTTCTATCCTGTGACCGTGTGATTATAGAAACCTTGTGGCTGACACTCCCTTTATCCAGCGTATGGGTAGATGAGTAATAAAATAAAGACATGCATGAAAAAAAAATAATAATAGGTTGGAAATATGGGGGAAAATGCTCCTGCATGAACTATGGACAGTAGTTACGGTTCTACTGTAATAATCTTTCATCAATTATAACAAATGCCATACTGCTAAAACATAGTAGAATCACACAAAAAAAAGTGTTATCGTCAATTGTAACAAATTTTCCACACCAACACCAAGTGCTGGAATTTCCAGGTGTATGGAAATCCTGTATTTTATGTATGATTGTTCTGTAAACCCACAACTTTTCTAATAAAATAATTTTTTAATTAAAAAAAGAAAAGAGCTTGCTCAATCAAAACCATGAGATACCATCTCATACCCACCAAAATGGCTACTATTTAAAAAAATTGAAAATAACAAATGTTGGAGAGGATGTGGAGAAACAGGAACACTCATTCATTGCTGGTGGGAATGTAAAATGTGCAGCCCCTGTGGAAAATGGTTTGGCAAATTCTCAGAAAGTATAGAATTACCATGTAATGCCACAATCCCACCTAGGTATATACCCAAAAGAACTGAAAGCAGGGACTTGAACAGATATTTGCATACCAATGTTATTCACAATTGTCAAAAGGTGGAAGCAACCAAACTATACATCAACAGATGAGTGGATAAACAAAATGTGATATGTACATATAATGGAATATTACTCAGCTTTAAAAAAGGAGTGAAGTTCTGACGCATGCTACAACATGGAACTTGAAGGCATGTTGAGTGAAATAAGCCAGATACAAAAGGATAAATCCCTTATGATCTCACTTATCTAAAATAAGCAGGATATGCAAATTTATAAAGTCAGAAATCAGAATCCAGGTTACCAAGTGCTATGTTAGGGAGAGGCCTGGGAAGTTAATGCTTAGTTGGTATAGACTTACGGGAAAGGTTTTTCATGGATGATGGTGATGGAGGGACAGCTTTGTGAATGTATGTAACACCACTGATTATCTATTTGAAACAGATAAAAAGGGAAATTTCAGGTTGTATATAAATTTACACATACACACACAAAAACCTTAGAACTGTACAACACAAATAGTGTACCCTAATGTAAACAGTGGGTAAATTAATAACATAACTGTAACAAAAGTGGCACATTAATGCAAAAAGATAGTAATAATAAGGAAAACTATATGTAAGAGGTGGGTATATCTGACTGTACTTCTTACGTCATTTTGTTTGCTCATGAAAATTTTAAATGGCTGATGGTGAGTATCAAACCCCTATGGTATTTAAATTCCATTGGCTTTACAAGAGTGATATAGTGGTGTTATTGCAAAATGTCAATGTTCATAAACCGTAAGAGACTACATTCCTTATAACCACTTAAATTTAGCACTAAAAAATCTATGTTACCTTAAAAATTTACCAGGAGGTGCACAGTTTTTTAAAAAAATTATTTTAGGGAGCACATGAGCAAAGATGTCTGGAGGCCACTACCACATGCCTTAGAGATCCAGGGTTTCTTTCTCATCCCTCACCTTTCAGCTCCCAGTATTCTCCCAGCATTGTCCACACGGTGGCAGCAGTGTCTGTGCAGCGTGACAGATTTCCAAAGCCCGACGATTTCTAAACCATCCTTGTATTTTAACTGTGATCAATATGAACAGTTTACATTTCCTTTGCATTAGAACAATGCCACTGTGCCTTCCACTGCTGAATTTCAAAATATTTTATTAAATTTCCTAATCATGTAAAAAATGAGCTATAAATACCAGAGCCATATACATCTCTTTTCACCCACCTGGAAATGACCCAAACATTAATTTCATTATTCATGCCCCTCCCTGCTTTTCTCTTCCGTAATGTTATGCAGTCTCTGCCCAACCCCCCGCCTCAGTTGCTAAGCAACGTTGATGCTTTGTTGTTGTTAAACACCATCAACTGCCCTCATCTTCTATAGTGAGAAAGTGGATGCAGTCCAAATTACCTCCTCTTCCAAAAAAAAACAGAACAGGATGCTTATGACTTATGCTAATAGTAAGGGCAAATGACATCTCAATGGATAAATGCAGGAAAAGGAAATAAGAAGACCTGAGCAACTCTGAAAATAGTACCTAAAGACTGTACCTAATAACTGTGTTAGATCTTATTAGATCTAATAAGATCATGGTTTTATCGAGCACTTATTATATACCAGGCACTGTGCAAAGTACTTAATATTCATTATTTCTTTCAATCTCCAAAATATCATGTTTTTCAATACTCAAGCCAAATTTTTAGGTTTTTTATACTTAACGATAATGCAATTTTTTGTAAGATTCTATCTAGTGGAAGGTAGGTTCTTCTCTTGTAAAAGGGAAGAAAGGGCTGTTGGAAATTGGAAGGTGGAACAGAAAACTAGCATAACCATTGCATCCTCATACTCGGGAAATCTGTTTAATTTTTTAAGTGTGAATTTAATTATCCAAATTAAAAGATTGCGGCCCATACAAGTTAAATGTTTTGCCTAAATCATAAAGCCAATATAAATAGAAAAATCTAGATTTTGCCAATTCATTATGGCATGTTGCCTACTACTCATATAGGAGTCACAATGTTATAGGTATAAGAAAACAGGGACCTAGATTGCAAGCTCTTATAGCAGATTTATATATATAACCTGGAATTTAGAGATCAGGTCAAGGTTAAAGTAATTCAGGACACAAGGGTAAGGAAGACATTGTTTATATTTTAGAACCACACATACTCTTTGAGACCAAAGGAAGAAAGGCTTACTTGGTCTAGAACCTAAATTTTCTGTAGCACATAATCTAACTCAACCCATCTGTATAGTTCATTTGAACAATGGAAACACAGGGAGCCCAGAATAAGAAAGAGGTTCTTTAATCCTGTATAGCTTAATGTAATGCCTAGATACATCCTAGAGTATATTAAGCAGATAAGCAAAAAGTATTGGTGGGCTGGCAATGGTGGCTCAGTGGCAGAGTTCTTGCCTGCTGTGCTGGAGACCTGCTTTCGATTCCCGGTGCTGGCCCATGCAAAAAAAAAAGGTACTGGCAAAGTCCCCTGACGGATAGAAAAAATACGGAATGATTAAACAGGGGATTTATCAGAGTATCCCCTGATACTGTGTTAAACTTTCTTGTGAAGCTTATATAGGTAGCGGAGAAGCTTAGCCTACCTACAGGTATGCCTAAGAGTTCTTCTAGACGAACTCTTTTGTTGCTCAGATGTGGTCTTACTCTCGCTAAGTCCACCTCAGCAAGTAAAATCATTGCCCTCCCCCGTAATAGGACATGACATCCAGGGGTGAAAGTCTCCCTGGTGGCATGGGAGATGATTTCCCAGCGATGAATCCAGACCTGGCACCATGGGATCAACAATTACATCCTGACCAAAAGGGGGGAAAAAGTGTAACTAATAAAGTATCAATGGAAGAGAGAGTTCAAACAGAATCGAGGCTATTCTGAGGGTTGCTCTTACACAAACTTCAGTTAGACATTGCTACCTATCACAACTTGCCAAACCCAAATCAGGATTATTCCTGCCAATCCTAAAGAACACCCAGGGCAATATATAAGCTTCCACAAGGGTTCCATGCACTAGAGTAACTTACCAGAAACCTTACCAGAAACAACCTCCAGATGGGTCCCTAGACCAGATAAGTCCTGACCTAGAGGGCCCAGCCTCTCCAGAACATCAGATAGTTCTATCTCCCTACTCATATTAATGACAGACCCTTCCAACATGAAAAGTTAGAATGGCCATAGCCCAAATGCCCCTAAGGAGAGGGATAGAAAGATCAAAGGTGATAGTGGAGTTATACAGAGAAGATAGAATTTATGATTGAGCATATGAATGCTCAATCATTAAATTGATATCTCTTTTAGCCTACAGTATCTTAGAACAGCTAGAAGTAAAAACCTAAAATTGTAGAATTGTAACCCATGTCAAATTCTGAAATATGTTCTACAACTAATTGTGGTGCTGTGCTTTGAAATTTATTGCTTTTTTGTATATATGTTATTTTTCACAAAAAAGAAAAAAAGTAGATTGTGATGATAAAATATTTAAGCCCTCCAGCCTCCTATATTCTGGAGCAGCCGGAAGGAAAAATCTGAGAAGATGGTATGGTAACCCTTGACAAACTCTGGGATCTGTCCTGTAACTACTTGTTGAAGAGTACTATGAAAATGATTGCTTTTTTCTTTCTTTGCTTTGTATATATGTTATATTATACAATAAAAGGGTTAAAAAATGTTGGAATTGCTTTCTTAGCTCATTAATTCTAAAATAAGTGTTCTTTGTCCAACATGTAAAAGTATGGCGAGAATTTCCATATAAAACTCTCACAGGCTCTTCTCTTGGCATGAATAGTCTGTCTGCAGTCTCTGAGAGCAGAGCTGGACCAACTTGTGTTTGAATCTTCTTTGTATAACCTGGGAAAGTCACATTCCCACTCTGGGCCAGTTTCTTCACTGTAAAAATGAAAATAAGTTGTATCTACCTCTCAGGGATGAATCTTAATGGTGTATATTAGTTGCAGTGTGTTAACAAATGGGCGTTAAAATATATAAGGGCTCAAACACCATAAAAGCTTTCTTCCCACTCACTCACATCGCACTTCAAGGCAAGCGTTCCCATTGGCAGCCCTCTCTCCTCCAGGATAGCAGGCTGACAGCAGGGCTCCCATGTTCAAAACGGGGTCCCGAGGTCATCCTGTGTATCATCTTTATCCAGGTAAGCTGGAAGCGGGAAAATGTGTGGAACAGCATGTTTGGGAGGCTTTTGTAAGTCAGATCTATCAGCTGGAACTCAGGCATACAGACACAGCAGCCCCAAGAGGCTGGGTGATATCACCTGGCAGAATGCCCTGAAAGAAGACCCAGAATTTTGATTACACCTACCAATCTCTGCCAAGGTTCATGCTTCTTTAATAATTTCTTATCACACACTTAGTAAGAGTTCAATAAGTGTCAGCTTCTTCCCTTCCTTCTTTTCTTGCATTTTACTTTTCTTTCTATCATCCATTTTTCTACATTGATAATATTTTTTATATTTATTTTAACCATGATCACAGTATTATAGGTCTTCAGCTGATTTTAGAACAGAAAAATATAAAAAAGCCAATTTTTATAGTAAACACCTTGTCAAGCTGGAATCAGTCTACTCACTAAATATCAGCTATTTTAATTGTGATTATAATTTTCTCTTTTCTATGAAACACAGAAAACTTGATTCATTCAATCACAAAATAAAGAAATATTCAAATACTGAACTCTATTCTACTTTTTAAATGTTCTAGAATATCTTTTTTTAAATCATTTAATATGTTTGTTTTTTCTGTCCACGTGAATTATTATCAACTCCTAAACAGTGTTATTCTGCTCTTTGTTTTGTTTTCCCTCCCCCACAGCAAACAACATACTTCCAGTATAGGTTTTTAACTGGACACTGCTCCCTGAGGTGACATCATTAATTTCAAAACCACTAGTTCCAAATGATTCCATGAAATGTTTTACTGGCCAGGCATGATTTCTCCATTAAGAATCTATTGGTCTGTCATACAAATGACAGATGCCTCAGAGCCAACAGAGGGAGCAGATGTAGATATTTGGAGAACAGTTGTGAGAACAGAGACACGAATGTTGGAAATGCTTGGAGCCCAATAGACATCACCATGAGATGTTAGCCAAGCCAGAACCTGGAGAGAGCCAAAGAAAGCCAAGAGATGAAAGCTGGGTCTGGAGAAGCAAAGTGAGGAATCCACACAGAAAAGAGGCTGAAAGCAATTAAGCCCAGGAGCAAGAGACCAGCAGATGCCAGCCATGTGACTTCCCAGCTGACAGAGCTGTTCCAGACCAATTGGCCTTTCTTGAGTGAAGGCGACCTCTTGTTGGTGCCTTAATTTGGACACTTTCACTTCTTTAGAACTGTAAAACTTGTAACCTATTAAATTCCCCTTTTAAAAAGCCATTCTAGTTCTGGCATATCACATTCCAGCAGCTTGCAAACTAACACGGACACAGAGAGCTCAAAGCTCAGAGAAGTTAGGCTCAGAGAGAGAAAACATACTAGTAGAAGCCAGAAGGACCCACAGGAGCTGAGAGAGCCATTTTGAAACCAATCCAAGAGAGAAGAGCCACAACGTCATCATGGGCCTTCCCATGTGACAGAGGAATCCTGGATGCCATCAGTTTTTCTTCAGTGAAGGTAGCCTCTTGTTGATGCCTTAGTTTGGACATGTGTATGGCCTTCAAACTGTAAATATGTTACCTAATAAATCCCCTTTGTAAAAGCCAGTCCATTTTTGGTGCATTGCATTCCAGCAGCTTTAATAAACCAAAACACCAGGTGCTGCTGCTGCTGCTGCTGCTGCTGCTGCTGCTGCTACCTGGTCACACTTTGAGAACCATTGTTCGAGAGAATAGCTAGTCGTGTGCTGAGATGTTCTCTGAATAGGGAAATAGCTCCCTGGATGATACAGGCTGCACAGGTGGGAGGCCTGATGCTCTCTACTGTTTACTCCAAGGGCCTTTGTACCACCCCTTTCTTTTGAACTACTTATACTTTGTTCCAAAAGACCAAAGTTTCCTGCACCCAGCCACAGTCAAACACAGTGAGATTGGGGACAATGACGTGAGAACATCAGTGGTTTAATATTTCCTTGGACTGTGGTGTCACGCCGGATGCCCTGCACCTAGGAGGAGTCTGCTAAATGCCCAGGGGCATGCTCTCAGATGATGGATGAAATCCAGTGAATCCCAGCACATGGCCTTGGGCTGGGCCAAAGGAAGAGCTGGCAAGGCTTCTCCCCAGCCCCATCTCATTCTATTCATCTTCAGAATTGAGATGCTCTGACCCATCCCAGAAATGACAAGAGAAGGCAGGTGGAAAATCAGATTCCATTCGGAAATGGGGATTTTATACAGGAAAATGAAGAAATCAATTCTGAGTGGACAGCCACTCACCCCAGTTCTGTACATAGTAGGTGTACATGAAATTTTGCTGAGCAACTGGCCTGAAGAGGGAACCTTAATATTAGACTTCCACAGATGGGACTATTTAAAGACCACATTGGGCCTAATCTTTCTTTTCCTTATCACATAAACCATACTAAAACTCAGTCAATTCCATCTTAAATCTAATCTGTTTTGCTATAACTCTTTATAATTTTCCTTTTGAAACCATTTAGCTATAAGTAATATTTAATGTATGATTGGCTGTGAATTCTTAGCAATTGTATATATTCGTGAATTTTTTATGAAGTGGAAAAACTCTAACCTCTATTAGTTTTAAATGGCATGACATGTGAATACTAAATTCAGCAATTAAGGAAGTTGACAAAATATTGTATTATGGGTGGATATGTAGTTAAACATCTGTTCATTGCAAAAAAATCTATTAGTCTGGCAAAAAATGAACAAAATAATGGACGAAAGTATATGAACATGCACTTAAAATAAAAAGGAAACACAAATAAAACTTGTTCTTAAACATATGTAAAAATACTGCCTCATTTTTAATAAAATAAATGCAAGTTAAACTACTGAGACCTTTTTTATACTCATCAGATTGCAAAGATTAGAAAGTTTGATAGTGTATACTGGGTTGAGGAGTAGGTCTAAAATATCAAGTTATTAGGGTTGGAAAGTTCTCTCAATGTTAGATTTGTTAAATTTTCTCGGTTTAAAATGAGAAACATGGACTGTGAAATGAGGTGGCTTGCCCAAGGTGACACAGGTAATGAATAGCAGGGCTGGGGCTGTTACGTTCCAGTCACACTAATGAATCCATGGGAGCTTAACAGCAGTGAGAAAATAATCCTGATTTCCTCAGAAGGCTGAGAAACGGTATCATGTTTGGTTGACATTGTTTATCAAATTAGCCGAACAATTTCAAGGCAAGAAAAAGGAATTAGGAGGGTTAAATTTTGAGGGGGAAATAAAATGAGAATTGGGGAGGATATAGCCCAGGTTGGGAAGAGGTGTTTAGAAAGACAAACTGAAGATTTTAGCACAGGGCAGGGTATAGGAATGGGGAAAGGTGAGGAAAGACTCTGGCAGGCAAAAATCAACATAAAGACTTTGGGCATCTAAAAGGAAGGGATTTTTAATCTTACTTATTAAACATGGGAGTTTATATAGCAACAATAAATCTCGGAAACTGGGTAGACAGATGTTCTCATACATTTAAAGAGGGGCTAATTAATGCTCAGAGAGGCAAAATGACTTGCCAAGGGAAGTAGAAGTTGTAGGACTTGAACCTGGATCTTTTGACTCCAAATCCACCAAGATTTCCACTTACATGCTATAATAAAAGAAGCAGTGAGTTACCAAAGATAAACTCCATCACGTCATGATTTCATCGTAATAGGCCATGGTAGATTGATTGTAAATATGTAGCCAATTCTCCATGTGACCCTCCTCAAGCCACAGCTGGTTGCAATATGACTGCAGTGCTTTCCATCAGCAGGTGGAATGCCTTTCCTCGCTCCTTAAATCTGTCTGGCCTGTGATTTGCTTTGGCTTACAGAGTGCATCAGAAGTAATGACGCATCAGTTCCAAACCAAGCCAGGACAAACCTCATATGCTTCAGCCTTCTCTCCTTTGGACCCCCACACTTACCATGAGAAAAACCTGGGCTAGCCAAGTGAAGATAAGAGACCACTTAAAGTAGAGTGGATACTAAACCATCCAGCTCCTAGCCAACAGAAAACATATGAACATGTCCAGCCACGATCATTCAAGTCCAGTTCAGATCAGCAGACCTGCCCAAATGACCTATATATTAGTGAAAAAAAAAAGGTTGTTGTTTTCAGCTGTTAACATTTTGAAGTTGTTTGTTATTCAGAATTTTCTGATACACAAATCTTGCATTCAGAGCAAGACTGAAGATCAAGCCAGCCCAACAATTTATAAAAATTCACCAAAATATCATAGGAATATACTGGAAATATGTGCTAACTAACTCTGGTTTCTTTAGCTTCCTCATGTAACTAGCAAAATGTATATAATTCCTGCATCTGCCAACACAGAAAATACCTGTTCTAGCTTCCTAACTGCTGGAATGCAACACACCAGAGATGGATTGGCTTTTAATAAAAGGGGATTTATTTAGTTAAAAATGTATAGTTCCTCAGAGGAAAGGCAGCTAACTTTCAACTTTACACAGGAAGGCACAGGGCGATCTCTGCTGGCCTTCCTTCCAGGCCTCTGGGTTCCAACAACTATCCCTGGGGTGATTCCTTTTTGCATCTCCAAAAGCCTGGGCTGAGCTGCAAGGGCTGAGATGAGGTATGCTGAGCTGCCTGGGCTGGGCTGCGTGGTGCTCTCTCATTTAAGCTTCCAGACAATTAAATCAAACATCATTCATTGCAGCAGGCATGCCTCCTAGCTGACTGCAGTTGTAATCAGCAACAGATGAGCTTCACATGCCATTGGCTTATGTCCATAGCAACAAAACTAGGCACCTTCACCTGGCCAAGTTGACACCTGAACCTAACTACCACAATACCCTTAAGTAAAAGAATAGAAATTATCCCTCTCAGTCAAACCACACTCCCATTAATAAATGCTGAACAGATGTCTAAGAAATGTTAACCCAAAAGGGTACCAAACAATTAGAATGCCCAAGGAGCCCTTATAATTTAGCTCTAGTTCAATCCTACCTGCTTTGCATGTAAATCATGGAGAAGAAAAATGCTTCTAGAGCAGTTTACTAATTGTCTTCATTTCCTTCGAAAATGATGATAATGAATGGCAAGAAGAATACATTTTTTAGTCTCGATATACAAATGACATTAGGGCTTTGCAGAGGTAAGATCAGGTCAAAACTAGATGGCTTCCTTCCTGAACAACTCATCCTGAATAACAGCCTGGCCCTTAAAAATGTCACTTCCAGACACCAACTCAACTTCAGACTCTGCTGAGTGTGGAGTTAGGAGGGTGAGATTTCAAAAAAAAACCAGGCAAAGTCATTTATGAGCTATGTGAAAGTGGAAATTCCATATGGTTTCTGACTTGTAAAAAGTAAAATAATATTTTTAAAAATTCTATCTTCTCCATTCAAAGTTGTTTTTTAAAAGTATAACCTTGTCTTGTGGTTACTCTCTAAAGGGAATAATTTTTAAATGTCTCCTTTGGAAATAAAAAAATATATTCAAGTTGAAAGTTTTTGTCTGTCAGCAAGTATTTCTACCTACTGTTTGCCAGCAGACTGTGGGTGCCATACAATTTACTGAAGGCATGTCTGCCTTTCTTCAGTCCTGTTTAGATAGAAAAAGGAGAGTGATTTTGAAGCTATATTTTAAAGCTTGTTAATATTAAAAACATTTAAATAGAATGTAAGAAACTAAGTTCACTTACACCAGAGTCCAATTATTACCCCCCATTTAACTTATGAGAAAGTGTTTTTCAGTGGTTAGGGAAATAGGTTTTAGATTCTAGTCCAAGCTCTGCATATACCAGCTGGGTGACCTCAATTTCCTCTTTCGTAAAATGGGGATAATACTTCTGTCACAGAGTGGTTTTTTAAGAAAGTGTGTTAGGCCTATAAAGAGCTAATATTTATTGTACAGGGCACCGCAATAAGCATGTGACATGGGTCATTTCATTTAAACTTCAGATGAGGAATTGGGGCTCAGAAGGGTTTCACGCCTAAGATACTATCACTTGTGAATGGCAGAGCTCATTTTTTAGCTCAAATGTGTCTGATTTGAAATTGCCTCCATTCTCTTCTTCTCCGTTTCTGCCAGGCTGTTACAGCCGAAGAAAAGGTTCTAAGGGATGGTTGAGCCAAGAGGGAAGAAGAGACTCACCATCTCACGAAAAGCTCTCACCATCTCTGACTCACCATCACATGAAGAGCTACATGCAAACCTTGCTCTGAATGTTGACTGAGAGAGAAATAAATTTCCATTGCATTTGCACCATTACATTTCAGGGTCTATTTATTACAGTACTTTGGTCTACTCCAACCAATACAGTTGACAAATACAGAATTAAAAACGAAATATGAAAAAAACAAACAAACAAATGAAATACGTTCATTGAATGAATAATGGAAACAATCTGTGATGGTCTAATACTCCCACCTCCACTACAGAAACACGGAGAGTCAATATAGCAAGAGGTTAAGAGCTTGGTCTTGATTTCAGAAAGACATAGTTCAAGCCCCAATTCTGCCACTGACTAACTATGGCACATTAGTGAGATAATGGGCCAATTATTTAACTTCTCTGAGTCTTGGTTAACCCAAGTGTAAAATGGGGATGACAATCAGCTAAAGTTTTTCAGGATTAATTGACATTACTATATAAAACATTCAGCCCAATTAACAGACTCTATAGCATTAAGAGTATTATCTGCCAGCAAACTGGGTGAGAATATTCCTGCCAACTGGTTAGACCGTCCCTATTCATGGGCAGACTTGCTGGTACATGGACATTTCTTCCTTTCCAAACTCTCTTTGTCCCCAGCTTACCTCCCTCACCTTCTTGCTCCCCGTAGCTCTTCCGACAGAACAGCAACATTAATTAGGTTATTGTCTTCTTTCACGTTCTGTCTGGATCTGATCAGATTTTCAGTCTTTGCCATTCTTTCTTTTGACCGTGACAATGCTTTTTGTTTTTATTTTAAAAAGTTATTCAGCCATCATGTCATTTGAGTTGTTTTACTACTGTAACCCTAAAAAAAAAGCAATAGTATTTCTCTTTTTCCAAGTTCTAATAGACCCTTTACTGTCACCCCCAAGGACTGATCACAGGTATTAAATTCTAGGTTCATATTGCCCACTCATATTTCTCCCTCATCAGTGGAGACCCAGATGAAGAAAGGGTATTTCCACAAGCCAACCTGGGTAGCCCATGGCATAACAGCAATTATCAGATTCATTTACAACTAAGTACTGTCTGTCACTAGAAAATAGCCCCATATGAATTTTCTAAACCAGCCAGACACTGTTGCCATCTGCGTGGTTCTGCATTACCTAGAAGTGAGGAAAGACATAAAATTGCCATCTGCCCTCATTTATCCTTATGAGATTAAAATCTCAGGATCAGCCCAACAAGCAGAGAGACAAGCTCAAAGGGTAGTACCTCCCCTCACTAGGCAGCTACAACCCTCAGGAGAACGTCCCTGCTCCTAAATTCCACTTTTTGCTAGGACCTTGGGGAGTGTTTGTAAAGCAGTCTGCATAGGAAGCAATGAAGTTAAATCATTTTTGTCATTCTCTTTACACTTCCTTTCCCCTACACACATCCCATGAGTGCTACACCTTTTCAGTGTCTTCACTCGTGTGGCATGCTCCAAAGACAAAATTCCCCTTCCTCTATGTGCATAACTATCGCCGTCACTGTTTAATTCTGTTTATTTTTACTTTGTGAGCTTTTGATATTTCTTGCAATGAATTAGATAGCACAATAAATTGTAGTGCTGATTATTCATTAAGGCAATCATGTTCTTATTCCACATTTTCAAGCTTTGTATAAAATCTCACTGTCTTCCCTTAGGTCTAGTCACCATGGTTATAACCAGACTTCCAAGTTCATGAAAATCTTCCCTAACACATTAAATTGCACTCTAGTCCACTGTTTCTTACTTGACTAAATTGGCATTATAATTGGCTATAGCTGTATTGCTATTACAGTATTTCCTGGAATATCTTCAACATTTACTTTATTGCAAAATATTACAAACCACATTGTGTTTACAGTAATACTTAGCTAGTACTTTAACTCCACCATGCCTGGTATAACTAAACTTTTTCCTCCTTTTCTACTATTTGAATGCTCTTCAGTATCTGAAGGAGAAGGGAAGGTAGAGTTATTCAAACAAATGTTTATAAATCCTTGGAAAATGTTCATAATTTACTTTTCTTCTGAATATCAGCTAAGCTAAAGTTTCACTGGAATCTACCAAATCCATAGGAATTTAGATTAATGTGTATATCTCTCTCTTCTTCAGCAATTTCTTAATGCTATAGATTAGAAGTTGGCAAACTACAACCTGCAGGCCAAATCCAACCTGTAGCCTTGTTCCAACCCAGCTCTTGAAGGGCTGGGGTTCGTGCAGCCCCAAGACCAAAGAACACATCTGGTACAGAGTAGACATGAGTTTTATTAGGACTTACGGACAGGAGAAGATCTTTCCCAGTGGCGGCTGTCCAGACAATATGAAACCAGCAATCTGGAAAATATGAAAACAGTGCTCTGGAAAATATGAAAGCAGCACTCCACAAACGCAGGGGGTGCAAAGGGCAGCTTATAAGGGTTTAGGACCAAGACATTCCATAGAGTGTGAGAAGAGAGTTTCAGCAGGGTCTCCTGATGCAAAAGATTTGCTATTGACAGTAACCAGGGAAGAGGAGTTTTAATGCTTTACAAGGTAAGTGGGTTATGATACCATCTGTATATTCTTTCCTCCTTGAGGAGGTCTGTTAACCGTTAACTTCTGTCCCCGTCAGTGTAGGTGGTTATGTGCAGTAACTTACTCTCTGCATGGAGGGGGAGCCCCTGTGTCTCCACAAGCTGTTTTTGTAAAAAAAAAAGTTTTATTGGAACATCATATCTACTCGTTTATATATTTTCTATTGGTGCTTTCACACCACAACAGCCAATCAATGGGTCTGGAAAGTTAAAATATTTACTTTTTACAGAAAAAGTTTACTTATTCTTACTGTAGATGAAAGTCTTTAAGTAAATTAATTTATATTTGCGGGGGTGAGAACAGGATAAAGGAGATGATTTCCATGTGATTTAAATATAATTTTATATTTAGGATTTCCTTTTTATTCATGTTTTGGCTGTGAAGTCCTAAGACTACTTCTATGTTTTACATGGAGAAAAACCAAGTTGTCAATGCATTTGATGCCCAGAAAAATTTAAATACACGTAAAGATGAGGTAAACTATTTTTGAGACTAGTAAGCTATGTGCGCATGAGAATTGAGATAAGGAAGAAAGAATTCTAAACTAAGAAAGTATATTCTTTCACGGCTCAGCTATTTTACCATAGCAAACAGAAGAAGACTTTTTCTTCTATCGACTCTCAGAAGCCATACATTGATCACTTTTTCCCAACGGCTGCACTCTCTACTTAGAACACTATTGCCCCAAGGCTCATGTGGCCTACTCCCTCATTTCCTTTAGAGCTATGCTCAAACCTTCCCGACACCCCGTTATAAAACATACGTATACACACACACACACACACACACACACAACCTATGCCCAGTTTCTCAGCAGCCTCTTTACTCTGTTATTTCTTTCTAGCGCTTGTATTTGTTCATTAGCACCTTCACCCACTAGAACGTCAGCTCTGCAAGGTGAGGTGCTTTGTTCACTGATGTATCCTCAATTTTCGCGTTTATGAAGAGGCAGCGTTAATGGTCCTGGATTCAAATTTTGGAGGCAGTGTCTACTAACTGTGTGAACCTGGGCTAGTTAATCTCTCCGAGCCTAAATGGCCTCACCTGTAAAGCAGAAATCAGAAACCCAGTAATAACGTATGCCCAACATACTGTGGCTTCTAATAGAATATTACTGTTAATATGGAAAAGTGAGCCGTGAAACTTGAGGAATTTCACTGTTCACTCTTCACCTTCTGGAGTGTATACAGGCCGTAGTGACTTCATAATTGAGACGTGTGAAACCGACCTTCAAAAATAACTTTCCGGGAGGGGGCGATTGCTGCAGCCACTGTGTGTGCAGAGCTGCGCGGAGGGCGCACGCGGCACTTGCCACCCCTTCCGCGCGCTGGTCACCGCCTCCTCGTGCGCGCGGCCGCGCTGGGAGGGTGGGGCTCCTCGGGGCCGAGCGCGCGGAGCTGCCCCCTGGGCTTGGGCGGGGCGCGAGGCCCAGGACCGCCCTCCCCCCTCCTTCCTGTGTTGCCTGGAGCTGGCGGAGGCCCTGAGGGCCCGCAGCCGGGAGGAAGGGCGTTGGGCAGCCACCGACGACAAGGCCCTCACCCCGGAGCTGGACCGGTGGGGTCAAGCAGCTGGGCAGATGTAAACAGCTTAACCCGACCCAAGTGCGGACCCTGTGTGAAAAGGCTGAGGAAATGTTAACAAAACAATCAGATGTTCAAGACGTTCGTTGCCTGGTTACCATCTGTGGAGATGTTCATGGTCAATTCCATGGTCTTATGGAACTCTTTAGAACTGGTGGGAAATCACCAGACACAAATTCTATTCGTGGTCCACTCTGTCGACAGAGGTTATTATTCAGTGGAGACTGGCACTTTTCCTGTGGCATTAAAGGTGCGTTATTCAGAACGCATTACAGTATTGAAAGGAAACATGACGCCAACAAATTACCCAAGTCTATGGATTTTATGATGACTGTCCACAAAAGTACAGAAATGCCAATGTTTGGAAATACTCCACAGATCTATTTGATTACCTTCCATTTACAACTTTAGTAGATGGACAGATATTCTGCCTCCATGGTGACCGGACTCCATCCATAGATAGCCTGGATCGTGTGAGAGCCCTGGATGGTTTACAAGAAATTCCACATGAGAGCCCAATGTGTGATTTGTTATGGTCGGGTCCAGATGATCGTGGTTGGTTGGGCATGTCTCACAGGGTGCTGGCTACACATTTCACCAAGACATTTATGAACGGTTTAACCATGCCGATGGTCTCACACTGGTTTCTCGGGCTCACCAACTTAAAATGGAGACATACAATTGGTATCATGATCGTAATGTGGTTACTACCTCCACTGCACCCTAGTATTGTCACTGTTGTGGGAACCAGGCTGCTATCGTGGATTTAGATGAAACTTTAAAATACTCCTTCCTTCAGTTTGACCCAGCGCCTCACCTTGGAGAGCCTCATGTTGCCCGGCGCACCCCAGATTACTTCCTGCAAATTGCTCCTCAGGAAACCTGCCTTTGTATATGGAAGCATACCTGGCCTTTAAATATATATAAATATATATGTACATATATATACACACACATATGCTCACAAAAGCAACAGTAATCTATGTTTCTGTAACAAATGGGGATCTGATGTGGCATTAAAGACATCATGGACCAAAATGTGCCATACTAATGATGAGCATTTAATACATTTTGAGACTGAAATTCAGTACCAAACTATGTTCTAGGTCAACTTGACACTTCGTTGTATTTATAGTAACCAGTTTTTATGGATTATTCTAACAAGAATGGAAAATAACTTCTTTCTCTCCTTTTGCACTTACTTGAAAATTTTAGTTATACTGTTTTACTGACATGGATTAATTGAGTTGGAATTTTATTTTTAAGGCAAATTCCCACAAGCTAACTTCCACTTAATCCATTATCACCTTTGTTTTATAGAAATGTGTAATAAACTGAAGAAAAGAATCTTCTTGGGAATGTATTGCCATAAAATTTAAAGAGATTTCCCTTCATTTAAACTAAATTAGTACTTTATGTTACTCTGCATATTTGTATATTTGTCACGACAGTACTTGCATCCTATTTGGTGTACTGAGGAAATAAACTTTCCATTTTAAACAGTTTAAAAAAAGTACCTTTTCACACTCAAAAATATGCAGTATATCCAGGTGTCTTAATCAGAATATCTTTGAGGAAATAAAGAGAAAACTACTCAAATTATCTTAAATTGAATGGAGATATTTTTAAAGTAGGTAATACTATGATACCCAAGGGCAAGGAATTTAGCCAGGTCTCAGAAGTTTCTATCTGTGAACAAGAGCTATCAAGAACCAAAACATCTTTTCTCTTTCTTCTCTCTTCTCTCATTTACTCCTCCCTCCTTCCTTTTATTTCTACTTCTGTCTCATGTGGATTTCTCTGAAGCTAAATACTAACTTTTCTCTGTTTCCACAGACTTAATGACAGTCTAAGCCTGCTGTGTCCTGGCACCACATGACTTTTTAGTTGAACTGTCCAACAACAAACTAGAGCTGTGTCTCTTCAAGTGTGATCTGCAGCAGAATCTCATGGAGGTGCTTATTTAAAATGGACATTTCTGGGACCTGTCAGAAGTGGAACACTAGAATCTTACATTTTTAACAAACTGTTTTCATGATCCTATCCACCTGAAATTTGGAAACCATGGAACTAGAGTTTGAGTCCTCATTCCAAATTGCGGATGATAGTTTCTGATTGTCACAGGGGCCCAAATCTGAGATAGTGGATCGGTCCTCAGAAATAAGGAATGAGCTCTGGTAAAGTTATAACTGACCCGAAACACCCAGGAAGTTGGAGAATGGACCCCCGGGATGCTGCCATGGAAAAGCATGAACCTTACACACCAGCAGGAACAGGTGAGAACCACAGGAGAATGGCTTCTGCCTTACTTTCACATTTCAAGTCTCTTTTGGGTGCATGCATTCATACAAAATTCTAGCTGCAAAGGAATTTAGAATATGTAGTTCTAACTTCTCAACCTTTCTAAGCAGAAGAAAGAGTGGAATGGAGGTTAACTATTATGCAAAGATGGCAGTCGTCACACTGTATATACTTAAGGGGCATGATTCATGAAATTTGAGTCACCATTTTATATTTTTACTAACTTCCTGTTTAGAAGAGAAAAAGAAAACCATGTTTAAAAGTATTTGGATATTTCAGTACACTGTTATGATTTTTCCATTTGGCCAATTTGCTGTAAAATCACTGGATTCAGACATACAATCCAAATGTCAGCCAGAAACCTTCTAGCCTCCAAAATACCAAAGTAAAATTGGTCCAAACCCCAACCTTAGATACTACAACTTGTGGAAACATAGATCCCACCCTAAGATTTCTGTGGATTCCACATGGACTTATGCTCTCCGTCAACCTAGCCTGAAGACTGCTAGTCCCACACACGCTCTCTTTCTCCTGTGCCGTTTTTTTAATCTAAATGAAAATCTCAAATCTTTCTATAATTCCACAGAATTCCACTCACAGATTATTTTTAAGGTTAGTAGGTTTTATTGACAACTATGCAACACTATAAACAACTTTGAACAATAGACATTGTAGATTCTAAGAGAACCTCTAGCCACTCCACTCTGTTATCTATTCTCTAGAGCAGGAGGGAAAAAACTCTCCTTATCTCATCCAGAATGGTTTAGTCTTCATTACACCATAGAAATGTGATTGTCTGGAAGTAACAGAAACCAGATTTCGGTGACTTTAACTAATAGGGGTTTATTTTTCTCACATACCAAAAAGTACAGAGGTATGCAGTCTAGGGCTAATACAATTTCTCAGTAATTCCATCCGAGTCCCAGGCTCTTCCAATCTTTCTGTTCCATATTCTTAGATGTTATCATTTGTTCTCATGCCAATGGCTTCCTGCACTTCTAAGCATCAAATTCTCTTTCCAAACAGGAAAGAGGAAAAGTGCGTAGATAAAATGCTGTGGCATTTCCCCCTGATTGGTGGTGGTGGGAAGCTTTCCAAGAAGCCCCACACAGCAGACTTCTACTTACATTTCACCGGACAGGACTCTGGATTACTTGGTCCCCAAGATCAATCACTGGAGTGGAGGAATGAGAATGCCAATATTGATTTAAACCAATACTGTTTTATTTCCTGAGGCACAAATTCCCAGAATGAAGGGACCATTACCACTCCACCTTCTGTAATAGATACAAATCGTACCTACCACAGGCCTATGCCCTCTAAAGATCTTAGAACTTTATTGTTTATTTTAGTTGCTTCTCGAGGCATTTTTCCAAGCAATGTCAGTTTCCTCTGTGGAAGGAATTTTCATTTCACTTGTTAAAAATAACATTTTAAAAATAGCTTTATGCATAATATTACATATAGAATTCTTCTTTTAAAACAATATGCTCTTTTAAGACTTGGCTGATTGTTTTAATAAATAACATTTCCTGTTGGCTAAAATGTAAACTACTCCTTGATTATTTTCTAAGTGATTCCAAGACTCAAAATCAGATAAATGATGACAATGATATTCATTATATCTTCTTAAATATCATGAGTCATATCATAGACAAAATTTTAGAAACTAAAAGTGTTAGATTTTTTTGTTAGATTTTTAAATATCTAATAATTGCCAAGCACATGACAGTTGATGTGCTAATGCAGAGATAAAATAACTAACAAACATTTAAGGAATTATAATGAGCCTGTGTATTACCAGACACTGTAATAAGCATTTTTATGCTCTATTATATTTAATTCTCATGACTCATCATTTTATGGATGAACAGTCTGAGATTCAGGAATGTGAAGGGAGTTGCAAAAGGGACACAAATACCATGTCTGGTGATCCTAATTCCAAAACTTTAAGCTGTACATCCAGGGACATGGAGCTACCAAAATTCAAAAGCATCCAAGCTATAGTCCCTGTTTTAGTTTGCTACCTGCCAGAATACAATATACCAGAAACAGAATGACTTTTAAAAGGGGGAATTTAATAAATTGCTAACTACAGTTCTAAGGCTGAGAAAATGTCTCCATAAAACAAGTCTATAGAAATGTCCAATCAAAGGCATCCAGGGAAAAATACCTTGATCAAGAAGGCCAGTGAAGTTCAGGGTTTCTCTCTCAAGTGAGAAGGCACATAGTGAGCACAAGTCAGGGGTTCTCCCTCATCTGGAAAGGCACATGGTAAACACAGCATCAGCTGCTAGCTTCCTGGCTTCCTGTTTCATGAAGCTCCCCGGGAGGCATTTTCCTTCTTCATCTCCAAAGGTCGCTGGTTAGTGGACTCTCTGCTTCTCTCTCTGCTTCTTGTGGCTGTCATTCTTCTCTGCTCTCTCTGAATCTCTTTCTCCAAAATGTTTTCTCTTTTATAGGATTCCAGTAAACTAATCAAGACCCACCCAAATGGGTGGAGACAGTCTCCACCCAATCCATTTTAACAACCACTCTTGATTAAATCACATCTCCAGGGAAATGATCTGATTACAGCTCAAATATACAATGCTGAATAGGAATTAGAAGAAATGGCTGCATTTACAAAATAGGATTAGTATTAAAACATGGCTTTTCTAGAGTACATACATCATTTCAAACCAGCACAGTCCCTGAGGACTTCAATGCGTGGTTGTAAACTATGATACACTGTGGGGTACATTTTATGAATTTTCTATATTAAGATATTTTTGTGACTATGTGAATCAGTCTTGCAATACATCCACAACATTTATTTATAAGATAGATTCTGGATCTAATTTAGACTAGATTTCTGTGACCCAGTCATTACACCACAATATAATGCTGCCTCCATTAGAAAATCCTTTGAAAAAAACTAGTTTAAGGAAAGTTAATAAATTATGCAAAACAGCTGCTTGTATTACAGCTGCTTGATAAATACACTGTGTTTCTATAGAGCTCCAAAGGGTAGCTGCCCAACTGAAAGAACAAAATCTATCAAAGTTAGGCACACGTGTGTAGCTAATATTCCATCTCCAACCTACTCTTTCTGCTGCTATCCTGCTTCCCCATTCTCATGGATTTCCTTTCCTGTTCGAGTTATGTTAAGAGCCCCAGTTTCTTTCACTTCTTCACCATATCAAAACAAAGAAAGATTGATTGAGTAGTTAAATGTATTTGTTGAATGGCTGACTAATGACACTTGACTAAAACATATTAAAATGAAACAATACCTCATCTATATGTTTGCATTTTTTTGCATTGAATTTGTAGAGTGTAAGATTATTCCAAGTAAAGGAAATTGACATGTGCACATAAGTAAGGAAACGTGGGAAGAGAATGACGGAAGTCAGGACCCTTAAAATTAGAGTTGTTTTTTTGTTTTTTTTTTTTTTATTAAACATGAAAACAAACCTAACTACCTTCTTTTAAGGAGATTGGAGGATGAGACTGAGAGGAACTGCTAATCTCCCCTTTCTTGGTCTCCTCTCAACTCTGATCCCAAAACACCCTTGTGAAGCTACAGAGGTTTTCAGAATATTGTCATTGATGTTGTCAATGTTATTGTTTTCATCATCTTTGCATTCTGTGAACCTTCAGCTGCAATAGACTCTGAGTTATGGGATCTCCTTAACCCTTTCCTACCCTGCATCTACTTCTTATAACACTGAAATCATGTGCCAGGCACTGTGCCTAGTGTCAAACATGCATGATCTTTTCACCTCTTTTGATGGTTAATTTCATGGGTCAACTTGGCTAGATTATGATGTCCAGTTGTTAGATCAGAAAAATACTGGCTACATTGTTCCTGTGAGGGACTTTTGTAGATGGATTTGCATCTATAATCTTTTGCTTTCATCTACAATTATCAAAGGAGATCGCCCTCAGCAATGGAGAGAGTCCCCTCATCTAATCAGTTGGGGTCTTAAAAGCCAGAATTGAGGATTTCAGAAGTCACGACGAAGGATTTTTACCTCTATATCAGCCAGCCAGTTTCCCCTGGGGAATTCAGTTTAACCTTCATCATAGTTTTCAGGTTTCAGCATGCCCTATGGAATTCTATAATAAATATCTTTATATATTCATAGAGATTCATTATAAACAATATTTTATATATATATATATATATATATCCTGTTGGTTTTGTTTCTCTAGAAACCCTTACTATTTTGCTTCCCATATGATATAGAATTGAGTATTTCCCAAAGGGTATTGTTTTAATTTTCTGACTGCTGAAACAAATACCATACAATAGATTGGCTTAAACAATAGGAATGTATTGACCCAAGTTTTTGAGGTTTGGAGAAGTCCAAAACTGGTCGACAAGGCAACGCTTTTTACCCGAAGACTGTCATTCAGTGTCTGGCTGCTGGTGACCCTTGGTCCTTGGCTTTTCTGTCACATGGCAATGCACAAGGCAGTGTCTTCTTTCTCTTCTGGGCTCTGTTGACTCTGGCTTCTTCCCCTTGCTTTCTTTCCTTATGTCTGAATTTCATTCTGGTTATAAAAGACTCTAGTAATCCAGATTAAATCCCAACCTGATTCAGTGCACTTTAACTTAAGTAACATCTTCAGGAGATCGCATTCACAATGGGTCCACACCCACCAGAATGGGGCCCAAGGCCAAGAAGAACATGGCAAGACTGGGGCACACAGTTCAATCTACCATAATATCCAAGTACAGTTTATATAAGAAATATTTGAGGATTTTATTTAAAATGTAGATTCCTGGACCTTACCTTAGGTTTATTGGATAGCAGCCCCCTAGGGATTTTATGCCCACTGAAGACTGAGAACAGTGAAATGAGATTATTAGCTCAGGTATACAAATGAGGAAACAGAGACATAGAGAAAAGTTAAAGAATCTACTATGTCAACTGGCTACTAAGTCACAGGCGTCTGTGACTGGCTGGCTCCTTAGCTTTCCTGCATTGCATTACTGAGGATTCCATGTGTGACAGGTACTCGTCTCCTTAGATAACCATCCCCCAATTCCAAGGCCAAATTATATAGAGGTTGAGCATATGAACACTAAGGTCAAACTGCTGGGTTCAAATCTTCACCCCACCACTTACCAGCTATGCAATTCCGTACTCATCATTTAACCTCGCTGCATCTCAATTCTTCTACCTACAAGATGGAGATAACGGCACCTATTTCACATGGTTGTTGTGATGCGTCAATGAATTATTACATGGAAATTACTTCGAATGGTGCCTGGTATATTTTTATAAGTACTCTGTATTAAGTTAATTATACCCTGCTTAAACTTAATCTTAAACTTAACCGAGCTAAACTTTAGCCATACTTCACCTCTAAGTCAAGGCATATTACTGTATTTTTGGTACATTTGACTTTTTGAGTTTTTATTTTTTTATATATATATATATATTTAATTTTTATGCAATTTTACTGACATATATATTATTGATATATATAAATTTATTGATATATATATATATATTATATATTCACATACCATGTGTTTTTGTTTGTAAAAGCTGCCAGAATGCAATATACCAGAAACAGAATGGCTTTTAAAAGGCAAATTTATGAAGTTGCCAGTTTACAGTTCTAAGGCCATGAAAAAGTCCAAATTAAGGCAAGGCTATAAAAATGCCCAATATAAGGCATGCAGGGAAAGAAAGCTACCTTGGTTCAAGAAGGCCGATGATGTTCAGGGTTTCTCTCTCAGCTAAGAGCACATGGAGATATCTGCTAGCTTTCTCTCCTCGTTTCATAAGACTTCCCCAGGGCCGTTTTCTTTCTGCTCCAAAGGTCTCTGGCACAGTAGGCTCTATTGGTTCTGAGGCTTTTCCCAAAATGGTTTCTGCTTAAAGGGTTCCAGTAAGCAACCCACCTAGAAAGCATGGAGACATCTCCAGGGAAACCATCTAATCAGAAGTTACTGCCATGATTGGGTGGGTCACATCTCCATGTAAACAATAAAAAAGATCCTACCCAGCAATATTGAATGAGGATTAAAGGACATAGCTTTTCTGGGGTACATAATAGCTTCAAACCAGCACACCATGTAATCATTAATCTCCTTAGCCCTTTCCTAACCTGCATCTGCTTCTTATAACACTGAATCATGTGCCAGGCACTGTGCCCAGCTTTAAACATGCATGATCTCTTCACCTCTTTTGATGGTTAATTTCATGGGTCAACCTGGCTAGATTATGATGTCCAGTTGTTAGATCAGTGGTCCACAATATCATCATATAGCTGCGCACTTATCATCACAATCAACTTTTTTGTGTGAAAAATAACATATATAAAAAAAGTAATAAATTTCGAAGCACACCACAACAAATTAGTTGTAGAACAGATTTCAGAGTTTGTCATGGATCACGATTCTAGGTTTTTACTACTAACTGCTCCAAGACACTGGAGACTAAAAGAAATATCAATATAGTGATTCAGCAATCATACTCATTTGTTAAACCCTATGTTCTGTACCTTCTGATGGTATAACTTCACCATCACTTTTGTTCTTTCTCCCACTCTTTAGAGGCATTTAATATGTATTTTTTATTCTGTAGCTCTGACCTAGCGGATGACTGGAATGTGTTGCACTGTTATTAATTCTGTGCTTCTGCTTCTGACTAAGGAGATTATTCAAAATTAATGAACTTGTAAAAACAGCCAATTCAGTGATATTTTTAGAACATGGTATAATAAAATTGAGGGATAAGTGTTACTATTCAAAACTATTTAGTGCCCATAAGAACTTGACCTTTTTGCTAGTGTGTGCTAGAAATTTTGGAAGAGTTCTGAAAACATCAAAATACATAAGATTATCTATTTATAATTTTCCAGTTCTCTCGAAGCATGTTCAAAAAGAAAAAAATAAAGTCCTCTGAAGAAGTACTTGGATGATAGAGATTCTTCTTCTTGTTCTTTTCACTTAAATCTTTCTTCTGTTGACCTCTTAGGCTCAATAAATTCATGTGAACAAGATTAAAGAGATTAATAAACTATTTGGCAAAAATGTGAGCTTGAAAAAAGCCTCTTTGCATTAAAAGCAAAGGGCATTAATGCTTTTAGCTAGGAGTATTTGACTATTTTTTCTTAAAAAGTGTTTTTTTAAAATATCTTTATTAATAAAACAACATACAAACACACAAACATTCTTAACACACATTCATACATGATATATAATCAATGGCTCACAATATCATCACATAGTTGTGTATTCATCATCATGATAATTTTTTTTGAACATTTGCATCACTCCAGAAAAAGAAGTAAAAAAGAAAAAAGAAAATAATTCATACATACCATATACCTCACTCCTCCCTCTCGTATCACTAGTATTTCCATTTACCCAGTTTATTTTAACCTTTGTTCCCCCTATTATTGTTTTATTTTTATCCTTTTTTTTTTTTTTGCTTATCTGTCCATACCCTAGGTAAAAGGAGCATCAAATACAGGGTTTTCACAATCACACAGTTACGTTGTAAAAGCTATATCATTATACAATCATCTTCAAGAAACAAGGCTATATTGGAATAAAACTCTACAGTTCAAGTACTTCCCTCTAGCCACTCCAATACACCATAAAATAAAAAGGGGATGTCTTTATAATGCGTAAGAATAGCCTCCAGGATAACCTCTCGACTGTGTTTGAAATGTCTCAGCCACTGACGCTTTATTTTGTCTCATTTCTCTCTTCCCTCTTTTGGTCAAGAAGGTTTTCTCAATCCCTTGATGTCAGGTCCCGTCTCATACTGGGATTTCTGTCCCATGTGTCAGGGAGGTTTACACCCTGGAAATAATGTCCCACATAGAGGAGGAGGGCAGTGAGTTCACTTGCAGTGTTGGCTTAGAGAGAGAGGCCACATCTGAGCAACAAAAGAAGTTATCTGGGGGGAGACTCTTAGGCTTAATTTAAAATAGGCTTAGCCTATCTTTTGCAGGAATAAGTTTCATAGGGGCAACCCCCAATATCGAGGGCTCAGCCTATTGATTTGGTTGTCCCCACTGCTTGTGAGAATATCAGGAATTCTCCAAATGGGGAAGTTGAATATTCCCCCTCTTTCTCCTCATCCGCCCAAGGGGACCTTGCAAATACTTCTTTATTCACTGTCCATATCTCTCTGCTATTTATCAGGGCATCACACTAACCTGGACAAACCAACAAAATCTCATGCCCTTTTCAAGATTCCATGTACTTATGGTGTTAACTATACTGACCATACAAGTTAAATTAGGAAATGCACTACCCAAAATATAAATTTAAAAAGCATTTTTAAGTTAAATGTAATGTAAAAATGATCTTTTCCAGCTCCTAAAACAACCTGAACTTTCCACATCAGTGAGAATCTTTCTTGGGTATTCTCACTTCATAATCCAGTTATTTCTGCTACTTTTGCCCATAATTACTCAGAGAGAAATGCCTTCAGATTATGTCAGCCAAGCAACAATCGATGAACCTTCCACCCTTGTGACCAAAATAACACATTCTCTTTCTCACTAACTGTTTTGGTTTGCTAAAGCTGCTAGAATGCAATATACCAGAAATAGGTTGACTTTTACAGTGGGGATATATTAGCTTACAAATCCACAGTTCTAGGACTATGAAAATATCCAAATTAAGAAGGCATCTCTGAAGGGAACCATCTCAGAAGAAAAACTGCCAGCATCTGGGACATCTCTATCACATGGGAGGGCACATGGCCTGTGTCTGTTGGATCTTCTCTCCCGGGTTTCATTGCTTTGAGCTTCTGACTTCAGTGGCTTCCTCCTTCAGCTTCTGTGGGTATGTCCTCATCTCTCAGCTTCTCTGGGGTCTTCTCTAAACAATCTGGGCTATTTCTGTGTGTCCTTTATCCTCTTATAAAGGACTCCAATAAGATCATTAAGACCCATCTTAAATTAGGTGGGTCACGTCTCAATTGAAATAACCTAATAAAAACACCCACCTACAATGGATCTGCACCTTCAGGAGTGGAATAAATTACATCCACTTTTCTGAGGGACATAACAACTTCAAACTACCATGCTAATCAGCTCATTTTCAGGAAGCTTTGCTGTAACTAATTTAAAATAAACTGAGGTTGAAGGCAAACTTTGACGTCAGAAGAGTCTAATTCAATGAATAAGCATCAGTTTAACCTAGAGCCACATTCTCTCCATTGGAGTTAGGGGTGCCACAGGGTAGACAGCCCAAAGTTGTCCAAGAGGAGATTCCACAGTGAAATGGTGGCCTCCAAGGCCATGCCCCACACTTCTTTTTAGATCTCTGTTGTTCTTTAAGAAACTGTTACTTCACACCCCTTCACCAACCACCAGGATGACACTGACAATTTTTCATATGAAGCAAAATGAACAGCCCCCTGCCTATATTACATCTCAAGAAGGCTGTTCTTTTCGTGTAGTGGTCAGTGTCACTGACTTTCTAACATCCAGTCCACCTCATGATCAGCCAAGGCCATCTCCCCTTGGTTAGGAACAGGCACATGGCATTACATAGTCAATGAGAAATGAGGAAATACCTACTCTGAGAGTTGGAAGGGGGTAGTTCTGGTAAAAATTCATTCACTCCTTAAAAAGAGAATTGATTGAGAAGATTCCCCTTCTTTTTTTCGATATCGTTAAGTCATGGCAGCCTGAAGATGAGAGCCCAGAGTCCCAGAGAAGTAGGGGCAGAGCCAAGGCACTAGTAAAATGCAAGTGGAAACATTTACCATTGTTTTAGTTTGAATAAGGGTTTTCCATTACTTGAAGGTAAAAGCATTACAAACTCCTCAGTTCCATGAATTGCTCCAGATTTGGTTTGTTTATACTCATCCCCTCCCCCTTTCCTATTTCAAGCATAAATTTTTTTGTTGCTATTAACCAAGCTTACCTAGTTTTCCAGATATTGCCCAAGGACATTGGATTGTCTTTTGTAGCCCCTATAAACTCTCAAACTCTTTACATATCTACCTATCTTCTTCCTCTCTGTTGTTCAGGCTAGAAATAGAGGAGCTTTGTTAATTATTGAGAGTGAATAAATACAGATGGCTTTTTAAAAAGTAAAGAGACGTCCTATAATAAGATAGAACATTTCAACCTGAAACTTTTTTTGGTCTTGCAAAGTCTGCTTGTGTAACTGACTATTTTGTTGACAGCTGCTATCATTTACTAAGCGCTTACTATGGGAGGAGTAGCTGGGTAATATATTATTTAATTTAATCCTCTAGACACTATTAGGTTTTGAGGAGTATTATCCCCATTTTACTCTGAGAAAAGTGAGATTTGGACAAATAATTCATTCACCCAGGTCACACAGCTCAAAAGTGGATAAGCAAGAGACAGTGTAGGACTGTGGTTCCCTGAGAAAAAAGAAACAAATGAAGTAAGACCTCTAATCGCCTTGGTTCTCTGTCCAGAGACCCATTCTGGATCATAGAACAGAGAGGCAGACACCAAACAGAGCAGGCTGTCTTGAGTTGAAGAGAGAGAGAGAAATTGAAGTTTAAGGGGACTTGAAAGGTCAATATTAGTGGGGTAGGGTGATGAAAGGAGGGAGCTAATCAGAAAAAGAGCTCCAGAAATGTACTACAGATCCCCTTTAAGACTTTAGCTGAATGCCATTCTGCACTTGTACAGGAAGAAACTCCATGAGGCCAGGCAAAAATAAAAACAAACAAGCAAAAAAAAAATTGCTAGGGACAGACTAATTGCCAGGGAGCTATAAGTTAGACAATTGCCAGAACCCACATATCTGCATGTGGCTCACATAATAGCAAAAGTGGTGAGATTTTTGTTGAACACATAGGGCATTCAGTAGAGACCTGAGAAGGGTCACACTTTGGCATTGGGGTTAAATAGTCTCAGTGCAAAGGTTACTCTAGATCTGTCCTTAAAAAGCTCATAAACAAACATTTTAAGGAATCAAGCTGATTCTAAAGCAACTTTAACTGCTTATCAGAACAAAGCCCCACATTCTTTAAAAGAATATAGTATTCAGTACTCAACAATTATCTTTCAAAAATGAAAGTGAAATAAAGACTTTCAGACCACAAAAGCTAAGAGAATACAGTACTAACAAAAATGTACTCCAAGAAATGTTAGAAGAAGTTTCTCAGGCAGAAAGAAAATAACACCAGATGGAAATTTGTTTCCACATAGAGGAATGGAAATCTCTGGAATTGGTAATTATGTGGATAAATATAAACTGTCATTTTGAAAGTCTTCAGAAAATTTTCCTTGGTAAATTCTCAGAGTAATGATGCTAAAATCCAAATGCTTGTTTTATGTGTTTCTTTGGATGTCTAAATGAAGATAGCCTCCTTCATCCCATATTTTTTCAGGCCCATTAAGTAAATTCACTCATTTGATTATTTATTGTTTGCTTATGCTTAAATTGCTCTTCCTGGAAATGTATGGGAGATGTTGTTTGGCCCTCTCCCTAAAGTGACAGAGCCAAAATCCAAAATTTAGGTTTTTCTAGAGCTAAAAACAATATTTTTGATCAGCAAAAGACCAGAATGTGTAATTTCCCCGGGACAGTTCTGATGAAATAATTCCTGACTTTACTTTTGGTAGAATCTTTCTCATGCAAGAAAAATCCCTTTGAGGTGAAAATTTTTATTAAAAGACTCCAAGAATTGTGTTAGTTTGCTTATTTATTTGAACCCTATCTAGTGTCCCCAAAAGAAGATAGGTTTCAGGAAAAAGTTAATATAAAAAAAAATGAGAATAAATAATGATGATGATGATACAGGTTCATAATCCCTTATCCACAATTGAAATATTGGTACTGATCAAACGCCAAGTTCTCTGCCCAATGTGCATAACATCCTACCTCTGAGACTGGATTTTGAAAGGGAGAAAAAGTTTATTGCTATGTGAAGCAAGGAAAACAGATGGCCTATCGGCCTAAAATCTGTCTCCGAGTCTAAGGAGTTAAAGGTTTTTATGGATTCAAACAAGGGTAAGTGGAGTTGTTACCATTTGTGCTGGTTTGAAAGGATGTATGTCCCCTAGAAAAGCCATGTTTTAATCTAAATCCCATTTCGTAAAAGCAGAATAATTCCTATTCAACACTGTATGTTTGAAACTGTAATCAGATCATCTCCCTGGAGATGTGATTTTATCAACAGTGATTGTTAAACTGGATTAGAGGATTGTGTCTCCACCCATTTGGGTGGGTCTTGGTTGGTTCATTGGAGTCCTATAAAAGAGGAAACATTTCGGAGAATGAGAGATTCAGAGAGAGCAGAGAAGAACAACATAGCCACAAGAAACAGAGAGTTTATTAACCAGAGACCTTTGGAGATGAAGAAGGAAAATGCCTCCCGGGGAGCTTCATGAAACTAGAAGCCAGGAGAGAAAGCTAGCAGATGATGCCGTGTTTGCCACGTGCCCTTCCAGCTGAGAGAGAAGCCCTGACTGTGTTCACTATGTGCTTTTCCAGATGAGAGAGAAACTCTGACTGTGTTCGCCATGTGCCTTCTCACTTGAGAGAGAGACCCAGAACTTCACTGGCCTTCTTGAACCAAGGTATCTTTCCCTGGATGCCTTTAACTGGACACGTCTATGGACTTGTTTTAATTGGGACATTTTCTCGGCATTAGAACTGTAAACTTGCAACTCATTAAATTCCCCCTTTTAAAAGCTATTCTGTTCCTGGTATTTTGCATTCTGGCAGCTAGCAAACTAGAACATCATTGCAATAACAAGTATACATAGCTACAATCTATAAAATGTAAAGTAGTGGAGCTAAGCTAAAGTAATGATTACAATAAATATAGACAACTGTAGAACCAGGTAAAGGGCTAGAACTAGGATTAAACAGTAATAACCATTATAGTAGCAAGGACAAACACCGCAGTCAGTGGTTACAGTCTCCCCTTTATTTTTGTTCATTCCTCAATCTTGAGGGATATCTGGGCTAAGACCTCTCTGTCTTCTTCATTGGAAAAGGGTGTCAACTCTAGGGGTTGGGGGAATGGAACTTCTTAGGTTGTAGTTACATATCCTTTAACCTCAAATTTTGGCTGGAGTATTAGCTCTTTCTCAGAAATTCTGTTATAGATAGACTAGCATAAGAGACAGAGACAAGTTTTAAAGCTAAGTTTGCTTGCAGATATTAGTAGTTAAATCATTAACTCATTAACTCATCAAAATTATTAACTCCTGCTTCTAATATTGAATGAAATAGTCATATTCCTGTAGGAAACCAGCTAAATAAATAAAAAGTACTGAAGGAAGGGCGGCCAGTATCTATTGCATTAACTTGACTTTTCATATGTTCTAATATTTTAGTTACATTATCAGATTCATCAGTTATATAGGTATAGCATTCAGTTTTTATTATAGCTCATGTTCCTCCTTGTGAAGCTGGCAGAATATCTAAAGCCATTCAGTTTTGTAGTACTGCTTTATGTGTTAGAATCGTTTCAGTATTTGAAAGAGATATACTGTTGAGGCTGTCATTTAAAGCATGCTTTGTAAAATTGTTTAAGGCTCCTCTCCTAAGTAAAACATCCTCTGTGCCTAAAGATGGCAGAAATATAGCAACTAGATGATCATATCAATGAAATACTGACCAGGCCCATTGAGATTTTAATAAAGTAGCATTTGCTGCTGATGGTAAAGTTTTATGAATACTTCCTTGAGTTCAGGGTAGATCTAAAGGGTAGATCTGCCTATCCAACCTGGGCACAACCGGGGCCATAAGTTGATGCTGATAACCACTGAGTTCTTTTTGGAGCTACTCAGTAAACAGCAGGTATATTAAACCAATCTGGCCCAAACCAGTCACTTTTTTGTAATATTATGGATTGGAGATATTGTACTGGAGGCAACCATCCCATTTCCTTGTCTTATAAGGTTTATATTGCTGGGAGTGGTTTCATTGTTCCCAACAGAGAGGAACTGCCTAGCTTAATCTACCATACCCAGATGTTAGCCATACCATGCTATCTCAAAGTCATAAATGCCCCTCTTTTTCTCTATTTATTACATGCTCATCCTTTAAGTAAACCATTATTAAGTGGTTTGCATGTTGAATGGCTTTTTCTACTCTTATACTATAAGAAATAGAAATTCGGTATCCTGGGTTTCCATATTAATTGGCCATTCCTTTGGATCTGCATTAGCCATGTCTATGGTATAGAGGATCCCTTTTTGTTCTTGCATCTTTTTTATTAATTTCCTTAGTTTTCTCCAGTCCTTTCCCTGGTGGAGTTATATCCACAAGGGTAACCTGGAAACACTAGATAGAAGTAATTAGCTGCATACCCAACAAATTGATTAATTCATGGAAATTGTGTAAGAATGTGCCCATTGGTAAAAAAAAAAAAACCAAACAAACAAAAAAAACAGTGTCTGACAGTCTGTCTGCTTCTTGAGCTATACTATAGCAGGGATACAAAACATGGATACAAGTCCAGAAATGCACGTTGGGAAGAATATAATAGTTTTAGTACAAAAACCTACCTATTGGCTACAAATGAATGTTCTACTCTTTAGGCAATACATGTATCTAATAAGTTTTTTAATATACTTAACAATGTTCAAGCAAAAATAAATGCTAGAACGTGTGGGACTTCAGATCTGCTAATATTTACCATTTCTTATCTCTTCTCCTGAAGATGTATTTTAGATCTTCTGGAGGTTACACCGATACCATCTTCTGGAGGTTCATCAGCATCTTCTCCTTCTTCGAGGTCTCTGGCCATCTGTGTTTTGTCATTTGCTGTGTGAAGCAAGAGGCACAACACCAGGTGAGGACAGGCCAATAGACATTTTCTTCGGGGTATGATTTATCTTCTCCATTTTCCCAGTAGATTGTGGTCTCCAAGATGCATGTAATTTCTAATGTAAATTCAGTACTCCTGACAGTTCCTGTGAATTTTTTATGTAAAAGCATCCCCCATTATCACTTTGTTTTGAAAATTGGAGTCCAGACTCTGGGATTATTTCCCTCACCAGTGCCTTTGCACTTCTGAGGCTTGCTCTGTCCTGCACGGAAAGGCTTCCACCCATCCTGTAAATGTGTCTACAAAACGAGAAGATATTTATAACTTCCACATACTTTTGGCATAACCTGGTGTTGTGCCTTTTGCTCGGCCTTCTTTTTTAGGGAATTGCTTTTAGCACAAGTTAACCAGTTTTGAGTTGTTTTCTGAATGGTTCTTTGAATCTTAGGTCCTATAATATCATTTTCCAACCACTGATACATGACATCTCTTCCATAATGCTTGCCTTGTTGTAAGAACTCTTTCTATTAAGTATTCAGGAATAAGAAACTCCATTTTTATTACAAAGCCATCCTTCCTTGGTCCTTTTGTATGGAATGTTCGATTGAAAACTAACATCTGAGTCAAAGTCCCACTCTTTTGCTCTCAACAGATTGTGGATTGATGTCTGAGGAGAAAACTTCTTTAGTTTTATGTCAGGTATTAGAGAAAATACTAATATGAGGATGGAGGTTTCAATTTGGCTGCTGCTTTTGTTTCTGTATCTGCTACTTGATTACCTTTAATAGAATCTATTTCTCCTTTCTGATGACCATGATAGTGTATCATGGCGACTTCTTCAGATAACATTACTACTTCTAATAACCCAAAGATTATGCCTGCATGTTTAATTTTCTTTTTACCAGAGGTTGAGTCTTCTTTCCTTCCAGATGGCCCCATGAGATCAACTATATTAAAAGCATGCTTAGAGTCTGTTTATATGTTTTTTGACTGTCCCTTTCTCAGAAAGGGCTCGGGTAAATGCAAAAAGTTCTCCCCATCTGATGAGAAGGTCTCACTCTCCAGTGCTGTATGTAGTTACTACTGCATATCTGGCTTTTTGAAGTCCTTGATCCATGAAGCTTCTTCCATCAGTGTACATCTCAATGTCTGGATGTTATAAAGGTTGGTCGACTAAACCTGGACAGCTGGAATAAATAAATTTAACTAGAAGAAACTTTTGGGGTAATGTTCAGATTATTTAGCAGAATAGCTTGTCATTTACCTCATCATCCAATGGTGAGCCACTATCCACCTTCCCTTCTAACAGCGGCAGTACACAATGGGGTGTATGCACAGAGGTGGGTGGATTTTTCTGCTTCTTCAAGAATGTCACAGGCAACTGCTACAGTCCTTCAGCATACCTACCATCCTTGGGTAGTGTTCTCCAACTGTTCAGAAAAATAGACTACAGGACATCTAGTGTTTCCTAATTTTTGAGTAAGCATTTCTAATCCACCTCCTTGCCTCTCATGTACAAAAAGTTCAAAATACTTTTCTGTGTCTGGGAGCCCTTGGGCTGGGGATGTTAAAAGTTCTCTTTCTATTTTCTCTTTCTGGAAGGTATTTTTATATTCTGTGGTGTAATTTAGAAGTTCCTGTCAGATCGTGTCAGGGCTTTATATAAGGGTTTTGCTATGAGTCCAAAATTAGGTATCCATATTCTACAGTATCCTTCCATTCCTCTTAATCCTCAAAACTGCTTTCTTGTAAGTGGCTCTGTTACTTGAGCCAAAGCTTCCCTCTGAGCCTTTTTCTTGGAGACTTTGTAACCTTAGTCTGATAAGAAATTCAGAGTTTGAAGAGTGTTCTTATCTGATGCTATTCTGGTACAGCTCACAATTAAGATATCATCTATATACTGTAATAATACTCCCTCTTGTAAGTATAATTCCCTTAAATCTCTAGCTAAAGCTTTTCCAAATATTGTGGGAGCACTCTTAAATCCTTGTGGAAGGACAGCCCATACAATATTGTTTTTTTTTTTTTTTTTATCCTAGTAATGGGTTCTTCCCATTCAAAAGCAAAAAGTTCTTGAGATTCTGGATCAAAGTGCATACAGTAAAGGTATCATTTAAATCCAGATCCTGCAGAGATCTCCAGATAACGTAATGAGTAAAGTATATGGGTCTGGAACTACAGGATGGATGTCGTCTACAATTTGATTAATAGCTTGGAGATCTTACACAAACCAATATTCATTTAGGGTACTTGACTTTCGAACTGGGAATAATGGAGTGTATATGGAGATTGACAGGATTGCATTAAATGATACTTCTAAAATGTCTGTATTAATGGAGCAATTTGTTCTCTGGATTCTAGTTTAAGTGGATGTAATTTAACATGACATACAGTACCTGGTTTTTGGAGTTTCACTTGAACCGATCTCGCTATTTTTGCATCAGCACATACGTCTGGCTTTACAGCTTTCAAGATTTCTTCTGGGATAGGAATAATCTGCTTATATCTCTCAGTGAACAGCAGTGTGGTTTGCAATGCACAAGCTTGTCCTTGAGGCACTCCTATAGACAATCTGGAGAAGAGGTTATCTTTCTCCTCTCCCGATGGACTGATTCCTTAGTTATACGGTGGAAGGGGAGCAGATGAAGGAGTTAATAAATGCTCTATTGGATCCTCCAGACTTGAATCAGGGAGAATTTTTTTTCTTCTCTCTGCTAATTTTTGTTTTATTTTATTTGCATTGGCAGACACCGGAAATCGAACCCGGGTCTCCAGCATCACAGACATTCTCTGCTAATCTTTACAGGTCAAGTTTTGCATTTTCTCATTAACATTGACTGTTGAGAGACAAAGGATTGAACACACATTGCCTCTTCCCATTTCTGTCCTTTGCAAGAACTCAAGCTGTACCATTCCTAGGCCGTTTTTCTCCTGATTCCAAATCATATTAGGCCATGCTGTGTTACAGAAATTAATTTTTTTTCCATAGGCTGGTAATTATAATCTTTCCAATTTTTCAAAATATAGCCCAAAGGGCTACTGTAATCAATAACAATTAGGAACAATTGAACAATACAAATGTAATGACACCAATCAACAATTAAAACAGACACTTAACACATTACATATTTAAACAACACACCAATTACCAATTAACACAGACACTTAACACTCATTATGTATCGAAATAACATATCAATGAACAATTAATAATCAAAAAGAAACTAAGCACTTTATCTCTAGTACCAAATATATCCAATACTTCAAAATTCAGGAAGGGGCAGTCTACAGAGCAAAGGAAATTGTTCTGGAAGTGAGACCTAGGGTCTCTGAATTCTGATCAGGGGCCTCGAACCCCCTTGTTAACTTCCCGATATGCTTTGACCTTGTTGACCTACTCACCCAGTTAGAGGTTCATATCTGGAACTGCTTCTCCCTTTAAAGCCTCAAGGCACCTACGAGCCTGGGGCACTGGTAGGTCAGGAAAAACGTGGTGGCTGAGTCTCTAGATGCACAGGGTCTAGGCAGCGAGCATCAAGAGACTCAGTTACGGAGTTCCGGGTCAAGATGGCAGCTTAACAACGTGCACATTTTAGTTCGTCCTCCAGAACAACTACTAAATAACCAGACAGTACAGAACAGCTCCTGGGGCCACATCAGTGACCAGACACACAGCATACCCCAGTCTGGACCAGCTGGACGGGCTGCGAGCACCCCCCAGAACTGTGAGTTTCCAAAGCTCTGGTGGCCAGCGCCCCTCCCCCACAGGCTGCTTCCCAAGGGAAAAGGAAAGGATTTTACCAGCAGCAGGGACTGGGCACAATCAAACGCCAGTTGTGGAATTAATTAACAAATTCTGACTACTAAAAATAGGCCCCCAGCTTACATGAACCTGATCAAAGTGGAGGTTGCTCATTTTTGCCCCAGCATCAAGGGGGCAGGACTGACAGAAAAAGGGGGAAAAAAACAGAAGGAAACAGAGGTTTTTGTGGCTGTGTATCTACAAAGGGTGGACTGCCTCTGGATACAGTGGCAGGACTTTTCAGACTGCAACTGCCCCAGGCACAGGCAGAAGTGAGCTCTTTTGGGGGCTTGTCTGGAGCCTGTGCCTTCCCCAGGGAAGGGGTGAAGCCCCACCCTGGTGGAATCCCTCCATCAAGGAATTCAGACACCAGGGCTTGGTAATTTGAAGCCATAAAAACCAGCCTACAACCTCTCCTCTGTCTCCAACATGCCCCCAGCCAAAGTTAAAGGTACCACATCATCTTATGCTGGTGGGACCTGCAGACAGACAAGCGCCACATAATGAGCAGGATAAGAAAAACAGAGTCCAGAGACTTCACAGGAAGGTCTTTCAACCTGCTAGGTCTCACCCTCAGGGAAAACCAATGCAGGTGACTCTTTCCTCCTGATAGGAGGCCAGTTTGGTCTGGGAAAATCTGGCTGGAGTCTATAATATCTAAGTAGACCCTCCTAAGTGTGTGTGGGGGAAAGGCACCACACAAGCAGGGCAAGAAACAAGAAAACAAGAACTGAAAAATTCTCCTCTGTTAAACAAAACTTAAGTTAAAGGTCCAGATAAAGCTGAATGGAATGTCAAAGAACAGATAGACAACAAATTCATCCAGCAAGAAAACCCTAGATAAAAGAAGTGAAAGCAATCTCCAGAATAAACTAATTAAGGTAATTAAATGCCTAGATGCCAGAAAAAAATAATAAATCACACTAAGAAGATTGAAGATATGGCCCAGTCAAAGGAACAAACCAACAATTCAAATGAAATACAGGAGCTGAAACAATTAATTCAGAATATACAAACAGACATGGAAAACCTCATCAAAAACCAAATCAATGAATTGAGGGAGGATATAAAGAAGGCAAGGAAAGAACAAAAAGAAGAAACCGAAAGTCTGAAAAAACAAATCACAGAACTTATGGGAATGAAAGACAGTAGAAGAGATGAAAAAACAATGGAAACCTAAGATGGTAGATTTCGAGAGACAGAACATAGGATTTCTGAACTGGAGGACAGAACATCTGAAATCCGACAAGAAGCAGAAACTATAGGGAAAAAAATGGAAAAATATGAGTAGGGACTCAGGGAATTGAAAGACAATATGAAGCGCATGAATATATGTGTTGTGGGTGTCCCAGAAGGAGAAGAGAAGGGAAAAGGAGGAGAAAAACTAATGGAGGAAATTATCACTGAAAATTTCCCAACTCCTATGAAAGACTTAAAATTACAGATCCAAGAAGTTCAGCGTACTCCAAAGAGAATAGATCCAAATAGACATACTCCAAGACATTTAATAATCAGAATGTCAGAGTGTATTAGTTAGGGTTCTCTAGAGGAACAGAATCAACAGGGAACAGTTGCAAATATAAAATTTATGAAAGTGTCTCACGTGACCGTAGGAATGCAGAGTCCAAAATCCACAGGGCAGGCTGCGAAGCTGATGACTCCAATGGATGGCCTGGATGAACTCCACAGGAGAGGCTCACCAGCCAAAGCAGGAATGAAACCTGTCTCCTCTGAGTCCTCCTTAAAAGGCTTCCCATGATTGGATTTAGCATCACTAATTGCAGAAGACACTCCCTTTTGGCTGATTACAAATGGAATCAGCTGTGGATGCAGCTGACGTGATCATGACCTAATCCTATGAAATGTCCTCATTGAAACAGACAGGCCAGCACTTGCCCAATCAGATGAACAGGTACCACAACTTGGCCAAGTTGACACCTGTCCCTAACCATGACAAGAGGTCAAAGAGAAAGAGAGGATCTTGAAAGCAGCAAGAGACAAGCAATCCATCACATACAAGGGAAGCTCAATAAGACTATGTGCAGATCTCTCAGCAGAAACCATGGAGGCAAGAAGACAGTGGATAATATATTTAAATTATTAAAAGAGAAAAACTGCCAACCAAGAATTCTATATCCAGCAAAATTGTCCTTCAAAAATGAGGGAGAGGGCCGCGGTGGCTCAGCGGGCAAAGTGCTTGCCTGCTATGCCGGAGGACCTCGGTTCGATTCCCGGCCCCAGCCCATGTAACAAAAAACGGAAAAACAAAATACAATAAAACAAGAAAAAATGTTTCCCTTTCTTCCTTCCTTCCTTCCTTCTATCCTTCCTTCCTTCTCTCTGTCTTTCCTTTAAAAAAAAAAAAAAAAAAAAAAAAAAAAAATGAGGGAGAAATTAAAAATTTTTCAGACAAAATATCACCGAGAGAATGCTCTGCAAGAAATACTAAAGGGAACACTAGAGACAGATACGAAGACAGAAGAGAGAGGTGTGGAGAAGAGTGTAGAAAGGAAGACTATGAGTAAAGGTAAAAAGAAGGAAAATTAGATATGACATATAAAATCCAGAAGGCAAAATAGTAGAAGAAAGTATTATCCATGCAGTAATAACACAATGTTAATGGATTAAACTCTCCAATCAAAAGACATAGTCTGGCAGAATGGATTAAAAAACAGGACCCATCTATATGCTGTCTCTACTCAAAGGACACAAGGCCAAGGACGCAAATGGACATTTACACACCAATGTTTATAGCAGCATTATTTACAATTACCAAGAGATGGAAACAGCCAAAATGTCCATCAACAGACAGTTGGCTAAACAAACTGTGACATTTACATAAGATGGAATATTATGCAGCTGTAAGACACAATAAAGTTATGAAGTATATAACAACATGAATGGACCTTAACGACATTATGCTGAGTGTGATTAGCCAGAAACAAAAGGACAAATACTGTATGGTCTCACTGATATGAACTGACATTAATGAATAAACTTGGAATATTTCCTTGGTAACAGAGACCATCAGGAGATAGAAATAGGGTAAGATATTGGGTAATTGGAGCTGAAGGGATGCAGATTGTGCAACAGGACTGCATATAAAAACTCAAAAATGGACAGTACAATATTACCTAACTGTAATACAATTATGTTAAAACACTGAATGAAGCTGCATATGAGAATGATAGAGGGAGGAGGGCTGGGGCATAAATGAAATCACAAAGAAAGATAGACGATAAAGATTGAGATGGTGTAATCTAGGAATGCCTAGAGTGTATAATGATAGTGATTAAATGTACAAATTTAAAAAATGTTTCTGCATAAGGAAGAACAAAAGAATGTCATTACTGCAGTGTGCTGAAAATAGATGGTACTTAATAGTTTAAAATTTCAACTAATGTGTGAGACTAAAGCAAAAAATGTTATTTGGTACAAATCCATACTTTGACTAGTGCATCTCCTAATATAACTTATGTAGATAGTTGATTGAACACCTTAAGTACATGGAACTTTGTATAGGACATGAGATTTTGTTGGTTTGTCCAGGTGATGTCCTGATGAATCCCAGAGCGATTTGATCAGTGAGTGGAAAAGTATTTGCAAAGTCCCCTTTGGGGAATGGTGAGAACGGGGGAAAACTCAACTTCCCCAAGTTGAATTCTTGGTATTCTCACAAGCAGTGTGGACCACCAAAGCTATAGGCTGAGCCCCCAGTCTTGGGGTTTGTTCATATGAAACTTAACCCCACAAGGGATAGGTCAAGCCTACTTAAAATTAAGCCTAAGAGTCACCCCCAAGAGAACCTCTTTTGTTGCTCAGATGTGGCCTCTCTCTCCAGCCAACACAGCAAGCAGACTCACCACCCTCCCCCTGTCTACATGGGACATGACTACCAGGGGTGTGGATCTTCCTGGCAGCATGGGACAGAAATCCCAGAATGAGCTGAGATTCAGCATCACGGGATTGAAAAATACTCTAGAATGAGCTGAGACCCAGCACCAAGGGATTGAGAAAACCTCGACCAAAAGGGGGAAAGTGAAATGAGACAAAGTGTCAATGGCTGAGAGATTCCAAACAGAGTTGAGAGGTTATCCTGGAGGTTATTCTTACGCATTAAGTAGATATCACCTTGTTATCCAAGATGTAATGGAGAGGCTGGAGGGAACTGCCTGAAAATGTAGAGCTGTGCTCCAGTATCCATGTTTCTTGATGATGATTGTATAATGATATAGCTTTCACAGTATGACTGTGTGATTGGGAAAACCTTGTGTCTGATGGTCCTTTTATATACCTTGTCAACAGATGAGAGGAACATATGGAATAAAAATAAATAATAGGGGGAACAAATGTTAAAATAGATTTAGTTTGAAATGCTAGTGATCAATGAAAGGGATGAGTAAGGGGTATGGCATTTAAAATTTTTTTCTTTGTTTGTTATATTTTTCTGTTGTCTTTTTATTTCTTTTTCTGAATTGATGCTAATGTTCTGGGAAATGATCATGATGATTAATATGCAACTATGTGATGATATTGTGAACTGCTGAGTGTATGTGTTGGGAATGTTTGTGTTTCTTGTAATTTTTTTTAATTAATAAAAAATTAAAATAAATAAAAAAAGAGAGACTCAGTTACTATGCTTACCTGTCCTGCTGGGGCTCCAGAACTTGGGACAGTAAAGCTCTTTATTCCTTATGTCGCGCCAGAGTCACCGAATTGGTACGTATCAAATACTGGATAACAGCCAGTATTTAACACTAGGGTCTCAAAAGGAAGAAAGAGTTTATTGCCACATAAAGCAAGGAGAACAGCTGGCCCGTTGGCCAGGAATCTGTCTCCCTGAGTCTAAAGAGTTTAGGGTTTTTATGGAGTCAAACAAGGGGAGGTGGAATTGTTACCATTACAATAACAGATATAAACAACTACAATTTACAGAATGTAAAGGAGTGGAGCTAAGCTAAAGTAATCATTACAATAATAAGTATAAACAACTATAGTGCCATGTAAAGGACTGGAACTAAGCTAGAATAACCATCACAATAACAGTAACACTGTAGTCAGAGGTTAACAAACTTCAAAAAACAAAATTTTTAAAACAATTTATTAGGTGGCAAAATCTGACCTGAATTGAGATGAGACTATTTATAATCATGCTTTGTGTGAATATTCATATGTTTCATTTTGATTTGGGGGTGCTGCAGATATTATAAAACACGGTATATATATATATATATATACCTTATTTCTGTTTCAAAATCCAAAAGAAATTGACTTCGGAAATACATCTGATTTCAAGGATTTCAGAGATGTAATTGTGGGTCTATGATGTAACTAGCATTTACTGAGAACTTACAAAGTTTCAGAAGCTATTCCAAGCACTTTACATTTGTTAAATCATTTTATTTAATTAGCATAATTGAGATCTTTCAAAAAATGCGGCAGCTCTGAAAGGATATGCAATCTAAAAATGCTTACAGGAGAAAGAAAAGAAAATGAATATTTAGTGCACACCAGGCCCTTGGAGCACTTTGGCCACTCACTCTTTGTCATCTTGGCATAATTTAGGCCTCAGAGATCTGCTTTAAGTTGACCGGCTGCTATGGGGACAAATTCCAAAATTTTAGCTTCTCTTAATGGAGGAGGCTCTGCTTAGATATCCACTGACACTTAAAGCAGAAAGGCAAGAACTTTTTTTGTGTTGTCTAATTTTTCTTTACACCACCAAATTGTGACAAGTAACTGTGAAAAGCAATAAAAAATAATTAAAGGGAATAAAACATCTAAATTACATTTCCAATTACTCTGACGTCATCGGACAAATTCTGCCCTATGGTCCTGACCAGATACTTCTTGAACAGCAAATACGTACTGGGGCTATTCAAATCACTTATGGAAAAACGAACATTTTATCAGATGAGAGGATTTCATTTTCCCATGGAGTGATGAATAAATATTTATTTGTTTCAAGGATGAATGACTAAGGAAATAAACCAAATTTAATTAATATTTTAATCCTTTTGTCTAATTATCTACTTCCACATGGACAGAACTAAATCAAATCAATGGGAAATTGATTTTCATTTAAACTAATGTCCCATTTTATTTATATGTCTCCATTATGTAGAAAAGGAAAGCTAAGCAGGTCTTAATTAGATGGTATATTATCATATTGCATTGTGTGTGTGTTTACAAGCTAAAATTTTACAACTCACAGATGTATTCTAATTTCAAGAACTATCAAGCAAAGATAGATTAAAAAGCAACAAAAGGAATGACGATTCCCCTTGTTCTCTTACACAATATAAAATATAAGGTACTTTATCATAATTGAAAAAGCAGTGCCATCCTTATTCATCTAATATTTTAGGACTAAAGAAAGTTCAAAGTAGAAAGTGTCTTAGTCATAAAGATTAGTTTATAAATGTGAATGCTCTTTTATCTGAGGGCATCAGACTAATTTATCCACATGAATTATATCAGAGACACAAAGTTTTCATAAATACATTTAGATGCAATCCCAAATAAAATACGGACTACTGATCCTATGTCCTCCATTTATCCAATAATTTCGCTCACTCCGTATAAACTCTTATGTCCAGGTTCACTGGGTACTAAGATTGACTATCAGAAGCAATTATGACTCCTGCCTACCTTCAAAGTGCAAAGAACTTTTAGTTTACTAACATAGAAGATATGGATATCTCCTATTGTGAATTCAAATTTGGCAAATCACCAAGAGTTTTGGAAAACTATGACCTAATGTTTTAGTTGGATTTTCTGGAAGCACATACTGAGATGAGGATTTATGTGGTGGAAATGCTCTCTGAAGAAACTGGTAGAAAGTTGGGGGAGCACAATAAGGAAAAAGAAGAACCCAAGAAGAGTATGGTAGTTTGAAGCTGTACGTATCCCAGAAAAACAAGTTTTTAAATTTAATCCATTCCTGTAGGTGTGAATGCATTGTTAAGTAGGACATTTTGATGAAATTATTTCAGTCAAGGTGTATGTGGTCCAGCCCAATCAGGACGGACCTTAATCCTATTACTATAGTCCTTTATAAGCAGAATTAATTCAGATGTGTGTGAAAGAAAGGCACAGGAAGTTAGAAGCCGAGATCAACAAAACCTGGAAGAGAAGGGAGAGACCAGGAGATGCAGCCTGTGCCTTGCTGTGTGAGAGACAAGTCAAGAATTCCAGCAGGTAACTCCAGAATGCCAGTCTTCAGGGAGAAAGCCTCACCTTGATGATGCCTCGATTTGTACTTTCTTTAAGCTTGGAAACTATAAACTAATAAATTCCATTGTTTAAACAAACCCATTTCTAGTATTTGCTTACACAGCTCCAGAAACTTAAACAGGTGTGATTTCAGTAAATTCCTGGGAGGTTTCCTACTGATTCCACAGGAGATCTCTGCAGTATAAATTACAGCCTGGAGTCCTGTACCCCAAAAGCAAGGAAACTGAGTTTTCCTTTCCCAAAGTGACGATCATATGCTAAGTATCACTTGAGGGGATCATGTGCTCCCAGGCTCTTCCGTAGCCTGAGGCCATTCCTCTGATGAAGAAAGAAGTTCAGAGGTTGTTGGAAGCAAAAGCAGATGAAAGCTGGGACAGGAGCACAGAAAATGTAAAAGGAGTCTGAGGGGACCTGTGTGAGCACTGGCAGTGTCCATTATCACCTGTGGGAGAAACTGTATATATTCTAGAGCTTTACCTACTATATGAGACCAAAGGCAGAGAGGCTTATTATGTCTAGAACCTAAATTTTCTGTAACAATCTAAATCAGCTCACCTGGATAGCTTACTTAAAAGCCTAAACACATGGAGCCCAGAACAGAAACAATGGCTTGTAATTCTGTATAGCTTAATGTGATATTTGGATACATCCTAGACTATGGTGGGCTGATAATTTAAAAGTATTGGTAGAGTCCTTTGAGGAACTGGAGAAAAAAATATATAGAGCCATTAAACTTTCCCACCTGGAAACCCCTGGATCTCTCTCAACCATTAGGGACTCCCAAGTAAATAGGACAAGCCCTTGATTTTGAGATTTGCCCATATGAAATTTCTTTCTTTTTTTTTTCTTTAGCAAGTAGTTATAGAACAGATTTTAAAATTTAGATGGGTTACAGTTCTATGATTTTTTGTTTTTTTCTTCTAGCTGCTCTAAGACACTGGAGAAATATCAATATAATGATTCAGCAGTCACACTCATTTGTTAAATCCTATCTTTTCTGTATACTCCTCTTTCTCTCTCTTTTTTTTTCGTGAAAAATAACATATACAAAAAAACAATGATTTTTAAAGTTAGTTGTAGAACACATTTCAGAGTTTGGTATGGGTTACAACTCCACAATTTTAGGTTTTTACTTCTAGCTGCTCTAAGGTATGGGAAACTAAAAGAAATATCAATATAATGATTCAGAACCCATACTCATGATTATGCCTAAGAGTTGTTTCCAGGGAGCCTCTTTTGTTCCTCAGATGTGGCCTCTCTCTCTCTCTAATCCCAACTCTGCAGGGAAAATCATTACCCTTCCCCCTACATGGGACATGACATTCAGAGGTGAAAGTCTCCCTGACAATGACTCCTGAGGATGAGCCTGGCCCTGGCACCATGGGATCAACAATGCCTTCCAAACCAAAAAGGGGGAAATAAATGCAACAAAATAAGGAATCAGTGACTGAGAGAGTTCAGATAGAGTTGAGAGACTATTCTGGAGAATACTCTTATGCAAGCTTCAGCTAGATATTGCTAATTTCCATGGTTTGCCAAACTCCAACCAACATCATTCCCGTTAACCCTAAAGAATATCTAAGGCTCTAACTGAGACCTTATAAAAGTTTCATGCACAAGTTTACTTTCCAGAAACCCATAACCTCCAGATAGGTTCCTAGGCCAGATAAGTCCTGACACCCAGAGGGGCCCACCTCTTCAAGAGCATCAACTAATTCCATCTCCCTATCCTATATTGTTGACGTCATTTTTCAATATGAAAAAGCTAGAATGGGCATAGCTTAAGGACCCCTATAGATTGGGAGAAGGTTCAAAGGAGAAGGAGCTGCTATAACAGAGAATGATAGGATTTAACAAATAAGTATGAGCGATGAATCACTATATTAATATTTGTTTTAATCTCCAGTGTTTTGGAGCAGCTAGAAGGAAAAGCCTGAAATTATGGAACAATAACCCATACTAAACTTTGAAATCTGTTCTGTAACTACTTGTTAAAATGTACTTTGAAAATTGAAAAAAACAAAGAAATGTGGGAAACAATTTTAGAAAAAAAATTTCCAGTTGAATAATCCCTAAAAAACACATGAGGTAAGTGAGATGTGTAAGATAGGTTTCAAATAAGATAGGTTGCAAGTAACAAAGACTACTTTGGTTCTTTCTTACAGAAAGATATTTATACAGGATTTTAGGTATTTACATGATCTTTGGAGGAATTGCAGGAGCAGCCAGAGTTTGAGCTTCCAGGAATGGCTCCCAGTAAGAGAACCTCTGAGGAAGAGAATGGAGCTTCTATCTCAGCCACACTTAGGAAACTGAAGAATGAAAACTGCTATTTTGGCTGTTGCTCCAGGAATATATCTCAGCTGCAATCCACGAAAGTGCTGCTGCAACTCTTAGTTCGAGAGTCACACTGTACCTGCTAGATCTGCACTAGCAAAATAAATGAATCAAAGTGATTTCATTGATTTCTAAATGTGCTCTAAGAATGAGATTCCTCTTATAGAATAAACATCTTTCATGATTGTCATCATTGCAGTTGGATAACTTTTCATGATCTCAAACTTCTTGTTTATGAGGATGTTTGAAGAAGTTTGTGTTAAAAGTACTTCCAAAATGGCTGATTAGGGAGCAGTGAGTCTTACTTTGCTCCTAGAAAAAAGCTGGGGGGTAGGCAGAAACTGCCCAGAACAGCAGTTTAGGGCTTCAAAGATCAAGAGGAGTACCATGTAGCACCTAGAAAAGTGTGTGACAAAGAGATGGGGAAACTGCAGTGTGAGAGTGTGAGTAACTCCCTAAGCCCTGGCTCCTGGCTCCTGGCACCCAACCCCCATTACTGAGGCAAACAGCTTTTGGTTGTCCAGTTCCTAATAGGTAGCTGCAAACTGAGAGGGCCACAGAAATTCACTTTACCTAGAACAGAGGAGGATAGGGGCCAGTACTGTTCCAGCTTTGAGCCAGTGAATTAAGATTGCCAAGTCCCAAGGTTTCAGCCTGCTTGACTGTGTGTTGCCGTGCCATTGTTTCAACCAATGCCAAGGAGCCAGCAGAGAGCTAAATACAGCCTGTCTTCTGAGGTCTGAGGGAAATGCATTACTGTTTTGTTTTGCTAAAGCAGCCAGAATGCAATATACCAGAAATGGGTTATCTTTTACACAGGGATTTATTAGCTTACAAATTTACAGTTCTAAGGCTGTGAAAACATCCAAATTTAAGGTATCAACAGGACAATACCTTCTCTGAAGAAAGGCTGCCAGCATCTGGGATGTCTCTGTCACATGGGAAGGCACATGGCTGGCATCTGCTGGTCCTTATTTCCCAAGTTTCTTTGCTGTCAGCTTCTGGCTTCAGTGGCTTCCTTCTCTCAACTTCTATGGGTGTGTCATTGTTTCTCAGCTTCTCTGCGGTTTCTCTGAGCTCTCTGTGCTTGTTCTGTATTATTTATCTCCTTATAAAGAACTCTGAAGGGGATTAAGACCCCCTCCCACCTTGAATGGAGTGGGTCACACCTCAATTGAAATAACCTAGTCAGTATGTCTTATCCGCAATAGGTTTGCACCCACAGGAATGGACCAAAAGAACATAGTCTTTTCTGGGATACATAATAGCTTCAACCACCACAGTTACAGTGGAGCACTATTTGCTGGGGAGGCCAGGAAAGCATACCCTTGGGAAGTGGAATTAAAGGCTATTGGGTGTCTTTACCTGAATCTGTCCCCAAGGCCCCGTGGAACTGGTGTGTGTCCCCTTAATGAGTCCATGACCCGTCTTTGGCTCGATAATGCTGCTGAACCGTATGTCAAACAAGAGCATTGATACAAAGCCAATCAACTACAAAATCTTAGACAAGAGACAGAATCCAGCCTTCAGAGTAAACTCATCAATACAATCCAATGCCAAGACAATAGCAAAAAATTATAAGCCATACTAAGAAATGGGAATATATTGCCCAGTCAAATGAGCAAATTAAAAACTTGGAGGAGATGCAGAATCTGAAACATCTAATCAAGATATCCAAATGAATCGCCTAAATCAATTCAAGGAGATGGCTAAAGAGATAAAGGATATTAAGAAGACACTGGGTGAGCACAAAGAAGAATTTTTTTTTTTTTAACATGGGCAGGCACCGGGAATCGAACCTGGGTCCTCAGGCATGGCAGGCAAGCACTCTTACCTGCTGAGCCACCATGGCCCACCCAGCACAAAGAAGAATTTGACAGCATGCAAAGAAAAAGAACAATCTAATGGGAATGAAAGGCACAATAGATGAAATTTATCTACACTAGAGATATAATACACTAGAGGCAAATCTGAAACAACAGATTTGAAGAGGCAGAAGAAGGGATCATTCAGTGAGAAGACAAACATCTGAATTGGAACAGACAAAAGAACAGATAGAGAAAGAATGGAAAAAATTGGACAGGGTCTTGGGGAATTGATTGACAACACAAAGTACACAAACATATGTACCATGAGTGTCCCAAAAGAAGAAGAAAAGGGAAAAGGGGCAGAAAGAATTTGTGAGGATATCATGGTGGAAAATTTTCCTAACTCTTAAGAAAAGCATAGATATCCATGTCTGAGAAGCTCAGCATACTCCAGACTGAATGAAGCTGAATAGACCTACTCCAAGACATACTAATCAGAATGTCAAATGCCAAACATAAAGAGAATTGTGAAAGCAGCAAGAGAAAAGTGATTCATCATGTACAAGGGGATAACCAGGAAAACTAAGTGCCGATCTCATGTCAGGAACCATGGAAGTGAAAAAGCAGTGGTATGGTATATTTAAAATACTGAAAGAGAAAAACATTGTCATCCAAGAATTCTTTATCCAGCAAAACTGTCCTCTGAAACTTAGAGAGAGTTTTAAATATTAACAGATAAACAGAAGCAGAGAGGGTTTATTAACAAGATATCTGCCCTATAAAGAATACTAAAGGAAATTCTGCAAGTTTAAAAGAAAGACAGGAGAGAGAGGTGTGAAGTAGAGTGTAGAAATGAAGATTATCAGTGAGGGTAACTAAAAAGAGAGAAAAACATAAAATATGACAAATAAAAGCCAAAGGATAAAATTGTTGAAGTTAGCACTGCATTTAAGTAATAACATTGAATGTTAATGGATTAAACTCCCCAATCGAAAGATACAGATTGGCAGAATGGTTTAAAAAAGTATATTATATATCTAGATACTGTCTACAAGAGACTCATTTGAGACCCAAAGATACAAATATGTTGAAAGTGAAAGGCTGGAAAAAGATATTCCATATAAGCAGCAGTCAAAAGAACTGAGGTAGCTAAAAAAAATTGGAAAAAAGGCTTTAAATACAAAAAGTCTGTAAGAGACTGTCTTTGTCAGAGTTCTCTAGGGAAACAAAACCAACAAGAGATATTTGTAAATATGAGATTTTTATAAAAGTTTTCACACAACTGTGGGGCTGCACAAGTCCAGATTCTGTAGTGCAGGTTGCAAGGTGACAGCTTTGATGAAGATCTTAATAAATGCCCTAGGAGAGATGGGCTGACTGAAGTGGAGAGAGAGAGTCTGTCTTCTGACTTCTCCTTTAAAGCCTTTGACTGATTAGATTAAACATCACTAATTGCAGGCAACACTCCCCTTAGCTGACTGCAGATATAATCAGCCATGGATGCAATCAGCATGCTGATAATTTAACAAACAAGTCTTCTGGTTAGTTAACCAGCCACAAAATGTCCTTGCAGTAACTGTTAGCCAGTGCTTGCTTGACCAGACAACTGGGCATTATCACCTGGCCAAGATGACACATGACCCAACCATAACAGAGACAAAGTTGACAGTATATATTAAAAAAGAGAACAATTCACCAAGAAGAAATAACAATCATAAATATCTATGTACCTAACCAAGTGCCTCAAATTACATGGGGTAAAACTGAAGACAGATGTGAGCATCTCTACAATAACAGTAGACCAATACACCACACTCAACTATGGATAGAACATCTAGACAGAAGATCAGCAAGGTAACAGAGAACCTAAATAATAGGACAAATGAATTAGACCTAACAGATATATAGAGAGCATTGCACCCCAAAGTAGCAGGATATACATTCTTCTCAAGTGCTTATGAATCATTCTCTAGGTTATACCACATGTGGGGTCACAAAATAGGCCTCAAAAATTAAAAAATATTGAAATTAGGCAAAGCACTTTCCAGTACCATAATGGAATTAAGTTGGAAATCAATTAACAGGTGAAGAATTGGAAAATTCACATGTATATGGAGGTTAAATAACACACTCTTAAATGATCCATTGGTTAAAGAAGAAATTACAAGAGAAATCAGTAAATATCTCAAGATGAATGAAACAAGAACACAACATATCAAAACTTATGGGATCCAGTGAAGACAGTGCTGAGAAGGAAATTTATATCCCTAAATACCTACATTAAAAAGGAAGAAAGAGCTAAAATTAAAAACCTAACTGCACACCTGGAGGAACTAGGAAAAAGTAGAACTGAAATTAATGAAATGGAGGGAAAAAAATACAGTGAATCAATAATACTAAAAGTTGGTTCTTTGAGAAGATAAACTTGACAAACCCTTAGCTAGACTGACAAAGGCTAGCTTTTGGATATCCATATCCAAAAGAATGAAAGAGGACCCCTATCTCACACTTCTACAAAAATTAACGCAGAATTAATCAAAGACCTAAATATAATAAATAAAATCAGAAATAAGGAGTGTGGCATTACCATGGACCCTGAGGAAATAAAATAGATCATTAGACATTACTATGAACAACTGTATGGCAATAAACTAGACAAGTTAGCTGCAATGGACAACTTCCTAGAAACACAACAACCTATGTTGACTTGAGAAATAGAAGACTCAATAACCCAATCACAAGTAAAGATATTGAATCAGTCATCAAAAACCTACCAAGAAATAAAATAAAAACCAAGGACCAGGTGGCTTCATGGGTCAATTCCACTAATCATTCCAAGAATTAATACCAATTCTGATCAAACTCTTCCTAAAAATTGAAGAGGAGGGAACACTACTTAATTCATTATATGAAGTCAGCATCACCCTAATACCAAAGCCATATAAAGATACTACAAGAAAAGAAAATTACAGACCAATCTCTCTAATGAATATAGATGCAAAAATCCCCAACGAATTCTTACAAATTGAATACAGCGACATATTAAAATAATTACACACTATGATCAAGTAGATTTTATACCAGGTGTGCAAGGGTGGTTTAACATGAGAAAATCATTAATGTAATACACCACATTTACAAATCAAAGGAGAAAAACGACATGGTCATCTCTCTCTATGCAGAAAAGGCATTTGACAAAATCCAGCATTCTTTCTCAAAAACACTTTGAAAGACAGAAATAAGAGGAAGATTCCTCAGCATGATAAAGGGCACATATGAAAAACTCACAACTATATCATAGTCAATGATGAGAGACTGAAAGCTTTCCCTTTAAGATTAGAAACAAGATAAAGATGCTCTCTCTTGCCACTGTTACTAAACATTGTAAGATGTTCTTGCTAGGGCAATTAGGCAAGAAAGAGAAATAAAAGGCATGAGATTGGAAAGGAAGAGGTAAAACTTTCACTATTTGCAGATGACATGATCTTATATTTAGTAAGTCCTGAGCAATCTACAGCAAAGCTGCTTGAGCTAATAAGTACAGCAAAGTGGCAGAATTCAAAATCAACATGCAAAGATTAGTAGTGTTTCTATATACCAGTAGGGAGCAATCAGAGGAAGAAATCAAGAAAAAAAAAATTCATTTACAATAGTAACTAAAAGAATCAATATCTAGGAATAAACTTAACCAAGGATGTAAAGGACCTATATTCAGAAAACAACAAAACATTGCTAAAAAAATCAAAGAAGGCCTAAATAAATAAAAGGACATTCAGTGTTCATGGATCGGAAGGCTGTTTGTCATTAAGATGTCAGTTCTACCCAAATTGATTCACCAATTCACTGTAGTCCCAACCAAAATTCCAACAGCCTACATTGCAGAAATGAAAAAGCCAATTATCAAATTTATTGGAAGGATAAGGGGCCCTGAAGAGCCAAAAACATCTTTAAAAAGAAGAACGAAGTTGAAGGACTCACATTCCCTGAGTTTAAAGCATATTATAAAGCTGCAGTGGAAACAAATATCATGGTATTGGTATAAAGATAGACATATTGATCAATGGAATTGAATTAAAATTCAGAAATAGACCCTCAGATCTATTATCAATTTTTTTTTTTTTTTTTTTTTTTTTTAGGGCTCCCTCCTTTTTGCACCACTGCTTTCTGTGCCGCTGAGCCTGGGAAGCCTCCATCAGGTGTGCCATCGTCTGGACCCTGAGAGGGAGGCTTGACCAGGTAGTATAGAGGAGGCCCTAATGGTTCGCAGTCAAAGGAAGGCCTTGGCAGAGCCCAGTTAAGGTGGATCTGGGTGAAATGGTTGAGCAACCTCATACTGTTTTGTGATTTGCCAAGAGCCATGGCTGGGAGGTGACTAGCAGTGCTCTTACGGTCCAAGGGGTTGGAGAGGAACTCAGTAGGAGGTGGCTGAGAGCCCCAGATGTTAGCAGGGTAGGTCTGGGTGGGGGATATCAACTGATTTTTGACAAGGCTGCCGTATCTACTCAACTGGGACAGAACAGTCTTTTCAACAAATGTTTCTAAGAGAACTGGATATCCATATCCAAAAGAACAAAAGAGGACCCCTATCTCACACTTTATACAAAAACTAACACATAATTAATCAAAGACCTAAATATAAGAGCCAGGACCATAAATCCTAGAATAAAATATAGAGAAGCATCTTCAAGATCTTGTAGTAGGAGATGGTTCTTAGCCCTTATACCCAAAGCATGAGCAATGAAAGAAAAAGTAGATAAATGGGACCTCCTCAAAAATGAATACTTTTGTGCTTCAAAGGAGTTTTTCAAACAGGTGAAGGCAGTCTACTCAATGGGAGAAAATATTTGGAAACCATATATCCACTAAGAGTTTAGTATCCAGAAGGAAATCCTATGACTCAATAATAAAAATACAACCAACCCAATTAAAAATGGCCAAAAGACATAAATAGATATTTTTCGAAGAGGAAATACAAATGGCTAAAAAGCACTTGAAAAGATGCTCAACTTCACTTGCAACTAGGGAAATACAAATCAAAATAGCAATGAGATATTTCACAGCTACAAAAATGGAGACTAATTAAGAAACAGAAACCTGCAAGTGTTGAAGAGGATGTGGAAAAATGGAAAGAATTATTCACTGCTGGTGGGAATGTAAAATGGTACAGCCACTGTGGAAAACAGTTTGGCAGTTCTTCAGGAAGCTAAGTGTAGAAGTGCCATATGATCTGGCAATACCACTTTATGTATATTCTCAGAAGAACTGAAAGCAGGGACACGAACAGTCGTTTGCACACCAATGTCGTAGTGGCAGTATTCATAATTGCCATAAGATGGTAGCAACCCAAGTGTCCAGCAATGGATGAATGGATAAACATAATGTGATATATACATAGAATAGAATATTATTGAACTGTAAGAAGGAAGCTCTGATGCATGCAACAACATGGATGAACCTTGAGGACATTATATTGAGTGAAATAAGCCAGACGCAAAAGGATAGCTATGGTATGATTTCTCTATTGTGAACTAAATGTAATGAGCAAACTCATGGACTCAATATCTAGAATATAGGTTTCCAGATGATAGAATGAGGCTAGAGATTGGGGAACTGATGCTTAATTGGTGTAGCATTTTTAAGTAAGGTTGATTATAAATGTTTGGAAATCGATAGAGGTGATAATAGCACATTATTATAAATGTAGATAACAAAGCTGAATTGGGTTTGTGATTGTGGGTGAATGAGGAGGTTTAGGTTTAGGTCATGTATGTTACCAAAGGAAAGTCAGAGGATAAAACAAGGGACTGTATAACATAGTGAATCTTGTTGTGGAAAATAAAGGTGATTAATTGTATAAATATAAGACTGTTCTTCCATGAGTTAAAACAAATGTATATCACTAATACAAGATGTTAATAATAGTAGGGTGGTGTTTAGGGAAAAAAATGCATCTAATGCAAACCAAAGACTATAGTTAATGGTAATATCTTAATGTTCTTCCCTCAGTTGTAACAAAGGTCAGTTAAAGCTAAGTGTCAATGATAGGGCGGATATAAGGGGCATGGGGTTTTTTCTTTGTGGACCTATGAAAATGTTCTAAAAATGATTGTGGTGATGAAAGCACTGCTCTGTGATTATACAGAGAGCCATTGATTGTACATTTTGGAATGATTGTGTAGTGTATGAATAAAACTGTTTTTGGGAAAAATGGATGAAATGGCAAATTTTACTACAATTAAAAAAAGAAAACAAAGAAGACATGGCAACTAAATGAAATGGAGGCTTTTTCTACAAAAGGCATTACTGGGACTATTAGTATATCTGGAACATGGTCTGATGATTAAGGCAGAGATGTGTTTCACTATTAATTTTCTGATTTGAATGGTTGTTTTATTACATAAGATAATATTCTTGTGTGTTAATACATTCTAAAGTATTGTGAGGGGGATGATAGGACATTGACTCTGTAACTCACACTCAGATGGTTCAGGACAAATAAGTTCTTCGTGCTGAACTGGCAACTTTTCTGTAATTTTGTGATATTTCAAAATAATAGTAATAATAATGGTAAAACCAAACGAAACAAAATATTTGTGAGAAAAAAAGCTCCTCAAGGCATTGTTTCAACCATAAACTCCCCTCTTTTTTCATTTAACAAATTGAGCTCGTAAGGATGCAATATCAAGTATATATAAATAATTGACATTTTAATCCCAAACATCTCAATTAACAATTTAAATAAACCATTAAATCTTTTCATGTGTAAAGAAGGCCTAGCTCAATCTCATATACAACAATTAATTGTTTGTCAATGTAAGGCCTGCTAGTTTAGTTTTTATTCTGCCTTAATTTAGTTTGTTTTGTGAAACACAATTATGTGGCTTGAGAAAAAATACCTCTGTCATGACCTATCAGCATTTTTGCTACTAATTTCAGCTTGTTTACATGGTTCTTTACTATTCCAGTGTGTATGTGCCTGTTAAGCAAATTCTTTCAAGGAAAATTAGAAGTTAAGTAATGACTAAGAAAAAAAGTTTAATGGCAACTATATCAATCTTTACCTATAGAAATCAATCAATATTTTTTTCATTTAAAACTATACAATTTAAGAGCTTCCAGATATACATGTAATGAGCATATGTAGAAATCAATGGAGTTCAGATGAGCAGGTATATCATTCAGCTGAATGAACACTGTTCACAACCAGAAAACATTTGAGCACTGCAATTTCCTTAGGTCCTAATACTAAGGCCTCCAACTTTCCCCCAGGACCCCCTCAGTTCATTGCTAGGTATCAAGTAAACAGGTTCTAAAATACCCAGATAAAGAAATATTTCATGAGAAGGTGCTAGAAGTGAAAATATTTGTATAATTCAAGGAATATTATTTTAAGAAAATATGTCTTCTTCAAAGTTGGGTTTAAGGGATATACTATGTCATATTGTTTGTATCATCCTGTAAAATTCTTTTAAAAATTGATTTCCATGAAGAAAATATTTTTACAATATTATTTCCAATTTTCTTGTACTCGCAAAAAGTAAACTGACCCCAAATTGACTATTGTTATATTTGCTGGTGTGAATAGGTTCCAGTAGTACAATTTCAATTATATTTTACTTCATTTTAAGAAATTTGATAATGAATTTGCATGGCTTTTATAAAAAGTATACATATACACAATAAAAACATTTTTTAAATCCCCAGAAAAAATAAAGAAATTGCCAAAACCCTAATACTCATGAATAACAACAAATACAATTTTGGTGAATGTTCTTCAAAACAGAACAATATAATTTTTCATGAGTGGAATCACAGAAGAGTCTTCATTTACTTTTTTCATTCAACAGTATATCATAAACATCTTTTTGTGTCAGTAAATATTGAGCTACAGCAAGTTTAATGATGAGAATTTTATTGTATGTATGTGCAACAATTTACTTAGTCCCCTATTGATGGAGGTTTGGGATTTTTTCATTTATTTTACATTAAAAACAAAAATATTAGAAGTATTTGTGTGCCTACATCTTTTGTGATTATCTCTTTGGTAAATGCCTAGAAGTGGGAGTATTGGGTGAAAAAGTGTCATATTTCATATGTTACTAAACTGTAGGCCTGAATGATTTATGGATTTATGGCATCCTTCCCTCATTCAATGCATAACCATAAATATGACCTTAAACAAAAATCACTTCTAGAAAATCTAGAGATATTTTTCTTTATTTTCTCTGATACATATCTCATTAAAATAAAAGAACCTACAAGAATTGAAATAAAGAATTCCCATAAAATTTGTTCTTAACAACTTTTAAATTCTGTAATAGTTGTAAGATGTATTCAGGCTTCTAGGAAAATAAAAATTGATTGCTTTCCTTAATAGTATTTAAAACTTTTGTTGCATAAGAAAGATTTAAAATGAAATCACCCTGAGAATTTCCATTTTCTGTTGCTAATAGAAACTGAAAGATGGATATAAAATATAGAAATATTAATTTTAGAAAAATG